>NW_027309900.1:0-626802 GCF_047496795.1 Chiloscyllium punctatum | reverse complement strand
TCTCTCTCTCTCTGCCCCCCTCTCTCTCTGTCCCCCTCTCTCTCTGTCCCCCTCTCTCTCTCTGTCCCCCTCTCTCTCTGTCCACCCTCTCTCTGTCCCCCTCTCTCTGTCCCCCTCTCGCTCTGTCCCCCTCTCTCTGTCCCCCTCTCGCTCTGTCCCCCCTCTCTCTGTCCCCCTCCTCTCTGTCCCCCTCTCTCTGTCCCCCCTCTCTCTGTCCCCCTCTCTCTCTGTCCCCCTCTCTCTCTGTCCCCCTCTCTCTGTCCCCCCTCTCTCTGTCCCCCCTCTCTCTGTCCCCCTCTCTCTCTGTCCCCCTCTCTCTCTGTCCCCTCTCTCTCTCTTCCCCCTCTCTCTCTGTCCCCCTCTCTCTCTGTCCCCCTCTCTCTGTCCCCCCCCTCTCTGTCCCCCTCTCTCTGTCCCCCTATCTCTGTCCCCCTCTCTCTCTGTCCCCCCTCTCTCTCTGTCCCCCTCTCTCTGTCCCCCCTCTCTCTGCCCCCTCTCTCTCTTTCCCCCTCTCTCGCTGTCCCCCCCTCTCTCTGTCCCCCTCTCTCTCTGTTCCCCCTCTCTCTGTCCCCCTCTCTCTCTGTCCCCCTCTCTCTCTGTCCCCCCTCTCTCTCTGTCCCCCTCTCTCTGTCCCCCTCTCTCTGTCCGCCTCTCTCTCTTCCCCCTCTCTCTCTGTCCACCCTCTCTCTGTTCCCCCTCTCTCTGTCCCCCTCTTCGCTCTGTCCCCCTCTCTCTGTCCCCCTCTCGCTCTGTCCCCCTCTCTCTGTCCCCCTCTCTCTGTCCCCCCTCTCTCTGTCCCCCCTCTCTCTGTCCCCTCTCTCTCTGTCCCCCTCTCTCTCTGTCCCCCTCTCTCTGTCCCCCCTCTCTCTGTCCCCTCTCTCTCTGTCCCCCTCTCTCTCTGTCCCCCTCTCTCTCTGTCCCCTCTCTCTGTCTGCTCTCTCTGTCCCCCTCTCTCTGTCCCCCCTCTCTCTGTCCCCCTCTCTCTCTGTCCCCCTCTCTCTCTGTCCCCCTCTCTCTCTGTCCCCCCCTCTCTCTGTCCCCCTCTCTCTCTGTCCCCCTCTCTCTCTGTCCCCCTCTCTCTCTGTTCCCCCTCTCTCTCTGTCCCCCCCTCTCTGTCCCCCCCTCTCTCTCTTCCCCCTCTCTCTCTGTCCCCCTCTCTCTCTGTTCCCCCTCTCTCTCTGTCGCCCCCTCTCTGTCCACCCCTCTCTCTCTCTTCCCCCTCTCTCTCTGTCCCCCTCTCTCTCTGTCGCCCTCTCTCTCTCTGTCCCCCCTCTCTCTGTCCCCCTCTCTCTGTCCCCCTCTCTCTGTCCCCCCTCTCTCTGTCCCCCTCTCTCTCTGTCCCCCTCTCTCTGTCCCCCCCTCTCTGTCCCCCCTTCTCTCTCTCTTCCCCCTCTCTCTCTGTCCCCCTCTCTCTCTGTCCCCCCCTCTCTGTCCCCCCTCTCTCTGTCCCCCCTCTCTCTCTGTCCCCCTCTCTCTCTCTGTCCCCCCTCTCTCTGTCCCCCCTCTCTCTATCCCCCTCTCTCTGTCCCCCTCTCTCTGTCCCCCCTCTCTCGGTCCCCCTCTCTCTCTGTCCCCCCTCTCTCTCTGTTCCCCCTCTCTCTCTGTCCCCCCCTCTCTCTCTTCCCCTCTCTCTCTGCCCCCCTCTCTCTCTCTTCCCCCTCTCTCTCTGTCCCCCCTCTCTCTCTCTTCCCCCCTCTCTCTGTCCCCCCCTCTCTCTCTCTTCCCCCCTCTCTCTGTCCCCCCTCTCTCTGTCCCCCCTCTCTCTGTCCCCCCCTCTCTCTCTCTTCCCCCCTCTCTCTGTCCCCCCTCTCTCTGTCCCCCCTCTCTCTGTCCCCCCTCTCTCTGTCCCCCCTCTCTCTGTCCCCCCTTTCTCTGTCCCCCCTCTCTCTGTCCCCCCCTCTCTCTGTCCCCCCCTCTGTCTCTCTTTCCCCCTCTCTCTGTCCCCCCCTCTCTCTGCCCCCCCTCTCTCTGTCCCCCCCTCTCTCTCTCTTCCCCCTCTCTTTCTGCCCCCTCTCTCTCTGTCCCCCCTCTCTCTGTCCCCCCTCTCTCTTTCCCCTCTCTCTCTGTTCCCCTCTCTCTGTCCCCCTCTCTCTGTCCCCCTCTCTCTGTCCCCCCCTCTCTCTGTCCCCCTCTCTCTGTCCCCCCTCTCTCTGTCCCCCCTCTCTCTGTCCCCCTCTCTCTGTCCCCCTCTCTCTCCCCCCCCCCTCTCTCCCCCTCTCTATCTCCCCCTCTCTCTCTCCCCCTCTCTCTGACCCCCCTTTCTCTGTCCCCTCTAACTCTGTCGCCCTCTCTGTACGCCCCTCTCTGTCACCGTCTCTCTGTCCCCCCCTCCCTCTGTCCCCCTCTCTCTCTTTCCCCCTCTCTCTCTGTCACGCTCTCTCTGTCCCCCTCTCTCTGTCCCCCTGTCTCTGATCTCCCTCTCTCTGTCCCCCTCTCTTTCCCACCCGCCTCTCTCTGTTCCCCGCTCTCTGTCCCCCTCTGTCTGTCTCCATCTGTCTGTCCCCTTCTCTCTGTCCCCCTCTCTCTCCCACCTGCCTCTCTCACCCCCGCTCTCTGCCCCCCTCTGTCTGTCGCCCTCTCTCTGCCCCCCCCCATCTCCCATCCGCTTCCCTCTATCCCCCCTCTTTGGCCCCCTCTCTCTCTCTGCCCCCCTCTCTCTGTCCCACGCTCTCTCCCACCAGCTCTCTCTGACCCCTCTCTCTCTCCCACCTGCCTCTCTCTCTGTCCCCCTCTTTCTGTCCCCCTCTCTCTCTGCCCCCTCACTCTCTCCCCCTCTCTCTCTCCCCCCTCTCTGCCCCCCCTCTGTCGCCCTCACTTTCTGTCCCCCCTCTCTCTCTGTCCCCCACTCTCTCTGTTCCCCTCTATCTCCCCCACTCTCTGTGCCCGTCTTTCTGTCCCCCCTCTCTGACACCCTCTATTTCCCCCACTCTCTGTCCCCCTCTCTCTGCCCCCCTCTGTCTGCCCCATCTCTCTGCCCCACTCTGTCTCTGCCCCCCTCTCTCTGCCCCCTTCTCTCTCTGTCCCCCTCTCTCTGTCATCCTCTCTTGTCGCCATCTCTCTGCCCTCCTCTCTCTGCCTCCTTCTCTCTCTATCCCCTTCTCTCTCTCTCCACCCCTTCTCTCTGTCCCCCCCTCTCTCTGACAACCCCTCTCTCTGTCCCCTATTGTCTGCCCCCTCTCTCTGCTCCACTCTCTCTCTGACCCTCTCTCTCAGTTCCCGTCTCTCTGTCTCCCTCTCTCTCGCCCCCCTCTCTCTCTGCCCCCTCTCTCTCTGCCCCCCTCTCTCTCTGTCGCCTCTCTCTCTGTCCCCTGTCTCTGTGTTCCCCTCTCTCTGTCCCCCTCTCTCTCTGTCCCCCCTCTCTCTGTCCCCTCTCTCCGTCCCCTGTCTCTGTGTTCCCCTCTCTCTGTCCCCCTCTCTCTCTGTCCCCCTCTCTCTCTGTCCCCCCTCTCTCTGTCCACCCTCTCTGTCACTGTCCCTCCCCTCTGTCGCCTTCTCTCTGACCCCTCTCTCTGTCCCCTCTCTCTCTGTCCTGCCATCTCTCTGTCCACTTCTCTCTCTCTCCTTCCCTCTCTGTCCCCCCTCTCTGTCCCCCGTCTCTCTGCCTCCCCCTCTCTGTCCCCCTCTCTCTCTGTCTCCCTCTCTCTCTGTTTCTCTCTCTCTCTGCCCCCCTCTCTCTCTGTCCCCGTCTCTCTGTCTCCCGCCTCTCTTTGTCCCCCCCGTCCCTCTCTCTCTCTGTCCCCTTTCTCTCTCTGTCCCTCTCTCTCACTGTCCCCCCCGTCGCCTTCTCTCTGACCCCACTCTCTCTGTCCCCTCTCTCTCTGTCCACTTCTCTCTCTGTCCCCCTCTCTCTGTCCCCCCCACTCTGTCCCCCCTCTCTGTACCCCTCTGTCCACCCACTCTGCCCCCCTCTCTGTCCCCCGCTCTCTTTCCCCCTCTCTCTCTCTGCCCCCTCTCTCTGCCCCTCTCTCTCTCTGTCCCCCACTCCCTCTGTTCCTCTCTCTCTGCCCCCCTCTCTCTGCTCCACACTCTCTCTGCCCCTCTCTCTCTGTCCCCCTCTCTCTGACACCCTCTCTCTCTGTCCCCCCATCCCCCTCTCTCTCTGTCCCCCCTCTCTCTGCCTCCCCCTCTCTGTCCACCCCTCTCTCTGTCCCCCCTCTCTCTGTCCCCCTCTCTCTCTGTTCACCTCTCTCTCTGTCTCCCTCTCTCTCTCTGTCCCCCCCTCTTTCTCTGTCCCCCTCTCTCTCTGCCCCCCTCTTTTTCTCTCGCTCTCTCTGCCCCCTCTCTCTCTGCCCCCTCTCTCTCTGCCCTAATCTCTCTCTGTCCCCCACTCCCTCTGTCCCCCTCTCTCTCTGTCCCCCGTCCCCCTCTCTCTCTGTCCCCCTCTCTCTCTGTCCTCCCTCTTTCTGTCCCCCGCCTCTCTCTGTCGCCCCCGTCCCCCTCTCTCTCTGCCCCCTCTATCTGTCCCCCTCTCTCTCTATCCTTCCCTCTCTCTGTCGCCCCCTCTCTCTGACCCCCCTCTATGTGTCCCTCTCTCTCTCTGTCCCCCCATTCTCTGTCCCCCCTCTCTCCTTTCCCCCTCTCTCTGTCTCCCCACTCTCTGCCCCCTCTCTCTGTTCCCCCTCTCTCTGCCCCCCGCTGTCTGTGTTTCCCTCTCTCTGTGTTCCCCTCTCTCTCTATCTCCCTCTCTCTATCTCCCTCTCTCTCTCCCCCCTCTCTCTCGCGCTCTCTCTGCCCCCCTTGCTCTCTGACCCCTCTCTCCCTGCCCCCCACTCTCTCTGCCACCCCCTCTCTCTGCCCCCTCTCTCTCTGCCCCCCTCTCTCTCTGTCCGCCTCTCTCTGTCCCTCTCTCTCTGTCCCTCTCTCTCTCTGTCCCCTCTCTCTGTCCCCTTCTCTCTCTCTCTCTCTCTGCCCCCCTCTCTCTCTGCCCCCCTCTCTCTCTTCCCCCCTCTCTCTCTGTCCCCTTCTCTCTCTGTCCCTCTCTCTCTGCCCCCTCTCTCTCTGTCCCCCTCTCTCTGTCCCTCTCTCTCTGTCCCCTTCTCTCACTGCCCCCCTCTCTCTCTGTCCCCCTCTCTCTCTGTCCCCTCTCTCTGTCCCCTTCTCTCTCTCTCTCTCTCTGCCCCCCTCTCTCTCTGCCCCCCTCTCTCTCTCCCCCCCTCTCTCTCTGTCCCCCTCTCTCTCTGTCCCCTCTCTCTGTCCCCTTCTCTCTCTCTCTTTCTCTCTCTGCCCCCCTCTCTCTCCCCCCCCCCTCTCTCTGCCACCTCTCTCTCTGTCCCCCTCTCTCTCTGTCCCCCTCTCTCTGTCCCCATCTCTCTGTCCCCATCTCTCTCTGTCCCCTCTCTCTCTGTTCCCCTCTCTCTGTCTCCCTCTCTCTCTGTACCTTCTCTCTCTGCCCCCTCTCTCTCGTTCTCTCTCTGCACCCCCTCTCTGCCCCCCTCTCTCTCTGCCCCCTCTATCTCTGCCCCCCTCTCTCTCTGTCCCCCACTCTCTCTGTTCCCCTCTCTTTCTGTTCCCCTCTCCCTTTGTCTCCCTCTCTCTCTGTCTCCCTCTCTCTGTGTGTCTCTCTCTCTCTGCCCCCCACATTGTCTGTCACCCTCTCTCTCTCCCCCCTCTCTCTCTGCCTCCCTCTCTCTCTCGCCTTCTCTCTGCCATCCGCCCCCCTCTCTCTGCTCCCCTCTCTCTCTGCCCCCGCTCTCTCTGCCCTATCTCTCTGTCCCCTCTCTCTGTCCCCCTCTCTCTCTGTCCCCTCTCTCTCTGTCCCCTCTCTCTGTTCCCCTCTCTCTTTGTTCCCTTCTCTCTCGGCCCCCCTCTCTCTCTGTCCCCCTCTCTCTCTGTCCCTCCTCTCTCTCTGTCCCTCCTCTCTCTGTCTCCCACTATCTCTGCCCCCTCTCTCTGCCCCCTCTCTCTCTGCCCCCCTCTCTCTCTGTCCCCTCTCTCTGTCCCTTTCTCTCTATCTCTCTCTGCCCCCTCTCTCTCTGCCCCCCTCTCTCTCTGTCCACTCTCTCTCTGTCCCCCTCTCTCTCTGTCCCCCTCTCTCTGTGTTCCCCTCTCTCTCTGTCCCCTTCTCTCTCTGCCCCCCTCTCTCTCTGTGCCCCTCTCTCTGCCCCCTCTCTCTCTGCCCCCCCTCTCTCTGCCCCCTCTCTCTCTGTCCCCCTCTCTCTGTCCCCTCTCTCTGTCCCCTTCTCTCTCTGTCCCCCCTCTCTCTGTCCCCTCTCTCTCTGTTCCACTCTCTCTCTGCCCCCCTCTCTCTCTGTCCCCCACTCTCTCTGTTCCCCTCTCTCTCTGTTCCCCTCTCTCTCTGTCTCCCTCTCTCTCTGTCCCCCTCTCTTTCCCACCCGCCTCTCTCTGTTCCCCGCTCTCTGTCCCACTCTGTCTGTCTCCATCTGTCTGTCCCCTTCTCTCTGTCCCCCTCTCTCTCCCACCTGCCTCTCTCACCCCCGCTCTCTGCCCCCCTCTGTCTGTCGCCCTCTCTCTGCCCCCCCATCTCCCATCCGCTTCCCTCTATCCCCCCTCTTTGGCCCCCTCTCTCTCTGCCCCACTCTCTCTGTCCCACGCTCTCTCCCACCAGCCTCTCTCTGACCCCTCTCTCTCTCCCACCTGCCTCTCTCTCTGTCCCCCTCTTTCTGTCCCCCTCTCTCTCTGCCCCCTCACTCTCTCCCCCTCTCTCTCTCCCCCCTCTCTGCCCCCCCTCTGTCGCCCTCACTTTCTGTCCCCCTCTCTCTCTGTCCCCCACTCTCTCTGTTCCCCACTCTCTCTGTCCCCTACTATCTCCATCCCCCCTCTCTCTCTGAACCCCTCTGCCACCCCACTCTGTACCCCTCTCTCTCCCCCACTCTCTGACCCCCTCTCTCACCCCACTCTGTACCCCTCTCTTCCTGTCCCCCACTCACTGACCCCCGCTACCTGCCCCTCTTTCTGTCCCCCTCTCCCTCACACCCGCCTCTCTCTTTCTCCCTCTCTCTGTTCCTCCATCTCTCTGCCCCCTCTGTCTGCCCCCCTCTCTCTCTGCTCCCCTCTTTCTGTCCCCTTATCTCTCTGACCCCCTTTCTCTCTGACCCTCTGTATCTGTCCCACTCTCTCTGTTCCCTCTCTCTCTGTCCCCTCTCTGTCCCCTTCTATCTCCCCCACTCTCTGTGCCCCTGTCTCTTTCACCTCTCCCTGTCCCCCCCTCCCTCCCACCCGCCTCTATCTTTTCCCCTCTCTCTGTTCCCCTCTCTCTCTGCCCCCTCTCTGTCCTCCTCTTTCTCTGACCCCCTCACTCTGTCCCACTCTCTCTGCCCCCTTCTCTCTCTGCCCCACTCTCTCTGTCCCCTCTCTCTCTGTCCCCCTCTATCTCCCCCACTCTCTGTGCCCGTCTTTCTGTCCCCCCTCTCAGACACCCTCTATTTCCCCCCACTCTCTGTCCCCCTCTCTCTGCCCCCCTCTGTCTGCCCCATCTCTCTGCCCCACTCTGTCTCTGCCCCCCTCTCTCTGCCCCCTTCTCTCTCTGTCCCCCTCTCTCTGTCATCCTCTCTTGTCGCCATCTCTCTGCCCTCCTCTCTCTGCCTCCTTCTCTCTCTATCCCCTTCTCTCTCTCTCCACCCCTTCTCTCTGTCCCCCCTCTCTCTGACAACCCCTCTCTCTGTCCCCTATTGTCTGCCCCCTCTCTCTGCTCCACTCTCTCTCTGACCCTCTCTCTCAGTTCCCGTCTCTCTGTCTCCCTCTCTCTCGCCCCCCTCTCTCTCTGCCCCCTCTCTCTCTGCCCCCCTCTCTCTCTGTCGCCTCTCTCTCTGTCCCCTGTCTCTGTGTTCCCCTCTCTCTGTCCCCCTCTCTCTCTGTCCCCCCTCTCTCTGTCCCCTGTCTCTGTGTTCCCCTCTCTCTGTCCCCCTCTCTCTCTGTCCCCCTCTCTCTCTGTCCCCCCTCTCTCTGTCCACCCTCTCTGTCACTGTCCCTCCCCTCTGTCGCCTTCTCTCTGACCCCTCTCTCTGTCCCCTCTCTCTCTGTCCTGCCATCTCTCTGTCCACTTCTCTCTCTCTCCTTCCCTCTCTGTCCCCCCTCTCTGTCCCCCGTCTCTCTGCCTCCCCCTCTCTGTCCCCCTCTCTCTCTGTCTCCCTCTCTCTCTGTTTCTCTCTCTCTCTGCCCCCCTCTCTCTCTGTCCCCGTCTCTCTGTCTCCCGCCTCTCTTTGTCCCCCCCGTCCCTCTCTCTCTCTGTCCCCTTTCTCTCTCTGTCCCTCTCTCTCACTGTCCCCCCCGTCGCCTCCTCTCTGACCCCACTCTCTCTGTCCCCTCTCTCTCTGTCCACTTCTCTCTCTGTCCCCCTCTCTCTGTCCCCCCCACTCTGTCCCCCCTCTCTGTACCCCTCTGTCCGCCCACTCTGCCCCCCTCTCTGTCCCCCGCTCTCTTTCCCCCTCTCTCTCTGCCCCCTCTCTCTGCCCCTCTCTCTCTCTGTCCCCCACTCCCTCTGTTCCTCTCTCTCTGCCCCCCTCTCTCTGCTCCACACTCTCTCTGCCCCTCTCTCTCTGTCCCCCTCTCTCTGACACCCTCTCTCTCTGTCCCCCCGTCCCCCTCTCTCTCTGTCCCCCCTCTCTCTGCCTCCCCCTCTCTGTCCACCCCTCTCTCTGTCCCCCTCTCTCTCTGTTCCCCTCTCTCTCTGTCTCCCTCTCTCTCTGTCCCCCCCTCTCTCTGGGCCCTCTCTCTGCCCCCCTCTCTCTCTGTTCACCTCTCTCTCTTTCTCCCTCTCTCTCTCTGTCCCCCCCTCTTTCTCTGTCCCCCTCTCTCTCTGCCCCCCTCTTTTTCTCTCGCTCTCTCTGCCCCCTCTCTCTCTGCCCCCTCTCTCTCTGCCCTAATCTCTCTCTGTCCCCCACTCCCTCTGTCCCCCTCTCTCTCTGTCCCCCCGTCCCCCTCTCTCTCTGTCCCCCTCTCTCTCTGTCCTCCCTCTTTCTGTCCCCCGCCTCTCTCTGTCGCCCCCGTCCCCCTCTCTCTCTGCCCCCTCTATCTGTCCCCCTCTCTCTCTATCCTTCCCTCTCTCTGTCGCCCCCTCTCTCTGACCCCCCTCTATGTGTCCCTCTCTCTCTCTGTCCCCCCATTCTCCCTATCTTGGTCTCTCTTTTCCCACCACCCTCCGTTTCTCTCTAACCGAATCTCTCTCCCTTCTGTCCCGCCCTTATTCTCTCTCTCTGACACACTCTGTCTCCCTGGTCCTTCCCTCTCCCTCTGACCCAGAGACTGCAGGTTGGTGGTGAGTCTGCTTGTGGGGGTTGGGTGGGTGGGGGGGCTTGTGGGTGTGAGATGATCGAGAGATGTGGGAAGTGGGAGGTGGGGAAAATGGGGTAGAGCCAGAATTGTGAGAAGGAGATAGAGACGGCAGGAGAGAGAGAGAGAGAGAGAGAGAGAGGGTGAGGGGGAGAGAGAAGAATGGAGGCAGGTGGATAAACTCATGTTGGGGGTGTGAGAGAGAGAGAGGGGGAGAGTGAGGCAGAAAGAATAGTGGAGGCAGGTGGAGAAACCGGGGTTGGGGGCTGTCTGAGACGGGACCAGAGAGAGTGAAAGGGAGAGGTGGTGAGAAAGAGAGATTGTGCAGGAAGGGAGAGATGGAGAGAATTGAGGAGGAAAAGTGGGGGTGAGCAATTGGGGAGGCCAGGTTGGAATGGGGGGCTCAGAGGGAGTTAAACCCAGCTCCTGAGCTCAGGGCGCGGTGCCCTCCCCTTCCCTGAGGACCAGGACTTGGGGCTGAGTCTGTCTCTCTCCAGCTCAGCTTCTCCAACACAAAGACACACAACAACATCGGTCACTCTGCTGCTCGGCACGATTTAATCAACATTTTTATTGGTTACAAATGGAAGTGATGGATACAGTCAGTGGGATGGTGCCTTTTCTCACTGGCCCCTGAGTTGTGAGAAACATTGAAATGTTTCCCTGTAACCCCCCTGGGGGATAAGGATGGACAAACCAGCGCTACCCTCAGTCTGTTACTATAGCGACAGGCTGCTCCATTGCTGAAACACTGAACTGAAATGAGAAAATCTCGGATGGTGTGATTAATGAGGGAATTTGATGGATGGATGGATTTGGGTGAAGGGATATTTCAGCACATTCTTCAGCTGCTGCCTGAACTTAGTCTGGGTCACGGCATAAATCGCGGTGTTTGTGCAGCAACTGAGGAGCTGCAGCATGAAGCCCAATTCCTGCACAAAGGTATCGAGATACACAGGGGTATCCACAATCATCCGCATCCGGTACCATATAGAATACAGCATTAACATTGACCATAACAGGATGAAATTGGCCGAGATCACAAACAGTAAAATGATGGATTTTTTTCGGTTTCTCATTTCAGTGTCAGACTGAGTGTCCCCATTGGTGTGAGCGCGGAGTCTCCTGCGGGCTCTGCTGGTCACTAAAATGTGTCTGACGGTGAGAACATTGAGCAGCAGAATCAGGAGAAATGGGACACACGGGGTTAGAATGTGGTGGAGGGACTCGATTGTGACCCAGACAATGGACAATACAACAGCTTCTGTTACATCACAAAACCAGGGGAGGTTCACCAGCAAATACCGAGCCTCGAGCATAAAATACCAGGAAATGTTCTTTAAACAGCTCAGCACAGTCACTGCTCCCAGAACCACAGCCGCCGTTTTCTCACTGCAATATTTACTTTTCAGCTTCTGGCAACAAATGGCCACAAACCGATCAAAGGTGAAAGTGACGGTGAACCAGACAGAGCAGTCAGTGGCTGCATAAAGCAGGACGGCGTGGATATTACACACGGGGACGGAGTCCCTCAGGAAATAAAACTGTTCCCGATAAACAATGGGAATGTGTCTCAGGATCAGGTCGAGGATAATGACCAGGAGATCCGCCGCTGCCATGGCCCCCAGGTAACGTCTGACACATGGAGACAATCCACAATCTTTATAAAGCAGGACGTAGATGGTCACTACGTTAACTGTGAGGAAGGAAAATAAACCCATTATCCATCAGCCTGGAGGCAAAGGGACCCGTTTGATCAGGGACCCAGTGAGATTTTCAAATGTGTCCCTGTATTCAGGGATTTATTAAAATAATTGGAGCTGGAATAATAAATGGGAAGGTCGGAATTACTGACAAAAATGTGACATAAACCACAAGAAACCCTCCCTCCCCAAACACACAGAGACACATCCATAAGGACAGATGGTTTCTAGAACATTCCCACACACTCGATCACTCGAGAGCAGACACAGGTCACTCCTTCCCAGTTCCTAATACTGAGGGTGGAAACGTTGCTGTCCTGAAGGATTCTCTCCTAGTTTCCTGAAGACAAACGGAGTTTGGGAATTTCTGTATTTTGGTCTAAATTGTGGTCGATCCTGTGTCGGGGAGAAATGTAAACACAGGGAAAATGTATTCACCCCTTTAACTGCCTGAGGGTCCTTCGGAACAGTGTCTCCTTCTCCCTGGAACGGGATCTCTTCCCTCGGGATCTTATCGTTTGTTCAATTCACTGACGTCCGGCCGTTCACAAACAATGTCAGGGACAGAACGTTCCGGGGAATGTCAGTTATAGAATGTCGGGGACAGAACGTTCCGGGGAATGTCAGTTATAGAATGTCGGGGACAGAACGTTCCGGGGAATGTCAGTTATAGAATGTCAGGGACAGACGTTCCGGGGAATGTCAGTTATAGAATGTCGGGGACAGAACGTTCCGGGGAATGTCAGTTATAGAATGTCGGGGACAGAACGTTCCGGGGATTGGCAGTTATAGAATGTCGGGGACAGAACGTTCCGGGGAATGTCAGTTATAGAATGTCGGGGACAGAACGTTCCGGGGATTGGCAGTTATAGAATGTTGGGGACAGAACGTTCCGGGGAATGTCAGTTATAGAATGTCAGGGACAGAACGTTCCGGGGATTGGCAGTTATAGAATGTCGGGGACAGAACGTTCCGGGGAATGTCAGTTATAGAACGTTGGGGACAGAACGTTCCGGGGATTGGCAGTTATAGAATGTCGGGGACAGAACGTTCCGGGGAATGTCAGTTATAGAATGTCGGGGACAGAACGTTCCGGGGAATGTCAGTTATAGAATGTCGGGGACAGAACGTTCCGGGGATTGGCAGTTATAGAATGTTGGGGACAGAACGTTCCGGGGAATGTCAGTTATAGAATGTCAGGGACAGAACGTTCCGGGGAATTCTTTGACCTGTCCATGACCTTCCCCCTCTATCCACCCCACCAACATGATGTACTGTGCAAAGACCACATATCCATCCAGCGTGGGGAGCTGCACTGACCACATCATTGCATTATCTATAAACCACAGATAGTCTGACCAGCACAGCAGGATGTGCAGTGATCACCCGGGAATTAATCTGTAAACCAGGAGCAGTTACCCTCCCAGCATGTAGGACTGTGTACCCCACCCCAGTACATTGATCTGTAACCCAGGAGCAGTTACCCTCCCAGCATGTAGGACTGTGTACCCCACCCCAGTATATTGATCTGTAACCCAGGAGCAGTTACCCTCCCAGCATGTAGGACTGTGTACCCCACCCCAGTACATTGATCTGTAACCCAGGAGCAGTTACCCTCCCAGCATGTAGGACTGTGTACCCCACCCCAGTGCATTGATCTGTAACCCAGGAGCAGTTACCCTCCCAGCATGTAGGACTGTGTACCCCACCCCAGTGCATTGATCTGTAACCCAGGAGCAGTTACCCTCCCAGCATGTAGGACTGTGTACCCCACCCCAGTGCATTGATCTGTAACCCAGGAGCAGTTACCCTCCCAGCATGTAGGACTGTGTACCCCACCCCAGTGCATTGATCTGTAACCCAGGAGCAGTTACCCTCCCAGCATGTAGGACTGTGTACACCACCCCAGTACATTGTTCTGTAACCCAGGAGCAGTTACCCTCCCAGCATGTAGACTGTGTACACCACCCCAGTACATTGATCTGTAACCCAGGAACAGTTACCCTCCCAGCATGTAGGACTGTGTACACCACCCCAGTGCATTGATCTGTAACCCAGGAGCAGTTACCCTCCCAGCATGTAGGACTGTGTACCCCACACCAGTGCATTGATCTGTAACCCAGGAGCAGTTACCCTCCCAGCATGTAGGACTGTGTACCCCACACCAGTGCATTGATCTGTAACCCAGGAGCAGTTACCCTCCCAGCATGTAGGACTGTGTACCCCACACCAGTGCATTGATCTGTAACCCAGGAGCAGTTACCCTCCCAGCATGTAGGACTGTGTACCCCACCCCAGTACATTGCTCAGTAACACTGTGTTCGATCCCTGCCCAGCGTGGGGAAACTTGCAGCCCGTTCTGGAAGTAACAGGATGTACAGCTCCCACCCATTTACAGCTTCATATCTCCATTGTTGCCCTGACAAGGGGGTGCTGTGTGTGTGAACCTCACTGCCAGAGAGACCAGGCGGGGGAATCAGTTTAAATATCACCACATGGGAGGGGCTTGGTGTATAGACAGTGAGAGGGGGAGACTGAGAGACAGTGTCATGGAAGGATGTGTTCCCAGGTTGCAGAATGCTGAAATGTGGACACTTCGATAGCATCCTTTAACAAGAGCCTGTCTTCCCAGGAAAGATGGGAAAATGGGATATTGGTGTGTGGTCAGATGATGGAGAGTTTTGGATGAGCATTTGTTCTCCAGCTTTGTAAATGGAGTCCTTCATGGCTGGAGGTACACACAATCACCCAGATGCTCCTGGATATTCTGTGATCCCTGGCACTGGGGCCATCTTTAAAAGGCCAATGGGCACATGGTTGAGCTTTCTCAGGTTGGAGCTGCCCTGGACAGTTTACCTGAGCATGGCAGATAAGGGACAAATCCTCCACGGTTTGTCAACAGGGCACGGAGGTCCTGGTGGATGGGCTAGTACAGAGGGGGACCATTCTCTTCCCAGAGGAGGCCAAACCACCAGACCCATCGCGCATGGTCTGAGCTCCCCACCCAGCTCAATGCAGTATCTGGGGTCTGAAGAAATGTCCAGCAAAACAGGACAAGCATCAATAATCTTCCCCATTCTGTCAAGATAAGGGTCACCGTATTCTCTCAGCTCCCTCACACTCACTGTATATCTGTTATAGCACCGACCCCTGAACAAGGCTCATGGTCAACCACTCTCACTGTCGTATGCTGCACCTTCTCTCTCTGTCTCTGTCTCTCTGTCTCTCTCTCCCCTCCTCCCTCCACTTCACCCCCACACTAATAACACTGCATGGATACAACACTGTGGACTGACTCCCTCCGGACCCCTCACCATGACCCCCTCCCCACCTACACCCACACTAACAGTAGGACCACACCCACTCCCTCCCTCCCTCTCTTCCTCCCATTCCAGGAGAAACAGCCTGGAATAGGACAGGGAGGGCCTATCCGAGTGGTGGAGTGCCCGATATCCGTTCCCTCACCCCCCTCCCCCCGCCATCTGGGGAGGATCCTGGTAGGAGCCGGAGAGGACCGGGACACCTCGTGTGGAGATTCTGAAACATCCACGTCCCACCGACCGAGTAAGGAGCAATGTTCAGTGAAGGGCAATTCTCACTTTAAACCCACTGGCAGCTCCGTTTCCCCCCGGCACAACTTCGAAGCTGTGGCCCTGATGCCATCTCCCTTTTGTGTCGAGCTGGTACAAATGGAATCCCCACGGTCTCGGTGGGCAGGAGGGTGGGCTCACAACACATCGTCACCACCACCTCCCAGGAAGGGAACACCGAGACTCCCTCCTACACCTCCCCCTGTAAACAGCTCAGATACTGAAACTAATCTGTGATAGTTACTACTCTCCCCACTTGTCCTGATATCTTCAACAATCTGTGCTCATATACACCCAGCGCTCTCTGCTCCTGCAGCCCCTTTATAATGGCACAGTCTGTTTTAAATTGTCTTTCATTGTCTTTCCGACCAAAGTGCATCACCTCAAACTGCTCTGCACTGATCCCCATCTGCCAGAAACTGAACACTGCAGCAACGTGTGATTGTCCTGTTAGAATTCCACACTCTCCTCCATAGACTTCAGAGTTCTTCCAGGTTCGGTGCCACCTACAAACATTGAGATTGTTATAGTGTCACAGTCCCCATGAAACAACTGAAATCCTGCCCCATACTTACGAGTCTGAGCAAGTGAAATACTGATATATTCATATGGACAGAGTCTAATAATGACATGCTGTCAATGGAGCAACAAAAGTCCTGACACACACCAGACGGAGCGAATGAAATATTGACAAATTGACAAGAGAAATCCGGTTAGGTCCCACTTATCGATATTCATCAGGGTACAGTGTGATGGAGTTGAAAGGGTGTACTGTACCTTTAAGAGAGAGGGAATGCTGTTCTGAACTGAGAGCTTACAAGCTCCTGTGATATGAGAGGATGGCAGACCCAGAAACAATATATTGCTGTAGAGCTGGAGTCGGGTAATAAGCAGTTAAGAGAAAGAGGATCCCAGAGTTGTGAATAGTTCATGTAAAATGTTCACTTTCAGAGTGAAAAATAAATTGATGATTTTATTTAAACAGTGGAATTTGGGAGTTCTCTGTCCCTCATATTTTAACAGTTTATGAGGCGAATTGAGCATTTTTTAATGTTTAGTTTAAGTTACCAGATGAGCTTCACGCCGTGTCCTAACCATTCCCGTGTGTATATCTGTGTGTCTCTGTGTGGGGCAGGTCTGGCTGTCTCTGTGGTGCTTAAAGTGATGCAATGCCACCCTCTGCTGGCCTCCACAAGCCACTGCACAGACATTGGCAGAGGGTGAAAACCAACAGGAATTCATTCAGTGATGGGGAGGGAGAGGGCAGATGCTCACAGCACCATCCAAACTGATGTCTTATCCATGGACTGATCTAAATGTCCTTTAAACATTGTAACTGTCCCTGCTTTCACCACTTCCTCTGGAAGTTCATTCCACACACAAGCCAGCTTCTGTCGAACATAATTGCCTCTCATGACTTTCGTAAAACTTTTTTCCTCGTACCTTAAAATTCCCTAGTTTTGAATCCTCAACTCTAGAGAAAAGACATCAGTCGTTCAGCATCTCTGTAACCCTCATTATTTTATAAATCTCTGTAAAGTTACTGCTTAATCTCATATCCTTCAGTGAAAAAAGTCCCAGCCGATTCAGCCTCTCCTTCTAGCTCACTCCCTCCTTTCCCAGCAACAACCAGATTAATCTCTTCTCAATCCTCTCCAGCTTAATAATATCAACGTCAGTAATATCAAAGTGAATAGTCAAGGTATTTTCTAAGGGTATGGGGAGTCCAAAACTAGAGAACATAGGCTTAAGGTGAGAGGGGAAATATTTAAAAGTGACATAAGGGGCAGCTATTTCACCCAGAGGGTGGTGTGCCTATGGAATGAGCGGGCAGGGTGACCAGACTGGACACAGATGTCTCACTAATGTCCTGTACAACCACAACATGACATCCCAATTCCGATACTCAAAGGTCTGTCCGATGAAGACATGTGTGTTAAACACCTTCTTAACCACACTATCTATACGAGATGCAAATTTTAAAGAATTAAACCTGACGGCCTCAGTTTCTGTCCTACAGCCCTGCCAAAGGTTCTACTTTTAATTGTATAGGTCCTGCTCTTGTTTGATTTACCAAATCCAATACCTCGCATTAATCCAAACTAAACTCCATCAGCGACCCCTCAGCCCAGTGAGTGATATTACTGTCACCTCACCCTCCCTCTTCAATTTTAAAATGCCCATCCCTCTGCAGGAGGCCTGCACACTCCGGCCTTGATTTTCACAAAGACCCTATGCTTGGTTTGCCTTGTGTGGTTAGGGGGAGGAGGAACAGATTGCAGACACAGTCAGTGGGGAGGAGAGGCTGGACAGTAATCAGCGGCTAGGAAGAGGGGAGTCGCACGTTAGAGATGGGTAAGTGTGATCGGTGTTTTGGGGTCAGAAATTAAGCTCTTCCTTCGTCTCTGGTGTTCAATAATAAATATCTATTTGAGACCCTTCATTGGGCAGAGTGTGTCTGCAGGATTTCTTTCCTTAATATTGCAGACTATAGATAATCGCACTTAAAGATGTTTATTGTTAATTTTGATGGCACTGTATGTACACTCAATATCCTACAGTTGAGACAAATATCTTGCATTTGTTTAACAATACAAAGTGTTGTTTGTAATTCAGTAATGGGAACCTGATTATAATAAATCCACACTGAGCTAAAAGTGGGCACTAAAATATGACCCAACATCTGGGTATGGTAGTGCAGTGGGTAGTGTCCCTGTCTCTGAGCCAGAGCTCTGGATTTGATTCCAATTCCTGAACTTGAGTGGTAGTGTTCCTAGCTCTGGGCTAGAAGGACTGGATTCAAGTTCTGCCTATTGCAGAGGTATGTCCCAGCATGTCAGGACAGTCTGATGAACAAACACACAGGAGAATAATGTTACAGCTTTATGGGTATTGTTGAGTGATGCTAGTGTCCCTGCCTCCGGGCACAAAGGTCTAGGTGTAAAGCCCACAGACGTGTCTCAGGATATATCTGAACAAACTGATTAAAATGGATTTAAAATTGTGACTTGATGGAGAAGGAAGAGGTGTCAGGATGGCATTTCAGAATTTAGGCCCAGGATGACTGAAAGTACAGCCATTCGTGTTGATTGGGGTCACATTTTGCATCAGTAAAGGTTTATAAAATCAGAATGGCCATAGATAGGGTGAGTAGTCAGGGGTTTTTCCCCAGGTTAAAACTAGAGGGCTTTGGTGGAAAGTGAGAGGGGAAAGATTTTGAGGAGGCCTAAAGGGCACCATTTCACACAGAGGGTGGTGTGCGTATGGAATGAGCTGCCAGAGGAAGTGGTGGAGGCTGGTACAACTACAGCATCTGGGTACTGAGAGACCTGGCGAGCTTTTCCAGCAATTTCTGTATTTCTTTAAAAAATGCATTCATTTTAACACAGGTATTCTGAATAAATTAAACATGGTTATTTTTTAATGACGCAGGGACATATAACCATATCTTCAAATTGACTGAGATCATTTTCTGCGAAGTGTATGGCTCTGTGTATGACAGCAGCAATGATGCACCTACATGGAACAGGGAATGTGATGGAGACACAGTTTGGACAATATACAAGGAGACCTGGTTCGGTCCAATATGGGAGAGGATGACATTACTGTGTGATTCAACTCAGACAGGGAGAAAATGTAATCTGCCTGAGAAGGAATGGTCTATTGCACTCTCTCTCCTTCATTGTTCCTCATCACAGCAATGTGTGTGAGCTAAAAAAAACCTCTACAGTCATCGCTACCATTCTTATTTTTATGGAATCCCTGCAGTGTGGAAAGAGGCCCTTCGACCCAACAAGTCCATACCAACCTTCCCAACCCAGTTCCCTATATTTACCCCTGACTATTGCGCATAACCTAGAAATCCCTGAACACTACAGACAATTTAGCAAGACCAATCCACCGTACCTACACAGTTTGTGGTAGGAAACTGGATCACCCATTAGAAGCTCATACAGACAAGGGGAGAATGTGCAAACTCCACACAGACGGTCACCCAAGGCTGGAATCAACCCCAAGTCCCTGGTGCTGTGAGGCAGCAGTGCAAACCACCGTAGTACCCTTTGGATGATCCCTAACCAGCATTCACTGGAATCTACTCACTGCATAAAGCAAAGGGAATTCAGTCAAATCCAAACTCTCCCAGGATGAAATCCCATTGCTAGCAGCTGTGTGAGTACAATATCTTCAGAAGCAGAATAACGTTTTGGACAATCTCACAATTTTTCCTTTTGTCATGAGTTCCAACAATATCTGGCCAAAGTTCTTTCAAGTTAGAATTGCAGAGATTGTGTGTGTGTGTGTCAGTGTTTTTATAAAGGGAAATATTGGTTATATACTTGCAATAAACAAACAGTTTGCTATTCATCTTTTCATCATAGTTTGAGTAACATTGCTCTGGATCATAAACATGTTGTTTTAGCAGATTAAAGAAACTAGTCTGACTTGTTCCTAAAACTGACCCTGACCCAGTCTGAGACCGATATCATCGGCCATATCACCAACCTGGTTACATTTAACATTTGTTGTGAGCAGTGGAGGAGTGGGACTAGAAAAGGAAACAGTGACCCAAAAAGCCAGGGAACTATAGACCGGTGAGCCTGATGTCAGTGGTGGGTAAGTTGTTGGAGGGGATTCTGAGGGATAGCATTTACATACATTTGGGAAGGCAAAGGGCTGATTGGGGTAGACAATGTGGCTTTTTGCATGGGAAATCATGTCTCAGTAATTTGGTTGAGTTTTTTGAAGAGGTGACAAAGAAGATTGATGAAAGCAGTTTGGTAGACATTGTCTATATAGACTTCAGCAAGGTGTTCATTTAAAGAACAAAGACCAAAGAAAATTTACAGCCCAGGAACAGGCCCTTCACCCCCAAAGCCTGAGCTGATCCAAATGTACTGTCTAAATCAGTCGCCCAATCCCTAACCATCTGTATCCCTCTGCTCCCCACCTACTCATGCATCTGTCCAGACGCATCTTAAATGAATCGACCATGCCTGCCTCTACCACCTCTGCTAGCAACGCGTTCCAAATGCCCACCACCCTCTGTGTGAAGTACTTACTGCGTGTATCCCCTTTAAACATTCCACCTCTCACCTTGAAAGCACAACCTCTCGTTATTCATTCCTTCAACCTGGGAAAAAGCTTGTACTTATCCACCCTGTCTATACCCTTCGTGATTTTGCAAACATTAATCAGGTCCCCCCTCAATCTTCTTTTATCTAGTGAAAATAAACCTAACCTACTCAGCCTGCCTTCATAGCTAGTATTTCATTCTGATTAGTAGACAGATTAGTAACTTTCAGTCACATAGGATACAGAAGAAGTTAGTCACAAATGGCTTGAGTGAAGAGGGATATGTTTCAGCCTGGAGGCTTGTGAGGAGCAGTATGCTGTAAGAATCAGTACTGAGTTCACTGCATTTCATCATTTATGTAAAGGATTTAGATGTGAATATCGGGGCAATAGTTAGTAAGGTTACAGATGACATCAGAAAGATGGTGTAGTAGATTATCTCAGAGTACAACAAGACCGCAATTAAATGGGACAAAGGGGCAAGGAGTAACAAATGAAGTTTAATTTAGATAAATATGAAGCTTTGCATTTTGGGAAGGCAAATCAGGGCAGACATTATATACTTCAAGGTCAGGTCCTGGGACATGTTGTGAAACAAAGTCGCATAGGGCCGCAGATGCATTGTTCCTTGAAAGTCGAGTCGCAGGTAGACAGTGTGGTGCAGAACACATTTGGCACATTTGCCTTAATCAGTCAGAGCATTGAGTGTAGGAGTTGTGGTGGCATGTTGTATCTGTACAGGATGTTGGTGAGGCCACTTTTAAAATCTGCGTACAACTCGGTTTTCTGCAGAAATGACTGACACGGATGTTCCAGGACTGGTAGTTTGAGCTTTAAGGAGAGGTTGATTAGTTTGAGGTGTTTCCCCTTGGAGTGTCAGAGGCTGAAGGGTGACATTATAGAGGTTTATAAAACCATCAGGGGCATGGGTATTCTGAACAGCCACGTTCTGCTCCCCAGGACAGGGGAGTCCAGAACAAGAGAGCATAGGTTGAAGGTGAGGGGGAATTGATTTAGAAGGTTTATGAAGGTAAATGTTTCACACAGAGAGTGGTGTGTGTACAGAAAGTGCTGTCAGAGGAAGTGGTGAAGGCGGTTACAATTGCACATTTAAAAAGTATCTGAAAGAGGAGGAATATTGGCCAAATGCTGGCAAATGGGAACGGATCAGATTTGATATCTGATCGGAGTGAACAGATTGGACGAACGGGTCTGTTTCCATTCTGCATGACTCTCTGATTCTATAAGAGGGATGATGAAAAATTCTGTAAGGTCCTTTCAAGTCGTACTTCTCTTCTCTGGAAGTTTATCATGCCTCTATGTTTACATTGATTGAAAGCTGCATGAGTTAAATATTTGACAGGGAAATGAGTCACGGATAATGGGATACAGACAGGAAAGTGGGGCTGAGACCCCAACCTGATCAGCCACAATCTTAGTTCCTGGTGGAGAAGGCTCAAAGTATCTAATGACCCACTCCTGTTCCTCAGTCCAATGTTCCTGTGTTCCATTCAGCCCCTCAAACCTGCTAGACAGGAACAGTTGGAGGCCACTTACTCCTATAACCTGGTGCACAGAAACAGAGGAGACCATTCAGTCCCTCAAGACTGTCCCACCCGCTTTGAGGTGATTTGGGAAATGTAATTGGAAAGCCCAGGTTGGGTATGAAAGAGGCCCCTCATCTCTCTTTATAAAGCTTCCCCTCTCTGCAGCTTGTGCTTCATTTGTTGATCATGTTGTAGACACAGATTCACTGAGAATACAGCCCCCATACCTCACCCAGAGATGGCTCAGAAAATCATCTGGTCGCCCTGACTGCAATATACAATACCAGAACATTCATAAAAATAACATTCATTAACTTTCCAATAGCAGAATGTGAAAACATCAGAAACAGGGGCATGTCGTTCACTCCCCAAACCTGCCTTGCCCTTCACTAAGATCATGACTGATCTGCTCCTAGCCTCAAATCCTCTTTCATACCCAATTCTTCATAGCCCTCACCTCTCTGACAGGTCAATATCCATCTATTTCCTCTTCAAATACTTTCAGTCATCTAGCTCCCCGAACACTCTTGAGAAGAGAAATCCTGACATTCAATACCACCTGTTTGAAGAAAACACTTGCTGCTCCTATATCATGGCTTATTGATGCGAACAAAAGAGGTTGAGACAAGGGTTTAGATAAAAATTACTGGCCCCGATATCAAGGCAGTGGTTGACTTCTGTTGACACCAAGGAGCTGGACTTAATGTGAATCAGAGTAAACTCTCCAGTGTTTGGGGTCAAACATGGCACAAAGGAAGATGTTCATCATCTCAGTCCTGGGTCACCTCTGTGCGAGATCCTCAGAGTAGCTTCCCCTTCACAAACATCTTTAGCTGCTTCATCAATGTCTCCCCGCGCTCACCCTCCCCACCATAAGAACAGAAGTGGGGATGGTCACTGAAGATTCCACAATGTTCTGAATAATTTGACGCCCCCGTCAGCTCCTGAACTGGTCTGTGTCCATGTGCAGCAAGACCCAGGCTCCAGTCATGCTTGTGCTGTTAAAGTATCAGTAACATTCATCTACCAGCACTGCCTGACACTGCGCATTGCCACAATAAAATAAGAGTTCATTCAGCACCTAACGCTGGTTTCACAGGAATATGAGGAAGTCGTTCAGCCCATTGACATGATTGGAGAAGAACAGGGATAGCCTATTCAGTGCCTCCAGCCTATTACTCAGGAAGAGAAGGCGTCTAGTATGATGGACCACAACAGAACCCCTCGAAAATATTTGACAGCAATAGTCTAGACTTTTTTGTTTTCTTATTTTAAAGGAAATGTAAAGTGTCTGTTCCAGATGCAATGTGACTGGTCAGACTCCTCGGTGTGAAGCAAAATACCATCTATTTCAACACGAAAGAAGAAATAACTCCACAGAAAGAGGAATTTAGAATAACGTAATTCTATTGGACAGCTTAACAGAATAATAGATCTAGGAACTATTACTAATGAACTGTTCCAATATAGTAAAATCCCATAAGCACAGCCCTTGGCAAAAAGGAATATTCGGACACAGAATGTCACAAATATTTCTCCAATCCAGGAATTAAAAACAGAATTAAGAGAAAATTCAGAGACAGTAGCAACCAGGAGACATCCACTGAAGCTTCCAACTCTGTGGAGACCCCAATAGTTTCTGATGTTACTGAGAAACCAAAACCCAGAGATTCTAATCTGTGAGAGCTGGCCACACCCATTCAGGCTGCATTAAAATAAACACAAGGTCTCCCTAGCTGTTACTCAAGTGGTCTTAACTAGCCAGCTTTGTGATGACCATACAATCTCTCTCTTAAAAGAAACCTGGACAAAATAACCTCTTAAAGCTGCAGCACCATCACACTTGACAGTACATCGAGTTGTCAAACAGGAACCAGGTGTAACCCAGTCAGGCCCTTGGTTCTGTCCAATTGGACGAGGAAGAAGCCAATCACTCCCGTGAGTCACTTATACAGGAACAGCAGGAGGCCATTCCCATCTCAATGCACTTACACGGGGGCAGAATGTGGTAATTGATGCTGATTCCTGATGAATGTCTTATGCCCAATACGTCAATTCTCCTGGTACTCTTATGCTGCCTGACCTGCTGTGCTTTTCCAGCAATCGAAACTCTACTCTGATCTCCAGCATCGGCAGTCTTAAGTGTCTCCGAAATGATGCTCTAACATGATGAACAAGTGGAGCAGAAGCTGCACAGACAGACTGCTCCACGTTGTTCCTCCTGGCTCCGTTGCTCATGATACACATGTGGGACTTTAATGTGGTTTTCTAGTGGTGAGTAGGGAAGACATATGTCTTGTGTGAAGTCTCAAGAAGGCATCTTTAATCTCTGCGAAGACAGCCTGGTGTTCTCTATGTAGGGTGGAAGCTGGTGGGAATGGCTACCTGTTTCAGATGGAAGGTATTGTGGCTGCTGTTGGGGATTGTGAACAACCTGATGTTCAGTACAGGGTTCACACGCCGACTGCACAATAAAGAGGCGAGAGTTAGTTTAGGCAAATAAACTGTTAGGAAAGTCACGTTAGACTGATGAATGGATGCTCTAATTTCAAATAATGCTGATCTTGTTCATGTTGATCTTGTCTAGTGCACGTCCTGTTCAGGGTAACTTGTATGCCTTACTCTGTCCAAATCTATTTCCACCCTATGATCTGTCTGACCATGCTTACTATGATCTTCCTCCACTGCTCATAAATAAAGCGTTTCCCTGTACTGAGATACACGTGACAATAAATCAAACCAATCAATCCTGGGTAAAGTATGGAATTTCTCTCCCTGTCAATGTCTCTTTTGGAAATAAGTGATCGCTGCCACTCCTCGTGTTTCAGCGTCACAATTTATTCATCTCTAACAGCTCTACAGATTAAACACTCAGCTTCTTCACTCTATCCTCATGTTACCATCACCCGTGTCTGTGGTAAGGAGATCATTCCTTACAAAGGAGATCAAATCTGTACAGAGTGCCCCAAATGCTCTCTCAGCAAGGCTCTACAACAGCCGGAAGATGGCTTTACTTATGTACTCGGATCATCTTACAATAAAGGACAGCATGCCATTGACTGCACCCATTACTTACACAGGGTTTGATTCAGACTGGTCAGCATAAAATTGTGATTGGGAGATCATGCTTCCCAACTTTCTTAGAGTCCTGTGTTGAAGTGACCAAGAATGTTGATGAGGGCAGAGTGATTAATGTAGTCTCTATGGATTTGAATAAGGCCTTTTGACAAGGTTCACATGGCAGGCTGCTCTGGAAGGTTTCATCTCGTGGAATACTGGGGGAACTGGCCAATTGGATACACAGTTGGGTTGTTGATAGGAAGCAGAGGGTTTAGTTGAAGGATGCCTGTCAGACTGGAGGCTGGGTCCACAGCTGTTTGTTATCTATGAATTAGTTGACAATGTACAAGGCATGATTAGTAAGTTTGCAGATGACACTAAAATAAGTGGGAGCATGATCAGTGAGTTAGTTTCTCAGAAATTGCAGCAGGACCTTAATCAGGTGGGCAAGTGGGCTGAGAAATGGCAAATGGAATTTAATATAGATGTGTGAGGTCTTGCAGGTTTGAATCTCAAATCAAGGTAGGAGTTTCACAGTGAATGGGAGGGTCTTAAGGGGTGCAGTGGGCAGAGGGACTTTGGTGTTCAGGTGCACGGTTCCCTGAGAGTGTAGTCACAGGTAGGCAGGGCAGAGAAGAAGGCTTTTGACACACTGGCCTTCGTCAGGCAGGACATTGAGTCCAGAAATTGGGAATTTATGTTGCAGTTACACAGGACTTTGGTAAGGCCACAATTGGAGTATTGTGTTCAGTTTTGTCACCTTGTTATAGGGAGGATGTTATTAAATTAGTTAGAGTGCAGAAGAAATTTACAAAGAAGTTGCCAGGACCCAATGGTCTGAGTTATAGGGAGAGGTTGGACAAGCTAGGACCTTTTCTTTAGAGTGTAGGAGACGGAGGAGGGTCCTTATAGAGCTGTATAAGATCATGAGGGATAGGGATAGGGTGAATGCTCTCAGTCTTTTCCAAGGTTTAGAAAATCGAGGACGAGAGGGGATCAGTTTAAGGTTAAAGGGGAAGGAATAAAAGGCAACCTGAGGGACCACTTATTTACATAAATGGCTGGTATGTGGATGAGCTGCCAGAAGAAGTGGCTGAGGGGGGTACATTAACAACATTTCAAAAGTATTTGGATAAATAGGTAGATAGGAAAGCACGAGAAGGATATGGGCCAACTGCAGGGAAATGCGGTTAGTGTGAATGGACATTTACAAGGTGGAGTCTTAACCCTTTGTTAATTAAAACCAAACACCCAGAAAAGCTCGCCACACCTCCTAATCTGTTAACATATGAGTGACACAGATCTCCTACATTCCACTATTTAAACAAAAATTAACAAGTTAATTTCTTAACTTTAATAGTGAACACTAAACAAAAACTATTCGCAAATACAAGCCCCTCTTTTCTTAGCTACTTACTATCTGACTCCAACTCTGTAAAATGTATGCTGTTCCAACAAACCACATATTAAACGTTACAATCTCAAGACCACACAGTCTCTGTCTTCCCCGCTGTGTTCACTATTTCAGCTTGTATCTCCCTGGGTCATGTTTTTTTTTAATGCAAGTATGTTTTACATGAACATGTGACATTGATAGAGAGTGTTTGAGATGGCCAGTTAGCACTCCTGCTCTACAGCAGTTACTCTGCTGTTGGATGGCAGTAGCTCTCCCTCCAGTGTTCAAAATGCTGGGTTTATTTATTTACCATGATACAATAATTCTCATAATTTGATTGATATCTAGATGTATGAACAATAATATTCAAATTCCATTGGCTTCTGATATTCTGAGCATTATTTAAAGTCTTTGTTTGCATTTGAATTGCTGTCAAAACAGCAACCAAAACTCAGACTTCCATTTCCCAGCTAATTGTTACATTTGGAACAGTCTGACCTTTAGCTGGCATCTGTGGCTGTACTTTCGATTCAGCAAAACCCGTCCTATCTTAAAGTGAACAGACATAAATTAGATTCCAGACAGTAACACACTCCGGGCTATCTGTTATTCTGCATATTAACCTCCTTGAACCCCTCGATTAGATTCCAGGCCGTAACGTAATCTGGACTATCTGTTATTCTGTATATAACCCACCCTGAACACCTTGATTCGATTCCAGGCTGTACCTCAGTCCGGGGTATCTGTTATTCTGTATATAAACCACCCTGATCCCCTCGATTAGATTCCAGGCTGTAACACACCCCAGAATATCTGTTATTCCGTATATAAACCACTCTGAACCCCTCGATTAGATAGCAGGCTGTAACTCACTCCGGGGTGTCTGCTGTTCTGTATACAAACGACCCTGAACACCTCGATTCGATTCCAGGCAGTAACTTCCTGTCAGGGTTGAAAGGGAAAGCTGGTAGTTATAGGGAATGCTGGCTGACTAAAGAAATTGAGGGTTTGGTTCAGAAAAAGAAGGAAGCATATGTCAGGTATATACAGGATAGATCGAGTGAATCTTTAGAAGAGGATAAAGGAAGTTGGAGTATACTTAAGAGGGAAATCAGGAGGGCAAAACGCGGACATGAGATAGCTTTGGCAAATAGAATTAAGGAGAATCCAAACTGCTTTTAAAAATATATTAAGGACAAAGGGTAACTAGGGAGAGAATAGGGCCCCTCTAAGATCAGTAAGGCGGCCTTTGTGTGGAGCCACAGAAAATGGGGAAGATATTAAATGAATATTTTGCATCAGTATTTACTGTGGAAAAGGATATGGAACATATAGAATGCAGGGAAACCGATGGTGACATCTTGCAAAATGTTACAGATATACAGAGGAGGAAGGGCTGGATGTCTTGAAATGGTTAAAGGTGGATAAATCCCCAGGACGTGACCAGGTGTACCCGAGAACTCTGTGGGAAGCTAGAGAAGTGATTGCTGGGCCTCTTGCTGAGAAATTTGTATCATCAATAGTCACAGGTAAGATGCCGGAAGACTGGAGTTTGGCAAACGTGGTGCCACTGTTTAAGAAGGGCGGTAAAGACAAGCCAGGGAGCTATAGACCAGTGAGCCTGACCTCGGCGGTGGGCAAGTTGTTGGATGGAATCCTGAGGGACGGAATGTACATGAAGTTGGAAAGGCAAGGACTGATTCAGGATAGTCAACATGGCTTTGTGCGTGGGAAATCATGTATCACAAACTTGATTGAGTTTTTTGAAGAAGTAACAAAGCAGATTGATGAAAGCAGAGCAGTAGACGTGATCCATATGGAGTTCAGTAAGACGTTCGACAAGGTTCCCCATGGGAGAGTGCCACAAGGATCAGTGTTGGGCCCTCTACGTTTTGTCATTTATGTAAATGATTTGGATGCGAGCATAAGAGGTACAATTAGCAAGTTTACAGATGACACCAAAATTGCAGGTGTAGTGGACAGAGAAGAGGGTTTCCTCAGATGACAGCAGGATCTGGACCAGATGGGCCAATGGGCTGAGAAGTGACAGATGGAGTTTAATTCAGATAAATGCGAGGTGCTGCATTTTGGGAAAGCAAATCTTAGCAGGACTTCTACATTTAATGTTAAGTTCCTAGGGTGTGCTGCTGAACAAAGAGACCTTGAAGTGCAGGTTCATAGCTCCTTGACAGTGGAGTCGCAGGTAGATAGGATAGTGAAGAAGGTATTTGGTATGCTTTCCTTTATTGGTCAGAGTACCGATTACAGGAGTTGGGAGGTCATGTTGCGGCAATACAGGACATTGGTTAGGTCAGTCTTGGAATATTGCGTGCAATTCCGGTCTCCTTCCTATCGGAAAGATGTTGTGAAACTTGAAAGGGTTCAGAAAAGATTTACAAGAATGTTGCCAGGGTTGGAGTATTTGAGCTACAGGGAGAGGCTGAACAGTCTGGGGCTCTTTTCCCTGAAGTGTCGGAGGCTGAGGGATTAACTTATCGAGGTAAGGGAGACCAGAACTAGAGGGCATACGTTTAGTTTGAGAGGGGAAAGATATGAAAGAGACCTAAGGGAAAACTTTTTCACGCAGAAGGTGGTACATGTATGGAGTGATCTGCCAGAGGAAGTGGTGAAGGCTGGTACAATTGCAACATTTAAGAAATATTTGGGTGAGTATATGAATAGGAAGGGTTTGGAGGGACATGTGCCAGGTACTGGCAGGTGGAACTAGATTGGGTTGGGATATCTGGTAGGCATTGACAGGTTGGACTGAAGGGTCTGTTTCCATACTGTGCATCTCTATGATTCTATGACTGTATAACTCACTCCGGGCAACCTGTTATTCTGCATATAAACCACCCTGAAACCCTCGATGAGATTCCAGTCTGCAACTCACTCTGGGGTGTCTGTTATTGTACACATAATCGTCCCGAATCCCCTTGATAAAATTCCAATCTGCAACTGACTTCCAATTTTAAGGGGCTCTGTACATTAGCCACTTCAATCCTTTGATTAGATTCCAGTCTGTATCACACTCCTGGGTAACTGTTAGTCTGTATATTAGCCATCCAATCCAAACCCTGTTAAAATTGCCCATGGTATTCAGGGATGTGTAGGTGAGGTGCATTAGTCAGGGGTAAATGTGGGGAAATGGGTCTGGATGGGTTATTCTTCTGAGGGTCAGTGTGGTCTTGTTGGGCTGAAGGGCTTGTTTCCCCACTGTCGGGATTATATGAATCACCCAGAACCCTCTCGATTAGATTCCAACGTGTAACTCACTTCCATGTATATGTGACTGGCATGTTTCAAAAACACCCCAAAACCTTCAATTCTATTCCACTTCGATAAACACGAGGCGCTGCATTTTGAGAAAGCAAATTTGAGCAGGATTTATACACTTAATGGTCAGGTCCGAGGGAGAGTTGCTGAACAAAGAGACTTTGAAGTGCAGGTTCGTAGCTCCGTGAGAGTAGAGTGGCAGGTGGATAAGATAATGAAGGCAGCGTTTGGTATGCTTTCCTTTATTGGTCAGAGTTTTGAGTATAGGCATTGAGAGGTCATGTTGTGGCTGGACATGGGTTAGGCCACTGTTGGAATATGGCATGCAATTCAGGTCTCCTTCCTATCGGAAGGATGTTGCGAAACATGGAAGGGTTCAGAAAAGATTTTCAAGGTGGATGCCAGGGTTAGAGGATTTGAGCTACAGGGAGAGGCTGAATAGTCTGGGGCTGTTTTCCCTGGAACGTCAGAGGCTGAGGGGTGACCTTATCGAGGTTTATAAAATCATGACGGGCATGGATAGGATAAATAGACAAAGTCTTTTCTTTGGGGTGGGGAGTCCAGAACTAGAAGGCATAGGTTTAATGTGAGAGGTAATATGAAAGAGACCTAAAGGGCAACTTGTTCAGTCAGAGGGTGGTACATGAATGTCATGAACTGTCATAGGAAGTGGTGGAGGCTGGTACAATTGCAACATTTAAAATGCAGCTCAATTGGTATATGAATGGGAAGGTTTGGAGGGAAATGGGCCAAGTGCTTGAAAAAGAGACTAGAGTAGATTAGGATATCTGGTCGGCATGTTCAGATTGGACCAAAGGGTCTGTTTCCATGCTATGACTGTATGACTCCGTGATTTTGTGACACACTACTTGTTATCTGTTATTCTGTATGTAAACCACCTCAAACCTCTCGATTAGATTCCACTCTGCCCCTCACTCCTGGGTATCTCTTAGGCTGTATGTAAACCCTAAACCCCTCAATTAGATTCCAGTCTGGAACTCACTCCTAGGGATCTGTTATTGGATCTGTGAAGTGATCCTTGTTGAATGTTAGACTGAAGACAAGTTAAACTAAATGGTCAAATGTTACCTGGGTAGCAAGAACACAGAAAGCTGCTGGTTCATTTCTGTCCTGTTACATATCTCCAAGTTTCAGATTGGGGCTGAATTTCTGTCACAATGGGGAAAGTCTCAAAAGCTGTTTACTGTCCTGCATGAATGCATCATCATAACATGAATTCTCTTGCAAGATAGGCAATGGAGACAGCTTCTGGAAGGTGTATGTATCCCTGTGTGTGTGATTCGGTGTGTCTGTGATTCTGTGTGCATGTTCAATGTTTTATATATTTTCAAACTGTATTGATGTTGCCAGTCTCTCTTGCTTTTCCTTATTTATAAACTCAATGTCATCGTTCTGCTGATATAAAATGGTGGCTGTGGACAAATCTAAAATGTCTGCCTGACTGATTTGTGTCAGGAATACTTACAGTAAGCGAGAGGGGGCAATGTGTCAAAAGCCATTTCCATTCATTGATGCCAGCAGAGATAGGAAATGGAGACAGCTCTTTGAAGTTGAATAAAATGCAAATCCCAGAACCTTTTTACAGTGAATGCGGAGAGACAATGTGACATTCCAGTAAGGTCTGCCTTACTTTCCAAGCTCCTAATATATAACAGAAACATAATATACAAAACTTGATAGAGCTCAGCCACTGAATTGTAGATTTGCAGCGTTGGATCAGAATCCTGACTGGCTTAGGCTCCTCCCAAATTGAAGGTTTTCTCATATCCCACACTGACCTTCTGTGGGTTCAAAATGTGTGTTGTCTACAAATAAAAGAAAATAATGCACATGCAATTAAACAACACTCTTTCTGTAACTTTGTGCATCTGTTGGTTTAAGTATCTTTCAACAGGATTGAAGATAAATGAGGCAGTGAGAGATAGGTAGCACTATAACCAGAATGTCAGTGCAGTATAAAAGGTATATTAATATCTTCAGTGAAAGGGGAAAACAGAGGAGGGTAGTCCTCAACTGAGGATCGTGGGGAGTCAGTAAAGTTGTGTAGTTTGTGTCTGCATTATGTTTATGTGAGTCAAGATTTAAAACCAGTTGGCCAATAGTACACTTTGTGACACACTCCCAGTTACAAGTTATTTCACATAAAAAGGTTAACATATCCCTCGATTAGATGACAGGCTGTAACTCACACGGGGCTATCTGTTATTCTGTATAAAAACCACCCGGAACTACTCGATTAGATTCCAGACTGTAACTCAATCCATGGCATCTGTTATTCTGTACATAAACCATCCTAAATGCCTCGATTAGGTTCCAACCTGTAACACATTCCAGGCTATCTGTTATTCTGTATCTAAAACTCCCTGAACCCCTCGATTAGATTCCAGGCTGTAACTAACTCCAGGGTATGTGTTATTCTGTTTATAAAGCACCCTGAACCCTGCAATTAGATTCCAGGTTGTAACTCACTGCGGGCTACCTGTTATTCTGTATATAAACTACCCTCAAAGTCTCGATTAGATTATTGGCAGTAACTCACTCCGGGGTACCTGTTATTCCTATATAAACCACCCTGAACCTCTTGATTAGATTCCAGATTGTACCTCACTCCGGGGTATCTGGTATTCTGTATATTAACCACCTGAACCCCTCGATTAGATTCCAGTCTGTAACGCACTCCGGGCTATCTGTTATTTTGTATATTAACCATCCTGAACCCATTGATTTGATTTCACTTCCTGACATGTTAAGCTCATGTTTCCAACACAATCTAATCTCAATAATGATTAACGTATCACTGGTCCTCCTATCTGCTGGCACTACCATCATGTTAACTTTCTGATGTTTACGTACATGATTACCTGTAGCAGTGAGTCGCAGGTAGACAGACTGGTGATTAACACATTTGGCACATTTGCCTTAATCAGTCAGAGCATTGAGTATAGGGGTTGTGGTGGTATGGTGCATCTGTACAAGATGTTGGTGAGGCCACTTTAAGAATACTGCGTACAACTCGGTTTTCTGCAGAAATGACTTACACGAATGTTCCAGGACTGGAGGCTTGAGCTTTAGGGAGAGGCTGGTTAGGTTGAGGTGTTTCCACCTGGAGTGTCAGTGGTTGAGAGGCAACATTACAGAGGTTTATAAAATCATCAGGGGCATGAATATTCTGAACAGCCATGTTCTGCTCCCAAGGATAGGGAAGTCCAGAACAAGACAGCATAGGTTGGAGGGGAGAGGGCGAATAATTTAGAAGGGACCTGAAGGTAAATATTTCACACAGAGACTGGTGTCTGTACAGAAAGTGCAGTCAGAGGAAGTGGTCAAGGCGGGTACAATCACACGAGAAATATTGGCCAAATGCTGGTAAATGGGACAAAATCAGATTTGATATCTGATCGGGGTGAACAGATTGGACTAACGGGTCTGTTTCCGTTCTGCATGACTCTCTGATTCTATAAGAGGGATGATGAATAATTCTGAAAGGACCTTTCAAGTCGGAATAGTCTTCAGTGGAAGGTTGTCGTGTCTCTATGTTCACATTAATTGAAAGCTGTGTTATTTAAATATTTGACAAAGAAGTGAGTCTTGCACAATGGGACGCAGACAGGAAAGTGGAGCTGAGACCACAATCTGATCAGCTACAATTTTAGTGCCTGGTGGAGAAGGCTAAAACTATCTAATGACCCACTCCTGCTCCTCAGTCCCATGTTCCTGTGTTCCATTCAGCCCCTCAAACCTGCTAGACAGGAGCAGTTGGAGGCTACTTACTCCTATAACCTGGTGCACAGAAACAGAGGAGACCATTCAGCCCCTCAGTACTGTCCCACACGGTTTGAAGTGAATTGGGAAATGTAATTGGAAAACCCAGGCTGGGTATGAAAGAGGCCCCTCATCTCTCTTCACACAGCTTCCCCTCTCTGCAACTTGTGCTTCATTTGTTGGTCATGTTGTACACCTAGATTCAGTGTGAATACAGCCCCCATACCTCACCCAGAGATGGCTCACAAAATCCTCTGGTCTCCCTGTCTGCAACATTCAATAACAGAACATTCATGAAAATAACACCCACTAACTTTCCAATAACAGAATGGGAGAACATCAGAAACAGAGGCATGTTGTTCACTCCCCAAGCCCGCCTTGCCCTTCTTTAAGATCATGACTGATCTGCTCCTGGTCTCAAATCCTCTTTCATATCCAATTCTTCATCGCCCTCAACTCTCTGACAGGTCAATTTCCATCTACCTCCTCTTCAAATACGTTCAGTCATCTAGCTCCCAGAACACCCTTGAGGAGAGAAATCCTGACATTCAATACTACCTGTTGGAAGAAAACACATGCTGCTCCTATATCATTGGCCTGTTGATGTGAACAAAAGAGGTTATATCTTTCTGAGAAAAATGACAGGCCCCGATATCAAGGCAGTGGTTGACTTCTGTTGACATAAAGGAGCTTAACAAAACTGGACTTAATAGGAATCAGAGTAACCTCTCCAGTGTTTGGGGTCAAACATGGCACAAAGGAAGATGTTCATCATCTCTGTCCTGGGTCACCTTTGTGGGAGATCCTCAGGGTAGCTTCCCCTTCACAAACATATTCAGCTGCTTCATCAATGTCTCCCCACCCCCACCTCCCCACCATAAGATCAGAAGTGGGGATGGTCGCTAAAGATTCCACAATATTCAGAACATTTCGTCCTCCGTCAGCTCCTGAACTGGTCTTTGTCCGTGTGTAGCAGGATCCAGACTCCATTGAGACTTGTGCTGTTAAACTGTCCGTAACATTCATGTAACAGCAATGACGGGCACTGCTCCAGTAAAACAAGAGTTCATTCAGCAGCTCACGCTGGTTTCACAGGAATATGAGGAAGCCATTCACCCCATTGACACTATTGGAGAAGAACAGGGAGAGTCCATTCAGTACCTCCAGCCTATTGCTTAGGAAGAGAAGGAGTCTCGTGTGATGGGCCACACCAGAGCCCCTCGAAAATATTTGAAGGCAGTAGCCTAGATTCTAATGTTTTCTTATTTTAAAGGAAATGTAAAGTGTCTGTTCTAGATGCCATGTGACTGGTCAAACGACTCGGTGTGAAGCAAATCACCATCTACTTAAACACGAAAGAGAAAATGAAACCAAAGAAAGAGAAATTTAGAATAACGCAATTCTACTGGACAAGTTAACAGAATAACAGATCGAGAAAGTATTACTAATGAACTGTTCCAATATAGGAAAATCCCATACACAGCCCTTGGAAAAAAGAAATATTTAGACACAGATTGTCACAAACATTTCTCCAATCCAGGAATTAAAAACAACATCAAGAGAAACTTCAGAGAGGGTTGCAACCAGGAAACATTCACTGAAGCTTCAAACTCTGTGGACACCCCAATAGTTCCTGATGTTGCCGAGAAACGAAAACCCAGAGATCCTAATCTGTGAGAGCTGGCCACACCCATTCAGGCTGCACTAAAATAAACAGAAGGCCTCCCTAGCTCTTACCCAAGTGGTCTTTACTAACCAGCTTGGTACCGATCGTTCAATCTCTCTCTTAAAAGAAACCAAGACAAAATAACCTCTTAAAGCTGCAGCGTTGTCACACTAGTCAGTACAATGAGCTATCAAACAAGAACCAGGGGTAACCAGTCAGGACCTTGGCCCTGTTCAATTGGACGAGGGTGAAGCCAATCACTTCCGTGAGTCACTTACACAGGAACAGTAGGAGGCCATTCCAACCTCAATGCACTTACACGGGGGCAGAATGAGGTAATTGATGCTGAATCCTGATGAATGCCTTATGCCCAAAACTTCGATTCTCCTGGTCATCAGATGCTGGCTGACCCGCTGTGCTTTTCCAGCAATTGATGCTCTCCTCTGATATCCAGCATCGGCAGTCTTAAGTGTCTCCTAATTGATGCTCTAACATGATGAACAAGTGGGGCAGAGGCTGCACAGACAGACTGTTCCACGTTGTTCCTCTTGGCTCCGTTGCTCATGATACACACGTGGGACTTTAACGTGGTTTTCTCGTGGTGAGCAGGGAAGCCATATGTCTTGTGCGAAGTCTCAAGAAGGCATCTTCCATCTCCAAGAAGATAGCCTGGTGTTCTCTATGTAGGGAGGAAGCTGTTGGGAATTGCTACCTGTTTCAGATGGAAGGTATTGTGGCTGCTGTTGGGGATTGTGAACAACCTGATGTTCAGTCCAGGGTTCACTTGCCGACTGCACAATAACGTGGGGAGAGTTAATTGAGCCATATAAACTATTAGGAAAGTCGCGTTAGACTGATGAATGGACTCTCTAAGTTCAAATAATGCTGATCTTGTTCATGTTGCTCTTGTCTAGGGCACGTCCTGTTTAGTGTATCCTGTGTGCCTTACTCTGTCCAAGTCTATTTCCACCCTATGATCTGTCTGGCCATGCTTACTATGATCTTCCTCCACTGCTCATAAACAAAGTGTTTCCCTGTACTGAGGTACACGTGACAATAAATCAAACCAATCACCCTGGGTAAAGTATGGAATTTCTCTCCCTGTCAATGTCTCTTTTGGAAATAAGTGATCGCTGCCACTCCTCGTGTTTCAGCATCACCATTTCTTCATCTCTCACAGCTCTACAGATTAAACACTCAGCTTATTCACTCTATCCTCATGTTACCATCATCAGTGTCTGTGGTAAGGGAATCATTCCTTACAAAGGACATCAAATTTGTACAGAATGCCCCACAAATGCTCTCTCAGCAAGGCTCCACAACAGCCGGAAGATGGCTTTACTTATGTAGTCGAATCATCTTACAATGAAGGACAGCATACCATTGACTGCACCCATTACTTACATAGGGTTTGATTCGGAGCAGTCAGCATAGACTTGTGAGTGGGAGATCATGCTTCCCAAATTGCTTTGAGTATTTTGATGAAGTTACCAGGACGTTTGATGAGGGCAGAGTGATAGACGTAGTCTCTATGGATTTCAGTAAGGCCTTTGATAAGGTTCCACATGGCAGGCTGCTCAGGAAGGTTTCATCTCGTGGAATACTGGGGGAACTGGCCAATTGGATACACAGTTGGGTTGATGGTAGGAAGCAGAGGGTTGAGTGGAAGGATGTTTGTCAGACCAGAGGCTTGGTCCATTGCTGTTTGTTACCTATGATTTGGTTGAGAATGTACAAGGTATGATTAGTAATTTTGCAGATGACAGTAAAGTAATTGGGAGCATGATCAGTGAGGAAGTTTATCAGAAATTGCATCAGGACCTTAATCAGGTGGGGAAGTGGGCCGAGAAATGGTAAATGGAATTTAATTTCGAAGCGTGAGGTCTTGCATTTTGGAAACTCAGATCAAAGTAGGAGTTTCATGGTGAGTGGGAGGGTATTCAAGGGTGTAGTGGGCAGAGGGACCTTGGCGTTCAGGTGCACCGTTCTCTAAGAGTGGAGACAGAGGGCAGTGAAGAAGGCTTTTGGCACATTGGCCTTCATCAGGCAGGATATTGAGTATAGAAGTTGGGGCGTTATGTTGCAGTTACACAGGACTTTGGTAAGGCCGCACTTGGAGTATTGTGTTCAGCTTTGTCACTTTGTTATGGGGAGGATGTTGTTTAATTAGAAAGAGTGCAGAAGAAATTTACAAAGACGTTGCCAGGACCCAATGGTCTGAGTTATAGGGAGTGTGGACAAGCTAGGACCTATTCTTTAGCATGTAGGAGACTGAGGAAGTCCTTATAGAGCTGTATAAAATCACGAGGGGTATGGATAGGGTTAACGCTCTCAGTCTTTTTCCAAGGTGTAGTGAATCGACGATTAGAGGGGATCAGTTTAAGGTTAAAGGGGAAGGAATAAAAGGGAACCTGAGGGGCCACTTCTTTATACGGAGGGCTGGTACGTGGATGAGTTGCCAGCAGATATGGTTGAGGGGGGTACATTAACAACATTTCAAAAGTATGTGGATAAATATGTGGATCGGAAAGGACTGGAAGCATATGGGCCAACTGCAGGGAAATGGGGTTAACGTGGATGGACATTTACAAGTTGGACTCGAACCCCTCTGTTAATTAAACCCAAACACCCAGAAAAGCTCATCTCACCTCGTAATCTGTTAAAATATGAGTGACACAGATCTCCTACATTCCACCATTTAAACAAAAATTATCAAGTTAGTTTCTACATTATAATAGTGAACACTAAGCAACAACTATTCACAAATGCAAGCCCCTCTTTTCTTAGCTACTTACTATCTGACTCCAACTCTGTAAAAATATGCTGTTCCAACAACCCACATATGAAACATTACAATCTCAAGACCACACAGTCTCTATCTTCCCTGCTGTGCTCACTCTTCCAGCTGATGATCTCCTTGGGTCGTTTTTTTCATTGCAAATAGGTTTGACATGAACATGTGTCTTTGATAGAGAGTGTTTGCGATGGCCAGTCAGCACTCCTGTTCTACAGCAGTTACTCTGATGTTGGATGGCAGTATCTCTCCCTCCAGTGTTCAAAATGCTGGGTATGTATGCTCCCCATGATATAATAATTCTCATAATTTGATTGCTGTCCAGGTGTCCAAACAATAATATTCAAATTCTGTTGGCATATGGTGTCCTGAGCGTTATTTAAACTCTTTGGTTACATTTGAATGATTGTCAAATCAGCAACCAAAACTCAGGAATCCATTCCTCAGTTTATGGTGACATGTGGAACAGTGTGACCTTTAGCTGGCATCTGTGGCTTTAATTTCTATTCAACAAAACCCATTCTGTCTTAAAGTTCCCATACATGTTTTTGGCTTCATAACATCTTCCTGCTTCATAAAATAAAATGAACCAGCAGAATGAAAAGTTGGCTACATTTCTTTTCCTCTAATTCTTAATCCCAATTATATGAAATACAAAAGTATTAATCTCAGTTATTTCATTCATATTAATTCTGCACACCAATATAACACTGGAATAAGTCAAATCATATCTCCACTGCTTTCCTTTAAATCCGCGAAAACCCATCTGCTATCACATTGTAGGAGCCGCAGCATGTACATTTTGTGAGTTTAAAGTCGGTAAGGTAAGACTCCAATTAAATAGTCTGGTATTCTGGTCTTTAAATATTCCAAAAAATGCGAGAGATTTGTCGTTGTCCAAAAACATCTCTGACAATTTGTTTGTCATATAAACATTAAAATATTGTCAGGCCAGTGTGGAACATAATCCTTCTTGTTCAATCATGGAGATTTTGTTGGGTTTTTTTCTGGTGTATATTGAGTTTTTTCGAAAAGTAGCCAATTAGCCATTCAATTCCATCATCCTCTTTCTGTATCAATACATCGCCGACCCCTATATCCCGAGCATCAAACACAATTTTCAAAGGGTTTCAGAATATTTGGTGTAGCTAAAACTGGCGTGGTGATTAATCCTGCTTTAAAATTCTCAAATGCCTCCTGACATTGTTCTGTCCACCACAATTCTGTGTTCTTCTTCAGTAAATCCATCAGTGGTGCCAAGACACTGCTGAAGTTTTGAACAAACATTCAATAGAATCCACTCAGTTCCATAAACCAAAGCACCTCTTTCTTCGATCATGGTCGTGGAAATTCCTCAAAGCACTTCGTTTTTATGTTCCATGGGGTCAACCTTCCACGTCCAATGTAATGTCCCAAGAACGTCACCTCTGCCTTCACGAATTATGTTTTCTTTAAGTTTATTACCAAGTTTGCTTCTTGTAATCGTTCAACATGCTCTGCTAACTGTAACATGTGAGCTTTCAATCATTTGCTAAAGATCACTACATCATAGAGATAAGCTGCACAATTTGTTCATATGGCCACACCTCTGTTCTTGAGTCTTAAATGTGGCTAGTGCATTATTCATCCATATGAAATACTCCATAAAGTTTTTTTGTCATCTCCTGTATCTTTACTAGGTAATTTAACTGACTCCACACTTTTTTTTAAATTTGAAAGGGGCCACTAAACCTGGCTTTGAAGGGATTTCCTACCACTGGTGGCGATACTGATACGTCATCCCCACGGGAAATCGTCAAAGTTTCAGAGATTTTTATCTGCCATCTGCATCAATCTATACTGTGCCCCCTTCAGGTACTGTTTAGCTAACTCACCTACTCCATCCAATCTCTCCCTCAACTCACTTACATAATCCAAGTGTGAGATATCCGACTTCGGTCCTGTAAGTTTATACTTAATTAATTTCAAAGGACCGCTCACTTCATGTACTAATATTAACTCAAAGGAAGTAAAGTGAGTAGATTTATTTGGGGCATCTCTAATGGCAAACAATTTAATGTGACACCTTTATCCCAACCATTCGGGTAATCCTGACAGTACGCTGTTAACATGGTCCTCAGTGTCTGATGCTAACTATCCAAGGCTCCCTGGGATTCAGGATGGGATGACTTTGATTTGAAGTGCTGCATGCCTAAGCCATCCATGACTTCCTTAAACAGCTGAGCGGTAAAATGAGACCCTTGGTCTGACTGAATCTCTCTGGGCAGCCCACAGCGAGTAAAAGAAAGCTACCAACTCCTCCACCTCCCTTTTTGCCTTAACACACCAATAATGGAATTGCCTCTGGAAATCTGGTAGACACATCCAATATAGTCAGCAAATATTGGTTTCCACTTTTACATTAGAAAGAGGAGCTACACAATTAATCATAACCTACGTGCAAGGTTCTTCGAATGGAGGAATTGGCAAGAAAGGTGCTGGTTTTATTACTGCCTGTTACTTACCTAACATTTGGTATGTATGTCACGTAAAACAAACATTAAGAGCGTCCTTGTGCATTCCAGGCCGCTAGAAATGCTTCCATACCTTAGCCTGAGTCTTCTGTACACCGAGGTGACCCCCTGCAGTTAGTTTATGTGCTACCCGTAACACTGTACGTTACTGCGAACACAACCTGGTGCACTTCGGACCATTTCCCTTCTGCAGTAAACTATCGGGGTCTCCATTTTAATTTTATGATTCTATCTTTAAGTTAATAACGTTCGACAATATATTCTGATTCCTTTCTGTGTGTGTGCATGTGTATGTGTGTGTGAATGTGTGTGTATATATCTGTTGTCAGTCCATTAGCCTTTCTGGACTGAACCCCTCTGCCTGATCCTCTGCCTGTTCAGGTTTTTCCTGCACCGTTTCATCAAACAGGGGGTCAGTTCACTGAGCATCCACCCATTTGTCTTTTTCGTTCGTTTTTCCTTCCTGCTGTACCTTATGACAGTGGGATCTTGTTACTACACAGTCTGGAAAAATTCCTGGGTAATTTTCTTTTAGCTCACCAATTCCCGAGTCTTCCTTTGGCTTCTCCACCACAAGGAGTGCCTCTCCCTCATCACCTCCTGCTAAATCGTTCCCAAGAACAAACTGTATTCCTGGGACTGACACTCTGTTACTCACTGTCACTGTTACTTCCCTAATCTTGATTTGGCATTCCATCCTGATGTAACACAAGGGAATGCTTAATTTCTGTCCCCATTCCACAAATTAACACGCTCTTGATTAACATGCCAGAAAGAGTGATAAAAACGTTCATCTCTTACTATTAGAGGGTGAGAGAAAGTGAGGGCTGCAGATGCTGGAGATGAGAGTTGAAAAGTGTGGGGCTGGAAAAGCACAGCACGTCGGCAGCATCCCAGGGGCAGGAGCATTGACGTTTCAGGCATAAATCCTTCATCAGGAAAGTGGGAGGGAAGGGAGGGGGAAGGAGGTTGAGAAAAAAATGGGAGAATGGGGGTGGAGCTGGTGGAAGGGAGATTGGAAGGCGATAGGTAGATGCAGGGAGGGTGTGATGGTGATATGTCAAACAGGAGGGTGATAGGACTCCTATCGGTGGTAGGACAACTGGAACCCTCAAACTGTATAGCATCAACGTTGACTTCACCAAATTCCAAATTTCCCCTCCACCATCCTCTTCCAGATTCAACCGTTCAACCTAGCACTGCTCTTTTGGACTGCCCTAACTAGCCATCTTCCTTTCCCCCTATCGACTCCACCTTACCCTCCAACATATCACTATCACTCCCACCTACATCTTCTTATCGCCTTCCCAGTGACCCTCCCACCAGCTCAGCTACTACTCTCGTATTTATCCTTCAGCCCCATTGTCCCCCCACCATGTTCCTGACGATGGGTTACTGCCTGATATTCGATTGTCCTGCTGTCTGGATGCTGCCTGATCTGTTGTGCTTTTCTGACGCCTCACTTCTCAACTATTAGAGACTGAGCAGATCCCATATCTCACAAAATTATAACTTCTTGTTCTTCTCCCCCTGACCTTTCTGAGTAAACTTTATCCACAGAAGTGAATTCTTTAGAGAGATCAGGCACTGCCTCCATACCCAGCCCTTGCCTATGCTGTGCAATTTCCTGCAGCTCCTCGGCTCCACTTGGGGTCTCCTTTACCAGTTTCACTAATGCCACTGGGCTTAGCCTCTTCTACCACATCTTTCCCCAAAGTGTCTTCCTTTAACGCCCATCACGGTGTGTCCCAGTTTACTGCAGTGAAAACAACTTTTTCCCTGAGCCTTTCTCAAACCACTAACACTGTAATTTTATGTGTTCCACTCCCTTATAGTGAGAGCACCTGAGGCCTTTCACCAACTTTCAACCCCCTTGGGCTTCTGTTTTCACCTGTGGTAAACTATTGTGAGCTACTGTTCGCTTTGTAATGTGTGATCGTCCCTTCTCCCAATTTTTATCCGTCACAGGATGAAATTCCTGCCAGAAGCTAAATTTCATCACATGCCACAATGCATATTTTCCTGCCATTTCTGCCGCGCTTCTCACTTCTTGAACTTCCTATTCAGTCACATGAATTCTTCCTATCTCTGGAAGTGAGTCTTTTAACTTCTCCAGCAGATTAATCTCCCTTCAAGCCTCACAGGTCTTATCCATTTTTAAGGCCAGCACCCACCTGTCAAAATGACTGTGGTTAATTCTTTCAAACTCAATATAAGTCTGACCTGGTTCAGTCTCTATTTTTCTGAACTTCTGTCTATATGCTTCTCGTACCAATTCATAACCAATCAAAATAACCAATTTAACATCTTGATAATCTCTTGACCCCTCATCTGATAGCGCTGCACATACCTCACCAGCTGTGCCCACCAGCTTAGTCAGAACGAGCATTACCCACAAGTTCACTGGACACGTCATCTGACTAGCCATTCTTTCAAATGAAATGAAAAAGGGTTTGACAATTTTCTCAACGAAATATGGCAAGTTACTAACCTAGTTGTATACATCCCTACGTTCTCCCTTCATCTCCATCCTGTTAATTTAAATTTCTTGTCTAATTCCCAACTTCTGAATTTCAAATCCCCTCTCTCTTTCTTTTTCTTCTCTTTCTCTTTCGTCTCTCTCTGTTTCCATCCCTTTATTTATCTTCTAACTCCAGTTGCCACATTTGCAATTGAAGTTTTTATAACTCTACTGCAGTTGCCTGTTTCTCTGATACGTCAAAGTGCTTAACCAACTCCATTACAATTTCAGCTTCCCTTTTCTCCCTGGTTGAACCCAATTCCAACCTATTTGCTAATTCTAACAAATGTCCTCCTTCTGTCTTTCTAAACTTCCTTGGAAAATTTGGGAACCTCTTTAGTAATGTGAACAGCCATTTCCCTCACTTTACATTTAACCAACCACAAGTAACAAAATTAAACGAATTTTCCCACTGGTTTTATTTGAAGATCAAAGTCACTAATTGCAATGAGTTGGAATTTGCTGCGATCTGTTGTATCTCAAATCTGTTCAGATCGGTCCAAGTGCCACACGGCAAGGCACCAAACTGTTATGACATCAATGTCGAACCCCTCTGTTACTTAAAATCACACACCTAGAAAAGCTCACCTCACATCATAATCTATCAAAACGTGAGGGACAGAGAACTCCTAAATTCCACTAATAAACAACAAATAACAATTTATATCTGTGCAAGTTAGCTCGCTGAGCTTGAAGGTCTGTTTTCAGAAGTTTCGTCACCATGCATAGATGACATCATCAGTGAGAGTATCTGCTGAAGTTGTGGTGGTATGTCCCGCCTCTCTATTTATAGGTCTTTGTTTCTTAAAGTGGGTGATGTCATTTCCGGTTATTTTAACAAGAGAATATAGACAGGATCTAAATTGATGCGTTTATTGATGGACTTCTGGTTATAATACGATTCCTCTAAGAAGGTCCTTGCGTGTCTTAGTATGTGTGTGTGCTTTGTCCCAGTCAAAGTGGTGCCCTTCTTTGTCTGTATGTACGGAACGTAGTGATAGTGGATCATGTCTTTTGGTGGCTAGTTGGTGTTCTGTTGTTTATTTCCAATGTGTTGTGCACATATGAAAAATGCGACTTATCTGCACACACACATTGATTAAACAGTGTATATAAAATCATTTTTCCACCATTGAAACTGTCCTGTTATTGTGTTACGAGGATAGATTAGATTAGATTAGATTACTTAGTGTGGAAACAGGCCCTTCGGCCCAACAAGTCCACACCGCCCCGCCGAAGCGCAACCCACCCATACCCCTAACATCTACCCCTTACCTACACTACGGGCAATTTAGGATGGTCAATTCACCTGACCTGCACATCTTTGGACTGTGGGAGGAAACCGGAGCACCCGGAGGAAACCCACACAGACACGGGGAGAATGTGCAAACTCCACACAGTCAGTTGCCTGAGGCGGGGCGGTGTGGACTTGTTGAGCAAGAAACATTGGGAATGGAAAACACATTGAGCCTCCCCATTCTAGTTCATGGAAAAACTCTCCTCAATGCACTTATCCTACATGATATACATATCCGTTAATGTGAATAACCTTGGGAAGCTATAAAATAGGCGGTGCAGTAGTACCTTTGGTCCATCGAGTTTGCTAACCAATTCAATATAATGATGGTTGGCCCTTCATTTCCACACCGTACTCCTGCTCTCCCACTATCCCTTTACTGTCTCTAAATCCTTATTTATAAGCAGTGTCTCGGTTTCCAGGTGCGAGCGAATTCCCCAGGTTCCCCAGTCAGCGAGAGCAGACATTTATTATCATCTCAATGCAGAGTGACTGCCTGTACCAAATACTGTGGCCCCTTGTTTTACAAGTCCCAGCCAGGGGAATTATCATCCCTGCTTCCAATCTGTCTCACCCTGTCAGAGTTTTATATATCTCACTGAGATCTCCACTCATTTTCCGAAACCCCATGGAATACTTGCCCAGTCTCCCATACTCTGCTCCCATAACAAGCCCGTCATCCCAGAGACCAGTCTGGTCATCCTTCACTGCTCTCCCTCAATGTCAGTTTTGTCCTTTATTAGGTAAGGAGACCAAAACTCCCCACAATAGTGCACAATGTTCAAGATGATATCTCACCAAGGCCTTGTACAGCTGCAGTAAGACACCTTTTCTCCTGGACTCACATCCCCCTGAAATGAAGATCCACACACCATTTATCTTCCTCACTGCTTTCTGTTTCGGCAATATTACTTTCAGCGACTGATGTACAAGGAGATGCAGATCCTTTTCAGTGTTACAGCTCCCCACTTGGTGGGTCTGTGTACACTGGGCAGCGTGCCAATGCCATGTCCAGTATTGACTTCTGGTTACAGAACTCACTGCGCTGTAGGGACCTCAGAGGTTTATGCAGAAGGAAACAACAAACAGGAGCATACGTCCCTTTGTAAATCAACATGTTTCAACCAATCCCTTTCAAATGGTAGGCTGCCAATTTATCGTTTCCACCAAAGAGCACACCGTCACCTCTATCCACATTTTTCTCCATCTGTCACGTATTTACCCATTCACACCACTTGTCTTCTCGGTGCTTTTTTATAACCTCCTCACCCATTCACAATCCCACATCCGTTAGTGCTGTCAGCAGGCTGGGATATATTGTATCTGATTCCAGTAACCAAATGTTTAAAGGGCATTGTGAACAGCTGGGCCCCAAGCACCGATCCCTGCGACACCTCAGCAACCGTCCTCTGTTAATTTCTATTTATTTATTTCGTGAATCTGGGTGTCACTGGCTGGGCCAGCATTTATTGCCTGTCCCTAGTTGCCCTTGAGAAGGTGGTGGTGAGCTGCCTTGTTGAACGCTGCAGTCCACCTGCTTGGTTGACCTCAAATGCCATTAGGGAGGGAATCCCAGGATTCTGACCCAGTGACTGTGAAGGAGCGGTGATAAAATTCCAAGTCAGGATGGTGACTGGCTTGGAGGGAACCTGAAGATGATGGTATTCCCATACATCTGTAGCCCTTGTCCTTCTAGATAGACATGGAGTTGTGAAGATGGTCTCTGAGGATCTTTGGTGGATCATTTCATTGCAGCATGTAGATAGTAAAACACTGCTGCTGCTGCTGAGCGTTGATGGTGGAGCATTGTGGATGAAGGGACAGTCAAACTGGCTGCTTTGTCCTGGATGGTATAAAGCTTCTTAAGTGTTATTGGGGCTGCACTCATCAAGACAAATTGGGAGTCTCCTATTACACTTCTGACTTATGCATTGTAGATGATGGACAGACTTTTGGAAGTCAGGATGTGAGTTACTCGCCGCAGTATTCCTAGCTTCTGACCTGCTCTTATAGTTACTGTGTTCATGTGGCGAGACCAGTGAGTTTCTGAGCAATGATTACCCACCAGGAATTTGACACTGGGGGATTCAGTGATAGTAACACCAGTGAATGCCAAGGGGCAGGTTCGATTGTAATTTACTGGTGATGGTCATGGCCTGGCATTCGTGTGGCCTGAATATTACTTGCCACTTGTCAGCCTGGATACTGTCAAGATCTTGTCTCATTTGAACATGGACTGCTTCAGTATCTGAGGAGCCACAAATGTTGCAGAACATTGTACAATCATTGGCGAACATCCCCACTGCTGACCTTAAAATGGAGGGAAGGTCATTGATGAAGTAGCACTGAAGAAGTTTTCGGTCACTGCCCGAGGGACTCCTACAGACTTGGAGCTGAGTTGACTGACCTTTATCAACCATGCCCACCTTCCTCCGTGTCAGGTATGATTCTAACCAGCGGGGAGTTTGCCCCTGATACCCATTGATTCCTGTGTTGCTAAGGCCCCTTGATACCACACTTGGGCGAAGGCAGCCTTGATTTAAAGGGCTATCGCTCTCACCCCACCTCTGGAATTCAGCTCTTTTGTCCATGTTTAACCAACGTAATGAGGTCAGGAGCTGAGTGGCCCTGGTGGAGCCCAAACTGGGCGTCATTGACCAGGGCATTGCTGAGCAAGTGCTACTTAAAAACACTGAGACCTTCCACCACTTTACTGATGATCGAGTGGAGACTGATGGGGTGGCAATTGGCCGGATTGGATTTGTTCTGCGTTTTACACACAGGAGCAATGATTACTTGGGGTAATTTTCCACGTAATCAGGAAAAGCCATTGTTGTAACAGTATTGTAATAGTTTGGCTAGGGGAGTGGCAAGTTATGGAGCACAAGTTGTCAGTACTATTGCCAGAATGTTGTCAGAGTATGGACTCTTTGGAGAGTATCCAGTATCTGCAATCGATTCTGGATATCGAGTGGACTGAATCGAATTGGCTGATGACTGGTAACTGAATTGCTGAGGACCACTGGAGGGGGCTGAGATGGATCATCCACTCAGCACTTCTGACTGAAGGTTGTTGTGAATGCATCAGCCTTATCTTATACACTGAAGTGCTGGGCTCTTCCATCATGGAGGAAGGGATTATTTGTGGAATCTCTTCCTCCAGTGAATTGTTTCATTGTCCCCAACGTTTCTCGGCTAGATGTGGAAGGACTGCAGAGCTTAGACCTGTTCCTTTGCTCGTGGGATCACTTAGCTGTGTCTATCACTTACTGCTTATGCTGTTTGGTGCATAAGTAGTCCTGATTGGTGGCTTCACCAGGCTGACACCTCATTGTCAGGAATGGCTGGTGCAGTTCCTGCCATCCTGCACACTCCACTGAACCAATATTGATTCTCTAGATTGATGGCAATTGTGAGGGGGATATGCGGGAGGCCATGAGGTTATGCAGGAGTACAACTTGGCTGCTATTGATGACTCACGACACCTTATGGACATCCAGATTTGAGCTGCTAGATCTGTTCGAAGTCTGCCCTGTTTAGCAACGTGATAGTACCACCCAAAATGGTGGAGGTTATTCTCAATGTGAAGGTGTGATTTTGTCTCCACAATGACTATGTGGTGGTCTCTCTTACCGATCATATCATGGACAGATACTTCTGTAATTGGCAGATTAGTAAGGCTGTGTTCAAGTTTGTATTTTCCTCATGTTGGTTCTTTCCCCACCTGCTGCAGAACCAGTCGAGCAGTTCTATCCTTTGGGGCCTGGCCAGCTCGCTGTAATGCTGTCGCTGAGATACTCTTGTTGGTGAACATTGAAATCCCCCACCCAGAGTAGATCTTGCGTCCGTGCTACCCTCAGTGCTTCCTCCAAGTGTTGGTCAGCATGGAGGAGTACTGATTCATCAGTTCAGAGAGGCTGGTACATGGTAATCAGCAGGAGGTTTCCTTTCCCATGTGCAAAGTAATGCCATGAGACTTCATGGGATACGGAGTCACTGTTGAGGACTCCAAGAGCAATTCCCTTCAAACTGTATCCCACTGTGCCACCACTTCTGCTGTGTCCGTCCTGCTGATAAGACAGGAGATATTCGGGGTAGGTAATGGGGTGTCTGCGATATAGTCATACTCACAGAATCATACCTTACAGACAATGTCAGGCTGTTGCTTGACGAGTCTGTTTATTTCTACTCACCGTTTCCTGCCAGCTGTCCCATTCTAGAAACATATCCATATATTAGACCCCAATCCACTCAGATTTGATTTTGCAAATTGGGCTTGGAGCTTTACCAAAATCTTTCTAAAAATCCACATGTTTTACATCCATTGCTTCTCTTTCATTTGTCTCCCATTCTGTTTCTCAAACATAATTCCCATTTCATAAATCTGTGTTAGTGTTGCCTATGACCAATACTTTCAGCCACAATAATTTCTCCTAAACCATTTACTTACTATGTTCTATGTTCAATGTACTCTATCATTTTCCTCCACCAGACTCGGTTTTCCTTGTATTGTTTGAAAGTTCTGTGAAGACAGAACTGAAGTAGTGGCTTCATAGTTCTGCCATTTCCCTGTTTCCCATTCTCTATTCTCTGGTTTCAAACTGTAGGGAAACTGCACTTGTTTTCTCATATTTCTCACATTGACATAATTTAACCAGCTATTACAGTTCACTCTTTTAACCCTTGTGAATATACTCTTCAGAAAGCCATCAATTCCTGCCTTAGACTGCTCAATAATTGACCTTACACACCATCCACTCACAGGAGCACAGACTCTGTGCCAACAGAAATACAGCACAATCTATATTAGTCCCATTTTCCTACACCAGGCCCATAGCCTGGAATGTTATGACACTTCCACGTGCTCGTCCAAATACTTTTTAATGATTGTGAGGTTACCCGTGATAATCCCCCTTTTCAGGAAGTAATCCCAGAACCCCACATCCTCAAGGTGAAAAAAATATTTAAATCCTCTCTGAACCTCAAACTTTTCACTTTAAAAGTGTGCTCATTTGTTCTTGACCCTCTGACTAAAAGGAACAGCTGCTGTCTTTCCACCCTGTCCATGTCCCTCATAATCTTATCCTTCTGAATCCCTGACCCCTCAGCTTTCTCTGCTCCAAAGAAAACAACCCGAGCTTATCCAGCCTATCTCCATAGCTGATATGCTCCATCCCAGGGAACATCCTGGTGAATCACCTCTGCACCCTCTCCAGTACAATCACATCTTTCCTGGAATGTGGCTCCCAGAGCTACATACAGTACTCCAAAGCCCTGTATTGCTCTTATAATCTACTCCTGATTAGGAAATGCTACACCCAAGGTCCAATTCTTAACTAGTCCATTAACCTGTCCAGTCACATTCAGGGATGTGTGGAGAAGCACACCCTGAGGTTCCCAGTGTGCTGCCATTCATTGAGTCCTCCCCTGTCTGGTTCCTTCTCCCAAAGTGCATCAGCTCATATTTATCAGGGTTACATTCCATCTGCCATTCATTTGCCCATCTGACCAATCATCTGCATCTTCCTGTAACTTAAGGCCTTCCTCCTCACTGCGAACCATCCGGTCAATCTTAATGTCAAACATACAGTTACTTATCACACCTCCCCCACTCTCCACCTAGACCTCTCCACATTCACATCTTTTTTTATGAATAACACAAACAATCAGGGACATAGCACTGATCCCTGTGGTACACCAGGGGACACTGGTCTCCAGTCACACAAACAGCCTTCTCCCACCACCCTCTGCCTGCTGCCATTAAGACATTTCTCCTTGTAACCTGTCAAGGTATCCTTCATATTGTGAGATTTTACATTATTTCTCAGTATCCCGGCTGGAAATTTGTCAGAGACCTTCTTACAAAACTAAACAATCGACCTCCTCAAACTAATTCAATCAAATCCATTAGATGCGACTTTCTTCTGATAAAGTCACGATGATTATCTCTGATCAAACCTTGTGACTCTGATTGGAATTCGATTTTCTCCTTCCCTATTTTATCCTGTAGTTTCCTTAACAGTGATCTAATACTCACTCGTCTATAGTTCCCTTGTCTATCTCTCCCACCCTTACTGTGAAGTGGAATCGTATTCGCAGTCCTCCAGTTCTCTGGCACCTCCCCTATGATCAGATTCTAATTAAAATATTCAATCAGGGTCATTCCTCCCTTGACCCCAACAGCCGCCTGTGATACAACTCTTTCAGACATGGATATTGGTCCAAATTTGTACAGAACAAAGCCTCAAATCCCTACTCGTATTTTACATCAATCTGTTCAAGAGTTGTCCAGTCCATCTTCTTGAATTCTGTACCTGCATCCTCCTTCTCCCAAGTAAAATAGATGTGAAGGTCTCATGTTACAATCCATCAATATTCTCCCGCTTGACACACAGATTGCCCCTTTGGTTTCTAATGAACACTGACTCTTTGCTGATTATTCTGTTTGACTTGTCCGTGTAGAATATCGTGGGATTCTCCCAGATCTCGCCTACTTGTACTTCCTCATGTCCCTCTGTTATTCAGTCCTTTCGATGTTTCTAAGATTCACTACGATCACCTCTCATGTTTCGAAACTTCAGATTACAGGCTGAGTTACCCCGTCAGACAACCTTGCCAACTTAGGGGTTAATGTGGAGAATAGCTTTTGCAGTTCCTCTGTAGTCAGTATATTCTTTCTTAGATTGGGAATCCGAGCGATACACAATATTCGAAGTGTAGTCTCATTAACACTCGATGCAACTGGTGTACGACATCCTCTATCTTCCAATTACATTCACATGAATGTAAACCTAATTTTTCTTTCCCATTTGCATATGTTCTTCCTAATACCTCTCAGTTTAACTTTTCTTATGAGCTCAGTGTGTGAGTTCTTTTAAAAAGCTCATGAATATCCAACTATACATTATCCATTTGTTGTTCATTGCCTATGTCCACAAGAATCATCTTCAAACCATTCCAAAAAAAATGTTTGTCACTTCTGGTTTTCCATTCATCGGTGCATTCTCACACTCCCCAGTTATGTTTTTACCTTCTAAATATCTAGTAGCATGTGCTTTGTAATCGAGTCCAAGAGATACCTGAATGCGGATGACAGGTGAACTGGTCTGTAGTTTACCATTCTCCAAATTCATCTCTCCTTAAACTGTTGAATAATATTTATAACCTTTACCTTATCCAGATTGGATAAATGCATTTCGGGAATATGTCGGAAAATAAAGTGAAAATCCGCGATGCAATCAACATGTCTGTTGCTGCTTCCTCTGAAAATCTTGTTTGAAGTACATCTAGTCTGTCAGATTTATAAATACTCAATTCAGCTTTCTTTTCAAAGATGACCTCATCACTGATAAGAATGATCTTAGACGTTACTTACACAAGTCCCATGGTCACTTGGTATTTCTGGGAGAATTTCTGGACATTCTTCCATGGAGATAGACACAAAGGAACTGTTTCTTTTCCCTGCGATTTCTCTGTAATCTGAAATAAATTATCCTGTCTGCACAGCAACTGTTCCACATTTGACTTTGTTTTTATTTTTTTCATACATTGATAGATGCTTTTTAGCAGTCTTTATGTTTTTCTTCCGTTTGCATGCTTTTTCTCTTTCTGATTTTGGTCATCCTTTGCTGGGCCCTACATTTCTCTGAATCCACTGGCTTACTGCAACACTTGGCATTTTTCTAAGCTGCTTCCTTTCATCGAATAGGTCGATGAAGGTGGGGTTGAAAGTGATAGTCCGAGAGGAGGGTGCACCAGATTGATAGGAAGGAAGGTGGACACATAGGAACATTCAAAAGGGCGGTGCTGACTTGGAAGGTTGGAGTAGGATAAGGTGGGATTAGGGGAAATGGGGAAATCAACTATGATCCCCTGTGGTTGGAGGGTCCCAAGGCAGAAGATGAGGTTTTCTTCCTCCAGGGTTCTGGTGGCTCCGGTTAGGCGATGGAGCAGGCCCAGGACTCTCATGTCCTTGGCAGAGTGGGAAGGGGATTTAAAGTGCTCAGCCACTAGGCGATGGAGTTGTTCAATGTAGTTGTCCTAGAGATGTTCCCTGAAATCATCTACAAGTTGACCTCCTGCCTCGCCAATGAAGAGAAGACCACATTGTCTTTAATGGATGCAGTAGATGAGGCGTTCTGTCTCCCTTCATCACCTTTCACTTTCAACCCCACCTTCATCTACCTATCGTAATCCCAGCTACCTCCCTCCTGCCGCACCCTCTTGTCATTTATCTCTCAGCCCCCTAGGCCCATAAGCTTCATTCCTGATGAAAGGCTTATGCCTGAAACATCGATTTATCTGCTCTTAGTGTGCTGCCTGACTGTGCTTTTCCAGCACCACACTCTTCGACTCTGATCTTCAGCATCTGTCATCCCCACTTTCTCCTCACACCTTCATGGTCTGCATGACTCAGATTTCAAATGGTTACTTCAAATACAACAAAAAACTGTCGTGTACTCAAACAGCATAAAAGAAAACCAATACATTGTGGTCACTGTTCCCAAAATGTCCTTGCCAGCAAAATTTTCAATTAGCTCTTCTGATCACTCAACACCAATTCCTCAATAACCTGATCTCGAGCTCAGTGCTCAACATAATGTTAATGTAAACCATCTCACACGTGGTCATGAAATCCATTTTCCCAGCATTAGCATTCAGTTGGGTTAACACAGTTTAGATATAATGTAAGCAGTATATTATTACCGCAGTACCCACAAATGTGTATATCTCATTTCCTGTTTTATCATATGTCCAGCATTTGTATTGCAGCTTTCACTTTGAGATATAACTCCCATCAATGTTTGCTCCATCTTACTAGATTCTGTGGAATCTGAGCGATGTGGGCTCTGGAGAGATTAATAGTAGAGATCATCTCGCCACATCATTTATGATCTTCTCTAACTTTAATTTCTCCAGATCTCCCGTGATGCTGATGGAGTAGAGAAGGACAATGATCGTTCATAAATGCTCTGTATTCCCCCAGAGAGCTGAGACAGCTCTAACCTGGGTGGGAACCTTACAACAGGCTGGTAAAATGTTGCTGCTGCTGTACAGGGTCTTAGTGAGATCACATCTGGAGTAGTGTGTACAGATTTAATCTCTTCAGTGAAGAAATGATGTTGTTACATTGGAAGCAGCTCAGAGATGGTTCCCTCAACTGATTCCTGCAATGAAGGTGCTAGCTTATAACGAAAGGATGATCAGGTTGATCCAGTAGCCATTGGAGTTTGCAAAAAATAAGGTGACCTTATTTCAACATAGGTGACAGATGTTGTCAACGAGTGAAGCGAATTACACAGATAGTGGAGGATCCATTCCGTTCTCCAGTGTGTTATGCAGGAACAACAGAAGGATAATCAAGCCTTCGACCCTGTTACACCAAAACAGGATGAGGCTATTCAGCCCCTGGAGCCTGATATACATTTACAGAAGGAGGCCAATTAGCCATTCAACCCTGTAGCAGTAGGCCATGCTGCACCAGTATCCTGTTAAACAGCAACAGGATCAGTCCATTCAGCCTCCTCAAGTCTGTAACATAGGAACTGGAAGAGGTCACACAATGACTGGAGATTCTTACACTGGGATAACAGGAGGCCATTCAGACCCACCGAGCCTATTGCAAGGGAATTGGATAAGGATAAAAACTATCTGAGACTTCTTTAATGAGAAAGGAAGAAGTAATTTCGACACGTGTCTGTTCTATGGGAACAAGAGAAGACCAATCAACCCCTCGGAACCATCTCCCGGATACATGAGGAGACCGTTCAATATTTCCATGGAGAAGTATGAGAAGACCCGTCAGCCCATCAAAATGTTAGAGAGCAACAGTAACATTCCATAATCTCCCAATCCTCTAAAGGATCAACAGGAGGAGGTCATTCTCGCCTTGGAGACGACAACATGGGAACACCAGAAAGACGTCAGCCCATCGAGTTTGTACACCAGCAGGATGGTGAGTCCATTCAGCCACACATGGCCCTTACACAGCAACTGGAGCAGATCTCTTAAAGCTTTGTGCCCATTAAATAGGAATTCAAAGAAAACGTGCAGGTTTTTGAAAGGGATGAACTTATAATAATGGTATACATTAGGGACTAAAGTGTAACAATAAACCATTGCAATTTAAGGCTAATTGTTAGAGTCCATTGTTCAGGACATTTGCAAAATTAAACCACAATCCGTCAGAGTCAACATGGTTTTACAAAGGACAATCAAGTTTGAAGTGTTTGCTTGAGTTATTTGAAGATGTCACAAAAAAGGTGGATCGTGGGAGATGGAACATCTCTGGTCTTCCTGAAGGCATTGGATGTGTCGCTTCTCCAAAGACTAAGTGGTAAGAGCACACAACATGGGTTTAGGAGTAATTTATTCGCTTGGATGGAGGATTGGTTAACCAACAAAATGCAGTCAGATGGAATAAATGTGTCATTTTATTTTGGCAAATGCAATTTGTGGGGTGCCATTGATTTCAGTACTCATGCCTCAACCATTTGCGATCGATGGTATTACTGTACTCGGTTGATGGGATAGAAAATACAATGCCACATTTTCAGATGACTCTCACATCGGTGGGAAATTACTTTGGAATGACGATGCAAGAGATTTTAAAACTATATGGATAGGTTGCGTGAATGGGCCAAAATTTAGCAAGGAAAATTAATGGGAATAAACATGGGGCTATTCATGTTTGCCAGGATAACAGAAAGACAAATTATTATCTAAATGGAGAGAAAGTTCAAAGTGCTTAAGTGCAGAGGGATCTGGGTGTCTGCTTGCATATCACAGAGAACCTGCCTGCAGGTACTGCAAGTAATGAGAAATGCAAGCATAATTTCAGTGTTTATTTATAAAAGGATAGAGTACAAAGGTAGGGAGTGTTGGTGTAGCTCCGCAAGGCATTAGTGAGGCTGCAACTGAAGTATAGTTTGGGGGTCCGGCAGAATGAGGTGTTTCCATTGGAGGCAATTCAGAAGAGGTTCATTAGATTGATTCCATATTCGAAGTGTTTGCCTTATGAAGAGTAATTGAGCAGTTTAGGCCTATACTCTCGAATTTATAAGAATGAAAGGAGATCTCATTGAAGTCTGTAACATTCTAATAGTAATTGAATGTGTAGATATGGAGTGGAGTTTTTTTTTCATGTGGCGCAATCTACAACAAGAGACTAGAGTTTTAGGGTGGAGAGATGGCAGGAAAGTGGAACAGAGGCTGTGTTGACATCAGTGTCATCGAGGGGTTGGATTCCTCACAGATGCTCCTTGTTCTTATTCAACCCTTCGACAGTGTTTCACAGGAATGGGGGAGGACTGGGTATCATACACGAAGCAGGCACTCAGGATAAATCAGTCTCAATCAGTTGGAGGGAATGTAACCAGTAGGGTCACACAGTGACCAGCGCTGGGTTCTCAACTATTTACAATCTATATTAATGATCAGGTGGACGGAACAGATATACAGATGCTGAGTTTGGTGATGTCGCTGTGGTAAGCAAGAGAATAAATTATCAAGAGAGTGTGGAGAGTCTGCAAACAGATTCAGAAATGCAAAGGCAATAGATAATCGTTTAGCAGGTGGAATTTAACATGATTTAACCTGTCATTTCATTTACAGGAATAATGGAAGGCAGTATGCTACTGAAATGGAGAGGGTTACAGGGATTAATGATACTCTGTACTGGGGGGTCACTCAGCCCCGTTCAGACAGGGGAGGTTTTGCTCCATCCCTGATCGTCTGCTCCCAGACACTCCAAGTGACCCAATTGCTCGCCGTACACATGGAATACTTTGATCTGGTTAATTGGTGGTGGGGATGGTGTTTTGAAACGTGCATCAAGGGGATGGACTTTATCCAAGATATACTAATTCCTTTCTACGTGGAGACCCGATGACGATGGGAATGGCTGACTGCTTCTGAATGAAGAGACCATGACTGCTGCCAGGACCGTGGGTATTCGCCAACATGATGTACTGTGATGGGCACACTGTAACATTAATGGAGAGGGAGAGAACTCCTTCAGTTCCTCTACCTCTCCCCATTGACATGGATACTCTGCAGATGCCATGGACACCATCGGGAATCCCACTATACTGGATACAACCGGCAGCTCCCTGCTGAGGGAGAAACAATCTATTTACCTCATCCACCATATATATCCTCCATCATCGAATGGTGACATTGATGTTGAGACACTGGGAGATGATGGATATGTCACCCAGTCCTGCCTGGAAAGTTCTGGATCATAGAAGCTGAATGAAACAGTGACCCTAACAGCCACTGGCAGCACCATCCTCCCCCTGGTGTGAAGCTGCAGGTCATGTTGAAGGAGGTGACACCGCTCTGTGACCAGCTCCTTGTTCAGTCAGGGTCCCCTCATATTTTGATCCTGGGTTAAGTGGAGTTTGGGAAATTGGTCCTGGAAAATCCGGGGTGGATACAGCAGATCCCTTTCCCCACACACACTCACTCCGTGGTTTCAGAACTTCCCCTCTCTGCAGACTCTGCTCCATTTGTTGTTCATGTTGCAGGCTCAGATGCTGTAGCTGCAGTCCCCATGCTCCATCCAGAGTTGGGCCACCAAATCCTCAGGTCTCCCTGAATGTCTGAGGCAACTCACAGCACAACCTCCAGCAAAACATCCCCTGCCCCTCCAATAAATTTTCAATTGCAGAAGCCAGTCAGAAGCCCCTCACTACAAGTGTTTTGGACCAGACCAGTTTCCCTCAAAATATTTCCAGAAGGCCGTTTCGACCCAAACCTTTCCTTATTTTAAATATAGATGTGAAGTGTGTGTTCCAGTTATGTTGTGACTAGTCAAACCACTCAACATTGAGCAAAATATAATCTATTCAAATGCTTTAGTTAAAATACAATCAAAGAAAAGAACGTTTTTGATACCGTACCTTCTTGGTTTACACCACTTGGCACAAAGATATATTCAAATACAGATCCTTACAGCAGTTTTCCAATCCAGGGGGAAACAAGCTGAACAGAGATCTCAGAGAGAAAAGCAGCTGGGGATCATGTATTGAAACTTCCAACCCTTCTGGGATCCCCAGCAGCTTCTGAATACTGCAGCTAAAAGCAAAATGAGGTGATCTGGTCTGGGAGAGTTGGCCACTGCCCTTCCATTGTTACCAAAATTTTAATGAAACCTAAAATCTAGTTATTTATTTAAACTGTTTTCAGACAGCAGTTCTACACCTCTGCCTTTAACACCTCTCTTCAAAAGAAAACCCCAAGAGAAAATAACCTTTTTACAGTGATAGTGTCCTCACAACTCCATCTTTAATAAAATAATCCATCAATACACAAAGGTGGATTCATTTTAGACATCCTACTCTTCCTCTATTAGTTGACTGAAATGCATATATATTACATTGACTCTGAGCATACAAATATTCACATCTATTTCGATTTCAATCATTTTACTCCTGCCACAGAATGCCTTTGACTTTCTTCATCCAAGTCTCCACACTTAGGTTTTCTTGCCCTGTCACCTGTATAGTTTCAAACTGAATGGCAGCAATAATAAGCTCAATCGAAACAGACTGGCATTTTTCTCCCTAATCTTCTCCAAAAACTTTAAGGGGTTATGTTCAGTGATAAAGATTTGTCTCAGGTATGTTATTGGCAATGTAAATCCGAAATGTTGTAACGCCAACACCAAGCTCAATGCCTCCTTCCCCATTGTGGAATAAATCTGTTGATGTTTCCACTGGATACTCCAACCACACGTTACATAATGGAGCACTTCTCATCTCTCCAATAGTCCTTTTGAATGACATAGCTTCTCATGTTTCAGCATAAAAGAATTACATGCTTCTGTACCTCTTAATGCTCTAACCTCTTTACCTGCTACTCCTGGCCTATGCCTGTAAACCTTAACAAGACCTCGCACATTATTCTCCATCTCTCACAGAAACCAAACTTTGATTTCTGAACTCAATCATCATCATCAGCCATTTCAGCTTCTAATCTCGCCGCTTTAACTCTGCTCTTCCACACGAGCTTTCACGACTGTAGGAAGTGAATGGTTGAACTTCTCCAAAGTAAGAATCTTTCTAAGAGTGTCTTAGGTTTGCTCTTTTTTTAATACCCTTACCACCTTTCAAAATTACTTTGTTTGATCCTTTCAAACTCAATGTGCGTTTAACCAGAGACCCTCTTTTAGATTCCTGTAACGCTGTCTGTCAGTGTCTGGCCCAAGCTCATATGCACTTCAGATGGCTTTCTTCACCACTCCATACTCCCCAGATACCTCCTCCGATAGGGATGCAAATACCTATCAGCTTTGGATCAAATAAATCCACATGGTCACTGGTGTCTGCATTTGTTTAGCCACTTTCTCAAATGAAATTCAAAAGGCTTCCCCATCCTTCTCATCAAATTTAGAGAATGCCTGGATGCATTTAAACAGAACCTCGTTAGGCCATTGGTTACAATAGGGTTGCTCAACCGCACTATCCTCCTCATCCCACCGACATTCTACCTTCATCTCCGCCTTCTATATCAACTTTCCTCTCTAATTGCTACCGTTTTAAGTTGAAACTCTCTGCTTTTGTTCTGTCCTTTTCTCTCTTTTCTCTTCGTTTCCCTTTCTTTTATTTCTACTTTTCATCATAATTCAAACTCTTTCAATTCCTTCTCAGGTTCAAAGGCCATCATTTCAAATTCAATTCCGGCCATTTCCAAAGAGTCTGATGGCGGTTCCACTAAACGTAATTGCCGATCTATAGCTGTAATTATCTCTCATTTTCTCACAGACAATCGCAACCCCAACTCCAGGTTGTCTGTCAATTCCTAAAGCTTTACTATCATTACCTTTTGTAAAACCGCCAACTTCACTTTTCCACACCCAGAGAACTCTTAATTACTGAATCTTTATACACAAAATACTGTTTAAACCAACCGAATTCAACATCCAGAAAAAAGACACTATCAACTACCATACACGACCTTTGAACCCAATAACCTCCTGGTGCATACTCTCCAATGTCTGCATGAGCTTATTCTGGATGATTTGGTTTCCTCCCATAATCCAAAGATGTGCATGTCAGGTGTATTGGCCATGATAAATTGTTCATAGTTTTCAGGGATGTGTGAGTTAGTTGCCTTCGTCGGGTAAATGTGTAATAATAGGGTAGAGGAATGGGTCTGGGTATGTTACTCCTCGGAGGATCGGTGTGGACTTGTTGGGGAGAATGGCCTGTTTGCAAATTCTAAATCCAATTTTGTATTATCGATTTAGAACCGGACAAGAGTCCCCAGTTTGCTAAAGTCGAACTAGGCTGCCTCAAACTATTTTAAGAAGGTAGGTTGGATGCCAACCTTTCCTTATTTTAAAGGTAGACGTGAGTTGGGTGTTCCAGATGTCAAACTATTCAAACCACTCACCATGAAGCAAAATACAATATATTTAAACACTCTAATGAAAATCCAATTAGAAATGAAGATGAATTTAGAATAATTTTTCTATTGGCAATCTTAACCGAATAATGGATACAGTACCTTCTACTAATGAACTGTTCCAATATATCAACATCCCATAAACACACCCCTTGGCAAAAAAGAACATTCAGACATGCATTCTTGCATACAGTTCTCCAATCCAGGAGGAAACACCGTCAAGTGAGGTTCCAGAGAGAATAGCAGCTGTGGATAATTTACTGAATCTTACAACCCTTCTGGGACCTGGTGATTGTTACAGCTACAATATAAAACAAAACAAGAAATCCTGGTCTGTGCCAGTTGGCCATTTTACTGCTATTTATTTAAAAACCCTAAAAGCCCCATAAGTTATTTACTTGAGCCGTTTTCAGTAGGAAGTTCTGCCTTTAAGGCCTCTTACTGAAAAAAAGGGAGAAAATAACCTTTTATTAAAAAAGTGACAGCATTGTCAGGCAATTTATATGCGTGGTCCTTCACTCAGTGGGCTTCCTTTTGTTACTGATCGCATGGTCACCTGAGAGAGACAGCCACAGGTACAGACCAAATTACAAGGATGTTTCTCATAACTTCTGAAACACGCTTGTCCATGGACCATCACATGGGACATACCGGGAAGTGAACAACAGCCTGACACACCCCATTTCATTATTTCTGAGCTACACAATGCCAGCACTCGATACACTAGGGAGGCCAAAACCCAAGGCCAGGGAAAGAAAGAAAGGGACAAGAGATTCACATTAAAGACAGAAACAGACAGTTAATTAACTGAAAAGATGTTGTGGAAATATGGGGAAAACGTCAGGGCAGTGGGACTAACTGGCGAAGTGAGATCCTCGTGAGTAAAATTACAAGAATGAGAACATTGAATAAAGACACTGTCAGATCAGCTGAAATGGTTTGTTACATCAAGTTCTCAATGTGCTTCACAGAACACCACAAACAACATAAACTGGGACAAGATGACAGCCCAGCATGGAGAGCTCTGCAGAGCATGCTCGTGTGTTGCTCAGTAAACTGTACTATCTGCACAGCATAGAGAGTATTGCAAACTCTACTATCATATGCTAACTATACTCACAACAGATTTACTGCTTACAGTGGGAAGGTTTGCTCTCTCTGCGCGCGTGTGTGCGTGTGTGAGTGTGTGTGTGTTCATCAGAGACTGAGTGTGTGTGTGTGTGTGTGCGTGCGCGCGATTGGCGTGGTTGAATGCAAAACTCATTGTTTGAGAAGGAACGCACATGGAGGAAATTATTTTAAATACGAACAACAGGCAAGCTTTTTGTTAATCAGTAGAGAGAACGAGAGAAGTTTCAATGGCAGATGAGCTAAGGTGTTTGAGAATGTCAAAATAAAGGCATTGCCAGACACAATAGCAATATCTATCGGCGTGCACATGAATGACAGATGGATGGGAGTCTGGTGTGAGGTTGAATCAGATTTGCTTCAGCACGTTTGAATCCGGGAGTGTCAGCAGCAGATTATTGGCTTCATTAAGATTGTATTTCATAGCTCAAGGTTCAAACAACAGATGGAATAAACCAGTGAGATATATTCTGGAGTGGTGAGTGTTTCAAGTTAGACATGTTCAGGATATGGTGTTAAGAATCAGCTCATTGTCAAAGGGATCTCCCACAGTTGTGACCTGACTGTTTCAGCTGCAGATATTGGCCAGGAATGGGATGGAAACAGTGGAAGGAAGTGGAGTTTGTAACCAGAAGAGTAGAAAGTGTCCTCCATGCTCTTAACAGCAAAGGCAATGAGACAATGCATTGTGGTTCTCCCCTGAAACTGAATAGTTCAACATAGAGACCCGTGAGTAACACTGCCAGAGCAGAGAGCGAGACAGTAATTGAACACCTTCATTGATGCAGTTAGTAGTGGTCTGTTGAGTGAATGTGTGGATTGTGAGATTCAACAGGAACAATAACAGTGGCAGGAAGTGTAGACAATATGAAATAACAATAATACACTCATAACTGGTGTATAGAAAACAAAATCTGGATAGTGACACTCACCAGGAACACCAACGATAGCCAGGAATGGATAATAAAAGTATTGAATAATGAGAAGAGCGAAATAGATCTGCGATGATAATGACAACCAATCAACTTCAGAAAGATACCAAACATAATCGGCTAAGCTCCTGTCTATTGTTGGAATATTCCTGTCTAATGTCCTCAGATTCTGATCCATTGTTGGAATATTTCAGTCTAATGTTCTCAGATTCTGATCAATTGTTGGAACATTCCAGTCTCATGTTCTCAGATTCTGATTTCTCCTCCCCTTCTCTCTGGAACTGCTGATCCCTGATGCTCTGCTCATGTTATGGGTTGACACATTGAACGGAGCCCATTTATCATTAAAAGATGGAAACCCTCCACTGGGATAATTAGAATCCATGGAGATTGGCATTAATCACAGTCACTGAACAAGTAGGCTCAGTTAACCAATTCAAAACATCACTTTTCATTTACTGGTTTTGGACGGAATGGATAAGGGTTGCTGAGGGATGGACCATAAATCTTTCAATATTTTAAATCTTTTTTCCCTTGTATATAAGAGTATTAACAGAACACTGCAGCGGCCTATATATGTTCCACTCTGCTTATGAAAATAGGCAGTTATAAAATGACAGATCTGCTGCGTAAAAAAACAAACCTCGGGTGGGCAAGTTTCTAGATACCTGAAACAAAGTACGGTACTTATTGACCAGTGTGAGGCTACTCCTGGTTTCAATGCCCTGTTTTCAAATCCTTTCATAAGCTTGAGACAGAACATTGCGACTGCTGCTCAGTAACAGGCCAAAGCAATTCTGTCCCTATGGGCCCCTTACAGAGGGATAGGAGAAGGCCATTCAGCCCATATTTACCTGTTGCTACTTGAAAAGGTAGAAAGTTGGAATATTGGCACATTTTGCCAGCAGAATCATTCAAAACAAAGAGATTTGTCGCTGCAGCTGTATGAGGTGTCACTGAGAGGGCACCTGGAGTACATTGTGTTATTTGTGTTTCTGTAACTGAAAAGGAATGGGACTCCATTAGATACAGTTTACTGGCTGCTCGTAATCCGCAGGTTGCTGTGTCTCGGATCTGTTACACAGGGACATTAGGAGGCCATGCAGCCTCTCGAGTGTGTTTAGAAGAACTGGAGGAGGCCATTAAGTCTCTTGGGTCTATTACAGAGGGACAGCATTTCCAGTGTAATACAGAGGGACAGGAGGAGCCTATTCAGTCTCTCGAGCCCGTTATAGAGGCACAGGAAGTGTTTATTTAACTTTCAAGTTTGTTATGCATAAACATTAGTTTTAAATTAATTATGGAATCGGAAATACTTGATGTCAACATTAAAGTTCTAACTTTGAATGAGGCCAATTTTGAAAATGTTAGGCGAGCCCTGTGAAAGGCTGATTGGAATACCCTATTCACAGGTAAAAGGATGGTTGGTAAATGCAAGGCCATCAAAACGTGGTTTCAGAGAGTCCAGAGCAAACGTGTTCCTATTAGTGAGAGGGGCAAGGCTGGTGGGTGCAGGGAGTGCTGGATGGCTAGATATATTGATGTTATGGTCAAGGTAAGGAAGGAGGCATATGTCAGGTAAACAGAGCTGAGATCAAGTGAATCCCGAGAGGTGTATAAGGGCAGCAAGTGTATCATCAATCGGGAAATCGGGCCAGAAAAATGTGGACAAGAGATTGCTTTAGAAATTGGGTTAATGATTCATTGAAGAAATTCTACAAATCCTTTAATGGCAAAAAATTAACTAGGGAGAGAATAGGGCCCCTTAAAGATCAGTAAGGCTACCTATTTATGGAACCACAACAAATTTGAGGGATACTAATCAAGTATTTCTCCTCAGTATTTAATGTGGAGGAGGTTACAAAAGGGAGAGAATGAAGAAATATGCAATGATACCTTGAATAGTGTCTATATTACAAGGAGGTGTTGGACATTTTAAAACACATAAAGGTGAACTAATCCCTGGGACCTGATCAGTTGTATCCCAGATGTTTGTGGGAAGCTAGGAAAGAGATTGCTTATGCTTTTGCTGATATATTTGTAACATTGATTTTCACAGGTGAGGTGTCAAAAGACTGGAGGGCAGCTAACATAGCGCAATTATTTAAGAAAGTAAAGAAAAAACAGGTAACTCTAGATTGGTGAGCATGACGTCAATGGTGACTAAATTGGTGACGGGGATTTCGAAGAAAGAGATCGATATGTATTTGGAAAGACAAGGACTGAAGAGGGCTTTGTACAATTGAGATTACGTCTCACTGACTCGGTGGATTTTTTTGAGGAAGTGATGAAGATGATTGATGAAGGCAGGGCAGTGGATGTTGTCTTTATGGAATTCAGTAAGAAAACCACAATGTTCTACATGGTAGACTGGTTAGCAAGGTTAGACTGCATGGAATCCAGGGAGAACTCGCCATTTAGGTCCAAACTTTTCTTGAATATTGGAGACAGGGCGTGACAGTGACATTTGTTTATCAATCTTGGAGACATGTGACCAGTGGCGTGCCGCAAAGATCAATAGTGGGTCCACTGCCTTTTGTCACTGATACAAATCATTTACATTTGAGTATATATGAATTATGGTCAGTAAGGTTGTAGATAATACCAAATTTGGTGGTGTCGTCGACAGTGATGAATGATCTCTCAGACCACAATGGGACTTTGTTTAGGTGAACCGAGGAGTGGCAGATAGAGTTTATTTTAGTTAAATGTGAGGTGTAGCATTTTGGCAAGACATATCAAGGCAAAACATATAGGTAGGGTCCTGTCGAAAGCTGCCAATCAAGGAGAATTCCATAGAAGTTATCGAATCCCTACAGTGAGTAAACAGGCTTTTCGGCCCATCGAGGCCACACCGACCCTCTAAACAGTATCCCACTAGACAAACCCCTACCCTATCCCTCTGAACCTGCATTTCCCATGGCTAATCCACCTCGCCTACACATCCCTGGGTACTTTACTCAATTTAGCATGGCCGATCTACCCTTATCTATATATCTTTATACTGTCAGAGGAAAACATAACATCCGGAGGAAACTCATGCAGACACGGGGAGAATGTGCAAACTCCACACAGGCTGTCATTCAAGGATGGAGTTAAACCCAGATCGCTGCGCTCTGAAGCAGCAATGCTAGTCACTGAGCTACTGTGTCACCTTGTGGTGCAGGTTCTCTGTTCCTTGAAAGTGCCGTCACAGGTAGACAGCGCAGTGAAGAAGGCACTTGGTGATCTTCTCTTTATTGGTCCGTGCTTTGTGTCTAAACATTTTCACGACGCGTTGCATCTGTACAGGACATTGGTTTGGCCACTTTTGTCATATTGCCTTTAATTCCAGTTTCCCTGCTGTCGGAAAGATGTTGTCAAACTTGAAAGGGTACAGAAGAGATTTAAAAGAATGTTGCAGGTGTTGGAGGGTTAGAGCTACAGGGAGAGTTTGGATAGGCTGGGGCTATTTTCAAGTGTTGAGGCTGAGGGGTGACCTTAAAGAGGTTTATAAAATCATGAGGGGAATAGATAAGGTAAACAGTCAACGTCTTTTCCCAGGATAGGCGAGTCCAAAATTAGAAGACAAAGGTTTAAGGTGAGAGGGGAAAGATTTTAAAAGGGACATGACGGACAACATTTTCACACAGAGACTCCTGTGTGTATGGATTGAACAGACAAAAGAGGTGGTGGAGGCAGGTACAGTTACACCATTTAAAAGGTATTTGGATGGATACATGCATGAGAGATGTTTAGACGGAAATGGGCCAAATGCTGGCAAGGGGAACGAGATTTATTTAGGATATTTGGTTGGCATAGACGACCGGACTGAAGGATCGTTTTCTGTACTGTACATCTCTGAGACTCTATTGCCTTTTGAGTGTATAACACAGGAACAGGAGGAGGCTACTCAGCTTCTGAATTCTGTCAGTCAGATTGTTTGCTCATTTACTGAGAGCAAAATACAAAAATACATCATTCAGATTTTGATGGTGATTTACAGAATCAGGAGAATTGCTTTTAGTCAACAGAAGCTGTAAGGAATGTGAAGAGGCCATTCAGTCCCTCAGTTCCATTCCACAGGAGCAGGAGGTGAGCACAGAGCTATTGGAGCCTGTTACACAGGAACAGGAGGAGGACATCCATTTTCACAGACTTGGCATCAGGAAGCAGTCATTGAACTGCTCGAGGCAGGGACACAGGAACAGGAGGGAGTCACTCAACTGCTGGAGACTGGGACACAGGAACAGGAGGCAGTCACTCAACTGCTCGAGACTGGGACACAGGAACAGGAGGGAGTCACTCAACTGCTGGAGACTGGGACACAGGAACAGGAGGCAGCCACTCAACTGCTCGAGACTGGGACACAGGAACAGGAGGGAGTCACTCAACTGCTCGAGGCTGGGACATAGGAACAGGAGGCAGCCACTCAACTGCTCGAGGCTGGGACACAGGAACAGGAGGGAGTCACTCAACTGCTCGAGGCTGGGACAGAGGAACAGGAGGGAGTCACTCAACTGCTCGAGGCTGGGACAGAGGAACAGGAACAGGAACAGGAGGCCGTCACTTAACTGTTCGAAACTGGGCCACAGGGAAATCTGTAGGCTAGTGAGGCCCCAGGATCCTGTTACACAGGAACAGGAGGAGGTGACTCACTTCCCACCAGTATGGGACAATGGGAGAGAAGAGGAGTTTGCTTGGAACAAACATAAATACATGAACAAGTTGCATTTGTGGTCCACACAATCCTGCCCCACCATTCACTAAGACCACGGCTGATCAGACTGTGATTTCCTCATTCCATTTTACGGAGACTGTCCTCTCTGCAGCCTCTGCTCCATTTGTTGGTCATGTTGCAGACTCAGATGCTTTAACAACAGTCATCATGACTCATCCAGAGGGTCGGGTCTAAGGATGAGTCAGGATTTGAAGGATCCAATCACAAGAATGAAAACACAAAATAAAGGTATTGCCAGATGTTTAGTTCTCTCACATTCGCAATCAAACTCACATAAACAGCCCATCAATAATACATTCGGGACGGAGCACTATGTAGATATGGCTAGCGTACTGCTGAATGCAACCCAACAATATCCAGAATGGAACTCTGTGCAGCCCACACCAATACTTGATCTATATTCCTGGGATAAATGTCCAGCGTGGGGAGATGTGCAGAACTCACTGGTTTATTCATATGTAAACACAGGTTGTTCCAGTTTTCGGTAACACTGTGTTAGATCACTGCCCAGTGTGGGGAAACTTGCTGGAAGTGACAGGATGTGCAGCTCCCATCCAGTTACAGCACCATATCTCCACTGTACCTTGACAAGTTTTGATGCAGATGTGAAAATCATTGCAAGGGAGAGATGTAAATTGAAACAGTTGAAACACCAATATTTCTGATTAAGGCGAGTATCCCACAAGTATTTAAAGATGAAATAACTGAGGTATTGTCCGATGAGGTTCTGTGAATGGTACAAGGAAGTAAGAGGAGGTTAGTGATGTTATAGTGGTTGCACTGTAAGCCTCCAAATCATCAATGGGAATTAGAGGAACAAATATGCAGGGAAACTGGTGAGGGTAGCAGGAGCATTAGGATTGTCATAATAGGTGATTTAAATTTTCCTAACATAGACTGGGACATCCAGATGGTTAAGAACTTCGATGGAACGTAATTTCTTAAGTTTGTTCAAGAAAGTTTCCCAAGCAGTATATAAAGGGTCCTACACGGTAAGGGACAAACTCGACCTACTGTTGTGAAATAGGGATGGATAGGTGACGGTGGTAAAGTGGGGGAGTATTTTGGGAAAAGTGACTGGCGTTGTATTAATTTTAAAATAGTTATGGGAGGGACAAAATTGGTCCACAGATTCAAGTTCTGAATTGGGCCAAGGCATATTTTGTTGGAATTAGACAGAGGATTGCAGGGGTTAATTGGAGTAGTTTGTTTTCAGGTAAAAGGATATTAGTCACGAGGGAGGGCTGTAAAAGTGAGATAGCTCGAGTTCAAGGTTTACATGTTCCTGTGAGGGTGAAGGGAAAGTGAGGCTGGAAGAGAGAACCCTGGATGACAAGAGATATTGAGGCTCTAGCCAGCAAAAAGGAGGCGTAGCTCAGGTACAGGCAGCTGGAATTAAGGGAATCCCTGGAGGTATACAGGGGATACAGGAGTTTACTGAAGAAGGAAATCAGGAAGGCGAAAAGGGAGTATGAGATAGCCTTGGCTGAGACGATTAGGGTGAACCCAAGTTCACTATAGTAAAGAAAAAGAACAACTAGAGAGAGAATAGGACGCCTTAAAAACCAAAATAGGCACGCATGTGTAAAACTACAAGAGGTGGTTGAGGTTCCTCAATTTCCCCTCTGTGTTTACCATGAAGAAAGACATGAAGACGTGTGACCTTTGGGAGGTTAATTGTCATATTTTGGTACTGTCGAAATCACAGTAGAGGTGCTGCTGGACATATTAGAATGCACAAAGTCAGATAAATCTCTTGGTACTGACCAGATATATCCAAGAGGACTGCAAGAGGTGAGAGAAGACAGGGGCCAAGGTCCTGGAAGACTGGGCAGTAACAAATATATAGTGCCCTTCTTCAAGAAGGGCTGCAAATAAATGCCTGAGAAATACAGACCAGCAAGCTTCACATCTGTTTGCGGTAAACTACCTGAGAAGGTTCTGAGATACAAGATATGAATGCATTTGGAAAGACAGAGTTTGACTTGAAGCAGTCAGCATAGCTTTGTGCATGCAGATCATGCCTTACAAATTTTATTAGGGTTTTTTAAGGAAGTGACCAGGAAAGTTGTCGAGGGCAGGGCGGTCAACATAATCTATATGGATTTCAGTAAGGCCTTTCGTAAGATTCCACATGAAAGGCCGCTCTAGAAGGTTAGATCGCACAGACTCTAAGGTAAGCTGGCAATTTGGCTACGCAATTTGTTTGACATTATAAAGCAAATGGCTATGGTGGAGGTATGCTTGTTGGACTGGAGGCCTGTGACTAGTGGAGTGCCTCAGGGGTCGGTACTGTCCCCATTGCTGTGTGTTATCTAGATCAATGATTTAGACGAGAGTGCACAATGCAGGTTAGTAAGTTTGCAGATGGCACTAAAATATTGAATGGTACAAGGAAGTAAGAGGGGTTTAGTGATGTTTTGTGGTATTGTTTACAGTGAGGGACATTACCAGAAATTGCAGCATTACCTTGATCAGCTGGGCAAGTGGGCTGAGAAAAAGCAAATGGAGTTTAATATAGATAAATGCAACATCTTTCATTTTGGAAAGTCAAATTCAGGTGGGAGTTTAATGGTGAATGAGAGGGTCTTAAGGAGTGTAGTGGAACAAAAGGATGTTGGATATCAGGTGCATGGTTGTCTGAATTTGAGTCGCAGATATACAGGACAGTGAAGAAGGCTGTTGGCACACTGGCCTACATCAGGACATTGAGTATAGAAGTTGGGACGTTCTGTTGCCGTTGTACAGGCTGTTGGTAAGGCTGCAGTTGGAGTATTGTGCTCAGTTTTGTTCACCTTGCCCTAGAAAGTATATTATTGAACGAGAAAGAATGTACAAGAAATTTACAAAGATGTTTCCTGGGCTAAAGGGTCTGCGTTATAGGTAGAAGTTGGACAGGTTAGAACATATTTCTTTACAGCGTAGAAAACTGAGGGGGATTACATAGAAGTGTACCTCTTATCAAATCATGAGAACCATGCATAGGGTGAATATTTCAATTTTTTTTGCAAGGTTGGGAAACCAAGGACTAGAGGACATCTGTTAATGTTTGGAGAGGACAAAAATAAAAAGGAACCTGAGGGTCAACGTTTTTACACAGACTGTGTTTTGACTTTGGACTGAGCTGCCAGTGGAAGTGGTTGGGGTGGGTACAATAACAACATTAAAAAGGTATTTGGATAAATACATGGATAGGAAAGGAGCAAGGGCAGGGAAATGGGGTGAGTGTGGATGCACATTTTGGTCGGCATCTACCAGCTGGGCCGAAGGGCCTGTTTCCATGCAGTAGAAACGTATGACTGTAAATATGTGTGTTTCAGGATAGAGACAGAGAGGGACAGACTGAGAAAAAATGTCATGGAAAGATATGTTCACAGGTTTTAGAATGCTGATATGAAGACATTTCGATAGTATCATGCAACACGGGTCAGTATTATGAAGAAGTATGAGTGAATGGAATAATGCTGTGAGTTCAGGCGATGGGGAGTTTTGAATTAGCATTTGTTCTGCAACTTTGTAACTGGGAGTGTGGACAGCAGAGTGTTCGGCTCATTGAACTGTATAAAACAGTAATTTGTCTCAGTGTCATTTTCATTGAGTGTGACAGAGGGATTGTCTGTACGAAGCTGAGCTAGTTTCCTGGTGCTGTCCTATCGAACTCACCTCATTAAATACCACCCACACCACCCACCTCTCATTGAACGCCAGCCCGATTCTCCCAAACATCATGATTGGAGGTACTCACAGTCGCCAGGATTTCCCTCGATATTCCGTGTTCCCTGTCACTGGTGCCATCTTTAAAAGGCCAAGGGGCACACGGCTGAGCTTTCTCAGTTTGGAGCTGCCCTGTACAGTTTACCCCGATCATGGCAGATAGTTTGTTGACCGTGCATGTTGTGCATAGTGGATGGGCTAGTGCAGAGCGGGGCCATTGCCTTCCCAGAGGGGGCCATACCACCAGACCCACCGAGCATGGTCTGTGCTCACCACCAAATTCAGTGCAGTATCTGCCGCCTGAAGAAATATCCAGCAAAACAGGACAAGCATCAATAACCTTCCCCGCTCTGTCAGGGTAATTGGTCTCTCTACTCCCTCACACTCACTGTATATCTGTTATAGCAAGACCAAGGCTCATGCTCCACCACTCTCACTGCCGCATGCAACAGCTTCGCTCTCTCTCTCTCTCTCGCCTTTGCAATACCCCTCACACAGTTAGAGAATATTCTGGAGAACACCGAATATGGAATGTTCCAGATAGTGTTCCAAATAATGCCCAGTTTCAGGAAATTTAGCAGTGCCCCAGTGTGTAACCACAAAAGAGGAAGGAGTAGAGATGCACGTTTTCCAAATCACACATATTTCAAACCATGTTGAGGCCATTCAGCCCTTCAAATGTGCTCTAGCATTTAATAAGTTCTCAGCTGATCTGGTGCTTTTCTCAGATACAGGAGCTTTCAGTCATTCAACCCTCTGCGTTCCTGTCACTGTCCAGACGGCACTCAGGCACGTTTACCCCAATTTTCTTCAAGCGCCTGTTTGAGGGCATTTCCGATGGAACGCACTCTCCTAACAGTATATTCCATCAACTGTATACTTTCATGCAACAGTCAGCATGTTTTACACAGACCAAACAAAAATAAATTTCATTTTATGGTTATAGATATCCAATCACACTGTGTAATTCTGGTTATTTCAGTTGACTCACCATAATGATATTAAACCAAAAACAACTTCTAAACACGTCTTGTTATAAAATACAATTTCGAGCAGAGAATGTTTTTACCCTTGCTGGGCCCAAGGGCTTTTATCCACACTGTAAGGATAATTATAAATAATCCTAATTATAAATCACTCAAGTAAGACACACCCCTTGCTGCCCACAGTTTAAACCTGGAATCCATTATCCCAGGATGACAACCCGGTATGCTAATTATAGGGGTAAGAAACATGATTTTGACTGTATTGTCCTCAATGTGACGAATTGTCATTCATGCTTTAACAGTATTGATAATTATTGGGTTATGACAATACTCCATAAATGTTATATCCGTTATCTGAACTGTACCACTTTCCTTGTTATGAGTGTTTCTCTTGCCCTTTGTCTGTGACTGTTTCTGTGTGTAACAGTTACACAGTCTCCCACTCAGTTGGCTGGACGGCACGTTTGTGATGTAGAGGGAGGCCAACAGCGCAGGTTCAGTTCCTCACACTGACAGAGGTTACCAAGAAGGGGACGCTCTCTCAACCTCACCCCATCAACCGAGATGTGGTGACCCTCAAGATAAACCACCATGAGTGGACTGTGTAATGAGAGTTCTTTGGGACTCTATTCTATCAATGTTTGCATTTTAATACTTTTAAAAATATCTTTATTGAAAAAGAGAATTTTAATATTATAATAAACCAATAACAACACAACTCAAGTAACTGATCTAAATTGCACCCATGTGCATGTACATACAAAACAAGTTAAAAATACTAAACAGACAGAAGAAAAACAAAAATTAACGGTAAATAATGAATAAATAATACTGCTCAGTGTAACAAAATGATAGCTCTCGTTCTTCAAGAGCATTGGCTGATATCCCTTTTTATGTTCATTATTCTTCCTCTTTGGATATAAGATTCATTAGATAATATCGTCATGGCTGTATAAAAGCCCTTCTGAGAGTGGCAGATAAGCCTGTATCAAGGTAATTCAAAAAGGTCTGCCATGGTCTTATATAAATCTGTTTTTGGTGCACCATGCTGGTGAGAATGGCCAAATGGATATTCTCCATGAAGAGCTTACGACGACCCAACAGACCCGGGCGGGGGGTGCGGGAGGAGGTTGGGGTTTTTTGGGGGGGGGGTGATTCAGACATCCAACACAACAGAATGCTTTTCCTAGCACAGAAACTAAGGATATTTTTTCACTTGTGCATCTGTGTAAAGTACCCTGGGCAGGCCCAGGAAAAGAGAAACCAGGTCCATCTCCAATTCAGTCCCCTCGACTCACTCTATCACACCTGATACAGTGTTCCAATATATATGAAGCTTGCAGCAGGACCACATGCAATGAGTAAGAGTGCCTGTAGTCATTCTACATTTCGGACATGCTGAAGATAATCCCATTTTGAATTTTAGGAGATAATCTAGGGTCAGATAGCCCATATGAAAAATTTCCAACTGCATGGAAAGGGTCCTATTACAGATGAAATTCTTCGACCATTTTCACAAATATCCTCCTATGGCTCCGAAGTACATTTTTACGAGGGTATTGGGGACCTTTGGACATTCTGTCCACCGTGGGGTGCATAAGACAGTTGAAATATCCTTCTACAATAATGTGCCACGATGCAAGATAACTTAATTTGGGAAGTGCATCTATCAGGATTTTAAGCGGGTGCACTGGGTGGCAATTCAAAACACTGTATTAATTCCTATAGTTCAAGGCTTTGAGGATTATGATCCTTCCATGAGTGTTTAATACAATCTAGTAATTTAAATGGAAGATTCTTACTATCCATTCTGACTTTTCCCCTACTCGTAGTATTAAAAGACGCGAAATAAACCCGATCAAAGCCGCCCTGCTGTAACATCAAATGTTCCTTGTCATCACGGTGCATCTCCTGCAATAGGCAACATCCACCCTCTTTGATTTTAAGACGAGAAATTACACTTTTCCTCTTGACTGGCAGATCACTGCCCTTAATGTTTCAGGTAAACCATTTAACCACATAATAATCCATAACACATTGCAGCAACATTTGAATTCGAGAGAGTTTCACATCGAATTACACATCGCTGAACATTAATGATAAAACACTCAGCGACCCTAAAAACGATACAAACTATTACTACTACAACTACAAGCTCGCAAAACTTTCCAAAGCTAAACACATAAAAAAAACAACGAACGAAACAAAATCCCAAGTGCCAATGACACTTTATATGGAAATTTACCCCGCCCATTGGGGGCGCTTACATATCCCAAAACTTTATCTTCTCCCCCCTACCAATATGGCATTCAGGGTAATTAATTACAAAAACCAGGCTTCAACTGTCCTTAGGTCAGCAGTTTGTCATCACAACTACTTTTGTAACTCCCTCCAGCTTGAGCCACACCTCCGACACAAGCAAAGAAAGAGAAAACAAGTAGGAATACTAATGAAGAAGTTAAAAGTGTGCACTCTACCCATCCCCGACTATAATTCAACACTGGTTAATACCAGAAAAATCCAACAAAATTTCTTTAAGGGAGAAACATGATTATCTAAACATCCAGCTTTCTTTAAAATATCCACAAAGTTTTCGCTTTCTCTGGAGAATCAGACGAGTTCATTGACCCATTCAAAGCAATACAGAGCATAAGGAATACTGAATCCCGAGTTCCCTTACTCTTCTCTTGATATCATCAAAAGATTTTTTTTCCTGAATCACTGATGCTGAAAAGTCATAAAAGAACATAGTCCTGGAGCTCTCGTGAATTAAAGCCATCGGAAACCACACTGAGCTTCCATCAGTCTTTGTTTATCCCTGTAACTATGTGACCGCACAAGGGCAGGGCAAAGGCGTTGGTCTGAGTCTTACCACCGTGCCATAACCCAATGAACATCAGCTTCGAAGTGAAGGAATCACAGCAGCCAAATCAAAGCTGACCACCTGGCGTCTGGCCCAGCAGATCGACGATGTGAACACTCTTCGTCCTGTCCCTGTTCTCGAGGTGGTCATCTTGTTCAGTTAAGGTATGGACCTGTATTTCCAGGGGGAGGATCCTCTCCCGAGAGGAATTGATCGCAGTCTCTGTCAATGCAGTTCGGCACTTGACATTGTATGTTCTGTTTCCAAGGCTGTCTAGTTGCTGCTCATGTTTTTGGAGCACGTCTGAGAGCGGTTCTAGCCACAGCTAGACTTCTGTTCAGTCATGCCTTCAATCATTTCACTTAAGTTGGTGAACTCAGTGACCAAGGCCTGGTGAGTAACTGGGTCCATGGAACGAGCAGAGTGGGTTGCAGCTACAGCCTCAGGCCTGCTCGATGCTCCTGACGGGTGCACCGCGTGTTGGGACTTACTCGATCCTTTCCCATGTTTTGTCATTTCCACTTGACGAAACGGGATTTGGAAAGATTCTATCGCTCTTTTTAGTGTTGAATGTTAAGTAACTGTCAGGGATGGAGTGGGTTAGAGAACCACTTTGCCTGTGCCCTGATGCAGACCCCAGTAAAACAGACCTTCCAGATCGCCACCATCTGGGCTTCCCCCTTAACATTTTATCGACATTACCATTTCGTTTTGAATTATATTCCTGGATGTTCTGGAGCAGTGTCATTTGGTACCACTGTCTACATTTACCCCCATACCGCATATTACTGCCAATCCCTGATAATCCTCGACACCGTTGTTATTTATGAACCTTTTGTCTGTTCCTCAAAATTAATCAATATCTCTGCCTCCAATGCTCTGTGGGGAAGAGAGTTACAAAGAACCACAACACTGAGAAAAAGAAATAAAACTCAAGATCTGAGTGTGAGATTATTTTTTCTTTGTCTCCTTCTCTGAGAAAGAATATAATTACGTTAGAAGCAGTTCGGAGATGTTTCACTTCACGCATTCCAGGAATGAGTACCTTATATTATGAAGGATTTAACAGGTCACACTTGGAAAGAGAGATGATCTTATTGAAACATACAAGACCTAGATGAGAGTGGATCAGATAGATACCCACTGGGTATAGTCTAAATTTCTTGTCATTTTCACAGAATCTCTACAGTGTGTAAGTAAGACATCCCATCCATCAACTCCACACTGACCCGCCAAACAGCATCCACCGGACCTGCCCCCCTACCCTATCCAAGTAACCCTGCATTTCCCATGACTAACCTACCTAACTTACATATCCCTGGGAATGATGGGCAATTTAGTAAAACCAATCCACTCTAAGCTGCGGATCTTTGGACTGTAGGAGGAAATTGGAGCATTGGGAGGAAACCCACACAGAAAACTGCAGAGAGAATGCTCAAACTCCACACATAGCGTCGCCTGAGGTTATATGGAAAGCAGATCCTTAATGATGGGAGGTAGCAGTGCTAACCAGATATCCACCATGCACATCCGACAGTTCTATTAGTTATTTGTGGCTGACTAAAGAAATCTGCCTGACTTGTTCCTGTCACTGAACCTGACGCAGTCTGAGAACTTTATGATCGGCCACATCACCAACCTGGTTACATTTAAAGTTTACTAGGAGAATAGTTCATCCACTTTACTAACACCTTCCACCCCGAACTCAAATGTCCCTGGACCGTCTCAGACCCCTCCCTCCCCTTCCTAGACCTCTCCATTTCTATCTCAGACGACCGACTCAACACAGACATTGACTATAAACAGACCGACTCCCACAGCTACCTAGATTACACCTCTTCCCACCCTGCCCCCTGTAAAAACGCCATCGCATGTACCTAATTGCTTCGTCTCCGCCCCATCTGCTCACAGGGAGACCAATTCCAATACCGAACAACCCAGATGGCCTCGTTCTTCAAAGACCGCAATATACCCCCAGACGTGGTTGACGATGGTCTCCACCGCATCTCCTCCACTTCCCGCTCCTCCGCCCGTGAACCCCACCCCTCCAATCGCCAGAAGGACAGAACCCCACTGGTCCTCACCTAACACCCCACCAGCATCCAGATACATCATATCATCCTTCATCATTTCCGCCACCTCCAAACAAACCCCACCACCAAGGATATATTTCCTTCCCCACCTCATCATCGTTCCGGAACGACCAGTCCCTCCCGCAACTCCCTCGTCAGATCCACACCCCCCACGAACCCAACCTCCGCTCCTGGCACCTTACCCTGCAACCGCAAGAAATGCAAAACATGCGCCCACACTTCTCCCCTCACTTCCCTCAAAGGCCCCAAGGGATCCTTCCATATCCATCAGAAATTCACCTGCACCTCCACACTCATCATTTACTGCATCCGCTGCATCCGATGTGGCCTCCTTTTCATTGGGGAGACAGGCCGCCTACTTGCGGAATGTTTCAGAGAACACCGCTTTGACACCCGCACCAACCAACCCAACCGCCCCGTTGCTGAACACTTTAACTCCCCCTCGCACTCCGCCAAAGACATGCAGGTCCTTGGCGTCCTCCATCGCAAGACCGTAGCAATACGACACCTGGAGGAAGAGCGCCTCATCTTCCACCTAGAAACTTTCCAACCACGAGGGATGAATGCAGATTCCTCCAGCTTCTTCATTTCCCCTCTCCCCAACTTTTCTCAGTCCCTCAGACTCAGCACCGCCTTCTTGAGCTGCAATCTTCTTTCCGACCTCTCCGCCCCATCCCTCTCCGGCCTATCACCTTCACTTTAACCTCCTTCCACCTATCGTATTCCCAACGCCCCTCCCCCACGTCCCTTCTCCCTACCTTTTATCTTAGCCTGCTTGGCACACCCTCCTCATTGCTGAAGAAGGGCTCATGCCCAAAACGTCGATTCTCCTGCTCCTTTGATGCTGCCTGACTTGCTGCGCTTTTCCAGCAATACATTTTTAAGCTACATTTTAAATTTGTTGGGAGCAGTGGAAGAGTGGGATAAAAATGAAACAGTGACACCCTCCAACCTCAGTCAGAGCAGGAATTTGGAGAAATTCACTAAGTGGGAATTTATTCCAGTGGGAATTCTCTTTCCCGGAAGTTTGGGATGGCTGAATCTTTATATTATATCGAGGCTGGCTTCGGTATAATATAAAATAATTTTCCACAAACAGGTGAATCAGGGATAATAGTGCATCGGGAGCAAAGTGCAGCTGGGAACACAATGAGATGAACCACAACCTTATTTACTGGTGGAGTAGTGTCAATGGGCAGAATGGTCCACTCATGTGCCTCAGTCCCATGTTCTGATGTAGTTTTGGAAAGTACTTTTGGAAAACTACTTGGAAAATCCAGCCTGGGTCAGGAACCGACCCCCACCCCCAAGCTCTCTTTCCAGGTTTCCCCTCTCTCTAACATCTGCTCCAGATGTGGGTCATGTTACAGACCTAGATACGCTGGGTGTACAGCCCCCATACCCGACCTACGGTTAACCTAAACAAATCATCTGCTGTCCCTGAATGCAACATCGTGCAACACGACTTCCAGGAAAATAACCTGTTAGTTTTCAATAGCGTAACATGTGAAATTAATAAACAGGAACGGAAGTAGGTCATTCGCCCCCTCAAGCTAGCCCTGTCATAAAATAAGAACATGTCTGATCTACTCCAGGGCTCAACTCCACTTTCTTGCCGACTCCTGTATCTCTCCACATTTCTCTGGGTTAGGGAATTCCAGATATTCACTACCTTCTGAGGGAAGGCATCACTTTGCATCTCAGTTTGAAATCGATGTTCCTTATTCGGTATCTTTATCCTCGAGTTCGGCACTCTGCCCAGGAATGGGAGCAACTTCTCAACATCTACCTTCTCAAGCCCGCACTGTATCTTATATATTTCAGCACTATCCCTCTTCATTCAGTTAAACTCCAATGAATAATCACCTCACCATTATAGAGATTCTGAATAACTCAACCCTTTCATCTCTGGAAGCCAGTTAATGATCCAACCTAGTTACTTGCTGCATTAGCATGCTGACGTTATATTTCATACTCAGGAAGACTCCAATCACTTTGTACTCCTCATTTTCTGGATGTCCTCTCTATTTAATAACAGCCAGCCTTTTGATTCTCAGTGTCATCCATAAACTCGGATGTATATTGCACTCAGCTCCCTCCTTCAGGCTGTCAGTATAGATTGCAATAACTGATGCCATCGGACTGATATGTGTGGTGATCCAGCAGATACACCTTTATCATAAAGATCCATTAATCCTGACTCACCGATTTCTATGTGTTAACCAGTCATCATCACATGTTAATACATTATCCATCATCCTACGAGCTTCCGGCTTGAGTAAGATCTTTTATTTTGTAATACCCTGCGGAAAATCTCTGAAAAGCCTCTTGTCTACCAGATCCCCTTTATCAAGTTCGCTTGTTATATTTCCAGGCATCTCCAGAAATCTTTGCATGATCTTACAGGGCAAAATATAATTTCCCTTTCACAAACCCTCACTGACACTGCGTGAAGCTTTTCTTAATGTCCATGCGGGCCAGGTTTTCCAAACGAAACTAGCCCCATCTGCTTTGGTTTGACCCATAGGCCTCTACGAATGTTTCCCATTCGTATGTTTGTCCAAATGAGTTTTAAATGTTATAGCTATATTGGCATCTACCACTCTTCCTCTGAAAGCTCATTCTATACCCGTACCACTCTGTATAAAAACACTGCCCCTGCGTCCCTTTTACATCTTCCCCCTTTCACCTTAAACCTATGCCTCCTATGGTTGAACTCTCCCCTCCTGTGGAAAAGCCCTTGGCTATTCACCCGATCCATACCTCTCATGATTTCATAAACTTCTATAATGTCAGCCCACAACCTTCTCCACTCCATCTGATACTAACTTCAAGAACAAACATTTAAAGATAAGTACTGCAAATTTGAAATTATATTAAACATGACAGTAAAACAATACACAGCCAAAACTTCATACTATTATTTGTTTTTCTCCATGTTACAATACTGAGGCAGCATGAAACGCTTATTAAGTGCCAATAACAAGTCACGCACCTGAATTTATTTGTCTAACGGGGGTGATGATCTCGACAATGAAAACGTCACTATGGCCAGATCTATATAATACCATATAGTCAATATTCCCCCACCTGGCCTCCCAATGATCTTCTGTGCTTGTATCTTCCTTATCTTGCACTCAATAGAGAGAACCCCTTTCCCCATCGCATCTTAATTTAAACCCGTTTCACAGAATCTTCTTTTATCTTTTGCCACACCCTCTTTCCCCTGTCACCCATTCCACAACTCTGGCTAGGGATTTAAAGCACATTTTCCAATCATTTTGAGTTCTGAAGAAGTGTCACACTAGGCTTGAAACACTAATTCTGTTTCCCTGTCTCTGCAGATGCTGACAGACCTGCTGAGTTTCTCCAGAAATGAATAGGGGCACAGAACAAATTTTCAATTAAAAAATAGCGATCGATACTGGAAATAAAAATACCAAAATTGCTGGAGAAACAGAGAGCTTTGTAGAAGTTTCAATGGACCTGCAAGTTTATATCTGCATTCACTCCAGAAGATGCTGCAACATCATCAGCAATTTCTGTTTTTGAACAATTTCCAACGGTGAATGTCAAAGATGCTCAAACAGCCTGTCGAACATGGAGCGCCGTATACTGGGAACTGAACGATAACACATCGTGACAAGTTCCTTGACTCTGAAACTGCATAAGGCTAGCATCACTGACACTGTAGTGCTCTGAATTATGGTCAGGGAGAAAAACAGAAGGAAACACATTCACTTCAAATACAGAAGATGGCATTACTGAAAGGAAAAGATTTAGATTCGTACCTTAAATTGATTGAGTTAAAGTAACAAATTGGAAGCGTGACACCATGGAAAGAATTTCAGCAGAATGAGAATATGAAAATGGAAGTGTTACCGCATCAGAAACCAGAGTAGGTCACTGAATACAGGGCAGTTGGGTGAATGGGTCTTGGTGTTAAATGGGGGACAGTCAGTAGAATTGAATTGTAGATATTGCAGATTAAACTGGGTTATCATCCGATGCTGTAGGTCACAGCAGCAACAGCAGAAGCAGAATTGTATTCAATGACAATCTGTAACCTTTCCCTCAGGATATTCCCTCAGTGCACCATTACCCTCAAGCTGATCTATAGTAAAGTGACGAGTGTGGGTGAACATGCCAGGGTCAGTACCATGTGTACCTTTACCTGATGACAACCCATTAAAGCTACCGCAATTGGCTGGTTACTCTGGAAACAGCAGAACTAGCATCTTGTACAGAGGCAGAAATTATACCACGAGTAACAAATCAGATCGAAGCACTGCCATCCTGCCAAATGCAAGCATAAATGTCGATGGACCATTAAACAACGTACTGGAGGAGAGGACTCCACAAATATGCCCATCCTAAATAATGGATCAGTCCTGTACATCAGTGTAAAAGTCAAGTATGTGGTGTCTGCACTATCCTCAGCCAGACGTGTTGAGTGGATCTTCCAACTTACCCTATCATGATGCCCACAGAATCACAGATGCCAGTCTTCAACCATTTCGATCCGCTGCACGTGACATGAAGAAACCGCTGAACACAGTAGATACAACAAAGGCAATGGGCCCTGACACCATTCCTGCAATGGGACTGAAGACTTGTGCTGCACAATAAGCCGTGTCACTGGGGAAGCTGTTTCATTCCAGCTCCAACTCTGACATCTCCCTGGCAATGTGGAAAATTACTCAGCTATGTCCAGTTTCCTAAGAGGGGAATAAATACAATCTGACCAATTACCACCCCATCAGTCCCATCACGACAGTCACATTGGTGGGAGTTCTATTTGACAGAGCTGTCAAGTAGCACAGAAATAACCTGCTCAGTGTAGTTTCAGATAGGTCTCCATGTGGAGATGGTGCTGTTGTGGAATTGTCATTGGATTAATAATACAGACCAGGCACATGCTTGGGCAGCTGGTGGAAGATAAAAACAATTATTAACATATCAAGATCTAAAATCTGGTGTCAGTAATAGTGATCTTGTGTCCAATGTTGATTGTAAACATCGATTTCCATCCCCAACTTACTTTCAGGAAGTGATTCTCCCATGCTTTCCTGGTCTGGCCTAAAAGTGACTCCAGACACACAGACATGTGATAAACTCTTCAATAGTCCCTGAAACGGCCAAGCAAGGCACTCAATTGTATCAACTGCTCTGAACTCTTAAAGGATATACCCGGAGAAAACACCTGGCTCTAACTTTGGTGTTGGAAAAGGGAACGGGAAACATAGTCCTGCTGACCCTGCAGAGACCTCCTTCCTAACGTCTGACGGTTTGTGACAACACTGACTGAGCTTTCCCACAAACTGTACAGGAACTTCGGGAAATGAGTACGTCACACAACACATCGAGCTTTCTCTGTGCAAGTTAATGGTCGAACATCTCCTTAATGCAGTTTTACCCATACAATATTCATATCCCTTAATATGTTTAAACATTGTGAAATATAAAGTGAGAACTGCTGTAGTCCCTTCAGCCCATCAATTTTGCTCCTCCATTCAATATACAGACAGTTCTCAGATAACGCGTGCTGATTAAATACAATTTGGTTGCAATGTAATTCGTGAACCTTTTTCCATAAAGTGAACTCCCGTTCATTGTGACGCAATTCCTTGCCGGGAACCAACTGAACAGCAAAACCCAGCCTCAGGATCCTCTGTCTGCAAAATGTACAATCAATGTGTCCAGCTAAAACGGGATTGCAATCCGCTCTGGAAGCCTTGAAACTCAGCCTGAGACAGGGAATTGTAGTATCCACATAGAAAGAACTTTATTTCAAACTGTGGGGAGATTCTTGAGGAGAACTGGAGTTTCCCCACCGGAATCACGTGGTCAGTCAGCCCCATGCACATTCTGGTGAAGAGTGTGGTGAAAGGTACACTGCTGTAGTCAGTGACCAGTATTTTGAAAGTGTTACATTTACAGCACTGTTTTATTACAATATGGGACTTAAAGATTTATTTCGACTGTGCTAGTATGTGTGCTAGACGAAATTAAGTTTTTGGCTTGACTAATATTTTTGGGGTTCGCCCCTTACCCTCTTTTTCCCAGAGACCCCATGATGAATATTGCACGATTTTGCAAAACACGGTGTTGTACAGGAACACAGCTACTGAGTTATTGGAGAATAACCTGGATTGATAGCTGATCTTCTATCTTCACACGATACTCCGCTATCCTTTTAATTTCCAGAAATCCTTATTTATATTCAGTGCCTAGGTTTCCACAGCCCGAGCTGGGAGAAAGTACTCCTGGTTCGCCAGTCTCTGAGTGAAGACATTTATTCTCATCTCAATGCAAAGTGGACTCTCTGTACTTAATGTTGTGGCCCCTTGTCTGAGGCATCCAAGCCAGCTTCCAATCTGTCGCACCCTGTCAGAGTTTTATATATTTCACTGTGATCACCACTCATTTTCCTAAATCCCATGGAATACAGATCCAGTTGCCCAAAACTCTGCTCCCACAACAAGCCTGTCATCCCAGAGATCAGTCTGGTCATCCTTCGCTGCTCTCCCTCAATGTCAGCTTTGTCCTTTATTGGGTAAGGAGGCCAAAACTGCACACAATACTGTACAATGTTCGAGATGGGGTCTCACCAAGGCCCTGTACAGCTGCAGTAAGCTACTCTTAGTCCTGCACTCAATTCCCCTGGAATGAAGGTGAAATACATCATTTATCTGTCTACCTGCTTTCTGCTCCAGCAATATTGCTTTAGTGACTGGTACAACGTCATCCTTCAATGTTACAGCTCCCCACTTGCTGGGTCTATATGCACTGGTCAGCGTGTCAATGCCATTCCCAGTATTGACTTCTGGCTTCAGACTCACTGTCCTGCATGTACTCAGAGGGCTGTGCAGAAATAAATGAAAATGCAGCTTAAGTTCCTTTGTAGAACAACATTTTTCAACCATTCCCTTTTCAAATGAGAGGCTGCCATTCTATTGTTCCCATCAAAGTACACAACATCACATCTCTCCCAATTGATCTCCATCTGCCACATATTTTCCCAGTAATTTCACTTGTCTCAGTCACTTTGGAGCATTTTTACATCTTCCTCGCCAACTCACATGCTGACATTGTTTAGTGCTGTCAGCAGACTTGGGAATATTGCATTTGAGCCCGTCAACCAAATATATGATGCGTATTGGGAATAGCTGGGGCCCAAGACACGAACATTGCTATATCCTCCTAGACTTCCATTTTAAAAAATAATGTTTTATTCCTGCGCAGTGTTTCCTGCCAGCTCTCCCATTCTAAAACCATGACCATACGTTAGACCCAGTCCCACAGGATTCGAATTTGCACAATAGGCTTGGGGCTTTATCAAAAATCTTTCTGAGATTCCACTCGTATTACATTGATACCTTCTCCATAATGTTGCTAAAAGCCACTTTCTCAAATATGATTCCCATTTCATAAATCTCTGTTGGCTTTGCCTATGTCCATTAATTTCATTCCGATACTTTCTCTAAACTGTTTAGTTGCTAATTTCATTCTATTCCCTTTTTCTCACCAGACTAAAGATCCCTCGTATTGCCAGGAAGTTTTCTTTTTTATTTTGTTTTCCTCTGTGAAGGCATGACTGAAACTTTTGTTCCATAGTTCTACCATTTCCTGGTCCTCAATTATCTGACATCAAACTGTAAGAAAGCTGCACATTTCTTTCTTTTAATTTTGCCATTAACATATTTTCAGAAAATATCATAAGTTCTGTTTTATAAACTTTGTTAAGACATTCTTCAGAAACCTATCAATTCCAATTTTAAGGTACTCACTGATTGGCCTTCTACAGCCAAACAATCACAGAAGCAAAGACTCTGTACTATCAGAAATACAGCATGGTTTACATAAGGCCCACTTTCCGACACAATACGCCTAGCCGTGCATCTTAAGGCACTTCAAGTGCACAACCGTGTATTTTCAAATGATTTTGAGTTTGTCATGCCATCTCCCCTCTCAAGAAGTGCACTTCAGACCCCAATACACACTGGCTGAAAAGCAATCCTCAAATCCTCACTAAACCGCAAACTCTTCACTTTAATAGTGTGCCCCTTTGACTAAAAGCAACAGCTGCTGTCCATGCTCCTCGTAATCCTATGCTTTTGAATACGTCCCCCTCAGCCTCCTCTCTTCCAAACTAAACAACTCAAGTTTATCCAGCCTCTCTCTATAGCTGATATGCTCAATCCCAGGGAACATCCTGGTGAATCTCTTCTTCAAACCCTCCCGTGCAGTCACATCCTTCCTGTAATATGGTTGCCAGAACTACACACAGTATTCCATCTTGGCGTCACCAAAGTTCCGCATAGCTCTTATAATCTGAGCCTCAATGAATCAAGGTTATGTTTACAGTCCTCTATGCTTTCCCAAATTGTGTATGAACCTGTCCATCACATTCAGGGATGTGTGGAGAAGCACCCTCTGACCTTTCTCGTGTGCTCCCATTCATTGAGTCCTCTCCTTCTTCCAAAGTGTATCACCTCATATTTATCATGGTAACATTCCATCTGCCATTGATCTCCCCAGCTGACCATTCCATCTGTATCTTCCCGTTACTTAAGGCCTTCCTCCTCACTGCCAGCCAATGGCCAATCTGTGTATCAAACACAAACTTACTTATCACACTCCCCACCCCTCGTCCATATTCACAGTTACTTCATTTATGAGTACCACAAATATTAAAGTTGAAAATCACACAACATCAGATTAGAGTCCAACAGATTTATTCGGAGACACTAGCTTTCAAAGCGCTACTTCTTGATCAGGTGATTGTGCACTTTGATGAAGAAGCAGCATTTAGAAAGGTAGTGCCACAGAATAAACCTGTTGGACTCGAACCTGGTGTTATGAGATTTACAGCAATGTCCACCCAGTCCAACACCAGCACCTCCGAATCACAAACGATAAGAGATACAGCACTGATCCCTGTGGTATACCATTGGATACTGGCCTCCAGTCACACAAGGAGTCAACCACCACCTTGTGTCTCCTACCACTAAACTTCATTTTGATGCAATTTGGCAAGTCACTAATGAGACCTACCTGTTCCCTGGTTATTCTGTTCCACTGGACACACTTGTAGAATAATTGGGAATTCTCCCTAATCTTGTCCTGCCAGCACGTTTCCATGCCCCTGTGTTAGTTAGTCCCCTACGCGTGCAGAATTTCCTCCTTATTGCAGTCTTAAATGGTCTGTCCTTTATCCTGCCATTATTTCACTTGAATGTGGATTAGGCAGCCGGAGAAACATCCTGTTAATTTTCAACTTGTCACATGTTTTGTGAATTTTATACATTTCACAGTGACCCATCTCTCATTCTTTGAAACTCTAGAGAACACAGGTCGAGTTTCCTCATCACGCAATGTCGCCAATTGAGGGATTAATCTGGAGAATGTCCATTGAACTTCCTCTGTGGTCAGTACATTCTTTCTCAGATTTGGTGACCAAAACTGTCCTCAATATACCAGGTACAGTTTCACCAACATGCGGTTAAAATGCTTCAACATGTCTTTACATCTATATTCTGACTCCCTTAAAGCAATGCAATCCAAACTTTAACTTACCACTTGCATATATTCCTCCAAATACCCTTCACATTCATTGCATTTACAAACTCATTGTGTGAGTTCTTACAGAAAGTCTTCTGATAATCTAAAATATGCCAATTGTACTGGTTCCCCATGATCGATGCTGTAAGAATCAACTTCAAACAATTCCAAAGCTTGTCAAGTGTGATTTCCCTTTCAGAAATACATACTGATTCTCTCCAATGTTGCTGTTAATTTCTAAATAACGAATATCACATCCTATATAATAGACTCCAACAGTATCCCCACAAATGTCAAGTTAATTGGTCTGCAGTTCTCCACACTATCTCTTCTTCCCTTTGTAGATGCTGGGATCACTACCGTACATCCATAGTGCTTGGATCCAGACGATGCAGAATGCACTGGGTAATAGAACACAGTCATCGACAGTGCAATTAATACTTCAATTAGTGGTTTATTTCTGAAGATTTTGATATGAAGTACATCTAGTTTGTCAAGGTTAGCAATGCTCAATCCAGCTGCATGTTCAAGTAGAGCCTTGTTACTGATATAAATTGACTTTATGTCTTTCGATCCACAAGTCCTATATAATGACGTTGTATTTCTGGGTGATTTTCTGGATCTTCCTCCATGAAGACAGATAGAAAGTAACTGGTTATTTGCTTGGCCATTTCCCTGTTATCCATAATAAGCTCGTCTCTCCTGATTGCAGATTTCCACATTTGACTTTGCTTTTCGCTTTCCTTTGAAATATAGACCATAGATTTATGCAGTCTTTGTGTTCCTGTTTGTCTGCATGCATGTTCGCTTTTTGATTTCTTTACCCGTTTCATGGCCCTTCTTTTCTGGATCTTAATTTTCTGAGAATTCTCAGGATTCCACAATGTCTGGAATTCTTCTGAAGTTACTTCCTGTGATTCGTGTAATCTTTAATTTATTATGATAATCATTGTTAACTCACTTTCTCACTCTTGGGTGTTTTTCCTGAAATAAATAGACATATTTTTCAGACTTTGTAGTATTTCTATCAATCTCCTGGTCCTGAACATATATATTCAGGAACACTGCAGGAGGACAGGAAAGAAATAGCGGGGGCCCTGGTTGTTACTGTTGCATCATCGGTCGTCAATGGGTAAGGTCCTGGAGGACTGGAGGGTAGTGAATGCTGTGCTGTTATTCAAGAAGGGCTATAAATAAAAACCGGGGAACTATAGACCAGTAAACCTAAAATATGTAGCAGGTAAGTTACTTGACAATATTCTGAGGTGCATTTGGAAAGACAGGGCCTTGTGAATGGAGGATTATGGCTCACATGTTTGTTGGACTGCATTGATGAAGTGACCAGTAACTTTGGCAAGGGCATGGATGTATATATAGATTTCAGTAAGGCCTTCAATAAGGTTCCACATGGTACGCTGCTCTGGAAGGTTAGATCACATGGAATTGAGGGGGAGTTGTCAAATTATGTCCAAAATTAGCTTGATGATAGGAACAAGAGGGCAATCGTGAAAGGATGCTTGTCAGACTCGAGGCCGGTGACGAGTGGAATGCCTCAGGGTCGGTGCTGGGACCATACATTCATATATTACACATGTCTATGATTTAGATGAGAATGTACAGGTATAATTTGTAAGTTTCAAGGTGACAAAAAAATACGTGGTGTCGTGGACAGTGAGGAAGGTTATCAGAAATCTCAGAAATTGCAGCAGTACCTTGATCAGGTGGAGAATTGGGCAGAGAAATGGAAATTTGAGTTTAATTCAGATAAGTGTAAGTTCTTGCATTTTAGAAAGCTGGAGTTTCATGGCGAATGACAGGACTTTAAGGAGTGCAGTGGAACAGAGTGACCTTGGGAATTCAGGTGCACGATTTTCTGTAAGTGGAGTGCCAGGTAGACAAGGCACTGAAAAAGGCTTTTGACTCACTGCCCTTCATCAGTTAGAGCACTGAGTATCGAAATTAGGGAGTTATGTTGCAGTTATACAAGATGTTGGCGAGTCCATACTTGTAGCGTCATGTTCAATTTTGTTCACTTTGCTCGTGAAAGGATGTTATTAAACTGGAAAGAGTGCAGAAGAAATTTACGAAGAATGTTGCCAAGACTCAATGGTCTGAGTTATAGTGAGAGGTTGAATAAGCTAGGAGTTTTTACTTTAGAATGTATGAGGCTGAGGGGGATCTGATAGTAGTGTATAAGGTCACGGGAGACATGGATAGAGTCTTTTTTCCCCCAGGATTGGACAGTCACGGACTAGAGGGCATCAATTTAAGGTCAGAGGGGAAAGAGTAAAAGGGAACTTGAGGGGCAATTTCTTTTACACACAGGGTGGTATGCATATGGGATGAGCTGACAGCAGAAGTAGTTGAGGCGGGTACATTCACAAAATTTAAAATACATTTGGACAAATACACAGGTAGGAAAGGATTAGAAATATACAGGGAAATGGGGTTAGTGTGAATGGATATTTTGTTCGCAATGGACCAGTAAGGGCCGAATGGCCTGTCTCCGTGCGGTAAGACTATATGGGTCTAACAACCATTGTTCTCCTACTGAATGTTATATTGTACTTTCCCAATTCACTGGAGTGAACTTGACCCTCTAACCTCTGGGCTTCCATGGTGTTTGACCAGAATGTTCAAACATTCCACATTGAATACAGACACCGTGTAAAATACAACATATTAATGTCACTATTCCTCCAAAGCTGCTTCAGAGCAAGGTTAGTAATTAGTCTTTCCGACCACACAATAGATAATAAACAATAGGTGCAGGAGTAGGCCATTCTGCCCTTCGAGCCTGCACCACCATTCAATATGATCATGGCTGATCATCCTTAATCAGTATCACACAACACCAAATCCAAAATAATCTGCTCTCTAGTTTGGTTCACAACATACTCTCCAACCTACCTGATATACACTTAAGGAATTTATTTTTCACAACATTAGCAGTCACTTAGTTAACTCAGTTTCGATGCAACTTGACACCACCCATTATTACTGCAGGATCCACGAGTATTTGTTACTCGTTCACAGGATGAGGGCTTAGCTCGATAACCAGCATTTACTGGCCATACCAGAGCGCAGTTAAGAGTCAACAGCGTTGCCTTGGATCTGGAGTGACATGCAGGCCAGACCAGATAAGAACAGCCGTTTCCTTCCCTAAAGGATACTAGTGAACCAGATGAGATTTTCCAACAATCAGGAATGGATTCCTGATCATCATAAACCCTTGATCCCAGATACATATTGAATTCAAATTCCACAATCTGCCATGGCAGGATTTGAAACCATGTCCCCAGAACATTACCTGGGTCTCTGGGTTAAGAGCCCAGCGATAATATCAGTATGTGATAGCTTCCCTTTGAGTATAGTTGCATATATATTTTCCAGAGCATATGATGTAAAATATTTGCGTGACAGTTTTGGTTCAGATATATAACACAACAAGTTTGTTTCTGCTTGCTATTTGTAAGACCCACTCAAACTCATTCTGTGGAATCTGAGGGACAGAGCCTGTGTCGTTATTAGTGATAGACTTGAATAAGACATTCGGGGAGGCTCACCTCGATGCTGAGATCTGAAGACAGGTCCAGCAATACAGGACAAGCATCAATATCCATTCCGCTCTGTCAGGATAAGTGTCACCGTATATTCTCACTGCTCCCTCACACTCACTGTATGTCTCTTTTTGCACCGACCCTCGACCAAGACTCACACTCCAAAAATGCTCAAGTACGACCACTCTCACTGTTGAATTCAGCACCTTCCATCCCTCACATTTTCTGTCCCTGATGTAATAGTCCCACACACTAATAGCACGACATGGATACAACACTATGGGCAGACTCCCTCCGGCTCCATGTCACACCTCACCTAGTCCAGCACTAACAACAGGTCCATCCACTTCCACCCACACTCATTCCTTCCCTTTCTCCCATTCCAGGAGAAACAGCCTGGAATAGGACAGAAAGGGCCACACCAGGTGGTGGAGTGCCAGATATCCGTTCCCTCATACCCCTACCCTGATATGTGGGAGGATCCTGGAGAGAGCTGGAGAGGACCAGGAGGCCTTGGGTGGAGATTCGGAAACATCCACGTCCCACCAACCGAATAAGGAGCAGTATTTAGTAAAGAGCAATTCTCAATTCAAACCTACTGTCAGTTCCAACCTCATCTCTCTCACTCGCAGATGAACAGATGCCCCATTGCACAGAGATGCAGGTATTTAAATACACAGACGTATTGGTAAATACCCCAATATACTAACATGCACAATGCATACAAGGAGATAAGCATGCACACACGGAGAAGCACACAAAGACATAAACAGTCACACACAAATGGACACAAACACAGATAGAAACACACAGGCTGATATAAAGACAGACAGACTTAGTCACACAAATAGAAAAGTAACAAGTACATGGACAAACATACACTTAAGTACACATTAAGACACAGACATGAGCGCCATTAAGACACAAATAAATTAGTTTCTGATTTATAAGGAGATCAAGGATTCTGGGAGAAGGTAAGAGAATGATGTTGAGGAACATTATAGAAATGACTTTAAGGTATATCAGACTCGATAGGCCAAATGGTCTAATTCTGCTCCTTTTTTAATGCTCGTGTGGTGTTATGCTATTTGGTATTCTCTTCCTGAGACAGCAGCAGCAGCATATTTGATTGGAATCAGTCAGTGGTAATGTGGGAAAAGATTGGATGGCAGAATGGTAAATGTCTATTCCTAGTTATTGTACCACTATATCTGAAAAGGGGCAGTGATTTGATATCAGGTTGACACAGTTTTAAAAAAAATGTATCCCACAATGAAAGAAGGATGTCCCTTTCCGTTTACTGTTGTGCGATCTGTGGTGTCTTCATCCTCAGGGAGCAGTGAAGACTCGGTAAATTCAGGTATTTTAGTTTGAGCTTGACTGAGCTTTGCTGGACAGGAGAGTCAAAGTTTATTGGGAACAGACAGGAGACGGATGGTCAGACACACTCGGATCAGCCATGACCATTCTGAATGGTGCCGCTAAACGGCCAACTGCTGCACCTTTCCAATGTGTTGTTCCCTCAATCCACGCTCCCGGCCGTTACAGAGATATACTGCTGTCCCTCCCTACCCCATGTGTTGTTCCCTCAATCCACCACTCGATGCAGTTACAGATATATACTGCTGTCCCTACCCCATGTGTTGTTCCCTCAATCCACCACTGAGTGCGATTACAGACTATCCCATTCAGCCTGACTGGATCGTTACAATTAGACGGGAGGAGACCATTCTGCCCCTCCAAAGAATTACACAGGAATATAGGATGAAGTAATTCAGCTCGTTGAGTACATTACACAGCCCAGGACGAGGCCATTCAACCCGCCTGAACTGCTGCACAGGAACAGAGATGCTGTCACTAACAGGAAGTAGATAGTAGTGATATATGATCTTTTTAAACAAAACTGTAACTAGTTTTGACTCAGCGATCACTGTAGGGTCATCAATGATCAATAATCTATGTAAAATATCTGGATGAAGGGACTGAATGGATCAAAGCTGAACTACCTCGTACACCAAAATGATCATTCAATAGATCTTCAAATGGAGGGAGTGAATCTGCATTTTGATGTAGACAGGGAAGGTTAGTGAGCGTACCCTCAGCAGAAATAATATATTGTGAGTTGTCTATTGCAGTCGGGAACAATTTAAATGGAGAGAGATTGCAGAACTCTGTGATGCAGATGTTTTTCATAATCTTGGTACATGAATCATATGAAGTCTGTCTGCAGATGCAGCAAGTGATTCAGAAGGTAAGTGGAATGATGCTGTTTGTGGCAACGGGTATTGGGTTTAATTAGGAATATTTCACTGTATCTGTACAGGGCATTGCTGAGACCACATCAGATACATTGGGTGCAGTTCTGATCCTCTAAACTAAAAAAAACGGATACAATTCCTTTCAAAGATGTTTAAAGATGCTTTCCTTTACTCATTCCTGAAATGAAGGTCTTTTGTTATCGGGGATTATCTGTTTAGATCTTAGATGAAAAATCTTACTGAACCATGATTTTCAGAGAAGTCTTTCAGCTGGCTACATATTTTCTCTTGTTAAGAAGACGAAAGCTAGATAATAATCTTTTGAATGAGATGCATTGGTATTAACACAAATATTATGAAGATACCGACCCATTTTAAAAAATTACTCAGATGCATATAAGCATCTCATCAAATCATAAAACGGGCACATTATTTTCTTTTGCTAATGAAAGGCACTGTTCACAACAACAGCAATAATGCTGTATAATGCATACAGTCTATTATCATCCATTCCAGAGAATGTACATGGAGAGTGCACATGGTCCAGTTTGGTGTTCAGTTGACATTCTTGTATTTTTCCGCACAGAGACGGAGAAAAATATTACTTGCTTCAGAAGCCGCACCCAATTGGTCTCTCTCTCTCTCTCTCTTACTTTGTTCTGCCTGAGAACAAGGTGTAAGAGCACAAAAATCCTGAGTCATCTTTACCACTCGCGGAGGATTCCTGATGAGGATTCATAGGAATCTCTGTACAGCTCAAAACAAAGGGAATTCAGTCAAATCCAACTGTTCTGGGAAGAAATCCGCTTTCCCAGACATTTGTGTGAGCAGAATAAGTTCGAAGTCAGAAACATGTTTGGGACACTCTATCATTTTACCACTTGTTCACAGTTCAACTTTCTGTGTCTCTGATTTTTCCAGAAAATTACCCAGTCCGATACCTATATCATTGGACACAACACTCAACTGGTTACATTTAAAATTTGCTTTCACCAATAGAGGAGTGGGAAAAGACATGAGTGACCCTCCAACATTCGTCAGAACACGAACAAGAGATTCACAAAGGGTTGTTAAGGTGTGAATTCCCTTCCACAGAAGATTGTGATGCCTGGATATTTCCATTTGTTCAGAATTATCTATGTAAGACATTTGAAAGACAAATGAATGTAGGGAAATGGTACACTGATAGAAAAGTGCTACTGAGACCTTAATCAGATCATAGTGCATGGTAGAGCCATGACAAAGTGTCTGATGACCCACTCTTGCTCCACAGTCCCGGGTTACTATGGTGCATTCAGCCTCTCACAGCTCCTGCAAGGTGCAGATGGGGGCCACTTGCTCCAAATACCTGGTCCACAGTAACACAGGATCTCAAATAATCCCTCACAACTGTCACGCACAGATTGGAAAATGTTATTTGGAAATCCAGGTTGGTTTTGAAAGACGCCACTGGTCTGTTTACAGAGTGCTCCCTCACTGCAACTTGGGCTTCATTTATTGGTCTTGGTCTAGACCAGGATTCGTTATGAATAAAGCTCCATACCTCACTCACAAAAATGCTTTGCTAGCTCTGATTACAACATACAATAACAGTACATCCAGGAAAATTACAGACGTTTACTTTGAAATTACAGAAAATGAAAACATAAGGAACAGGAATAGGTAATTCGGACGATCAAGTCATTGTATACGATCATGGCTGATCTACTGTTAGCATTAACTCCTCCTTAATGCCCAGTTCTTCACAGTCCTCAGCTCTCTGACAGGTCAACGATTCATGTACTACCTCTATAAATACTTTCAGCGATGTAGCTCCCCTAACTCTCTAGTCCAGATAATTCCTGACATTGAGTACCCTCTGTGAGAGGAAAACACTCTGCACATACACCGTCACCTATTGATTTGAACAAGAGGTGAACACAGGGGCTCAAGAAAGAGTGAATGGCCTTGATATCAAGGCAGTAGTTGACTGAGGATGTCATCGGGACCACCTAGTTTTTTGAGCTTAATGAGAATCAGGTCTAACCTCCTCACTGGTTGGGGTCTTTCAGAGCACAAAGGAAGATGTTTGTGGTCAGTGGCCGACAATCCTCTCAGTCCCGGGACATCTCTTCAGGAGATCCTCAGATTAACTTTCTCAGCACAAACATCTTCAGCTCCTTCGTCATCGTCTATGTGCCCCCATTCCCGGCGCCCCCCATCTATCCCAAGATCAGAAGCGGAGTGATCACTGAAGATCACATAATATTCAGAACATTTTGTCCCCACTCAGCTCCTGAACCGGTCTGTGTCCATATTCAGCAAGACCCAAACAACATTCACGTTCATGCTGTTAAAGTGCCAGTAACTTTCATGTAACAGAAAGGCCAGGCACTGCACATTTCCACAATTAAAAGAGGAGCTCATTCAGCACCTCAAGCTGGTTACATCCGGATATGTGGAAACTATTCAGCCCATCGAAATGACTGATCAAGAAGAGGGACAGCCCATTCAATCCTCCTGCCTGTTCCACAGGAAGAGGAGGCATCTGGTCAGCACATTGAACTGTTAAACAGGAACAGGCAGAGTCCAGTAAGACCCCTAAACCTGTTCTATGGAACCAGGAGGAGACCATTCACCCCTCGAGACACTTATACAGGAATAGGAGGGTGTCATTGATGCTCCAACCTGGAAAACGAACGGAGCAGAGACTGCACTCATAGACTGCTCACAATGTTCCTCGTGGCTCCATTGCCTGTGGAACAAATGATTCTTTAACGTTTTTTGCCGGCAGTGAGGAAGGAAGCCAAATGTTTTGTGCCAAGCCTCAATGAGGCATCTTCCATCTCCAGGAAGACAGACCCATGTTCTCTGTGGGGATCAGAAGCTGGTGGGAATGGTTATCTGTTTTAGAATGAAGGTATTGTGGCTCCTGTCGCGATGGTGGATAACGTGAAGTATGATCACACACCAAATGCACTGTGTAAATGTTGGAAGAGTTTAGTTAAAGACTGGTTCTTTCTCTCTCAATCGAAATGGGGAGTAGCGTGGAGTGAGAGGAACGTTCTCAGAGTCTGTTAAGTCTTCCACAGTGTGGACCCACCAGTGCTTCAGGGTGGAGGAAATGCTGAAGGCCTTCCTGCACTTGGGACAGCTGAAAGGCCTCTCCCCCAAGTGTGGGAAGGCCTTCAGCAATTCCTCCCTGCTGAAGCACTGGCGGGTCCACACTGGGAAGAGGCCCTTCAGCTACCTGAGTGCTGGAAGGCCTTCAACAATTCCTCCAACCTGCTGACCAACTGATGGGTCCAATCATGTAAACCAAGTTAAAAAAACATGGACTTTATCACCGTATTAGTTCTGTTTATTGAACACAAAATACGGGGACAAAATGATTTTCCGTCCGTACTAAACTATGGGAAGTACGAAGAAATAAGATACACTCGTGATATTGAGCTACATAAATTGAAATGTGCATTAGAAAACCACGGAAGTGGTGTGCAATCTTTCTCAATCATTATTTGGCCCACAGCTGAGATGCTGATTTCCCCTCTGTCATTGATCCACCTCATTGAGATTCTCTGGCGCATTATCTCAGTATTGAGGGGGTTCTCAGTTCCTGCTGCTGTTCACCCAGTCTATTTAAATTAAATCACCTTCTCACTGTAGAAAAATAAAAAAAATCACTTGGCCTTTTGGACTCTGTTTAACTGTCAGCAACTCAGCTCTGTGATATTATTGGCGATAAATGCTCTGGGACCACAGCCAGTATCCGCACAGTGCTCAAACGGTATGACAATAGATAAAGGCCTTGCAGTCCGTGAGAATTTCTAAATAAAACTTCCATTTTCTGTTCGTTCCTGTCTATCTCCCCTCATGCTGTCTTCTGATCTATCCAACTCACCCTCGTTTAACATCCCTGTTTCCAAATTGTGCTGTTGTACAGCTTGATGTTTTGGCCATTTTTGAGAAATGGATAGAGCAGGGACAGGACTGATCCTTGTAGGGTCCGAGGTTTAGATGCTTCATTGAAAAAAAGGAAAGTACTAACAGTGGGGAGGGGGTGGTGGTTGGGGTGGGGGAGGTTAGCGTGGCATTGAAAATCAAAGACAGCATTACGTTGGTATAAAGGATGCTTGATAAGGACTCGTCTAGTGAGGTCGTATGGTAAGAGGTTAGAAACAAAAACGGAGAGGTCACTCTGCTGAAAGTTCTCTATTGCCGTCTGAAATGTTCCAGAGATGTAGAGGAAAGGATTAAAAAGATGATACTGAATAGGAGCGAAAATAACAGAGTAGTTGTTATGGAAGAATTTAACTTTCCAAATATTGATTCGAAATGGTACAGTAGAAATACTTTATATGGGTCAGTGTTTGTCCAATGTGTGCAGAATGGTTTCCTGACACATTATGTTGATAGGCCAACAAGGGCCGAGGCCAAATTGGCTTTGGTACTGAGTAATGAACCAGACCAGGTGTTAGATTTGGAGGTAGGTGAACACTTTGCTGATAGTGACTACAATTCAGTTATGTTTACCTTAGCGATGGAAAGGGACAGGTGTATACTGCAGGACAAGAGTTATAGCTGGGGGAAAGGTAATTATGATGCGATTAGGAAAGGTTTTAGGATGCATAGGATGGGGAAGGAAACTGCAGAGGATAGGTACAATTTAAGTGTGGAGCTTTTTCAAACAACAGCTACTGTGTGACCTTGATAATTTTATACCTGCCAGGAAAGGAGAAAATGGTTGAGTGAGGCTGCTGTGGTTTACTGAAGCAGTTGAATCTCTTGTCAAGAGGAAGAAGGTGGCTTATGTAAAGATGAAACATGAAGGCTCAGTTCAGATGCTTGAGAGTTACAAGTTAGCCTGGAAGGACTTTTTAAAAAAGCTAAGAATAGCCAGGATAGAGCATGACAAGTCTTTGGCAAGTAGGATCGTGGAAAACCCTCAAGCTTTCTATCAGCATGTCACGAATAAAAGAATCACCAAATGAAGATTAGTGACAATCAAACACAGTAGTGTTAAGTTGTGTGTGGAGTCTGAGGAGATAGGACAGGCTGTAAATTAATATTTGAATCAGGATTCACATTGGAAAAAGAAAATGCTGTCAAGGCCAATACTGAGAAACAGGCTATTAGTCTAGATGGGATTGAAGTTCGTAACGTCGAGATGTTAGCAGTTCTGGAGAGTGTGAAAATAGATATGTCCCCTGGGCCAGATGGGATTTATCCTAGGATTCTCTGAGAAGTTAGGGAGGAGTTTACGCAACCAACTGTTCGGATTTTTACATCGCCATTGTCTACAGGAAGAGTGCCAGAAGACTGGAGGACAGCAAATGTTGTCCCTTTGTTCAAGAAATGGAGAAGAGACAACCCTGGTAATTATATACCTGTCTTACTTTGGTTGTGGGTAAAGTGTTGGAAAGGATTATAAGAGATAGGATTTACTATCATCTGGAAAGGAAACATTTGATTCGGAATAGTCAACAAGGTTTTGTGAAGGGTATGTCATGCCTCACAAATCTTACCGAGTTCATTGAGAAGGTGACCAAACAGGTGGATAAGAGTAAAGTGAGGTATGTGAATTTCAGTGAAGCGTTTGATAAGGTCCCCCATGGTCGGCTATTGAAGAAAATATGGAGAGTGTGGTGTTTGAAAAGCAGAACAGATGAGGTAGCATCCAAGATGCATGCAAGTTGATGTTTCTCTTGTAAGCCCTTCATCGAGAATCAGTTTTATGGTCTGCAGCATCTGCAGTCTTCATTTTCTCCTCGCTCCTCGGATGTTGCCTGACCTGCTGTGCGTTTCCAGCGCCACACTCTCGACCCTGATCTCAAACATCTGCAGTCCTTACTATCTCCCAGAAAATATGGAGACGTGGAATTGTGGGTGATTTAGCGTTTGGATCACAAATCGGCTAGCTGAAAGCAGTCAGAAGGTGGTAGTTGATGGGGAATGTTCATCCTGGATTTCAGTCACTAGTGGTATACTGCAAGGATCTGCTTTAGAGTGACTGTTGTTTGTCCTTTTGAAAATGACCTAAATGAGGGTATAGAAGGATGAGTTAGTAAATTTACGGTTGTCAGTAAGGTCGGTGGATCTGTCGGCAGTGCTGAAGGATGTTGTGGGTACTGAGCTGTAATGTTCTATGTGCATGGACCTACAATGAGCTAAATAGCTTCCTTCTGTCATGTAACGATTCTGAGGTACTCTGGTCCACAATAAAAGCTTCAGGTGCCGGAGAGACAAGCTGGTCCAGTAAAGGACACACACTGCACAGTCATCCATCATCTCTTCCTGTTCTCTGATATACAGCGGCCTCAAAATATCAGTCCAAACAAAATAGATTGATTCAAATTCACGCAGTCAGGAGAACGTTAACTGGAGGGGATTACCGTCAGAGGATTCAATGAATAATAAGATTTCAGAATAACAATAAAAAGCAATATCACAGCAGCATAATAATTGGCAGCAGAGTAAAACCTGCAGTTCCAAATATGTCCATATGTCCAAGTACAGCATTGTGTTCAGTTTTGGTCACCTTGCTGTAGGAAGGATGGTATTAAACTTAAACTTTACAAGGATGTTGCCAGGACTCAAGGGTCTGAGTCATAGGGAGAGGTTGGATAAGCTGGAACATTCCTCTTTAGAGCGCAGGAGACTGAGGGGAGTGAAATGCGTCGAGAGTCTAGTCATGGCCCACATCAGTTCCAGTCTCCCAGCCTGCCTCGATCCCCTACAATTTTCCTACCAGTGGAATGGGTCCATAGCGGGTGCCATATCCCTGGAACATGTGGACAACAAGGGCACCCACATCAGATTCCTGATCATTGACTATAGGTTCACCTTCAACACCATTATTCCTTCAGACTGATCACCAAACTCCCTGACCTTAGTCTTGGCTCCGCCCTCTGAAATTGGATCCTCAGCTTTCTGACCCACAGTACACAATCAGTGAAAATAGGTAAGTGTTTCTCTTCCATGATAACATTCAACACTGAAATCCCAAAGGATGTGTCCTCAGCCCCCTACTATACCCCTGTACACCCACGACTGTGTTGCAAAATTTTGAACGAATGCCATCTACATGTTCACTGATGACACCATCATAGTAAAACAGGTATTTAATGATAACAAGTCAAAATACAGAACGGAAATAGAGGACTTGGTGAAGCCCTGCACTGAGACCATCCTCTCTTTCAACGTCGGCAGAACTAACCAACTGATCAATGACTTCAGAAAGAAATGAGGAGAACATGCCCCCATCTGCATCAATGGAACTGAAGTTGAAAGAGTGGAAAGCATTAAGTTGCTTGGAGTGAAGATAAACGACCTCCCATGTAGATGTGATAGCCGAGATGGCACAACAACGCCTCTTCTTTCTCTGGCTGCTCAGGACATTTGACATGTCCACAAGGACCCTCACCAATGTCTACAAATGCACCACTGACAGCAAACTATCTGGGTGCATAATGACCTGGTGTGGCCACAGACCTGCCCAGGACAGTAAGTGAAATGACAGAAGGTTGTGTGCACAGCCCATGCCATCACGGAAACCAACGTCCCATCCATTGTCTCCATTGACACAGCTCACTGCCGTAGAAAGGCTGACAACATTATCAAAGACCCATCGAACCCTGGATCTCCTGCAATCTCTTCCATCATGGAGACAATACAGAATCTTGAACACACAAACCAGCGGCTCATGAACAGCATCTTCCCAGCCCATTATTAAACTGAGGAATGGATTCTCTAACTTCAAATAATGCTGATCTTGCTCACATTGATGTTGCCTATAGCATACCCTTTCTGGTGTAGCCTGTATGTCTCAGTCTAAGTTTTTCCTTTACCCTATGATCTGTATGTCCTTGCTTATTATAGGAGCGAGATTCCCCAGCGAGGGTCAAAGACTCTGGAGGCAGACAGGACACAGGCACGGAATGGACATTAATTCAAGCAAAACCTGGTTAATGCTGGGAGAATAACAAAGGATCTTCCTCAAATCTGGCTTTGACATGAGAAGACAATCGTTTCCTTAATCTTTAGCTCAGATCAGACGGCAAATCAATGACACACTTCGAGTTTACAGTAAAAAGACAGTATTTTTATACGTTCTGTGTTGCAATGATCATACACAACTTTGTCAGTGTACACTCCACTCCCCTTCTGCAGAACCAATCTTGTAAAACAACTTATCATTGTTGGACACTCCCAGGGACAGCCCAAGTTTCTTATTTGTTTCGGATGTTTAACGATTGTTGTTATCTCTAGGCCTTGGGATCTTTCTATAATGCATTCCAAAGTTCGGGGCTCTGCTCTTTTCAGTCATATACCTCATTGTTTATCTTGAAGGATTGCATGAATTCTATTCTCCAATGGGCAGGCTATCTCTTATCAAATTCCGTGATCACATTTTACAGTAAAAAGCTGATTCTGATACAAAATACGTAATATTATTATTTCCACGGTTAACCTTTTTCTTCGCAAATTCGACAAGACAAGCCAGGCATCTCTTTAAGGTTTTATTATTATGTTGAAATCTGTGTCCATGATTATTTACCAAATATTTAACTAGAACTTATTACTATTGTAAACAGTTTCAAAGGCAAAGCTAGCTTCTGAAAGATAACTTGAGATGCTATTTTTGTGGATGAAAATAATCCTTACTGAGATCAGAATAAGTTACTTTTTGTAGTGATTCTTCAAAGTTTTTGTGCTACAATTTCATTTTTTCATCTGTGTTCTGTTACAAATCATCATTTTTTTTTTAAAAAAGAACCTTCTTTACCACTATATTGGCATGTTTCAGAATCTTGCGAATCAGATTATCCTTTCTTTTGCTTTGGAATAATTCCCTTTTAAAAGGCCCTTTTTTCACTGATGCTGAAGCAATCTATTTTAATTTCTGTCTATTTTGTGGCTCTTCAGAAACAGACAGCTGAAGTAGACTTTTAATTTTCGGCCACTCCATGTCTCTAAAAAAAGGCAGCTCCAACTCTCACTATGATCTGCCAGAACTGTGTATAAACAAAGAGTTTCACTCTACTTAGATACATGCGACAATGGATCCTATCAAATCAAATAAAACCAAATCACATGATCGAGAGAGAGAAATTGTCACAAGGTCAATACACCCAGATCGAACTCTGCAGTCTGCCACATTCGGCCAAAAATCGTGATAGTCGATTAAACAACTAACTGTTAGAGAGGGCTCCACAATTATCCCCATTCTATCAATGGATCAGCTCTGCACATCAGTGTAAAAAACAAGGAAATAGTATCTGTACCATCCTCAGCCAGGGGTGTTGAGTCAATGATTCAATTCACCGTCATCATGATGCCCACAGGATCACAGATCAGTCTTCAACCAATTCAATTCGCTGCACGTGCCATGAAGAAAAAGCTGAACACAGTAGAGAGGCAAATGCAATGAGTCCTGACCCCATTCCTGCAATAGGACTGAAGACTTGTGCTGTACAACAAGCCGTGCCCCTGGGGAAGCGGTTTCCTTCCAGCTACAACTCTGACATCTCCCTAGCAATGTGGAAAATTACTCAGTGTCGGGGAATAATTACAATCTGGACAATTACAACCCTCTCAGTCTCATCATGATAGTCAAATTGGGAGTTCGTTTTGATAGAGCTGTCAAGCAGCACAGACATAAACTTGCTCAGTGTGGTTTCCGATCGGACCCCATGTGGAGATGGTGTGTTTTGGAAAAGTCACTGGATGAATAATCCAGACCAGGCTAATGCTCTGGCAGCTGGTGGAAATTAAAAACAATTAATAAAATATCGAGATCTCAAATCTGGTGTCAGTAACAATGGCCTTGATGTCAATGTCGATTGTAAACACCAATTTCCTTCCCCAATGTACTTTCAGGAAGTGAATCTCCCGTGCTTTCCTGGTCTGGCCTAAAAGTGACTCCAGACACACAGACATGTGATGCACTCTTCAATGGTCTCTGAAAAGGCCAAGCAAGACACTCTATTGTATCAAACTGCTCTAAAGTCTAAAAGGATAAAACCTGACAGAACATCCAGCCCCCAACCTCGGTATGGAAAAGGGAACGGGAAAGACAGTCATGTTGAGCCAGCAGAGACGTCGTTCCAAACATCTGCGAACTTGTGACAACATTTACAGAGCTTTCCCACAAACCGCACAGAAACATCGGGAATGTAATAGGCCATTGAGCCTGCCCCATTCTAGTTAATGTCTGAACATCTCCTGAATGCACTTTCCCCACACACTTTACACACCCCGTAATGTGATTAACCTTGTGAAGCTATAAAATAGGAACTGCGGTCGTCCCCTTAGTCTGTCGAGTTTACTATCCAATTCAATATAATGATGGCTGACCCTTTATTTCTACACCATACTCCTGCTCTCTCCCCCATCCTTTGGTGTCTAGACATCCTTATTAGTCTTTAGTGCCTTGTCTTCCACAGCCTTATGTGAGAGAGAATTCCCAGGTTCACCAGTCTCTGAGTGCAGACATTTATTCGTATCTAAATGCAATGTGATCCATCTGTATTTAATACTGTGGCCTCTTGTTTTAGACTTCCCAGCCAGGGGAATTATCATCACTGCTTCCAATCGACCTCACCCTGTCAGTGTTTTATATATCTCACTGAGATCGCCACTCATTTTCCTAAACCCCATGGAATACAGGCTCAGTCGCCCCAAACTCTGCTCCACAAAAAGTCTGTCATCTCAGAGATCAGTCTGGTATTCCTTCGCTGCACTCCCTCAATGTCAGGTTTGTCCTTTATTAGGTATGGAGACCAAACCTGCACACAACACTGCACAATGTTCAAGTTGAGGTCTCACCAAGGGCCTGTACAGCTGCACTGAGACACCCTTACCCCTGGACTCCAGTCCCTCTGAAATGATGGTCAACACCCATTTATCTTCCTGACTGCTTTCTGCTCCTGCAATATTGCTTTCAGTGACTGGTGTACAGGGAGATCCCAGATCCTTTTCAATGTTACAGCTCCCCACTTGGTGGGTCTGTGTAAACTGGTTTGTGTGCCAATGTATTCCCTGTATTGGCTTCTGTCTTCAGAACTCACTGCTCTGCATGGAACTCAGATGTCTGTCTAAACAATAACAGAAGAAAAGTACAGTTCCCTTCATAGATCGACATTTCTCAACCACTCCCTTTTCCAATGGTTGGCTGGAATTTTAGTGTTTCACAACAAAGTAGACAACATCACATCTATCCACACTGCTCTTCATCTGCCACATATTTAATCATTCACTCCGTTTGTTTCAATCTCCTTTAAGTTTTATTCACATCCTCCTCACTTTCAAAATCCTAGTTCCGTCAGCAGACTTGGAAACTTTGCATTTGATTCCCTCAATGAGATGTTTGAGATGTATTGTGAATATCTGGTGCCCCATCACCAATCATTACGATGCCTCATGAGCCTTCCAAACTGAAAACCATCCATTTATTCCTCCTCATTGTTTCCTGTCAACACTCCCATTTTAACACCATGTTCATATATTACCCCCTATCCCATGTGCTTTTACTTTGCACACTAGGCTTGGGACTCTATTAAAATTCTTGCTGAAAATCCAAGTTCAATGCCTCTATTGTATTTTCTTTAATTAATCTACCAGTGAGTTTCTCAAATGCTTCCCATTTCATCAAGCTGTGTTGTTTTTTTTTCTATGCCCATTATTTTCAGTTCCAATAATTTCTCCAAATTAGTTTATTTACTAGTTTCATTCCACATCATTTCCTCCTCAGACTCATGTTTTCTCCTATTGCTGGGAAGGCTTTGTTTATGTATTTTTCTGTGAAGGCAGAAGTGAAGTAGCTGTGTCATGTTTCTCTGTTCTCCATTCTCCATTCCCTGGTTTTACTCTGTAAGGAATCTGAAACTTTGACTAAAAAGAACAGCTGTTGTCTATTCACCCTGTCCATGCCCCTTGTAATCTTAAACCTGAATTAGTTACCCACTCAACTTCCTCTGCTCCTAAATAAATAATTCAAGCTTACCCAGCCTCTCTCCACAGCTCACATGGTCCATCCCAGGGAACATCCTGGTGAATCTCTTCTGCACCTCATCCAGTACAATCACATCCTTCCTGTAACGCAGCTCCTAGAACTGCACACAATATTTCATTTGGCCTTACCAAAGTGCTATGTAGAACTCGGATAATCTTTGGGTCAATGAATAAAGGCTTTATCTACAGTCATGCTGAACTCATCAATTATCATATCCAGTCACATTCAGGGATGTGTGGAGAAGCACGCTCTGAGCTTCCTAGTGTGATGCCATTCTTTGTTTCCTCCCCTGTCTGGTTCCTTCTTCCAAAGTGTATCACCTCATATTTATCAGGGTTACATTCCATTTGCCATTGTTCTGTCCATCTGACCATTCTATCTGTATATTCCTGTATCATAAGACCTCCCTCCTCACTGCCAACCACCCGGCCAATCTTTGTGTCAAACACAAACTTACTTATCACACTCCCCCTACCCACTTCACATTCACATCACTTATGAATACCACAAATAATACGGAACACAGCACTGATCTCTACCGGGTACACCGGGGAAATTGGGCTCCAGTCACATAAACAGCCTTCTACCATGAAGTTGAGTTTGGATACAACTTGCCAAGTCACTAATAGGCCCGACATGTTCCCTGGTTGTTCTGTTACACTTGATATACGTGAAGAATATCTGGGGATTCTCCTTAATCTTGCCCTGCCAACAGGCTTCCATGCCCCTGTGTTAGTCAGTCCCCTCCAAGGGAAGTATTTCCGCCTTATTATGGTCTTAAATGGCATATCCCTTATCCTGTCATCATTTGCCTTAAATATAGAGGAGACAGCTAGAGAAACATCCTGTTTATTTCCACCTCATCACATGAATCATAGATTTTTGAAATTTCACTGTGATCACCTCTCATTCTTTGAAACTGGAGAGGTCGCAGGACAAATCTCCCCATCAGAAAATCTTGTCATCTCAGGAATTAATCTGGAGAATGTCCATTGCACGTCCTCTGTGATCAGTGTAATCTTTCTTAGATTAGGTCACCGACACTGCACTCAATACCTCAGGTACACTCTCACCAACACTCTATGCAACTGCTTCATGATGTCTTTACCTCTATATTCCAATCCCTTTAAACAAACTCCAACCTAACTTTAACTTTCCAATTACATGTATTGCTCCAAATACCATTCACACTAATTGCATTTACAAACTCACTCTGTGAGTTATCGAGGCATAGAGATGTACAGCATGGAAACAGACCTTTCAGTCCAACCCGTCCATGTCTAGCAGATATCCCAACCCAATCTATTCCCACCTGCCCGCATCCGACCCATATCCCTCCAAACCCTTCCAATTCATGTAACCATCCAAATGTCTTTTAAATTAGATTAGATTAGATTAGATTACTTACAGTGTGGAAACAGGCCCTTCGGCCCAACAAGTCCACACTGCCCCACCGAAGCATAACCCACCCATACCCCTACATCTATATCTACCCCTTACCTAACACTACGGGCAATTTAGCGTGGCCAATTCACCTGTCCTGCACATCATTCGACTGTGGGAGGAAACCGGAGCACCCGGAGGAAACCCACGCAGACAGGGGGATGCTGCAATTGTACCAGCCTCCACCACATTATCTGGCAGCTCGTTCCATACACGTACCACCGTATGTGTGAAAAAGTTGCCCCTTAGGTCTCTTTCACGTTTTGATTTCTAAAAGTGTAGAAACAAGTCCACAGCGACCCACCAAAGCGCAAACCACCCAGATCCTTCCCCCTGCACCTAACAGTACAGGCAATTTAGCATAGCCAATTCACCTAGCCTGCACAAGTTTGGATTGTGGGAGGAAACCCATGCAGACATAGGGAGAATGTGCAAAGTCCACACAGCCTGAGGCGGGAATTGAACCTGAGTCTCATGGCATTGGGAGGTAGCATTGCTAACCACTGTGCCACCCAACATCCTTCACTTCTCAGCCTAAACCTATGCCCTTTAGTTCTGGACTCCCCGACACCAGGGAAAAGACTTTCTCTATTTATCCTCTCCATGCCCTTCACAATTTTGTACATCTCGAGAAGGTCACCTCTCAGCCTCCAACGCTCAAGGGAAAACAGCCCCAGCCTGTACAACCTCTCCTTATACCTCAAATTCTCCCACTCTGTCAACATCCTTGTAAATCTTTCCTGAACCCTTTCAATTTTCACAACATATTTCCGATAGGAAGGAGACCAGAATTCCACGCAATATTCCAACGGTGGCCTAACCAGTGTCCCGTACAACCGCAACATGACCTCCCAACTCCAAAACTCAATACTCTGACCATTAAAGGAAAGCAAACCAAACACCACCTTAACTATCCTACCTACCAGCGACTCCACTTTCAAGGACCAATGAACGTGCACGCCAAGGTCTCTTTCTTCAGCAACACACCCAGGACATTGCCATTAAATGTTGAAGTCCTGCTAAAATTTGCTTTCCCAAAATGCAGCACCTCGCATTTATTTCAATTAAACTCCACCTGCCACTTCTCAGCCCATTGGCCCATCTGATCAAGATCCTGTTGTAATCTGAGGTAACCTTTTTCGCTGTCCACTACACCTCCAATTTTGTAGTCATCTGCAAACTTACTAACAATACCTCTTACGCTCACATCCAAATCATTTACGTAAATGATAAAAAATTGAGGAACCAGCACTGATCCTTGTGGTACTCCACTGGTCACAGGCCTCCAGTCTAAAAAACAACCCTCCACCTCCACCCTCTGTCTTCAACCTTTGAGCCAGTTCTGTATCCAAGTGGCTAGTTGTCCCTGTGTTCCGTGAGATCTAAACTTGCTAACCAGTCTTCCATGGAGAATCTTGTCGAACGCGTTACTGAAGTCCATATAGAACACATCTACTGCTCTGCCCTCTTCGTTACTTCTTCAAAAAACTCAATCAAGATCGTGAGATATGATTTCCCACGGTTAAAGCTATGTTGACTATCCCTAATCAGTCCTTGTCTTTCCAACTCCATGTGCATCCTGTCCTTCAGGATTCCCTTCAGCAACTTGCTCACCACTGACGTCAGGATCACTGGCCTATAGTTCCATGGTTTGTCTGTACCACCCTTCTTAAACAGTGGCACCACGTTTGCCAAACTCCAGTCTTCTGGCACCTCTCCTGTGACTATCAACGGTACAAATGTCTCAGCAAGAAGCCCAGCAATCACTTCTCTGGCTTCCCACAGAGATCTATGGTACACCTGTTCGGGTCCTGGGGATTTATCCACTTTTACACGTTTCAAGACATCCAGCACTTCCTCCTCTGGAATATGGACATTTTTCAACGTGTAACCATCTATTTCCTGACATTCTATACCTTCCATATCCGTTTCCACAGTAAATACTGATACAAAATACTCGTTTAGTATCTCCCCCATTTCCTGCAGCTCCATACAAGGGCTGCCTTGCTGATCTTTGAGGGGTTCTATTCTCTCCCTAGTTATGATTTTGTCCTTAATGTATTTGTAAAAACCCTTTGCAGTCTCCATAATTCTACTTGCTAAAGCTATCTCATGTCCCCTTTTTGCCCTCCTGATTTCCCTCTTAAGTATACCTTTACTGCCTTTATACTCTTTGAAGGATTCACTCGATCTATCCTGTCTATACCTGACACATGCTTCCTTCTTTTTATGAATCAAACCGTTTAGTTAGTCAGCAATCCCTATACTACCAGCCTTTCTTTTCATCCCAACAGGAATATACTTGCTTTGGATTCTTGTTATCTCGTTTCTGAAGGCTTCCCATTTTCCAGCCGTCCATTTACCTGTGAACATCTGCCCCCAATCAGGTTTTGAAAGTTCTTGCCAAATACTGTCAAAATTGGCCTTTCTCCAATTTATAACGTCAACTTTAAGATCTGGTCTATCCATTTCCATAATTATTTAAGATCTAATGGTATTATGGTAGCTGGCCCCAAAGTGCACCTCCACTGACACCTCAGTCACCTGCCCTGCCTTATTTCCCCAGAGTGGGTCAAGTTTTGCACCTTCTCTAGTAGGTTAATCCACATACTGAATCAGAAAATTTTCTTGTACACACTGAATAACTTCCTCTCCATCTAGACTCTTAACGCTCCGGCAGTCCCAGTCTATGTTTGGAAAGTTAAAATCTCCTACCATAATCACCCTACTTTCTTACAGATAGTTGAGATCTTCTCACAAGTTTGTTTCTCAATTTCCCTCTGACTATTAGGTAGTCTATAATACAATCCCAATAAGGCGATCATCCCGTTCTTATTTCTCGGTTCTACCCAAATAACTTCCCTCGATGTATTTCCAGGAATATCCTCCCTCAGTACCCCTGTAATGCTATCCCTAATCAAAAACTCCATTCCCCCTCCTGTCCTGCCTTCCTTTCTATCTTTCCTGTAGAATTTGTAACCTGGAACATTATCTGCCAGTCCTGCCGATCCCTGAGCCATGTTTCTGTAACTGCTATGATATCCCAGTCCCATATTCCTAACCATGCCCTGCGTTCATCTGCCTTCCCGATTCGGCCCCTTTGCATTGAAATAAATGCAGTTTACTTTATTAGTCCTACCTTGTCCCTGCCGGTCCTGACTGTTTGACTCGTTTCTGATCTCAGTTTACCAATCTCAGATTGATCTATTTCCTCACTATCTCCCTGCCCCCAGCTCCCCCCCCCCCCCCCCCCCCCCCCGTCCAAACTAGTTTAAAACCTCCCGAGCAGCTGTGGCAAATCTTCCTGCCAGTATATTCGCCCCCTTCCAATTTAGGTGCAATCCGTCCTTCTGGTACAGGTTCCTTCTACCCCAAAAGAGATTCCAGTGATCCAAAAACGTGAATACTTCTCCCATACACCAGCTCCAAAGCCATGTATTCATCTGCTTTATCCCTCTATTCCTGTCCTCACTAGCTCATAGCGCCGGGAGTAATACAGATATTATTACTCTCAAGATCCTCTTTTATAAATTTCTGCCTATCACCCTGCAATCTCCGTCCTTAATCTCAAACGTTTTCCCTTCTTATGTCGTTGGTTCCAATTTGGACAATGACCTCTTGCTGGCCCCTCTCCCCATGAGAACATTCTGCATCCTTTCTGAGATATCCTTGATCCTGGCAGCAGGGAAGCAACACACTAATCTGCTTATTTCTCTGCTGGCCACAGAACCGTCTGTCTGTACCTCAGACTAGCGAGTCCCCTAAGACAATTGACTTCGTGGAATCCGGCGTATCCCCTGTTGCATTAGAGCCAGTCTCCATACCACAAACTTGCCTGTTTGTGCAACGTTCCCGTGTGAATCCATCACCCGCTACATTTTCCAAAATAGCATATTTGCTTAAAATGGGGAGAGCCACAGAAGACTCCTGCACTAGCTACTTAACTCTCTTGCCTTTTTTGGAGTTAACCCATCTATGTAACTCTATCTGAGACTGTCCCCCTTCCTATAACTGCCATCCATCACATACTGTTGCTGTTACCAATTCTGTATTGTCTTAAACTGTCTCTCCAACCAATCCATTCGATCTGATAGGATTCACAAGCAGAAGCATTTATTGCAGATATAATCTGCAGTAAACTTTAAATCCGATAAATGCACTCCGATATCCAGCGATACATGAATTCAAACAGCAAAGGCAGTAACTCTGCAGGTACGCTGTCCTGTCAGTTTCTTCCCCTCACCATGTGCTTCCTTTGTCCGTTCTTTTCCCTGTTAAAACTTGCATAAAGGCTTCTGATCATTCAAATACACCATATCCCCTATACCACTACACCCCTCCTACACCCTTACAATTCTGCCATTTATATTCACACCAACAAATTAAATCCAACACGCTCGTTGGCATAGAGACCACTGTCACACAGTTACTGTACTGCCCTTGCCATAAGTACATTCAGTGTCCTGACTGTAACCATATTGACATTCCCATCACTGTTTGGTGCCTACAAAAGAATTCCTGCTAATGGTTACTGCTGCTTGCTTATTCTCAGCTCCACTTTTGATATTCAGATCTACATGACTGTCTCATTAATGCATTAACCTCATCCTTCCTTAGCAACTTGTTGGTTTGTTGCCTAGTCCGCATATTGGGATTAGATTGGGTTGGGATATCTGCTCAGCATGGATGGGTTGGACCGAAGGGTCGGTTTCCATGCTGCACATCTCTCTGACTCTATAACTCGATCCCAACAACCCTTCGTATTCCCTTCCCAGCGATGATCATTCTGCAGCTACATCTCCGTAACGACAGTTCCATCATATCTGTTCCCTGTCATTCCATCTGCCTTATTGTGAATACAGGGAGACATTCCTCAGTAGTGGGGGGTTGAACAGATGGGTAGAGGTTACAGAGATAGGGAGGCTTACAGGGACTCGAGGATGTTAGAGTAAAACAGAGTTACATCTGGTCAAGAATGTCAGTAGGACAAAGGAATTTACAGAGATCGAGGGAGCTGGATTAGATTCTGGAGATAGGGATAGGGATGGAGTTAGGAAGAGGCAGGCAGACTGAGAGGCATAGACAGGGGGCTGTTTCATCTAGGAGATTATTGTGCATACTAACAGAGATATGGAAGGTTGTTGTGATTGAAGACATTTACAGATATAAGAAGGCTTCTAGGCTCTGGAGGCTACATAGATAGGAAGGCAATGGAGAATGCCAGGTTGCTGGGATGGAGACAGTTACACAGATGGGGAGGGTTGCACAAACTGAAAGAGGTTCCTGTGGTCGGGAGGGGTATGGTGTCGGGAATGAGGATGAAATTTTACAAGATAAAGATCAAACAATTGGAGAAGGATAAGGAGTTTACAAATTTTTCACAGCGAAGGAAGGGTTGTCGGAGCTGGAGAAGATTACATAGGTAGGGACGGATGGAGAGGTTAAAGACAAATACATTGAGATGGAGGGTGGTATTGGTGGGAGGAGCTTACAGGGATAGACAGGACTGTCAGGGTTTACAGGGATGAAGGAATTTAGTACCTACTGGAGAAGGTTAGGGATTAGGGTGTTAGGGACTGGAGAACCTGACAGAGACAGAGACAGAGACAGAGAGAATGATGTGGACTAGAGGAGATTCCAAACAGAGGAAGGATTATCGGGACTGGAGGATGTTACAGAGATCACGAACACAGCATGGGCCAGGATTGATTCCTGCGATCCCCTGTGCTGTCGCATTGAGGACCAGTACAGAAGAGGTGAAAGCAGGACCCTCACAAGATGGTGAGAATGAAGTCTAGAATGTTGCTGTTCCTTGCCCAGCTCTGTATCTCTGTCCTGTCTTCCTGGTCTACCTCACCCTGTACTGTTTACTGTGAGTGATCTTACCAGCTGCAGGAATTACTGAAGGCTCCAGATCTCCCTCTCCATCCCTCTCTGGCTGACCAACCAGTTTCCATGAGGTGATGGATGAGAAAGGAGTTAGGAACATCCTGATTACCTGCATGAGACAGAAATAGACAGAATGGGAAACTAGACTGATGCAATGAGGAGAACACATGCAGAATGGCACTGAGTCCAGCAGAGATCTCGACAATCCCAGTCTCCATCCCTTGCCTGTGCTGCTGCATCGCTCTGGAGTGGACAATTCTGTTGACTCAGGATCACAGACCATCTGTAAGAGGGAGAAATGCTGACAGAGGCAGTAAATAGACTGACACAGCGAGGGATACCAGATGGAGAGATACTGAATGATATCACATTATTAAACACTGCATCAACAGGTAATTGTTTGAATTTGTAACAAAGGCACTGGGATAATTGTGAGGGGATTCAACCTTCCTATCTCATCATCTCTTTGGCAGTGGCTCACAGATGAGGCTGACTCTCTCCCACTCTCAGTGGGGGTGGGGAGTCTGGAGTTGGCTGTACAGACCGATGTGGCCTTCCACAGACTCTGTTACACTTGAGGCAGAAGGTGGACATGGAAAGGGGGTGGGTGGGGCGTTGATATGACAGCGCTCTCCTTGTGCTGTTTTCTCCTGGATTCCCGTTTTCCCCACAGAAAGTCTCGAGGTGCTCGACACCTTCCCAATGCTCCTTCCCCACTTCAGACGGTCTTGGCCGATTTGATTAAGAGATGAAAAAAAACGATCAATTCTGAAGTAACCAACATTTAGAAATGTGGAGGAGTGCAGTAGGAAGAGGAAATATTGTCGTGTTTAATCAGAGTAGTGGAACAGGGAGAATTGAAGGTGTTGGAGGTGGTGAGGGTGTTACAGAGAGGGGCAAAGGCCTGAACAACATTACAAAGCCAGCACGGATTGCTGCAGCTAGAGCTGTTTGCAAAGGGAGGGATAGACATCTGCATTTTTCGTTGATTCATTCACGGCCTAAGGATGTCACCGGTTGGAGCAGCATATATTGCCCTCCTGCTAATTGCCCAGAGGCAGCTCAGAGTCAGTCATATTGCTGTGGGACTGGAGTCACATGTGAGCCAGACCAGGTAAGAATGCCAGATATCCCTCTCTAATGGACATACGTGAACAAGTTGATTTTTCCCAGATAATCAACAATGCTTATACAGAGGCCTCACTAATGTCCTGTACAGATACACCATGACATCCCAACTCCTACTCTCAATGCTCTGCCCAATGAAGGGTAACCATCCCAAACGCCTGCTTCACCAGCCTGTCTACCCGTGACTCTACTTTCAAAAAACTGTGTACCTGCATCCCTGGGTCACTGATTGACAACAGTACAGGGCCCGAACATTAATTGTACAAGTCCAGCCTGGTCTGCTTCACCACAATACAACACCTTGCATTTCTCCACCTGTTATTCCTAACCTCACTGGTCCAGCAGTACTGTTGATCCCATTGTACTCTTCGATAACCCTCTTCACTGTCCACATTATCACCAATTTCAGTCTCACTCACAAACTTGCTAACCATGGCTCCATTATTATCATTCAAACTGTTTATATAAATGATGCACAACAGTGACCCAGCACCGAACCCCATGGCACACCGTTGGTCACAGGCCTGCAGTTTGAGCAGCAACCCTCTATGAACATGCTCTGTCTCCTACTTCAATCCTGTTTTGTATCCAGTTAGTGAACGCTCCCTGGTTATGTCTGATCTAAACTTACTAACCAGTCTGCCATGCAGAACCTTGTCAAAGGCCTTGATAAAGTTCATGTGGACATCGTGTACTGCTCTGCTTTGACCTCTCACTTGTCGACCTCAACACTCAGGTTTGAGGCGTGATTTCCCATGTACAAAGCCATGCTGATGATCGTTAATCTGTCCTTACCTTTCCAAATGTACGATGATCGTTTTCCTCAGAATCTCCTACAACAACTTACCACCCTGCCATCAGTCTCACTGGTCCGTAGTAGCTGTCGGTGATACAAATATCTCTGGAAGGAGTCCTGTAATTTCCTCCCTCGCTTCTCACAAGGCGCTGGGATACATCTGACCATGTCCCAAGGTTTTATCTAACTTATCGCATTTTAAGACATCCAGCACCTCCTGTTCTCCAATGTGCACTCTTTCAAGACATCACGATGTATTTTCCCAAGTTCCCGAGCTTCCATGTCTTTCACCACAGTAAATCCTAACACAAAATATCTGTTCAGTATCTCCCCCATCAGCAGTGATTCCACACAGACAGCCTCATTGACCTTTCAGGGGCCCTATTCTCTCACGAGCTAATTTTTAGCCCCTGTTGAAACTTGTCAAAATGCTTCTGAAATTTCAAATATCCCTCTACCGCAACTAGCCTCCCCCAACCTTATCTATTCTGCATTTATGGTCACACCAAATTATAGAATCCAACAGATTTAAAAATATTCACCTTTTATAAAATCATACATCTCCCATTGTTTCTAAGTATCTAGTTATCATTTATTATCATATCCTTGAAAACACATTCCAGCACGTTCCCGACTTACTGTCAGGCTAACACCGCTTGGTTCAGACTGACTGCACAAAGGATTTGGGGAATCCTTGTGAATCAATCTGAAACAGGTAGCTTCCAGGATCAGCAGGTAATCGAGAAGGCAAAGGGAATGGAGTCTAAGTATAGGGAGGTCTTGCTAAAATGATGCAAGGTACAAGTCAGACCACACCTAGATTATAATGAGCAGTATGCATGCCCTAAGGAAAGACATTCTTGTGTTGGAGGCAGGCCAGGGAAGGTTCACTCGGCTGATCCTGGCGATGGCGGGATTTTCTAATGAGAAGAGGTGGAGTAGATTGCCCTTGAACCCATTGGGGTTTTGAAGAATGGGAGAGAAATTGAATGAAACATCCAGGATTCTGAGGGGCTTTGACAGGGTGGATACCGTGAAGTTAGAAACTAGAACTCAGAGTTAGCCATATTGCAATGGGTCTGGAGTGTCATGTTAGCCAGGCCAGGTTAAAATGTCAGATGGTCTACACAAAAGGAGGTCCGTGAACCAGATGAGTTCTTCCCACTGATCAACAACGCTTTTATGGTAACCTGACCAATGTCTTGTACAGATACAACATGACATCCCAACTCCTATTCTCAATGCTCTCTCCAATGAAGGTAACCTCTCCAAATGCCTGCTTCACCAGCCTGTCTACCTGTGACACCACTTTCAAAGAACTGACTACCTGAGTCACTGACTGACAACATTCCCAGGGCCCGAACATTAACTGCACAAGTCCCACCCTGGTTTGTTTCACCAAAATGGAACACCTCACCTTTATCTAATTAAACTCCATCTGCTATTCTTCAGCCCACTATCCCAGCAGTACTGTTCAGCTTGTTAACCTTCATCACTGTTCAGTTTACCACCAATTTCAGTGTCACCCAAAAAACTTAACATATTTAACAATATTCCCATCCAACCCATTTATCCAAATGACAAACACCAGTGGGCCCACTTCACCGCTGGTCACATGTCTCCAGTCAGAAAAACAACATGTCTCCCATCACCCTCTGTCTCCTACCATCAAGCCCAATTTTCTGTCCAGTTGACTAGCTTCTCCTGAATGCCATATCCTTTTACACTGATCTGAGCTTATTACCCAGTTTAACACACGACATGTAGAACACAGCACAAGACCCTTCGGCCGTGATGACATGCCAATCTTTTATCCGACCAGAAGATCAAAAATAAATGTGGCAGATAGAGTTTAATTCAGATAAATGCGAAGTGCTGCATTTTGGGAAAGCAAATCTTAACAGGACTTATACACTTAATGGTAAGGTCCTAGGGAGTGTTGCTGAACCAAGAGACCTTGAGGTAAAAGTTCATAGCACCTTGAAAGTGGAGTCGCAGATAGATAGGATAGTGAAGAAGGTGTTTGGTATGCTTTCCTTTATTGGTCATAGTATTGAGTACAGGAGTTGGGAGGTCATGTTGCGGCTGTACAGGACAATGGTTAGGCCACTGTTGGAATATTGCATGCAATTTTGATCTCCTTCCTATCGGAAATATGTTGGGAAACTTGAAAGGCTTCAGAAAAGATTTACAAGGATGCTGCCAGGGCTGGAGGATTTGAGCCACAGGGAGAGGCTGAACAGGCTGGGGCTGTTTTCCTGGAGTGTCGGAGGCTGACGGGTGACATTATAGAGGTTTACAAAAAAATAGAGGGACATGGATAGGGTAAATAGACAAAGTCTTTTCCCTGGGGTTGGGGTGTCCAGGACGAGAGGGCATAGGTTATGGATGAAAGGGGAAAGATATAAAAGAGACCTAAGGGGCAACTTTTTTCACACAGAGTGTGGTATGTGTATGGAATGAGCTGCCAGAGGAAGTGGTGGAGACTGGTATTATTGCAACATTTAAGAGGTATTTGGATGGGTATATGAAAAGTAGGGGTTTGGATGGATATGGACCGGGTGCTGGCAGGTGAGACTAGATTGGGTTGGGATATCTGGTCAGCATGGATGGGTTGAACTGAAGTGTCTGTTTCCATGTTGTACATCTCTACGACTCTAACTTCCATACCCTTCATTTTATTATCATCCATGTGCCTATCCAGAAGAATATTAAATGTCCCTAATGCATCTAATTTTACCGCCACCGCTGGCAGTGCATTCCACTCAGCTACCACTCTGTATGTAACGAACCTACCTCTAAAATCTCCCCTAAACCATCCACTAATCACCCAAAAATTATACCCCATGGTAATAACTATTTATATGAGGGTAAAAAATATCTCTCTCTATTCACTCTGTCTATGACTCTCATCACCTTGTTCACCTCTGTCAAGTCACCCCTCACCCTTCTTCACTCCAATGAGAAAAGCCTTCGCTCCCTCAACCTCTCTTCATAAGACATGCCCTCCAGTACAGGCAGCATCCTGTTAAATCTCCTCGTTACCCTCTCTAAAGCTTCCACATCCTTCCTGCAATGAAGGGACCAAATCTGAACACAATATTCCAAGTGGGGTCTAACCAGGGCTCTGTACAGCTGCAGCATAACCTCACAGCTTTCAAACTGAATCCCCAAACTAATGAAATCCCACACAATATATTGCTTCTTAACAAGCCAATCAGCTTGGGTGGCTACTTTGAGGAATCTATGGACTTGGAACCCAAGATCCCTCTGTTCCTCCACACTGCCAAAGATCCTGCCGTTAACTCTGTATTCTGCATTCAAATTCAATCTTCAAAGTGAATGACTTCACACTTTTCCCAGATTGAACTCCATCTGCCATTTCTCAGCCCAACTCTGCATCCTGTCAATGTTCCATTGCAACCTACAACAGCCCTCCACACTATCAACCACTCCACCAGCCTTTCTGTCATTGGGAAACTTACTAACGGACTCTTTCACTCACACATCCAAGTCATTCATAAACTCACAAAGAGCAGAGGTCCTGTAACCTCTCCCTGCAGAAAACCACTGGTCACTGAGGTCCAGGATGAATGCTTTCCATCTATCATCACCCTCTGTCTTCTGTGGGCCAGTAATCCTGTATCCAGACAGACAGGTTTCCCTGTACCCCATGCCTCTGCACTTTCTGAATGAGCCATAAAGATGTTTTGTCACATTCTCTAAAGATTCAATAAGATTTGTAAGGCATGACCTGCCCCTTACAAAACCATGCTGACTATCTCGAATCAAACTATGGTTTTCCAAGGAATAATAAATCCTGTCTCCCAGAGTCCTCTCCAATAATCTGCACACCACAGACATAAGACTGACAGGTGTTCAATTCCCAGGATTATCCCTATTCACTTTCCTGAACAAGGGAATAATATTTTCTGGCCTTCAATCATCTGGTCTGACTCCAGTGGACAGTGAGGGTGCAAAGGTCATCACCAGGTGCTCAGTAATCCACTCCCTCGGTTCCTGTAGTAACTTTCGACGCATCCAGTCTGGTTCAGTGACTTATGTATCCTTATCTTTTACAAAATTCTCAGCATATCCTCCTACGTAACATCCACCTGTTCACGTACATCAGCCTGTTTCACGCTGTCCTCACAAACGACAAGACCCTTCTCAGCAGTGAATACTGAGGCATAGTATTCATTAAGGACCTCCTCTACCTCCTGTGACTCCAGGCACAAGTTCCTTCCACTATCCCAGATTGGCCTTATCCTCACTCTGAACATCCTCTTGCTCCTCCCATAAGTGGAGAATGCCTCGCGGTTTTCCTTAATCCTTCCCAACAATGCTTTTTCATGCCCCCCTCTAGTTGCCCTAAGTCCATCTCTTGGTTCCTTCCTGGTACCTTCAGAGAATCCCTACTGTGTGGAAACGGGCCATTTGGCCCAACACCTCCATATCAACCCTCCAAACAGTATCCAACCCAGCCCCATTCCCCACCCTATTACTCTCCATTTGACCTGTCTAATGCCCCAAACCTACCCATCCCGAATCACTATGGGTAGTTTAGCATGGCTAAGCCACCACACTGGCACATCTTTGGGCTGTGGGGCGGAAACCGGAGCACCTGGAGGAAACCCACAGGGAGAATGCGCAAACACCCCACAGACAGTCACCTGAGGCTGGAATCGAAATGGAGTCCGTGGTGCTATGAGGTCGCAGTGCTAACCACAGAGACACCGTGCCACCCAATGTAACTCTCTGGAGCCCTGTCTGATCCTTGCTTCCTCGACCTTAAGTAAACTTCCTCCTTCCTCTTGATTAGATGCTAAAGTCCATGTGGACAACGTTGACTGCTCTGCGTTCATCTATCTTTGGCCACCTCCTCGAAGAGTCAATCCTGTTTGTGAAACGTGGTTTCCCACTCACAAAGTCATGCTGACCATCTCGAATCAGCCCTTGCCTTTGTAAATGTAAGGATCTCTTTTCTCTCAGAATCTCCTCCAACAACTTCCCCATCACTGGTCTCACAAGGCTGTAATTTCCTAGCTTTTCCCTGCCGTCCTTCAGTGATGGAACATCATTAGACAACCTCCAGACTTCCAACATCTCACTGTCCCTGTTGATAATATACATATCTCTGTAAGGGATCCTGCAATCTCTTCCCTAGCTTCCCACAATATTCTAGGATCGACCTAATGAGCTACTGAAGACTGATCGACCTTTATTTGTTGTAAGATTCCAGCACTTTCTCTTCTCTGGTGAGGATTCTTTCCAACACATCACGATTTATGTCCCCAACTTCCTGAGCTTCCATGTCTTTCTCCACAGTAAATACTGACAAGACTGTTTTGTCTAATATCTCACCCATCTCCTCTGGTTCCACACAAAGGTGACCTTATTGATCTTTAAGGGGCCCTATTCTCTCCCAAGTTACTCTTTCGCCCTTATTGAAACTTGCATAAAGGCTTCTGATAATTCAAATACACCATATCCCCTATACCAGTACACCCCTCCTACACCCTTACAATTCTGCCATTTATATTCACACCAACAAATTCAATCCAACAGGCTCGTTGCTGTATCAGTCGGCATGGAGACCACTGTCACACACAGTTACTGTACTGCCCTTGCCATAAGTACATTCAGTGTCCGGACTGTAACCATATTGACATTCCCATCACTGTTTGGTGCCTACAAACGAATTCCTGCTAACGGTTGCTGCTGTTTGTTTATTCTCAGCTCTACTTTTGATATTCAGATCCACATGACTGCCTCATTGATGCATTAAACTCATCCTTCCTTCACAACTTGTTGGCTTTTTGCCTAGTCTGCCTATTGGGACTAGATTGGGTTGGAATATCTGCTCAGCATAGATGGGTTGGACCGAAGGGTCGGTTTCCATGCTGCACATCTCTCCGACTCTATGACTCTATTGAAACAACCCTTCAGTATTCACTTCCCAGCGATGGACATTCTGCAGCTACATCTCCGGAATGACAGTTCCATCATATCTGTTCACTGTCATTCCATCTGCCTTATGACGAATACAGGGAGTCATTTCTCAGTACTGGGGGGTTGAACAGATGGGTAGAGGTTACAGAGATAGGGAGGCTTAGAATTAAACAGAGTTACATCTGGTAAAGAATGTCAATGGGACAAAGGTGTTTGGGGATTGGAGGAATTTACAGGGATAGAGGGAGCTGGATTAGATTCTGGAGATAGGGATAGGGATGGAGAAAGGAAGAGGCAGGCAGACTGAGAGGCACAGACAGGGGGCTGTTTCATCTAGGAGATTATTGTGTACACTAACAGAGATATGGAAGGTTGTCGTGACTGAAGACATTTACAGAAATAAGAAGGCTTCTAGACTCTGGAGGCTACATAGATAGGAAGGCAATGGAGAATGCCAGGTTGCTGGGTTGGAGACAGTTACACAAATGGGGAGGGTTGCACAAACTGAAAGAGGTTCCTGTGGTCGGGAGGGGTATGGTGTCGGGAATGAGGGTGAAATTTAACAAGATAAAGATCAAAGAATTGGAGAAGGCTAAGGAGATTACAAATTTTTCACAGCTAATGAAGGGTTGTCGGAGCTGGAGAAGATTACATAGGTCGGGACGGATGGAGAGGTTAAAGACAAATACATTGACACGGAGGGTGGTATTGGTGGGAGGAGCTTACAGGGATAGACAGGACTGTCAGGGTTTACAGGGATGAAGGAATTTAGTATCTACTGGAGAAGGTTAGGGATTAGGGTGTTAGGGACTGGAGAACCTGACAGAGACAGAGACAGAGACAGAGACAGAGAGAATGATGTGGACTAGAGGAGATTCCAGACAGAGGAAGGATTATCGGGACTGGAGAATATTACAGAGATCACTAACACAGCATTGGCCAGGATTGGTGCCTGCGATCCCTGTGCTGTCGCATTGAGGACCAGTAAGAAGAGGTGAAAGCAAGACCCTCACAAGATGGTGGGAATGAAGCCTAGAATGTTGCTGTTCCTTGCCCAGCTCTGTATCTATGTCCGGTCTTCCAGGTCTGAATATAGAAGTCTACTACCTCCACCCTGTGCTGTTTACTGTGAGTGATCTTACCGGCTGCAGGGATTACTGAAGTCTCCAGATCTCCCTCTCCATCTCTCTCTGGCTGACCAACCAGTTTCCATGAGGTGATGGATGAGAAAGGAGTTAGGAACATCCTGATTACCTGTATGAGACAGAAATAGACAGAATGGGAAATTAGACTGATGCAATGAGGATAACACATGCAGAATGGCACAGAGACCAGCAGAGATCTCGAAAATCCCAGTCTCCATCCCTTGCCTGTGCTGCTGCATGTCTCTGGAATGGACAATTCTGTTGACTCAGGATCTCAGACCATCTGTAAGAGGGAGAAATGCTGACAGAGGCAGTAAATAGTCTGACACAGCGAGGGATACCAGATGGAGAGATACTGAGTGATAGCACATTATTAGATACTGTATTAATAGGGAATTGTTTGAATTTGTAACAAAGGCACTGGGATAATTGTGAGGGGATTCAACCTTCCTATCTCATCATCTCTTTGGCAGTGGCTCACAGATGAGGCTGACCCTCTCCCACTCTCAGTGGGGGTGGGGAGTCTGGAGTTGGCTGTACAGACCGATGTGGCCTTCCACAGACTCTGTTACACTTGAGGCAGAAGGTGGACATGGAAAGGGGGTGGGTGGGGCGTTGATATGACAGCGCGCTCCTTGTGCTGTTTTCTCCTGGATTCCCGTTTTCCCCACAGAAAGTCTCGAGGTGCTCGACACCTTCCCAATGCTCCTTCCCCACTTCAGACGGTCTTGGCCGATTTGATTAAGAGATGAAAAAACAACGATCAATTCTGAAGTCACCAACATTTAGAAATGTTGAGGAGTGCAGTAGGAAGAGGAAATATTGTCAGTGTTTAATCAGAGTAGTGGAACAGGGAGAATTGAAGGTGCTGGAGGTAGTGAGAGTGTTACAGAGAGGGGCAAAGGCCTGAACAACATTACAAAGCCAGCACGGATTGCTGCAGCTAGAGCTGTTTGCAAAGGGAGGGATAGACATATGTATTTTTCATTGATTCATTCATGGCCTGAGGATGTCACCGGATGGACCAGCATACATTGCCCTCCTGCTAATTGCCCAGAGGCAGCTCAGAGTCAGCCATATTGCTGTGGGACTGGAGTCACATGTGAGCCAGACCAGGGAAGAATGTCAGATATCCCTCTCTAAAGGACATACGTGAACAAGTTGATTTTTACCAGATAATCAACAATGCTAAAAGAGAGGCCTCACTAATGTCCTGTACAGATACACCATGACATCCTAACTCCTACTCTCAATGCTCTGCCCAATGAAGGGTAACCATCTCAAACGCCTGCTTCACCAGCCTGTCTACCCATGACGCTTCTTTCAAAAAACTGTGTACCTGCGTCCCTGGGTCACTGAAATAATTGACAACAGTACCCAGGGCCCGAACATTAATTGTACAAGTCCAGCCTGGTCTGCTTTACCACAATACAACACCTTGCATTTCTCCACCTGTTATTCCTAACCTCACTGGTCCAGCAGTACTGTTGATCCCATTGTACTCTTCGATAACCCTCTTCACTGTCCACATTATCACCAATTTCAGTCTCACTCACAAACTTGCTAACCATGGCTCCATTATTATCATTCAAACTGTTTATATAAATGATGCACAACAGTGACCCAGCACCGAACCCCATGGCACACCGTTGGTCACAGGCCTGCAGTTTGAGCGGCAACCCTCTATGAACATGCTCTGTCTCCTACTTCAATCCTGTTTTGTATCCAGTTAGTGAGCGCTCCCTGGTTATGTCTGATCTAAACTTACTATCCAGTCTGCCATGCAGAACCTTGTCAAAGGCCTTGATAAAGTTCATGTGGACATCGTGTACTGCTCTGCTTTGATCTCTCACTTGTCTACCTCCACACTCAGGTTTGAGGCGTGATTTCCTGTGCACAAAGCCATGCTGACGATCGTTAATCTGTCCTTACCTTTCCAAATGTACGATGATCGTTTCTCTCAGAATCTCGTCCAACAACTTATCACCCTGCCATCAGTCTCACTGGTCCGTAGTAGCTGTCGATGATACAAATATCTCTGGAAGGGGTCCTGTAATTTCCTCCCTCGCTTCTCACAAGGCGCTGGGATACATCTGACCATGTCCCAAGGTTCTATCTAACTTTTGCATTTTAAGACATCCAGCACCTCCTGTTCTCCAATGTGCACTCTTTTCAAGACATCCCTATGTATTTTCCCAAGTTCCCGAGCTTCCATGTCTTTCTCCACAGTAAATCCTAACACAAAATATTTGTTCAGTATCTCCCCCATCAGCAGTGATTCCACACAGACAGCCTCATTGACCTTTCAGGGGCCCTATTCTCTCACGAGCTAAGTTTTAGCCCTGGTTGAAACTTGTCTAAATGCTTCTGAAATTTCAAATATCCCTCTACCGCAACTAGTCTCCCCCACCCTTATCTATTCTGCCATTTAAGGTCACACCAAAATATAGAATCCAACAGATTTAAAAATATTCCCCTTTTATAAAATCATACATATCACATTGTTTCTAAGTATCTAGTTATCATTTATTGTCATATTCTTTATAGCACATTCCAGCACGTTCCCGACTTACTGTCAGGCTAACACCATTTGGTTTCAGACTGACTGTACAAAGGTTTTGGGAATCCTTGTGAATCAATCTGAAACAGGTAGCTTACAGCATCAGCAGGTAATCGAGAAGGCAAATCAGATGCTGCCATTTATTACAAAGGGAGTGGAGTCTAAAAATAGGGAGCTCTTGCTAAAACGATGCAAGGTACAAGTCAGACCACACCTAGATTATAATGAACAGTATGCGTGCCCTAAGGAAAGACATTCTTGTGTTGGAGGCAGGCCAGGGAAGGTTCACTCGGCTGATCCTGGAGAGGGCGGGATATTCCAATGAGAAGAGGTGAAGTAGATTGCCCTTGAACCTACTGGGGTTTTGAAGAATGGGAGAGAAATTGAATGAAACATCCAGGATTTGGAGGGGCTTTGACAGGGTAGATGTCGTTAAGTTAGAAAATCGAACAGTACAGCAGAGTAATAGGCCCTTCGGCCCACCATGGCTGTGCTGACCATGATGCTATTCTAAACTAATCCCATCTGCCTGCACATGGGAGATATCCCTCTATTCTCTGCCTATTCATGTTTCTGTCTAAATGCCCACCAAATATTTACTCTTGTTGCCCCCTCTCCCACCTCCTGAGCAGCTTCTACCCTCTCGGTAAAGACAATTGGCCTCATTCATCTTACTTAAAACTTCTCACTCTCACCTTAAACCGATGCACCCTAGTATTTGATATTTCGACATTGGAAGAAGGATTCCAACTATCCACACTATTCACGCCTCTTCTAATGCTGTATACCTGTACCAGGTCACCCCTGATAGTCACGCAAAACAATCCAACTGTGTCCAACCTCCTTATAGTAAACACATTCTCATCGAGGCATCATTCTGCCAACCCTCTGTTGCAACCTCCCCAAAAACCTCCACATCCTTCCTGTGGTGTGTCGATGAGAACGACACGCAACCTTCCAAACATGGCCGAATGAAGTTTCATTCAGTCACAACATGACATGCAAACGTCTGTACTCAATACTGTGCCCAATAAAGGTAAGCATACCATACTCCCCCTCGACCACCACATCCTGTTGTGTTGTGATGTTTAGGGAGCTATGGATTTGCTTCCAATGTCTCTGTTTATCAATGTTTCCAACGAGTCAATTAGTGTACTTCTCTCTTCCATTTTACTTCATAAATGCATCACTTCACACCTGTCCTGATAAAATTCAATTTGCCACACCTCTGCCCAACGTTCCAGCAGATCTACATAGTGCTGCAACCTTGAACACTCTTCCTCACTATCCACAATTCCCCTAACTATCCCTAATCATTACATGCCTTTCCAAATATCGTCTGCAAAATTACCACTCAAACTGCTGACCTTTTTCACCTGAATCACAGATATAAATTACACACAGACATCGCAGCACTGATCCTTGTGAAACACCATTGGCCACAGACGTCCAATCAGAAATTGATCACTCCACATGCCTCTGTCCACTATCACCAAGAAAATATTGCATCCAACTTACCAACGAGCATGGATTGTGATTTGATCTTCCAGATCCCCCTTGCTATTTGGAAGCTGTCCATTCAAAATGACTCTATATTTTGATTCCCAGATTAAATTGGCTGTCTCACTAATGCACTGACTGCGTCCTTTCTTCACAACAAAACAGGACCTTGTTTGGTTTTTTGCTGATCCTGCCTAAATCCCTACGACCCCTCAATAATCACATTGCTGTCATGATCATTCTGCAGCCACACCTCCACAATAACAGTTCGATCATATCGGTTCTCTTCAGTTAATGCTGTCATTCCATCTGCCTTGTTGCAAATGCATGGCACGTGTCACCGAGAGAGGGCCTTTGAGGGATGGTTAGAGGTCACAGAGTGGGAGAGATGTTTGGGGGCGTGACAATGTTGCAGGGTTAAACATAGTTACAGTTCCTACAGAAAGTTCGCAGGAGAAAACATTTTATTGTTTGGAGGAAGTTAGAGAGATAAAGCGTCTTTGATTAGATTCCAGAGATAGGGACGTGTGTAGGGTTGTGGATCGTTACATGGACTATGTTGATCAGGGCGTAGAAACATTCACAGGATTCCAGGATGTCGTACATTTAACAACAGTTGTGGGATCTGGAGAATATCACAGTGATAGGGAGGATGGCATGGATTGGAGAATATTACAGGGAAAGGGTGGGTAGTATGGACTGGAGAATGTTCCAAGCACATGGAAGATGATATAAGCTGGAGAATGCTGCAGCAATAGAGAGGAGTATATGGACTGGAGGATGTTGCACGGACAGGGATGAAGTTGTAGACTGGGTACAGTTAGAAGGAGAGATGATTTTATGCACTGGAAGGTATGTCAGAGAGAGTGAGTGGTGTGCATGCTGCAAGATACGACAGGGATAGGGAAGCTTGTCGAGACTGGAGGAGAGAGTGATAGAGAGTCTTGTGAGAGACCAGATTCACTTATGAGCATAGGATGTGCTACAGTGAGCAGAGCGTTTTGCAGATATAAATGAGAATACAATGTCCACAAAGCAGTCACACCTATACATAGGTATATAGGAACTGAAGGAATTGAAGAGATTACACAGGCTAGGAGTGTTGTATGCAGAGGAGGAGATTAACCTGATAGGAAAGCTTTTAGAGACTCAACAACGTTAGGAAATAATGGGGATTGCAATGGTGAGAGCAGGTTTCAACGATTCGGAGGATATAGACCTGAAGGAGCTTTGACAGATAGCGATGGTACAGTAAAGGGAATTGTAGTGGCTTCCCTTTCATAAGCAATCCATAAGCACTTAAAACAGCCTGTTTGACATATACATTATCTCTCGACCATTCATCAGACAGCGCTGCAAATACTTCACTGGCTCTGCCTCCCAGCTTAGACTGAACTAGCATTACCCAGAAGACCTCGGGCCACTCAACCTGTCTGTGCAATTTTTCAAATGAAATACACAGTTCCTTGACAGTCGAGTCACAGGTAGTTAGGATAGAGAAGAAGGCGCTTGGTATGCATTCCTTTATTGGTCAGAGTATTGAGTACAGGAGTTGGGAGGTCATGTTGCGGCTGTACAGGGCAGTGGTTCGGCCACTTTTGGAATTCTACATGCAACTCTGTTCTACTTCCGATCGGAAGGATTTTGTGAAACTTGAAAGGGTCCAGAAAAGATTTACAAGAATGTTGCCAGGGATGAGCTATAGGGAGAGTTTGAACAGGTGATAGTTGTTTTTCCTGGAGAGTCGGAGGCTGAGGGTGACCTTATAAAGGTTTATAAAATCAATAGGGGCATGGATAGAGTAAATAGACAAAGTCTTTCTCCTGGGGTGTGCGAGTCCAGAATTATAGGGCGAGGTTTAGGGTGAGAGTAGAAAGATATAAAAGATAAAAAGGGGCAACTTTTTCACGCAGAAGATAGTACATATATGGAATGAGCTGCCAGAGGAAGTGGTGGAGGCTAGTACAACTGCAACAGTTAAAAGGCATCTGGATGGGTATCTGAATAGGAAGGGTTTAGAGGGAGATGGGCTGGGTGCTAGCAGGTGGGACTACATTGGGTTGGGATATCTGATCTGCAGGATGGGACCATGAATGGGTTGTGGAACCTGGAGGATGTTATGATTTGAACAACAGGTAATGTTTGATTGGATCTTTCAGCCAATCTTACAGATGGTACAATTGCAACATTTAAGAAGCATTTGGATGGATATATGAATAGCAAGGGTTTGGAGGGAGATAGGCTAGGTACTGACAGGTGGGACTAGATTGGGTTGGAATATCCTGTCGGCATGGCTGGGTTGGAATGAAGGGTCTGTTTCCATGCTGTATATCTGCATGACTGTAAGATCGGCTGAATGGTCCAATCAAAAATTACCTGTGGTTCAAATCATAATATCCTCCAGGTTCCACAACCCTGTCCCATCCTGCAGGTTCAATGAATCCCGGAACCTCTAACCTTCTGCAAGTCCCACGTCCCTTCCGACATTTGTACCATCCTCCAGGTTCTGCAGCCCTTCATACCTCGGAACATGGCCCAGACTATCCAACTCCTCCTTCCTCTGCAATGTTCCCCAGAAGAGCACTGCAGGATGGTGGGGGTTACAGAGATATGGAGGGACATCAGGACTGGAGGATTTTGCAGACATTAGGAATATATGGACTTGAGGAGGTTTCACAGTTTATGAGTGTTGTAGGGACCGGAGGAACTTACAAAGATAGGGATAGTTTTAGATTGGAGGATTCTGCAGAAAACCTTTACGTGGTTAAATACAGGATTCTTAGCAGCGTGCAGGAACAAAGGGATCCTGTGTCCCTCAGGTTCCCACCCAAGTTGACAGGCTGTTAAGAAGGCGGATGGTGTGTTGGCTTTCATTAGCAGGGGGATTGAATTTAAGAGATGTGAGATTTTGCTGCAGCTCTACAGAACCCCAGTTAGACCACACTTCGAATATTGTGAACAGTTCTGTTTGCTTCATTATAGGGAGGATGTGGAACCTTTAAAGACAGTGCAGAGGAGATTTAGCAGAATGCTGCCTTGACTGGAGGCCATGCCCATAGAAGGTAGATTGTGGAAGCTAGGGCTTTTCTGATCACAGCGAAGGAGGAAGAATGGTGACTTGATAGAGGTGGACAAGGGAATGAGAGGCATAGATAGAGTGGATAACCAGAGACTACTTCCCATGGCGAAATGGATATCACAAGGGGACATACGTTTAAGGTAATTGGCAGAAGGTTTAGCTTAGATATCAGAGGGATATGGGCCAGGTGCTGGCAGGTAGGACTAGATTGGGTTGGGATATCCTGTCGGCATGGAAGGGACTGGTACGTTATTTACACAGAGTATGGTGGGTGCGTGGAATGGACTGCCAGCCATGGTGGTAGATTCAGACACATTACAGACATCTAAGCAACTCTTGGATAGGCACATCAATGAATAGTAAAATGTAAGGTATGTCGGTTCGTTTCACCTTCAGAGTAGGATAAAAGGTCAGCACAATATTGAGGGTGGAAGGACTTGTACTGGAATGTGCTATTCCATGTTCTAAATAGCATGCAATATGATGGCAGCAAGAGGTTTCGGGAAGCGGGAGAGGATGCGATCTGAATGAAGTGACACAAATAGGAGGCGTTGCTAAAGTTGTATGAGGTAACAGAGACAGCAATGGTCTGATCTGGAGCAGATGACCCAGACTGGGAGAATTGTGGGGACTGGAGGAGCTTTCACAGGGAGGGAGGAGCATAGAGCCACAGGAGGTTACAGAAATGTGGAGAGCTGTCGGGCTACAGGAGTTCATGGAGATGGGGAGGTTGGGAGGAATGGAGCAGTTTACAGGGATAAGGATGTTGATAGGATGGGGTGTTTTACACAGACAGGAATGTTTCAGGTGAATGGAGCTGAGTACAGAGATAAAGTGGGTTGTACAGATTGGAAAAACAAATAGACGTATGGAGGGTAGTCGTGACTGAAGATGTTTATAGACACAGGAAGGCTTAGGTTCTGCAGGTTATTTAGATAAAGAGGGTGTGAAATCAGACAGATTCTCCAAGTGACAAAGACAGCAATTTTGGTTGGAGACAGTTTCACAGATTAGGGAGCATTAGTAACCTCCTCCAGTTTGGTCAGAGTGGGAAGGGTTGTAGGGGAGGGTGATGTTTACACATGGAAGAGCTGGAGAAGACTGTGGAAATGAGTAGATGGATGGAGACACTGGAGGAGCTTACATTGACAGGGTGGTGCTGGCAATGAAAAGATATCACATCGATAGTGGGTCTTGTAGGAACTGTATTGAAAGAGTCACAGACATTGGAATGACTTCTGCAGATTGGGAGTGTTACAGGGACTGAGAGGATTGTAGGGTCTCCACAGATTGATCGTGTCTTTAAGAATATGTAGATACGAAATTCTTAAACCCAATGAATGCAGTCTTCATTTCAAGACCAGAACCTTATTATCCCTCATCAGCCAAGGATCCCTAACCCTGCCAGCTTTTCCCTTTTCCCCAATGGGTCATACTGGTCCTGGATTCTTGAGATCAGAATTTGAAAAGCCCCCCATTTGCCAGTTGCTCCTTTTCCTTCAAACAGACTCACCCAATCGATTAGAATCATAATATGGAGGTGCTGGTGTCGGACTGGGGGTGTACAAAGTTAAAAATCACCCGACACTCGGTTCCAGTCCAACCGGTTTATTTGAAAGCACTAGCTTTCCGACCACTGCTTCTTCATCAGGTGGTTGGGGAGCACAATCCTAAGGTACAGAATTTATAGCAACAGGATGACAGTGTCATGGAATATAACATCAAACAAATTTAGTTTAAGCCTTTCATCTGTTACAGTGATCACCAGCGCTTCCAAAGCGAGTTGGATTATAACTGGGCGATGTGCAATTTTAATTTCACAGCATTGACGCTGGCCAGATCCTGCAGAATGGCTCCAAAACTGACCTTGTTCCAGTATTCCTCTTCAATCTGTGGACCTGCTGATCTTTTTCCATAACTATGTTAAAACGAAGACAGTTGTGGGCACTGGACCCAAAGTGCTCTCTGAATGACACTTCAGTCACTTGCCCGACCACGTTTTCTGAGGGGAGGTCCAGTGTTGCACCCGCCTGAGTAGAGTAGGGCCCTCTGCATATTGATTTAGGAACCTTCCTTGGACACATTTGAAAAATTGCCCTCTGTCCAGGTCTTTTTATACTCTAGATGGCCCAGTCAATACAGGGAATATTAAAATCTCCAGCCTGCACTCCTCTATTATTCCTATAGTTATCTACAATCTCTCTATACATCTGCTCCTTTGGTATCTGTTGGGTCTACAACAGTCTACAATACAGTCCCAACAAAGTGACCACCCCCCTTCTTCTTTCGAACTTCTAACCATGTGGAATTTTAAATGAATATATGTTTTAATAATTGGAATTAACAATCCATAAATAAGTATTGATAAAAATCCAAACACAGAGAAAGACAACAGTTCACTCTCATGTGGTCTGCAGGACATACTCACAGCAAAGTGTTTGCCTCTCAATGACCCTGTGAAATGGGCGAGCCAGCTGCTTAGCTCAAGGGCAGCAAGGGATGGGCAATAAAGGCTAGTCAGCCAGAGACATCCACATCCCATACCTGATTTTTTTAAAAATCCATTTAGATCGGTCCCAGCACAGTTCCAGTGGAACAATGTCCTGGCCAATCACGTTGGTAGATTTATGGACAGGGCTTTAAACTGACAGAGAGGATGCTGGGGCAGGGTTCAGGTGAAAGGAGCTTTCCAAATCCAAAGAGAAAACATGAAGCATCAGAGCAGCGTGGGAATGTGACTGAAGACAACAGAAAGGAACAGGATGGGACAAAGTTTAACTAAAACTGTAGATCAGCAAATCCATTTGTGACAGGGAATTGTGGGAACGAGTAAATTATGTTTTTTATTAATGGACAAAGTCTCTGCACAAGGTAGATTGATTTGTGACACAGAGATAAAAGAGATTTAGACACCAGAGAGATGTGGTTACAGGGTGAACAAAAGGTGGAACGTAAATATTCAATGGTTCACAACCTTGTGCAAATTCAGGCAAAATGGACGACGCTAACAATAATGGGTAAGAAAGGCATTACAGAGAAAGCATTTGGCATCAGATCATGAAGTAGAGTCAGGCTGAATGTAATTTCTGGCTACTACATGCCAAGGACACAAACAGCAGAACAGTTTTAGACCACCCACCGAACAGCATTTCATGGCTCATCACTGCAATAAATAGGAATTCATTGGAATGTTTAATACAGGCATGGGGAACATTTAGTGAAACGTCAATATTCACAAAGTCTGGGACAATCACACTGACAACAGTGATATTGGAAGGGGAGTTCAGAGATTGTTTTTCAGTATTTCTTAGAATAACACATTGTGCAACTGGCGAGGGACGTAACTGTCTCAGAGCGACTTTGTGTGATAAAACTTCGTGAATGAGTAATGTCACCTGGAGAGATCCTCTGGGAAATTGTGATAAAGTGCAGTTTAAAGAAATGTAAAGTTTTAAAGTGAATCACAGAAAGGACAAGCTACAACTAGAAACAAAAATAGCCAATTACATGAGTTTGAGAGGAGAACTGACCAGGATAAACAGGCGAAACAGACTGAAATATGTGCCTGTAAATGAACAGTGGAAAACATTTGAAGGAACAGTGTAAAATACTCAACAAAAGGACATTCCACTGAAACAGACAAAAACTCAGCAAGAAATCCCCTTTGATCCCTCACTCAGGACAAAATGGATCATATTAGATTATGAGGCTGAGAAGATCACCACAAAGTACTTTAAATCCTGAAATGAGAGAGAGTTTTAGAGTAAGTTTTAAAGGGATTTCAATGGGTCTGCTCGCAGGAGGGGGGCAATGGGAAGGAGAATCGTTGTCAGGGTTTATTGACACGATACGAACATGGAGAGGTGAAGGTGCTGGAGGTGGTGAGAGTGTTACAGAGAGTGGTCAGGGCCCGAACGGTGTTACAAAGCCAGTACGGATTGCTGCAGCTGGAGGGGTTTGCAGAGGTAGGGAGGGATATATGTATTTTTATTTGTTCATTCATGGGATGTGGGTGTCACTGCCTGGACCAGCATTCTTTGACCCCATGCTAATTACCCAGAGATTGTTGGGGCCCTGGTGGATAAATATAATACTTTGCTGGCCACAGGTGAAGTGCTGAATGACTGGAGGATCACTAATGTGGTTCCTTTGTTCAAAAAGGGCAGCAGGGATAGGCCAGGTAATTACAGAGCAGATAGTCTGACAGCAGGGGGAGGGAAATTATTTTGAACTACTGTGAGGATGAATCAACACTTGCAAAGGTAAGGATCAACTCAGTTTAGTCATCACGGATTTGGCAGAGGAAGATACTGTCTGAGGAATTCAGTTCAGTTTTTTTTTAAATGGTGCTTTAGTATATTGATGAAGGCAGTGCAGATGATGTGGTTTACATGGACTTGAATAAGTCCTTAAACAAGATCCAACATGGAAGGCTGGTCCAAAAGGACTGGGTTCCAAGGCAAGTTGGCAAATTGGATGCAAAATTGGTGGACAGAATACTTTCACCGGGTGTACCACAGAGATCTGTGCAGGAACCATTGAACATTAATAACTCGGATGTGAAAGCAGAAGGTATCATCAGTCGGTTTGCAGATGACATGAAAGGTGAGGGTGTTGTTCACAGCGAGGAGGATGGTCTCCATCTGCAGTCTGATGTCGATCGGATGATAATCTAAGCAGAGTTTAGTTCTGATTGAAGTGAGGTAATACTCTGTGTGAGGTACGATAAGAGAAGTACAGACATAATAAACGGTAGGTCATTGCGGAGTACTGAGGAATACAGGGACCTTGAAGGACAAGTCCATAGATCCCTAAAGGTGTCAGCACAGGGAGACAGGGTGGGAAAGGCACCTCAACTGGGAGCAGGAGAGGGACCCATATCCTGGTGGGGTGAATTGCTCGAGCTGCTTGAGAGGGTATAACCTTGTTCTGGCAGGGTGTTGGACCTTAAATAAACGTAAGGCCAGAAAGAAGATTGAGGCTGGTGCACGAGTTAAAGACAGCAATTTCAGCAGACAAGGCAGGCAAGAACATAGCAGGGAATGGGGGAAAACTGATGATTAAACTGCATTTATTTCAATGTAAGGGGTCAGACAGCTAAGGAAGATGAACTCAAAAGCATGGATTGGAACATGGGACTGGGATATTATAGTTATTACAGAAACACAGCTGAGGGAGGGACAGGACTGGCAGTTCATTGTTTCAAGGTAGAGATGCTACAGGAAGGCGAGGCAAGAGAGGACGTGTGGTGGTGGGGTTTTGATTGCATGAATCATCACAGCAGTACTTAGAGAGGATATTCCTGTGGGATCGCCCAGTGAAGCTATGTTAGTGGAACTGAGAAATAAGAATGGGTCATCACTTTGATACGATAGGACTGCTGACCCAGAATAATCTGTGGCAGACTGAGGAACAAATATGTCGGAACATCTTAAATATCAACCATAATAATAGGGCTGGAATGGCACGGTTTTTGAACTTTCCAAACCTAGACTGGGACTGCCAGTGTTCAGTGTTTAAGGGAGGAATTTGGTAATTGTGTTCCAGAAAACTCCCAATCAATATGTAAATAGCCTGAAAAGAGAAAGGGGCAAAACCTGACCTCCCCTTGGGAATTAAGGTAGGGAAAGGGACTGAGGTGTGAGTGGGAAAGCATTTTGCCAAAGTGACCACAGTTCTAGTAGTTTGAAATTCAGCTTTGGAAAAGGACAGGCCTGGTCCACAAGTGCAAGGTATAAAATGGAGCCTGACCAATCTTGATCGTATTAGCCAGGAACTTTCAAAATGTGATTGGGGAAGGGAATTATTTACAGGGAAAGGGAAGTTTGGCAAGTGAGAATATTTTAAAAGTGAGATAAACTGATCGATCACCACCAGCATGTTCCTGTTTGTGTGCAGCTCAATGCTGACAGCATTCGGAAACACTGGCTGTCCATTGAGGGTCTGGTCAAGGAAAAGGGGGCACATGTCAGGTATAGCCAGCTGGATCAAGGGAATCCCTGAGGATATACAGGGACTGTTGGAATACACTTTGGGTGGAAAACAGGAATGGAGAAAGGCTAAATGAAATAGCCTCAGCAGAGAAGGAAAGGGGAATCCAAAAGTGATTGTATCAGTATATTAAGAGTGTATAAGTAACTCAGGACAAAATAGTGTCCATTAAAAATCAATGAGGCCATCGATGTTTGGAACTGCAGGATATTTGCTTAGATCCTAAACAATTTTTTCATTCCAGAACTTACTGTGGAGAAAGACTGGGGAACTCAGGGAACAGGAGTAATACATGAGACCGCAATTGGAGTTCTCTGCAATTCCAGTCTCTCTGCTACAGGAAGGATGTTGTCAAACTTGAAAGGGCTCAGAAAAGATTAACAAGGTATTGCCCGGGTTGTTGGTGAATAATCTGGGGTTACTGTCACTGGAGAATCGGAGACTGAGGGGTGACCTTACAGAGGTTTAATAAACATGGGGGCCATGGATAGGGTAAGCATTCAAGGCCTTTTCCCAGAAGTTGGGGAGTCCAAAACTGGAGGGCATAAGTTTAAGGTTAGAGGTGAATGGTTCACAGAGGGACTGAAGAGACAGCTTCTTCACACACATGGTGATGGGTGTATGGAATGAGCTGAAAGAGAAAGTAATGGAGACTGACACAATTACAACATTTAAAAGGTATCTGGATGGGCATCTGAATTGTGAGGGTGTAGACGTATATGGGCCAAATGCTGGAAAAGGGAATGGATTTATTCAGATCTTCTGGTAAGCCTGGACGAGTTGGGGACTGAAGGGTCTGTTTCTATGCTGTATATCTCTATGACTTGAAAAGAGTGCATGTTATAAAAGAGGTGGTGCTGGAGGTTTTAAAACACAAAGCCATGGCAAGTTCCAGAATCCGATTAAATGCATCACAAGGGTAGAGCTTATACAATTAATGTTAAGGCTTCGGTTAGTGTTTTAGTGCAGAGGGACCTCCGGGTTCAGGTACATAATCCTTGAAGTTTGCATCACAGGATGGATAAAACAGTGCTTGGCATGCCTGACTATTGCTCAGTCCATTGAGTGGAGGATATGGGACGTCATGTTGAGATTGCACAGACATTTGTGAGGCCTGTTCTGCAATACTCTGTCCAGTTCTGGTCGCCCCAGTTATAGGGAGGATATTATTAAGCTGCAGGGGGTTCAGAAGAGATTTACCAGGATATTGCTGGGTATGGAAGGCCTGAGTTCTGAAAAATGGCTGGATAGGCTGAGTCTTTTTTCACTGGAGCCTGGAGGTTGAGACATGATGCTATAAAGATTTATGGAAAAAAAATGAGGTACATAGATCAATTTAATGGTAGTTGCCTTTTCCTCAGGATGGGGGAGTCTCAAGAGGAGGGGCCACATTTTTAAGGTTAGAGGGGAGAGGTGTTCAAAAAAAAAGATATGGGGCAATTTGCTACACAGAAGGTGGTTTGAGTGTGGAATGAACTTCCTGAGAAAAGGGTTGATGTGGGTACAATTACAACATTTAAAAGATATTTGGATAAACAGGTGAATAGGGAAGAGTTGGAGTGATATGGGGCCAGCAACAGGCAGCTGGGAAGAGTTTAGTTTTAGATTATGGTGAGTATCAACTGAAGGGTCAGTTTCCATGCTGTATGGCGTTATGACAAGAATATGGTTTGATTCCATTATTGAAGAAAGGATCAGGGCTGGGTCCACTGATGTGCATCATCGACATAAACAATTTGGTTGAAAATATAGGAGTGATTGTGCGAAAGTTTGTTGATGATCAATTGAATGGTGTCGTGGGCAGTAAATACGGTTATCAAAGGGGATACTGACCAACTGGGCCAGTGGACCAAGGAATGAAAGATGGAGTTTAATTCAGCTGTTGGATTTTGTTAAGACAAACCAGGGAGGACTAATACAGTTAATGGAAGGGCTCTGGCCAGAGTTGTTGACCAGAGAGAGAAAGAGAGAGAGAGAGAGAGAGAGAGAGAGAGAGAGAGAGAGAGAGAGAGAGAGAGAGAGAGAGAGAGAGAGACCAGGGGGTGCCAGTTACATTGTTCCTCGGAAATGGCATCACAGGTGGACAGGTTGGGGAAAGCGACATTTGGCACATTTGCCGACATTGGCCAGCACTTTGTTACATACGTTGGAGATATTTGTAACATTGTCCTAAATATTTCACTTGGGCAGAGGAGGCCAAGGGGTGACTCTAAGAATGGTGAATAACCAACGGTAGGTGAGTCCTAAACAGGAGGTGAGAGAGCAAGGATTTAAAGAGGGAGCTGAGGGGGAACATCATCCACAGAGGATGGTGCATAGACGGAATAGACTGCCTCAGGCACATGGAGAAACAAGAACAATTACAGCATGGAAAAGACATTTGAGCAGGTACATGGAGAGGAGAAGGTTTGAAGAGATAAGGGCCAAACGCAGGCAAATGAGACTCATTCAGTTTAGGTAACATGGGCAGCATTGAGGAGTTGGACCACAGGTTCTGTTTCCGTGCTGTATCACTCTGTATCCAGTTAAAGAGGATTAGTGTACCAAAATAAGGCATGTTGTAGACACTGAAGCAAGTTACAGCGATAGGGATGGTTGTCTGGAATGCAGTACATTTCAAATATGTGGAGGGACTATCGGGAATGGAGCAGGTTACAGGGATAACTACTGTTATAGGAGTTAAAAATGACTGAAGACACTGGTGCACAAGCCATGCCACAGATACAGTGTTGCAGAGTAATGAATCTTAGTACAGTGTTGGAGGGAGAACGCAGAACAGAAATATCCCAGGCAGCATTCACAAACTCTCGTCGGAGACCTACTCTCCCGTCTGTTGTACTGATGCTCACTAAGACAGCACAGGACTGAATTGATAACTATGAACTCCCGATGCTGTCTCAGTGCAACATCAGTTAAAGTAGACGTGGTGATTGAGCATGGGGTGTAACTGTACTGTACTGTGCTCCCCCTCCAGCACTGTATCTATGTCATGTCTTGTAAGTGATGTTTGGAGCCCTCTCATTGCTCTCTGCTCTGTGCACTATGAGTGATCTTACCTCACTGCAGGATTTATTGAAGGCTCCAGATCTCCCTTCCCTTTGTCTCTCTGGCTGACCAACTATCTTCAATGAGGTGATGGATGAGACACACAGCAGTTGGGAAGTCTATTGAGTCAGTAACTTCTTGAGTACCTACAGGAGACAGAGAGATAGACAGAATGGGAAATTAGACTGATGCAGTGAGGGTTACACAAGGAGAATGGAAATGAGCCCAAACAGATATCTGGAAAATCCCAAACTCCATCCCTGGTCTGTGCTGTTGCGTCTCTCTGGAGTGGAGAATTCTGTTAGCTCAGGATCTAGAGTAGCTGCAAGAGTGAGAGACGCTGACAGAGACAGCAATTAGACCCACACAGTGAGGGTTACTACATGGAGAGAGACTAAGTGATATCACTGGAGTGCTGGAAGACTTCAGGATCACACAGTCATGTTAGAAGAATGGGTGTAGCTTCATGTATCAGTGCTCAGGGATTAGCAACCAGTGAGCAGCTGAAGTGATGGTGTAATAACATTATTGTTAGGGTATTTGTCCAAAACCTCAGCTAATGTTCAGGAGAGGCAGGTTTGAATCCCACCATAACATATGGTGGAATTTAAAATCAATAATTTTAAAAATAGCAATGAACAACCGTTAAACAAATATGAAACCATTGCTGATGTACAAAAATCACAATCCCTTCGATTAGATTCCCTACAGTGTGGAAACAGGCCTTTCGACCCAAGAGTAGCCCACTCAGACCCATCTCCCTCGACCTAATACACCTAACATTATGGGCAATTTAGCATGGCCAATTCACCTGACCTGCACGTCCTTGGACTGTGAGAGGAAACCGGAGCATCCAGAGGCAATTCACGTTGACACGTGGAGAATGTGCAAACTCCACACAGTCGCCCGCGGCTGGAATCGAACCTGGGACCCTGGTGCTGTGAGGCAGGAGTGCTAATCACTGAGCTACCGTGCCGCCCACTTGCCCTTTCAACAACGAGATCTGATCATCCTCACGTGGTCTGCATGACATACCCACAGCAAAGTATTTGCCTCTCAATGGTCCTCTGAAATGGCCAAGCAAGCTACTCAGCTCACGGGCAGCTAGGGATAGGCAATAAAGGCTAGTCAGCCAGAGACACCCACATCCCCTACCTGATTTATAAAAAAATCCAATAGGATGGTCCCACTGGAACCGTGATGGGACCAGTGTCCTGGCCAATCATGACAGTAGGTTTATGGACAGGGCTTTAAACTGACAGAGAGGATGCAGGGACAGGGTCCAGGTGAAAGGAGCTTTCCAAATTCAAAGAGAAAAGGTGAAGCATCGGAACAGTATGGGGATGTGACTGAAGGTAATCAAAAAGGAACACGATGGGACAGCGATTAACTAAAACTGTACTTCAGTGAATAGGTTTGTGACAGGAAATTGTGGGAGAGTAAATTATGTTTTTTTTTCAATGGACGACGTCTTATCAATAAGGTAGATGGATTTGTGACACTGAGATAAAAGAGGTTTAGATAACAGAGAGACATGGTTACAGGGTGAACAAAAGGTGGGCATAAATATTCAATGGATCACAACCTTGCGGAAACTCAGGCAAAATGGGTAACACTAACAATAATGGATAACAAAGGCATCACAGAGAAAGCATTTGGTCTCAGATCATGAAGTAGAATCAGTCTGAATGTAAATTCTGGCTACTACTTCCCAAGGACACAAGCAGCAGGATAGTTTTAGCCACCAAAAAGCATTCCGTTGCTCATCACTGCATTACACAGGAACTCATTGGAATTTTTTAACAAACACATTGTGATAATTTTGGGAAACATCAATATTCAAAATGTGGGACAGTCACACTGGCAAGAGTGATATTGGAAGAGGAGTTCAGAGAATTAGTTTTCAGTGTTTCTTTGATTAACAAATTGTGCAACTGGCGAGGGACGTAACTATCTCAGAGCGACCATTGTGTGATGAAACTTCGTGAATGAGTAATGACACCTGGAGAGATCCTCTGGGAAATTGTGATAAAGTGCAGTTTAAAGAAATATAAAGTTTTAAAGTGAATCACAGAAAGGACAAACTACAAGCAGAAACAAAAATAACCAATAACAGGAGTTTGAGAAGAGAACTGACCAAGGTAAACAGGCTAAACAGACTGAAATATGTGTCTGGAAATGAACAGTGGAAAACATTTGAAGGAGCAGTGTAAAACACTCAACAAAAGGACATTCCATTGAAACAGATTAATCCTCAGCAAGAAATCCCCATCGGTCCCTCACTCAAGTAAAAAGGATCATATCAGATTATCGGGCTTAGAGGATCACCAAAAAGTACTTAAAATCCTGAAGTGAGAGAAAGTTTTACAAGTAAGTTTTAAAGGGATTGCAAAGAGTCTGCTCGCAGGAGGAGGTCAGATGGAAGAGGGAATAATTGTCAAGGTTTTATGTCACAAAAGGAACTGGGAGAGCTGAAGGTGCTGGAGGTGGTGAGAGTGTTACAGAGAGGGGTCAGGGTCTGAACAGTGCTACAAAGCCAGTACAGATTGCTGCAGCTGGAGGGGTTTGCAGAGGTAGGGAGGGATATATGTATTTTTATTTATTCATTCATGGGACAAGGATGTCACTGTGGGACCAACATTTTTTGCCCCACTGCTAATTACCCAGAGTATAGCACAGAGTCAGCCATATTGCTGTGGGTCTGGTGTCACGTGCAGGCCAGACCAGGTTAGAATGTCAGATGTCCTTCCCTAAAGGACGTAAGTGAACCAGATGAGTACTTTCTACTGGTCAACAATGCTTTTATGGTGGCCTCACCAATGTCCTGTACAGCCACAACATGACATCCCAACTTCTACTCTCAATGCTCTACCCAAAGAAGGTAACCACCCCAAACGCCTGCTTCACCAACCTGTCTACCTGTGACACCACTTACAAAGAACTGTCCACCTGCATCCCTGGGTCTCTGACTGACAACACTACCCAGGGCCCGAACATTAACTGTACAAGTCCCACCCTGGTTTGTTTCACCAAAATGGAACACCTCACCTTTATCTAATTAAACTCCATCTGCTATTCTTCAGCCCACTATCCCAGTGTACTATTTGAACTGTTGTATCACAGATAACTTTCTTCACTGTCCACTTTACCAACAATTTCAGAGTCACTCAAAAAAGTTACTTCCCACAAAACCAATATTCCCATCCGAACCATTTATCCAAATGACAAACAACAGGGGACCCACTTCACCGCTGGTCACATGTCTCTAGTCAGGAAGGCAACATGTCTCCCATCACCCTCTGTCTCCTACCATCAAGCCCAATTTTGTATCCAGTTCATTAGCTCCTCCTGAATACCATATCCTTTTACATTGATCTGAGCTTATTATCCAGTTTACCATACAGAACGTAGAACACAGAACAGTACAGCACAAGACGCTTCGGCCATGATGCCATGCCCATCTTTTACCTGACTGGAAGATCAAACTAACTTACATACCCTTCATTTTGCCGATCCAAGAGTCTGTTAAAGTGTCCCGTTCCACCCACCCACCACTCTCTGTGTAAAGAACCTCCATCTGAAATCTCCCCTTACCCATCCTCCAATCACCTTACAATTATGCCCCTTGTACCATGTATGCCATGGGATAAAGAGGTCTCTCACTGTTCACTCTATCTTTGCCTCACACCATCTTGTTCACCTCTACCAAATCACACCACACTCTTCTTCACTCCAATGAGAAAAGCCTTAGCTCCCTCAACCTTTCTTCATAAGACATGCCCTCCAGTCCAGGTAGTATCCTGGTAAATCTCCTCTTTACCCTCTCTAAAGCTTCCATATCCTTCCTGTAATGAAGGGATCAAAACTGAACACAATATTCTAATTGGGATTGAAACAGGGCTGTATAGAGCTGTAGCATAACCTCATGCCTTTAAAACTCAATCTCCCAGCTAATGAAAGCCAATACAACATATTCTTTCTTAACAACACTATAAGTTTGGTGGCAAATTTGATGGATCTCTGGTCATGAAATCCAAGATCCATCTGTTCCTCCACACTATTCAGCATTCTGCCTTTACCCCTGTATTCTGCATTCAAGTCTCACCTTCCAGAATACATCACTTCACACTTTTCCAGATTTGACTTCATCTGCCACTTCTCAGCCCAGCTCTACATCCTGTCAATGTCCCATTGCAACCTCCAGCAGACATCCACACTATTCACCACTCCACCAACCTTCATGTCATTGGCAAACTTACCTACCCACTCTTCCACTCACACATCCAAGTCATTCATAAAATCACTAAGAGCAGAGATTTTTTGACCTCTCCCTGCAGAAAACCACTGGTCACTGAGCTCCAGGCTGAATGATTTCCATCTGTCATCGCCCTCTGTCTTCTAAGGACCAGGATTTCTGTCTCCAGACAGGCAGGTTTCCCTGTATCCCATGCTCTGTACTTTCTCAATGAGCCATAAATGTGTTTTGTCACATTCTCAAAGGATTCAATAAGATTTGTGAGGCATGACCTGTCCCTTACAAAGTCATGATGACTTCCTCTAATCAAACTATGGTTTTCCAAGGAATCATAAATCCTGTCTCTTAGAGTCCTCTCCAATAATCTGCACATCACAGACAGAAGACTGACAGGTCTGTGATTCCCAGGATTATCTCTATTCCCTTTCTTGAACAACGCATGGCTGATTCACCTAACCTGCACATCTTTGGGCTGTGGGGGGAAACCGGAGCACCCGTCGGAAACTCACACAGACATGGTGAGAATGTGCAAACTCCACGCAGACAGTCGCACGGGGCTGGAATTGAAATCGTGTCCCTGGTGCTGTGAGGCAGCAGTGCTAACCACTGAGCCACCGTGCTGGCCCATGTAACTCTCTATAGCCCTGCTTCTGATCCTTGGTTCCTCAAGCTTAAATTAGCTTCCTTCTTCCTCTTGACTAGATGTTCTCCATCCCCTGGAACCATGTCAAATGCTTTGCTGTAGACAACGCTGACTGCGCTGCCTTCATTTATCGCTTGGTCAACTCCTCGAAGAGTCAATCCAGTTTGTGAAACACGGTTTCCCACTCACAAAGCCATGCTGACTATCTCTAATCAGCCCTTGCCTTTCCAAATATATGTAACTCCTTTCTCTCAGAATCTCCTCCAACAACTTACCTAGCACTGGGCTCACTGGGCTGTGATTTCCTGGCTACTCACTGCAGACCTTAAGTGATGGAACAGCATTAGCCACCCTCCAGTCTTCCGGTCGCTCATTGTGTGTATTGATAAAATAAATATATGTTAGGAACACTGCAATCTCTTCCCCAGATTCCCAAAATATTCTAGGATCGACCTAATAAGCGACTGAGGATTGATCTACCTTTATTTGTTTTCAGATTCCAACACTTTTTTTTCCTTTGTTGAGGATTCTTTCCAAGACATCACTATTTATTTCCCCAACTTCCTGAGCTTCCATGTCTTTCTCCACAGTAAATTCTGACAACACTATTTTGTCTAATATCTCACCCACCTCCAGACAGTTAAGGTGCCCTATTCTTTACCAAATTACTCTTTAGCCCTTATTGAAACTTGTGTAAAGTTTTCTGAAAATTCAAATAAATCGTATCTTCAGTCCAACCACTCCTACACCCGTATCTACTCTGCCATTTATATTCACAACAATAAAAATAAAATCCAACAGGCTCAAAAACACATCCTCTTTTTTATTAAAAGTGTTTCTAAGGGTCCAGTTGTTGTTCATTGACATATCCTTTCAAACATATTTCAGCTCCTGACCTACTATAGGCTAACACTGTTTGGTTTCAGACTGGCAGCAGAAAGGGTTATGGGAGTTCATGTTTATATCATGGTAATAGATGTTTTGGAAATAAGCAGGGTCGTGGGGACTGAAGGACATTATGGAGATAGGGAGTGATGTAGGGACTGAACGAGATTATGGACACAGAGTGCAGTGGTGACTGAAGAACATTATGGAGATAGGGAGTGCTGTGCGGACTGTATGAGATTATGGACACAGAGTGCAGTGGTGACTGAAGAACATTATGGAGATAGGGAGTGATGTGGGGCCTGATAGGGGCCAAAGAGATCTGCAGGGCTGTTGGGTCTGAAGGAGGTAGCACAGATCAGGAGGATGATGGGGATTGAAGGAGGTTACTCTGAACGGGAGGGTCATTGGGTCAGGATGAGATTATGGAGATAGGGAGGGTCGTGGGGCCTTTTGGAGGTTATGGAGTTAGGGAGGTTTGTGGGGAATGATTCAGGTTACATAGATAGGAAGAGTCGTGGGGACTGAAGGAGTTTATGGAGAGAGGGAGGGCTGTGGGGACTGAAGGAGGTTATATAGATAGTAAGTTTATAGAGAAGCACAGGAAAGAAGAGCAGGTATTGGCCACTTGACCACAGAGTCGGTCCCACCATTCAACATGATCACGACTGATCATTAACCCAGTACAGTATTCCTTCTTTCACACCTTACTCTGATATTATAGTGACTACTGGCATTTAGTGATACAGTGGGCTGTAGTAACTGGGATGGGGGTGGGGTGGGGGGTGTCTTACAGAGATAGGGAGGGTTGTGGAAGCTGGGACAGGTGACAGAAACAGGGTGGGTTTTAGGAAGGGGAGGACTTTACACAGATTTGGAGGAATGCAGGGATGGGACGTGATAACAATCACAGGGAAGATTTTGGAAGCTCGATCTGAGACGGGTACAGCTGAGAACAGAAGTGAGTCAATCAGTCAGGACAGGTAGGGACAAGGTAGGATTAATAAATTAAACTGCATTTATTTCAATGCAAGGGGCCTAACAGGGAAGGCAGATTAACTCAGGACATGGTTAGGAACATGGGACTGGGATATCAGAGCAATTACAGAAACATGGCTCAGGGATGGGCAGGACTGGCAGCTTAATGTTCCAGGATACAAATGCTACAGGAAGGATAGAAAGGGAGGCAAGAGAGGAGGGGGAGTGGTATTTTTGATAACGGATAGCATTATAGCTGTGCTAAGGGAGGATATTCCCAGAAATACATCCAGGGAAGTTATTTGGTGGAACTGAGAAATAAGAAAGGGATGATCACCTTATTGGGATTGTATTACAGACCCCTCAATAGTCAAAGGGAAATTGCCAAACAAACTTGTAAGGAGATCTCAGTTATCTGTAAGAATAATAGGGTAGATATGGTAGGGGATTTTAACTTTCCAAACATTGACTGGGACTGCCATAGTGTAAAGGTTTACATGGAGAGGAATTTGTTAAGTGTGTACAAGACAATTTTCTGATTCAGTATGTGGGTGTACCAACTAGAGAAGGTGCAAAACTTGACCTAAACTAAGGAAATAAGGCAGGGCAGGTGAGTGAGGTGTCAGTGGGGGGTCACTTTGGGACCAGCGACCATAATTCTATTCATTTTAAAATAGTGATGGAAAAGGATAGACCAGATCTAAAAGTTGAAGTTCTAAATTGGATAAAGGCCCATTTTGACGGTATTAGGCAAGAACTTTTGGAAGCTGATTGGAGGCAGATGTTCGCAGGTAAAGGGATGGGTGGAAAATGGGAAGCTTTCAGTAATGAGATAACAAGAATCCAGAGAAAGTATATTCCTGTCAGGGTGTAGGGGAAGGCTGGTAGGTATAGCGAATTCTGGATGACTAAAGAAATTGAGGGTTTAGTTCAGAAAAAGAAGAAAGCACATGTCGGGTATAGACAGGATAGATCGAGTGAGTCCTTAGAGTATAAAGGAAGTTGGAGTATACTAAAGAGGGAAATCAGGAGGGCAAAAAGGGGACATGAGACAGCTCTGGCATATAGAATTAAGGAGAATGCACAGGGTTTTTACAAATATATTAAGGACAAAGGGTAACTAGGGAGAGAATAGGGCCCCTGAAAGGTCAGCAAGGCGGCCTTTGTGTGGAGCCACAGAAAATGGGAGAGATACTAAATTAATATTTTGCATCAGTATTTACTGTGGAAAAGGATATGGAAGATATAGACTGTAGGGAAATCGATGGTGACATCTTGCAAAATGTTCAGATACAGAGGAAGAAGTGCTGGATGTCTTGGAACGGTTAAAGGTGGATAACCCCCCAGGACCTGATCAGGTGTACCCGAGAAATCTGTGGGAAGCTGGAGAAGTGATTGCTGGGCCTCTTGCTGAGATATTTGTATCATCAATAATCACAGGTGAGGTGCTGGAAGACTGGAGGTTGGCAAACGTGATGCAACTGTTTAAGAAGGGTGGTAAAGACAAGCCAGGGAACTATAGACCGATGAGCCTGAACTCAGTGGTGAGCAGGTTGTTGGAGGGAACCCTGAGGGACAGGATGTACATGAATTTGGAAAGGCAAGGACTGATTAGGGATAGTCAACATGGCTTTGTACGTGGGAAATCATGTCCCACACACTCGAGTGATTTTTTGAAGAAGTAGCAAAGAAGATTGATGAGGGCAGAGTGATAGATGTGATCTATATGGACTTCAGTAAGGCATTCGACAAGGTTCCCCATGGGAGACTGATTAGCAAGGTTAGATCTCATGGAATACAGTGAAAACTAGCCGTTTGGATACAGAACTGGCTCAAAAGTAAAAGACAGAGAGTGGTGGTGGAGGATTGTTTTTCAGACTGGAGACCTGTGACCAGTGGAGTGTCACAAGGATCAGTGCTGGGCCCTCTACTTTTTTATCATTTACATAAATCATTTGGATGAGAGCATAAGAGCTACAGTTTGCAGATGACACCAAAATTGGAGGTGTAGTGGACAGCGAAGAGGGTTACAACAGGATCTGGACCAGATGGGACAATGGGCTAAGTGGCATATGGAGTTTAATTCAGATAAATGCGAGGTGCTGCATTTTCGAAAAGCAAATCTTAGCAGGACTTATACACGTAATGGTAAGGTCCTAGGGACTGTTGTTGAACAAAGAGACCTTGGAGTGCAGGTTCATAGCTCCTTGAAAGTGGAATCGCAGATAGATAAGAGAGTGAAGGCGGCGTTTGGTATGTATTCCTTTATTGGTCAGAGTATTGAGTCCAGGAGTTGGGAGGTCATGTTGCGGCTGTACAGCACATTGGTTAGGCCACTGTTGGAATATTTTGTACAATTCTGGTCTCCTTCCTATCAGAAAAATGTTGTGAAACTTGAAAGGGTTTAGAAAAGATTTACAAGAATGTTGCCAGGGTTGGAGGATTTGAGCTACAGAGAGAGGCTGAACAGACTGGGGCTGTGGCATCGGAGGCTCAGGGGTGATCTTACAGAGGTTTCAAAATTATGAGGGACATGGATAGGATAAACAGACAAAGACTTTTCCCTGGGGTTGGGGAGTCCACAACTAGAGGGCATAGGTTTAGGGTGAGAGGGGAAAGATATCAAAGAGACCTAAGGGGCAGCTTTTTCAAGCAGAGGGTGGTACGTGTATGGAACGAGCTGCCAGAGGATGTGGTGGAGGCTGATACAACTGCAACATTTAAAAGGCATTTGGATGGGTATAGGAATGGGAAGGGTTTGGAGGGATATGGGCCGGGTGCTGGCCTGTGGGACTAGATTGGGTTGGGATATCTGGTCGGCATTGACAGGTTGAACCGAAGGGTCTGTTTCCGTGCTGTACATTTCTATGACTCCACCACTCATGGAGGTTATAGAGATAAACTGTGTGATTGCATCTGGAGGAGGTTAAAGGCATAAAGGTTTGTAGTTATCGTAGGAAATTACATCATTTGGGACCAGCAGAGTTTACAGAGACTGACTGCATTTCAGAAACAGGAAGAGTTCATAATCATCATTAGAAATGCAGAAACTAATTTATGAGAGAAGCAGGGTCACTCTGCACTGTGCCCAGAGACAAGGAGGAGTCTTACAGCTGGAGGAGGTTACTAAGGTACAGGGCTTTTTTGTTGTCGTGACGGGAAGGTTACAGAGATCATGAAGGTAGTAGGAGTTCAAAAAAGTCACAAAGACAGGGAGGTTTCTCAGATCTGGAAAGGACTACACTGACCAGGGTGGCTTAAGGAACTGAAGAGTTGTTTTTCTTCAGTTAAGGAGAGATGTGACAGAACCCGGGATTAATGACAAAGGCAGAAACTTGGAGAGTTGTAGTGGTAGGAGGAGCTTACAGGGATAGGCAGTATTGTAGGGGCTGATAGAGATAGGGGAAGTGGTATCAATGAAACAGACAATGGAGAAACTGACAGACGTAGGGAGGGTTCTGTGGAACAGATGAATTTACAGACAAGATGGTGATAATGAAGCCTGAGAATTTTCTCATGTTCCTTGCCCAGCATTGTTCCTACATCATGCCCTCAGGGTCTGAATTAAAATCCACTTACTCCTCCCTGTGCTGTTTACTGTGAGTGATCTTACCGGCTGCAGAATTTACTGAAGGCTCCAGATCTCCCTCTCCATCTCGCTGGCTGACCAACCGTCTTCAATGTGGTGATGTACGAGACAGGAATTGGGAATTCTGCTGAATCAGGGACATCAGGAATACCGACAGGAGGCAGAGAAATAGACAGAATGGAAAATTACACTGATGCATGAATGTTACACATGGAGAATGGCATTGAATCCCACAGAGATCTGGAAATTCCTAATGTCCATTCCTGGCCTGTTCTGCTGCGTCCCTCTGGAGTGGCTCAGGATCTGGAGGAGCTGCAAGAGCGGGAGACGCTGACAGAGGTAGCAATTAGACCCAAAAGTAAGGGATATCACATGCAGAGAGACTGAGTGATATCAGCAGTGTGAGGATCACACAATGGTAACATCAGAAGTGGTTCTGACCAGTGAGCACTGTTACAAGTACTCAGGGAAGACTGAGCTATTTTATTGAGATAGGCTCCCCAGGTATCAGGATTATGCAGTGTGCTATAAATGGACACAGATGTGAAGGGGGACAGGTCTGACGTGAATGGAAATTCCCAAGTCCAAAGAGAAAGGTTGAAATATTGGAACACGATGGAGGTGTGGATGAAGACCAACAGAAAGAAACAGTAAGGGACTGAGTTTAATTAAAATACGACATTGTCAAAGAGATTTGTGACAGGAAATTATTGGTTAACATAAAGTAAATGCCATTTCTGCCCCTCACAATTCCTCACACACCACAAATGATATCACTTCCGCCCCTCACATCATCGCGAATGTCACACACTCAGTGACTTCCATGCCCCCCGCCCCACTGCCGTGTTTGCCACCACTTCCGCCCCCACCAACGCCGCGCACTTGCATTCTGCTGACAACCCCCCCAGGTCTCACTGTCACAATCCCTGCCCCCAGAACCCTGAGGGGAATACCACCCCTGCTCATGACTCCATCCCCATTCCCCCTAACACCACACCCACTCCAGTAACAGGCTCCGTCGCCTCCCCCAGCTCCACACCTACGCTTGGTCCCAGCTCCCAGCCCTGCCGAGTTTTCACCATTCCCCCTGACCCCCCCTCACTGAGGACGAATGATCAGTCCTCAGCAAAGTCTTCACCTTTATCCCCCTCCGTCCACACGTCAATTAATTCAATACACGCCGTGACATCGAACACTTCTTCCACCGCCTCCGCCTCAGAGCTTACTTTTACAATGAAGACTCCCACCCACCTTCCAAGGACCCTTTTGCCCACCTCCAACATACTCCATCCACCTGGACACCCCGTGCTGGCCTATTACCTGCATTCGATTTCTTCATTTGCAACTGCCGCTGACACATTAACCGCCTCAATCTATCTCCCCCCTCCCCCACTCCAACCTCTCACCCTTACAACGTGCAGCCCTCCATTCCCTCTGCTCCACTCCCGACCGCATCATCAAACCAGCAGATAGAGGGTGTGCAGTGGTAGTCTGGTGCGCTGACCTCTACACTGCTGAAGCCATGATGCCAACTCGAAGACACCTCCTCCTATCACCCCCTCGACCATGACCCACCTCCCATCACCAAACCATCATCTCCCAGAGCAGACAGAACCTCATCACCTCAGGAGGAGATCTCCCACCCACAGCTTCCTATCTCATTGTCCGGGATCCCCCACTGCCCGGTTCTACCTCCTTCCCAAGATCCACAAGCCTGACCATCCTGACCGACCCATTGTCTCAGCATGCTCCTACCCCACCGAACTCATGTCTGCCTACCTCGACATTGTCCTATCCCCCAGTCCAGGAATTACCCACATTCGTTCGAGACAACACCCATACCCTCCACCCCCTCCAAGACTTCTGTTTCCCTGGCCCCCAACGCCTCATCTTCACCATGGATATCCAATCCCTCTACACCTCCATCCTCCATGACCAGGAGCTCCAAGCCCTCCATTTCTTCATCTCCCGACGTCCACAACAGTACCCTTCCACCAATACTCTCATTCGTTTGGCTGAACTTGTCCTCACACTTAACAATTTTTTCTTCAAATCCTCCCACTTCCTCCAGACCAAAGGGGTAGCCATGGGCACCCGTATGGGCCCCAGCTCTGCCTGTCTCTTTGTTAGCTACGCAGAACAGTCCATCTTCCGTTGTTACAATGGCACCACTCCCCACGTCTTCCTCCACTACAGTGATGACTGCATTGGCGCCACATCGTGCTCCCTTGAGGAGTTTGAGCAATTCATCAACTTCACCAACACTTTCCACCCTGACCTTAAATTTACCTGGACCATCTCTGATACCTCCCTCCCCTTCCTGGACTTCTCCATCCCCATTAATGACAACCGATTTGACACTGACATTTTTTAATGAACCTTCCGACTCCCACAGCTACCTCGATTGCACCTCTTCCGAGACTACCGCCTGCAAATTTGCCAACCCGTATTCCCAATTCCTCCACCTCCGCCGTACCTGTTCCCAGGAGTGCCAGTTCCACCACAGAACACACCAGATAGCCTCCTTCTTTAGAGATCGGAATTTCCCTTCCCACGTGGTTAAAGATGCCCTCCAACGTATCTCGTCCATATCCCACACCTCCGCCCTCAGACCCCACCCCTCCAACCATAACAAGGACAGAACGCTCCTGGTGCTCACCTTCCACCCTACCAACCTTCGCATAAACCAAATCATCCGCCGACATTTCCGCCACCTCCAAACAGACCCTACCACCAGGGATACATTTCCCTCCCCACCCCTTTCTGCCTTCCGCAAAGACCATTCCCTGAGTGACTACCTGGTCAGGTCCACCCCTCCCAAAATCCCACCCTCCCTTCCTGGCACCTTCCCCTGCCACTGCAGAAATTGCAAAACCTGCGCCCACACCTCTCCCCTCACCACCATCCAAGGCCGCAAAGGAGCCTTCCACATCCAAAGTTTTACCTGCACATCCACCAATATCATTTATTGTATCCGTTGCTCCCTATGCGGTCTCCTCTACATTGGGGAAACTGGACACGTCCTAGCAGAGCACTTTAGGGAATATCTCTGGTACACCCGCACCAATCAACCCCACTGCCCTGTGGCCCAACATTTCAACGCCCCCTCCCACTCTGCCGAGGACATGCAGGCCCTGGGCTTCCTCCACCGCTGCTTCATCACCACCTGACGCCTGGAGGAAGAACGTCTCACCTTCCGCCTCGGAGCACTTCAACCCCAGGGCATCAATGTGGACTTCACCAGTTTCCTCATTTCCCCACCTCCAGCCTTCCAGCTCAGCCCCCCATGACCTGTCCTACCTGCCTATCTCCCTTCCCACCTATCCACTCCACCCTCGTCTCTGACCAATCACCCCCATCCCCACCCCCATTCACCCATTGTACTCTTTGCTACCTTCCCCCATCCTCCTCTCTGACCTATCACCTTCTTCCCCACCCCATTCACCTATTATACTCTATGCTACTTTCTCCCTATCCCCACCCCCCTCTCATTTACCTCCCAACTCTGCAGGCTCCCAGCCTCTGTTCCTGATGAAGGGCTTTTGCCCGAAACGTCATTTTCCTGCTCCTCGGATGCTGCCTGACCTGCCATGCTTTTCCAGCACCACTCTAATCTAGACTCTGGTTTCCAGCATCTGCAGTCCTTGTGTTTACATTATTGGAGGAGAAGGCAAACGAGATAAGGCATGTTGTAGACACTGAACCAAGTTACAGGCATAGGGATGGTAGTCTGGAATGAAGTACATTTAAAATATGTGGAGGGACTATCGGGAAGGGAGGAGGTTACAGCGATAGGATCTGTTATAGGAATTTAAAATTATTGAAGACACTGGACCACAAGACATGCCATAGATACACTGTTGCAGAGTAGTGAGTTTTAATATAACAGAACTTACATTGGGGTGGGGATTGAGCCTGGGGTGTGTGTGTGTACACTGCTCCCCTCCAGCACTGTATCTATGTCATGTTGTGTTAACAGATGGTTGGATCCCTCTCATTGTTCTTTGCTCTGTGCACTGTGGGTGACCTTACCTCACTACAGGATTTATTGAAGGCTCCAGATCTCCTTTCCCTTTGTCTCTCTCTGGCAGACCAACTGCGTTCAATGTGATGATGCACGATCCACCCAGCAGCTGGGAAGACTATTGAGTCAGGACTTTCCTGAGTACCTACAGGAGACAGAGAAATAGACAGAATGGGAAATTAAACAGATGCAGTGAGGGTTACACATCGAGAATGGCACTGAGTCCCACAGAGATATGGAAAATGGAGCGATATTAAGTGATAGTCCCAGATTGCTGGAAGATGTCAGGATCACACAGTCATGTTGTAAGAATGGGTTTAGCTTCATGATGCCCTGGTATCAGTGCTCAGGGATGAGCACCCAGTGAGCAGGTGAAGTAATGGCCGAGTGGTATTATTGCGAGAGAATGTATCCAAAACCTCAGCTAATGTTCAGGGCAGACAGGATTGAATCCCGCCATCTGAAAAGGAGACATTTGAAATCAATAATTTTAAAAATAATAATTAACAATCCACAAATAAGTATGAAATCATTACTGATGTACAACAAATCCAAACACTTGTCCTTTAGAGAAGGACATCTGCCCATCCTCACGTGGTCTGCACAACATCCCCACAGCAAAGGGTTTGCCTCTCAATTACCCTCTGAAATGGCCGAGCAAGTCACTCAGCTCAAGGGCTGGGCAAGAAAGGCTGGTCAGACAGAGACACCCACATCCCATACCTGATTTAAAAGAAACTATTCGGATGGTCCCTCTGGAACCGTGCTGGGACCAGTGTCCTGGCCAATCATGTCGGTAGGTTTATGGACAGGGAATTAAACTGACAGAGAGAATGCAGGTGAAAGGAGCTTTCAAATCCAAAGGGAAAAGGTAAAGCAATGGAATAGCCTGGGAATGTGGCTGAACACTAGCAGAAAGGAACAGGATGGGACAGAGGTTAATTAAAATTGTACATCAGCAAATAGGTTTGTGACAGAAAATTGTGGAAGAGAGAATATTCTGTTTTTGTTTTGAACGGACAACGTTGCTGTAATAAGGTCGATGGATTTGTGACACAGAGATAAAAGAGAATTAGACACCAGGGAGACATGGATACAGGGTAAACAAAAATATTCAGTGGTTCGTAATCTTGTGCAAACTCAGGCAAAATGGGCAACGCTAACAATAATGGATAACAAAGGCTTTACAGAGAAATCAATTAGCCTCAGATCATGAAGTAGAGTCAGTCTGAATGTAAATTCTGGCTACTACTTGCCAAGGACAGAAGCAGCAGAACAGTTTTAGCCACCGAACAGCATTTAATGGCTCGTCACTGCATTAAACAGGAACTCATTGGAATTTTTTAACAAAGGTATTGTGATAACTTTGTAAAACTTCAATATTTGTATAATCTGGGACAATCACACGGACAGCATTGATATTGGAAGAGGAGTTCGGTTAATTTTTTTTCAGTGTTTCTTTGAAAAACACATTGTGCAACTGTTAAGGGACATAACAATCGCAGAGCGACCGTGTAATGAAACTTAGTGAATGAGTAATGTCACCTGCAGAGATCCTTCGGGAAATTGTGATAAAGTGCACTTTAAATAAACAAAGTTTTAAAGTGAATCACAGAAAGGACAAGCTACAACTAGAAACAAAAATAGCCAATGACATGAAGTTGAGAGGAGAACTGACCAAGGTAAACAGGCTAAACAGACTGAAATATGTGCCTGTAACTGAACAGTGGAAAACATTTGAAGGAACAGTGTAAAATACTCAACAAAAGGACATTCCATTGAAACAGTAAAAACCTCAGCAAGAAATTCCCACTGATCCCTCACTCAGGTTCAAAAGGAATCATACTAGATTATGAGGCTGAGAAGATCACCAAAAAGGACTTAAAATCCTGAAGTGAGAGAGTGTTTTCGGAGTAAATGTTAATGGATTGCAATGGGTCTGCTCACAGCAGGAGGAGGGCTTTGGGAAGGGGAATCATGGTCAGGGTTTATTGACACAATAGGAACAGGGAGAGGTGAAGGTGCTGGAGGTGGTGAGAGTGTTACACAGAGTGGTCAGGGTGTGACAAAGCCAGGACGGATTGCTGCAGCTGGAGGGATTTGCAGAGGTAGGGAGAGACATAGGTATTTTTATATATTCATTCATGGGATGTGGGTGTCACTGCCTGGAACAACGTTCTTTGACCCCTCTGCTAATTACTGAGAGGGTAGCTCAGAGTCAGCCATATTGCTGTGGGTCTGGAGTCACATGTCGGCCAGACCAGGTTAGAATATTTGATGTCCTTCCCTAAAGGTGGTTAGTGAACTAGATGAGTTCTTCCTCCTGATAAACAATGTTTTAATGGTGGCCCCACCAATGTCTTTTACAGATACAACATGACATCCCAACTCTTACTCTTAATGCTCTCCCCAATGAAGGTAACCATCCCAAACACCTGCTTCACCAGCCTGTCTACCTGGGACACCACATTCAAAGAACTGTGTACCTGCATCCCTGGGTCTCTGACTGAAAACACCACCCAGGGCCCGAACATTAACTGTACAAGTCCCACCCTGGTTTGTTTCACCAAAATGGAACACCTCACCTTTATCTAATTAAACTCCATCTGCTATTCTTCAGCCCACTATCCCAGCAGTACTGTTCATCCTGTTGTATCACAGATAACCTTCTTCACTGTCCACTTTCCCACCAATTTCAGTGTCACCCAAAACAATTACTTACCAGGAAACCAATATTTCCATCCAAACCATTTATCCAAATGACAAACAACACAGGACCCACTCCACCGCTGGTCACATGCCTCCAGTCAGAAAAACAACATGTCTCCCACCACTCTCTGTCTCCTACCATCAAGCAAATTTTGTATCCAGTTCACTACCTCCTCCTGAATGCCATATCCTTTTTTACACTGATCTGAGCTTATTACCCAGTTTACCAGACAGAACACAGAACACAGAACAGTTCAGCCCAAGACCCTTCGGCCATGATTTCATGCCAACCTTTTCTCCAACTGTAAGCTCAAAATAACTACATACCCTTCATTTTACTATTATCCATGTGTCTGTCCAAGAGTCTATTAAATGTCCCAGATGTGTCTAATTTTACTCCCACCATTGGCAGTCCATCCAACCACCTACCATTTTCTATCCTCTTATCCATCCTCCATTGACCTTAAAATTATGCCGCCTTGTAATAGCCATTTATGCGATAGGAGGAAACGTCTCTGACTATTCACTCTCTCTGTGCCTCTCATCATCTTTTTCACCTCCACAAAGTCGCCCCACCTCCTTCTTCACTCCAATGAAAAAAGCCTTAGCTCCCTCAACCTTTCTCCACAAGAAATGCCCTCCATTGCAGGCAGCATCTTGGTAAATCTCCTGTGTACACTCTCTAAAACTTGCACATCCTTCCTGTAAACAGGAACTGAACACAGTATTCCAAGTGTGGTCTCACCAGGACGCTATAAAGATGCGGTAAAACCTCACGGCTCTTACAGTCAATCCCCTTCTAAGGGGAGCCAACACAACATATGCCTTTTTAACAACCCTACCAACGTGCGTGGCGATTTTGAGGGATCTATGGACACGGACCCCATGATCTCTGTTCCTCCACACTGCCAAGTATTCTGCCTTTCACCCTGTATTCTATATTCAGGTTCGACCTTCCAGAATGAATCACTTCACACTTTTCCGGATTGGACTCCATCTGCCACTTCCAGCCCAGCTCTGCGTCCTGTCAATGTCCCATTGCAACCGACAACAGCCTTCCACATTCCCCACCACTCCACCAATCTTCATGTTATTGGCAAACTTACTAACCCACTCTCCAACATCCACATCCAAGTCATTTACAAAAATCACAGAGAGCAGACTCCTGGAGCTGATTGTTACAGAACCCCACTGGTCACTGAGCTCCAGGCTCAATACTGTCCATCTGCTGCCACCCTCTGTCTTCTCTGGGCCATCCAATCCTGTATCCAGACAGACAGATTTCCCTGTATCCCAATTTTCCTTCTTTTTTGAATGAGCCATCAACATATTCTGTCATATCCTCAAAGAATTCAATAAGGTTTGTGAGGCATGACCTGACCCCTCACAAACCCATACTGACTGTGGCTAATTTAACTATGGTTTTCCAAGTCGTCATAAATCCGGTCTTTAGAATCCTCGCCAAGAATCTGCACACCACAGACATTCGACCAAATCTGTAATTCCCAGAATTCTACCTCCGTAACATGGCTCGGACTTTACAAATCTTCCCTCCTCTGCCATGTTCCCCAGAAGGGCACTGGAGGGTGGTGGGGGTTACAGAGATAGGGAGGGATATCAGGACAGGAGGATTTTGCAGACATGAGGAGGGTTGCAATGCCAAAAGGAGGCTTCAGTAATTGTGAGGTTTCATGGTGATGAAGGCATTTGAGGAGGGAGGGAGGGAGGGAGGATTGTAGGGAAATTAGAGGTTTCACAGTTTAGGTGTTTTGTTAGGACTGTAAGTGGTTACTGAGTTGGGGAGGGTGTAAGCACTGGTGGTTGTTCCATAAACATGTGGTTTTGGTTGCAATGGCAGGAAGAGGATTCAGGAAGCTGGAGAGTATGGGGTCTGAACGAGGTTACACAAATGGGAAGAGTTGTCAGGAGGGGAGGTGTTTACAGAGACAGCAATGGTCTGATCTGGAGCAGAGGACCCAGATTGGGAGGGATGTGGGGACTGGTGGTGATTTCACAGGGAAGGAGGACCATAGACCCACAGGAGGTTACAGAAATGTGGAGCGCTGTAGGGCTGACAGGGGTTCATGGAGATGGGAATGTTGGGAGGGATAGAGAAGTTTACAGGGATAAGGATGTTTGTAGACCAGGGCTGGATCACAGACAGGGACTGTTTTAGGGAGCTGAGCAGATTACAGAGATAAAGATGTTTGTATCGACTGGAAGAACAAACAGAGATATGCAGGGTAGTCATGACTGAAGATGTTTATAGACATAGGAAGGCTTAGGTTCTGGGGGTTATGGAGGCTGTGGAATCTGGATTTCTTTTCAGAGACTGGGATAACAATTATGGTCAGAAACAGTTTCACAGATAAGGGAGCATAGCACAAACAGAAGGAAGTTGCAGAGGAAGGTGACATTTAAACAGATAGTGGTGTAAGAGCTGGACAAGGTTATGGAGATGGGTAGATGATGGAGACACAGGAGGAGCTTACATTGACATGGGGGTGATAGTGACAGGAGGGTGTTAAATAGATAGTGGGGTTTGTAGGGACTGGATTGGGAGAGGCACAGGCATGGAGTGAGTTCGACAGATCAGGATTACTGCAGAGACCTGAGAGGATTACACTGATCGGGATGGTGGTCGGGTCTCCACAGACTGTTGGTGTTTAGGGAATGGAAGAGATTTGGTAGATAGGGAGGGATGTAAGAGCTGCAGGAGCTTATGGAGAGTTGAAGAGTTGGAGCAGTTTGCAGCGGTAGGTTTCTCAGACAGGAGTAGGTTATAGATAGTGAGGGTTGTGGGGTCTGAGTAAGTCAAAAAGAGGAGAGTTTTCGGGTCTGGAAGAGGTTACACTGACAGGGACAGTTGTAGAGACTGAAGCAAAAATGCATGGAGAAGGTTACACAGATAGGGAGGTGAGTAGGGACTGAAGGTGAATACACAGACATGGAGGGTTGTATTGTTAGACGGAGCTGAGAGGGATAGGGACCGGTGTAGGGATTTACACGGATAGAGAAGGTTGTGTTTTTGGAGAAGGTTACACTGATACAGACAGTGTTAGGGAGTGTTTAGTGGATTACAGAGGAGCTCAGAGAGAATGTATTATGGGGAGTGGAGGAGATCACAGACACAGAGATGGCTCTCGGGTTGAAAAGACCTTCTACAGATCCTCAGTGCTGTAAGGCTGGAGGGAGGTTATAACAGTGAGTGTTGCCAAGACTTAATTACTTCACTGATCTAGAGCAGGGCTCAGCATGTAAATGTCAAAGGGAAGTTGAGACAGTCCAGATGAGTGTTCAGAGATACAAATGTTTATGGGAGTTTCAAGAGGGAACAATGATTGGGAGGCCTCTACCAAATGGGAATAGTTATAGGGAGGGTTCGAAAAGCAGGAAGAGGTGACAGACATATCGATCTTTGAAAGGACTGGAGAAGGTTATATAGGCAAAGAGTGTTTTAGAGTCTGGAGGAGATTACTGTGTTAAGGAGAATATTGGGGATAAGGCCAGGTGTAAGAGACGGGGATGGTTGGTAGGGCTGAACAATAACCTGAATAGAATCGCCATCGTGTGCAACCAGGCCATTCGGCCCAACCAGTCCATTCCAAAACTCTGAAGAGCATCCTACCCAGACCCACCCCTCTACCTATACATTAAACACTGCATTTCTCGTGGTGAACTTACTTAAACCACACAGTCCTGAATACCACAGTCAATTTATGATGGCCAATTCACTGATGGTGCAAATTTTGGACACACACACACTCACACACACACACACACACAACAAGGGAGTGACACACTGTGTGTGTTTGCGAGGGGGATACACGCAGACACACAGCGAGGGATGGACATACACACGCAAATCAAGGGTGGGACACGCACACACGCAAATCGAGGTTGGGACATGCACACACGCAAATCGAGGGTGGGACACGCACACACGCAAATCGAGGGTGGGACACGCACACACGCGGCGAGGGTGGGACACGCACACACGCGGCAAGGGAGGGACACGTACACACGCGGCGAAGGTGGGGACGTGCATCTGCACACACACACAGACACCACGAGGGAAGGACACGCACAGACACCGAGGAAGGGACACTCACACACACAGCAAGAAAGGGATACGCACACACGAGGAAGAGACACGCACCCACACAGCGAGGGAGAGACACGCACACACACAGCGAGGGAGGGACACACAGTGAAGGAGGGACAAACACACACACGGTGAGGGGCAGGGCATGTGCACACAAATTGAGGGGGGGCACACACACGCAAAGCGAGGGAGGGACACGCAAACACACACACAGTGAGGGGAATACAGACAGACACACGGCGAGGGAGGGACACACACACACAGTGAGGGACGGGGACACACACATGTAAAGCGAAGGAGGGACACGCACACATACACACACACACAAACACACAGCAAGGGAGAAACGCGCACACACAGCGAGGAAAGGACAAACACACAGCAAGGGAGAAACGCGCACACACAGCGAGGAAAGGACAAACACACACACTTATGGTGAGGGGAATACACGCAGACACACAGTGAGGGAGCGGACACACACACACCGCGAAGGAGGGACAAGCACACACATGCCGAGGGGGAGGACATGTGCACAGAAATTGAGAGGGGGCACACACACACAGCGAGAGAGGACACACACAGACATGGCAAGCTGGTCACCCACTCAAGGGACGGATACACACACACACACGCAAAGCGAAGGAGGGACACGCACACATACAAACACACAAACACACACAGAACAAGGGAAGGATATGCACCCACACACACAAGGGACGGGGACACACACACGCACAGCGAGGGAGTGATATGCAAACGCAAACAGAGAGGGGGTTACCCGCAGACACACAGCGAAGGAAGGACACACTAACACACACGCACACTGCGAGGGAGGGACAAATATACACACACATAGCGAGGGAGGGACACGCATACGCACAGTGAGGGAGGGATACGCGCACTACACAGAGAGTGGGTTATCTGCAGACACACAGCGAGGGAGGGACATGCACACACACAGCAAGGGAGGGACACGCACACACACAGCAAGAAAGGGATACCCACACACGAGGCACAGACAAGCACACACACAGCGAGGGAGGGACACGCACAGACACGCAGCAAAGGGAGACACACATGGACACAGTGAGGGAAGGACATGCACACACAGCGAGGGAGGGACACACTGAAACACGCAGTGAGGGAGCGACACGCACACACTCAGCGAGGGAGGGACACACTGAGACACGCAGTGAGGGAGCAACACGCACACACTCAGCGAGGGAGGGACACGCACACACGCAGTGAGGGAGCGACACGCACACACTCAGCGAGGGAGGGACACGCACACACTCAGCGAGGGAGGGAAACGCAGCGAAGGAGGGACACGCACACACACAGCGAGGGAGCGACACGCACACACGCAGCGAGGGAGCGACACGCACACACAGCGAGGGAGGGAAACGCAGCGAAGGAGGGACACGCACACACTCAGCGAGGGAGGGACAAACACATACCGCGAGGGAGAGGGCATGTGCACACAAATTGAGAGGGGGCACACACACGCAAAGCGAGGGAGGGACACGCAAACACACACACACAGTGAGGGGAATACAGACAGACACACGGCGAGGGAGGGACACACACACAGCGAGGGAGGGATACGCACATACACACAGAGAGGGACGGGGACACACACACATAAAGCGAAGGAGGGACACGCACACATACACACACACATACACACACAAACACAGAGCAAGGGAGAGATGCGCACACACAGCGAGGAAGGGACAAACACACACACAAGAGACGGACACACACTCAGCGAGGGAGTGACACACGCACACACAGCAAGAGGCGCATACACACGCACAAAGCAAGGGAGGGACACGCACACATACACACACACACACACAGCAAGAGGGACACACACACACACACACAGAGCAAGGGGGTAACTCACACATACACAGCGAGGGAAGGACACACACACACACACACACACAGCAAGAGGGACACACACACACACACACACACAGGGCAAGGGGGTAACTCACACACACACACACAGGGCAAGGGGGTAACTCACACATACACAGCGAGGGAAGGACACACACACACACACACACACACACACACACACACACACGCAGCAAGAGGGACACACACACACACACACAGGGCAAGGGGGTAACTCACACGTACACAGCGAGGGAAGGACACACACACACACACACACACACACACACACACACACACGCAGCAAGAGGGACACACACACACACACACACAGGGCAAGGGGGTAACTCACACACACACACACAGGGCAAGGGGGTAACTCACACATACACAGCGAGGGAAGGACACACACACACACACACACACACACACACACACACACGCAGCAAGAGGGACACACACACACACACACAGGGCAAGGGGGTAACTCACACGTACACAGCGAGGGAAGGCCACACACACACACACACACACACACACACAGCAAGAGGGACACACACACACAGGGCAAGGGGGTAACTCACACGTACACAGCGAGGGAAGGCCACACACACACACACACACACACACACAGCAAGAGGGACACACACACACACACACACACAGGGCAAGGGGGTAACTCACACATACACAGCGAGGGAAGGCCACACACACACACACGCACACACACACACACACACATGCGCAGCAAGAGGGGGACACACACACACAGGACAAGGGGGTAACTCACACATACACAGTGAGGGAAGAACACGCACACACACGCAGCAAGGGAGGGACACGCACACACAGAGACAGCGAGGGTGAGTGCCAACAAACACATACACACACACATACACAGAGCGAGGGAGTGTCACACACAGACACACAGAGCAAGGGAGTGTCACACATGCACACACAGAGCGAGGGAGGGACACACACACACACAAACAGCGTGGGAGGGACACGCACACACAGTGAGGGAGCAACATGCGCATGAGGAAGCACACAAACACAGACACACACAGTGAGAGAGGGACACGCGCACACACGCACAGCAAGAGGGACACACACACACAGAGCAAGGGGGGAACTCACACATACACAGTGAGGGAGGGCCACACACACACACACGCACAGCAAGAGGGGTGCGCGCACACACACACACCACACACACACACACAGAGGGAGGGACACACATGCACACACCTAGTGAGGGAGGGACACACAGAGAAGGAGGGACAAGCACACACACTGCGAGGGGGAGGGCATGTGCACACAAATTGAGAGGGGGCACACACACGCAAAGCAAGGGAGGGACACGCGCGCACACACACACACACACACAGCGAGGGAGGGACACGCACATACACACAGTGAGGGGGATACACGCATACACACAGAGAGGGAGGGACACACACACACTGCGAGGGACGGGGACACACACACACAAAGCGAAGGAGGGGCATGCATATACACACACACAAACATAGAGCGAGTGAGAGACGCACACACACAGTGAAGGAGGGACAAACACACACACAAGGGACGGACACACAGTCAGAGCGAGGGAGTGACATGCGCACACACAGCAAGAGGTGCACACACACACACACACACACGCACATGCACACGCACAAAGCAAGGGAGGGACACGCACACATACACACAGACACACAGCAAGGGAGTGACACGCATACACACACACACACAGCGAGGGAAGGACAGTCACATACACTGTAAAAGCAAGAGGGGACACGCACACACAGCGAGGGATGGACACGCACATGCTCAAGCACACAAACACAGACACACAGCTAGAGGGGGACATGCACACACACAGCCAGGGAGGGACATGGACACATGCAAACACACACACACAGAGCAAGAGAGGGACACACACACAAACAGCGAGGGGGAGACACATGCACACACAGTGAGGGAGGGCCACGTACACACATGCACAGCAAGAGTAACACACATACACACACAGTGCAGGAAACTGACACATAAACAGTGAGGGAGGGACACACATGCATACACACACACACACATACACACACACACACACACAAGACACACCGCGAGGGAAGGACACTCACATATACTGCAAGAGGGACACACATACTCACAGCAAGAGGGGGACACGTACACACAGTGAGGGAAGAACACGCACATGCCCAAGCACATAAACACAGACACACAGCGAGAGAGGGACACGCGCACACAGAGACAGCGAGGGTGAGACCACACACACATACACACACAGCGAGGGAGTGTCTCTCACACACACACACACAGAGCGAGGGAGTGTCACACATGCATACACACACAGCGAGGGAGGGCCACGCACACACACGCACAGCAAGAGGGACACACACACAGAGAGCAAGGGGGGAACTCACACATACTCAGTGAGGGAGGGACACACACATACGCACACATTCAGCGAGGGTGCGACACATGCACAGACAGCGAGGAAGGGCCACGTGCACACACACAAAGCAAGAGGAGTGCACACACACACACACACACACACACACACACACAGAGCGAGGGAGGGACACACATACACAGACAGCGAGGGAGCAACACGTGCATGAGGAAGCACACAAACACAGGCACACACAGCGAGAGAGGGACACACACACACACATGCACACACAGCGAGGGAGGGACACACACACACACACACACACACACACACACAGCAAGAGAGGGATACGCACACACACAGTGAGGTGGAGACACATGCACACGCAGCGAGGGAGGGCCACGCGCACACACGCACAGAGCAAGTAGGGGAAACTCACACATACACAGCGAGAGAGGGACACACACACACAGACAGAGAGGGTGGGACCACGCACACACACACACACACACACACACACGCACAGTGAGGGAGGGACGGATGTACACACACAGATACAGTGAGGGGGACTCGCACACACACACACACACACACACACACACACACACACACACACACACAGCGAGGGAGGGACGGACCCGCACACTCACAGCGTGGGAGGGAGACACAATTACACACACGCACACACACAGAGGGACACCCACGTAAACACACACACAGAGCGAAGGAGGGATACACACACACACACAGGGAGAGAGATAAACATACACACAATGCGATAGAGTGACACACACTCAAACAGTGAGTGAGGGACACGCAGTGAAGGGGGGACACACAAGCACATACAGTGAGGATGTGACACGTACACACAAACAGCGAGGGAGGGACACACACACACACACTGAGCGAGGGACTTGCTGAGACACGCAGCGAGGGAGGGATGCGCGCACACACAGCAAAGGAGGGACACTCACACACAGCGAGGGAAGGACAAGCACACAGCAAGGGAGGGACAAGCACACACAGAGAGAGAGAGAGGACATGCACAGGCACAGCGAAGGAGGGACACAAGCACACACAGCAAGGGGGGGGACATGCACTCACACAGCGAGGGGAGATGCGCACATACAGTGAGGGACACGCACACACACAAGGTAGGGACACACACGCAAAGCAAGGGAGTGACACGTGCACACACAGTGAGAGAGGGACATGCGCCCACAGCGAGGGAAGGACATGCACATACACAGCGAGGGAGGGACATACACACACACACACACACACACACACACACACAGAGGGATGGATGGAGACACACACACACTCACACAGCATGAGAGGGACACACAGACCCACAGTGAGGGAGTGACATGCGCGTGCACACACACACACAAACACAGCGAGGGAGGGACACACACATACACTGCAAGAGGGACAAACATACTCACAGCAAGAGGGGGACAAGCACACACAGCGAGGGAGGGACACGCGCATGCGCAAGCACACAAACACAGGCACACAGCTAGAGAGGGACACACAAATACACGGCAAGGGAGGGACGCACACACAGACAGCGAGGGAGAGACACACACACATACACATAACGAGGGGGCGACACATGCACACACAGCAAGGGAGGGCCACACACACACACACGCACAGCAAGAGGGACACGCACACATACAAACAGTTAAGGGGATACACGCAGACACACAGCGAGGGAGGGACACACAGGGGGGGACACACAGACATACAGTGAGGGAGTGACACGCACATACACATCAAGAGGGACACACATTCACACCAAAAGGGGGACATGCGCACACACACACAGAGCAAGGGAGAGAAGGACATGCACACACAGAGTGGGAGGGACACGCAAACACAGCAAGGGGGGACATGCACTCACACACAAACGGGGGGACTAACACATACACAGCGAGGGACACGCACACACACAGAGCGAGGGAGGGACACACATATACACAGCAAGGGAGGGACACACATATACACAGCAAGGGAGGGACACACACACACACAGACAGCGAGGGTGGGACCATATACACACACACAGAGCGAGGGAGATGTACACACACACACACAGCAAGGAGGGACTAGCACACACACAGTGAGGAGGGGCACGCTCATACACAGCGAGGGAAGGACGTGCACACACACAGCGTGGTAGGAACATGCACACACACAGCGAGGGAGCAACATACACAAACACACACAGCAAGGGGGTCATGCACTCACACAGCAAGGGGAGATGGCACACACAGGGAGGGGGATATACACAAAGAGCAAGGGAGGGACACACACACACAGCAAGGGAGGGACACGCACACACACACACAGTTAAGGGGATACATGCAGACACACAGCCAGGGAGGGACACACATACTCACACACACACACACACAGCGAGGGAGGGACACTCACATACACTGCAAGAGCAATACACATACACTGCAAGAGCGATACACATACTCACAGCAAGAGGGGGACACACACACAGCGAGGGAGGGACACGCACATGCACAAGCACAAAATTACAGACACACAGCGAGAGAGGGACACGAACACACAGCCTGGAAGGGACATGCACACACAATGAGGGAGGGACACACACAAGCACAAACACACACACAGAGCAAGAGAGGGACATGCGCACACCCAACGATGGGGAGACATATGCACACACAGCAAGGGAGGGCCACGCACACACACAGCGAGGGAGGGACACACGCACACAGCGAGAGGAGATACACGCGCACACACACAGTGAGGGAGGGGGACACACACACAGCAAGGGGGTGATACACGCACACACACAGCGAGGGAGGGACACACACACAGAGCGAGGGGGAATACATGCGCTCACACACAGCGAGGTGGGGGACACGCAAACACACAGCGAAGGAGGGACACGCTCACAGATAGCGAGGGGGACACACACGCACACAGCGAAGGAGGGACACGCTCACACACAGCGAGGGAGGGACATGCTCACACACAGCGAGGTGGGACACACGCACACAGCGAAGGGGTGGACACGCACACACACAGCGAGGGAGGGACACGCTCACAGACAGCGAGGGGGGGACACGCTCACACACAGCGAAGGAGTTACACGCTCACACACAGCGAGGGGGGGACATGCTCACAGACAGCGAGGGAGGGACACGCTCACACACAGCGAGGGGGGGACACGCTCACACACAGCGAGGGGGACACACACGCACACAGCGAGGGGGGGACACACGCACACAGCGAGGGGGACACACACGCACACAGCGAGGGGGGGACACACGCACACAGCGAGGGGGGGGACACAGGCACACACAGCGAGGGGGGGACACGCTCACACAGCGAGGGATGGGGACACACACACACACACACAGCGAGGGGGGGGGACACACACACAGCGAAGGAGGGACATGCTCACAGACAGCGAAGGAGGGACACGCTCACAGACAGCGAGGGAGGGTCACACACACAGCGAGGGGGGGATACACGCACACACACAGCGAGGGAGGGACACACACACACAGCGAGGGGGACACACGCACACACAGCGAGGGAGGGTCACATGCACACAGCGAGGGGGGGACACGTGCACACACACAGCGAGGGAGGGACATGCTCACACACAGCGAGGGAGGGGGACACGAACACAGCGAAGGAGGGACACGCTCACAGACAGCGAGGGGAAGACACACGCACACAGCGAAGGAGGGACACGCTCACACACAGCGAGGGAGGGACACGCTCACACACAGCGAGGGGGGGACACGCTCACAGACAGCGAAGGAGGGACACGCTCACACACAGCGAGGGGGGGACATGCACACAGCGAGGTGGGGGACACAGGCACACACAGCGAGGTGGGGCACACACGCACACAGCGAGGTGGGGGACACAGGCACACACAGCGAGGTGGGGCACACACGCACACAGCGAGGCGGGGGACACACACACAGCGAAGGAGGGACACGCTAACACACAGCGAAGGAGGGGGACACACACACAGCGAAGGAGGGACACGCTCACACACAGCGAGGGAAGGACACGCACACACAGTGAGGGAGGGACACACGCACACACAGTGAGGGAGGGACACACGCACACACAGCGAGGGGGGGACACACGCACACAGCGAGGGGGGGGACACACGCACAGAGCACGGGGCGGACACACGCACACAGCAAAGGTGGGGACACGCACACAGCGAAGGAGGGACACGCTCACACACAGCGAGGGGGACACACACGCACATAGTGAGGGGGGGACACACGCACACAGTGAGGTGGGGGACACTCGCACACACAGCGAGGGGGGGACACGCGCACACACAGCGAGGGGGGGACACGCGCACACAGCGAGGGGGGGACACGCACACACACAGCGAGGGAGGGACACGCTCACACACAGCGAGGGAGGGACACGCTCACACACAGCGAGGGGGGGGACACACGCACACAGCGAGGGGGGATACACGCACTGAGCGAGGGGGGGACACACGCAAACAGCGAGGTGGGGGACACACAAACACAGCGAGGGAGGGACACGCTCACACATAGCGAGGGAGGGACACGCACACACACAGCGAGGGGGGGACACGCACACACAGCGAGGGAGGGACACGCTCACACACAGCGAGGGGGACACACACACACACAGCGAGAGAGGGACACACGCACACAGCGATGGGGGACACGCTTTCACACAGCGAGGGAGGGACATGCACACACACAGCGAGGGAGGGACACGCGCACACACAGCGAGGGAGGGACACGCGCACACACAGCGAGGGAGGGACACGCACACACACAGCGAGGGAGGGACACGCACACACACAGCGAGGGAGGGACACGCGCACACACAGCGAGGGGGTACACACGCACACAGCGAGGGGGGACACACGCACACAGCGAGGGGGTACACACGCACACAGCGAGGGGGGGACACACGCACACAGCGAGGGGGGGACACACGCACACAGCGAGGGGGGGGACACACGAACACACACAGCGAGGGAGGGACACACACGCACACAGCGAGGGAGGGACACGCTCACACACAGCGAGGGGGGGACACGCTCACACACAGCGAGGGAGTGACAGGCACACACAGAAGGAGGGAGGGACATGCTCACACACAGCGAAGGGGTACACACACGCACACAGCAAGGGGGGGACACACGCACACAGCCAGGGGGGGACACACGCACACAGCCAGGGGGGGACACACGCACACAGCCAGGGGGGGACACACGCACACAGTGAGGGGGGGGGACACGCACACATCGAGGGAGGGACACACGCACATACACAGCGAGGGGGGGACACACGCACACAGCGAAGGAGGGACACGCTCACAGACATCGAGGGAGGGACAAACACGCACACAGCGAAGGAGGGACACGCTCACACACATCGAGGGGACACACATGCACACAGCGAGGGGGTACACACGCACACAGCGAGGGGGACACCCGCACACAGCGGGGGGGGACACCCGCACACAGCGAGGGGGGATACACGCACTGAGCGAGGGGGGGACACACGCACACAGTGAGGTGGGGGACACACGCACACAGCGAGTGGTGGACACGCTCACACACAGCGAGGGAGGGACACGCACACACACAGCGAGGGGGGGACACGCTCACACACAGCGAGGGAGGGACACGCTCACACACAGCGAGGGAGGGACACGCTCGCACACAGCGAGGGGGGGACACGCTCACACACAGCGAGGGGGGGACACGCACACACACAGTGAGGGAGGGACACGCTCACACACAGCGAGGGGGGGACACGCACACACACAGTGAGGGAGGGACACGCACACACTCAGCGAGGGAGGGACACGCGCACACACAGTGAGGGAGGGACACGCTCACACACAGCGAGGGAGGGACACGCTCACACACAGCGAGGGAGGGACATGCGCACACTCAGCAAGGGAGGGACACGCGCACACACAGCGAGGGAGGGACACGCACACACACAGCGAGGGAGGGACACACGCACACACACAGCGAGGGAGGGACACACACGCACACAGCGAGGGAGGGACACGCTCACACACAGCGAGGGAGGGACACGCTCACACACAGCGAGGGAGGGACAGGCTCACACAGAACGAGTGAGGGACATGCTCACACACAGCGAAGGGGTACACATGCACACAGCGAGGGAGGGACACGCACACACAGCACAGGGGGGGAAACACGCACATAGTGAGGGGGGACACACGCACACAGCGAGGGGGGACACACCCACAACAAGCGAGGGGGGGTACACACAAACACAGTGAGGGGGGGACACACGCACACAGCGAGGGGTGGGGACACGCTCACAGACAGCGAGGGGGGGACACGCACACACACAGCGAGGGAGGGACACGCACACACACAGCGAGGGGGACACGCGCACACAGCGAGGGGGGGGAACACGCACACAGCGAGGGCGGGGAAAGACGCACACATCGAGGGGGGGAAACACGCACACAGCGAGGGGGGTACACCCGGACACAGCGAGGGGGGACACACGCACACAGTGAGGGAGGGACACGCTCACACACAGCGAAGGAGGGACACACGCACACAGCGAGGGGGGGACACACGCACACTGCGAGGGGGGGACACACGCACACAGCGAGGGGGGGACACATGCGCACAGCGAGGGGGGGGACACAAGCGCACAGCGAGGGGGGACACACTCATAGACAGCGAAGGAGGGACACGCTCACAGACAGCGAGGGGGGGACACGCTCACACACAGCGAGGGGGGACGCTCGCACACAGCACGGGGGGGACACCCACACCAAGCGAGGGGGGGGACACACAAACACAGTGAGGGGGGGGACACACGCACACAGCGAGGGGGGGACACATGCACACAGCGAGGGGGGGGACACACGCACACAGCAAGGGGGGGGGACACGCACACAGCGAGGGGGGGACACACGCACACAGCGAGGGGGACACATGCACACAGCGAGGGGGACACACACGCACACAGCGAGGGGGGGGACACACGCACACAGCGAGGGGGTACACACGCACACAGCGAGGGGGGACACAGGCACACAGCGAGGGGGGGGGACACGCTCACAGACAGCGAAGGAGGGACACGCTCACACACAGCGAAGGAGGGACACACGCACACAGCGAGGGAGGGACACGCACACACACAGTGAGGGGGAACACACGCACACACACAGCGAGGGAGACACACACACACACACAGCGAAGGAGGGACACACGCACACAGCGAAGGGGGGGAACACGCACACACACAGCGAGGGAGGGGGACATGCTCACAGACAGCAAGGGGGAGGACACGCACACACACAGCGAGGGAGGGGGACACTCTCACAGACAGCGAAGGAGGGACACGCTCACAGACAGCGAGGGGGGGACACGCTCACACACAGCGAGGGGGGACACACGCACACACACAGCGAGGGGGGACACACGCACACACACAGCGAGGGGGGGAAACACGCACACAGCACAGGGGGGGAAACACGCACATAGTGAGGGGGGAGACACGCACACAGCGAGGGGGACACACGCACACAGCGAGGGGGGGGACACCCACACCAAGCGAGGGGGGGACACACAAACACAGTGAGGGGGGGACACACGCACACAGCGAGGGGTGGGGACACGCTCACAGACAGCGAGGGAGGGACACGCACACACACAGCGAGGGGGACACGCGCACACACAGTGAGGGGGACACACGCACACAGCGAGGGGGGGATACCCGCACACAGCGAGCGGGGGAGATGCTCACAAACAGCGAGGGGGGACACACGCACACAGCGAGGGGGGGGACACACACGCACACAGTGAGGGAGGGACACGCTCACACACAGCGAGGGAGGGACACGCTCACACAGCGAGGGGGACACACACCCACACAGCGAGGGGTGGGGACACGCACACACACACAGCGAGGGAGGGACACGCTCACACACAGCGAAGGAGGGACACACGCACACAGCGAGGGGGGAACACATGCTCACACACAGCGAGGGTTGGGGACACGCACACACACAGTGAGGGGGGACACACGCACACAGTGAGGGAGGGACACACGCACACAGCGAGGGGGACACACGCACACACACAGCGAGGGAGTGGGAACATGCACACAGCGAGGGGACACACACGCACACAGCGAGGGGGGGACACACGCACACAGTGAGGGGGGGACACACGCACACAGCGAGGGGGGGACACACACACACAGCGAGGGGGGGGGACACCCACACAAAGCGAGGGGGGGAACACCCACACAAAGCGAGGGGGGGAACACGCACATACACAGCGAGGGAGGGGGACACGCTCACAGACAGCGAGGGGGAGGACACGCACACACACAGCGAGGGAGGGGGACACGCTCACAGACAGCGAAGGAGGGACACGCTCACAGACAGCGAGGGGGGGACACGCTCACAAACACCGAGGGGGGACACACGCACACAGCACGGGGGGGACACCCACACCAAGCGAGGGGGGGGACACACAAACACAGAGAGGGGGGGGACACACGCTCACAACGAGGGGGGGGACACACGCACACAGCGAGGGGGGACACACGCACACAGCGAGAGGGTACACAGGCACACAGCGAGGGGTGGGGACACACGCACACAGCGAGGGGTGGGGACACACGCACACAGCGAGGGGTGGGGACACGCTCACACTCAGCGAAGGAGGGACATACGCACACAGCGAGGGAGGGACACGCACACACACAGTGAGGGGGGACACACGCACACAGCGAGGGAGGGACACACGCACACAGCGAAGGGGGGGAACACGCACTCACACAGCGAGGGAGGGGGACACGCTCACAGACAGCGAAGGAGGGACACGCTCACAGACAGCGAGGGGGGACACGCTACACACAGCGAGGGGGGGACACACGCACACACACAGCGAGGGGGGACACGCTCACAGACAGCGAGGGGGGACACGCTCACACACAGCGAGGGGGGACACACGCACACACACAGCGAGGGGGGACACGCTCACAGACAGCGAGGGGGGGACACGCTCACACACAGCAAGGGGGGACACACGCACACACACAGCGAGGGGGGACACACGCACACACACAGCGAGGGGGGACACGCTCACAGACAGCGAGGGGGGACACGCTCACAGACAGCGAGGGGGGGACACGCTCACACACAGCGAGGGGGTCACACGCACACACAGCGAAGGAGGGACACGCTCATGCCCACAGCGAGGGGGCGGCTCACGCACACAGCGAGGGGGGGACACACGCACACAGCGAGGGGGGGACTCACGCACACAGCGAGGGGGGACACAGGCACACAGCGAGGGGGGGGGACTCACGCACACAGCGGGGGGGGACTCACGCACACAGCGAGGGGGGTCTCACACGCACACAGCGAAGGAGGGACACGCTCATGCCCACAGCGAGGGGGCGGCTCACGCACGCAGCGAGGGGGGGACTCACGCACACAGTGAGGGGGTCTCACGCACTACAGCGAGGGGGGGGACTCACGCACACAGCGAGGGGGGTGGACTCACGCACACAGCGAGGGGTGGACTCACGCACACAGCGAGGGGTGGACTCACGCACACAGCGAGGGGTGGACTCACGCACACAGCGAGGGGGGGACTCACGCACACAGCGAGGGGGGGACTCACGCACACAGCGGGGGGGACTCACACACACAGCGAGGGGGGGACTCACGCACACACAGCGAAGGAGGGACACGCTCACGCACACAGTGAGGGAGACACACACGCACACAGCGAGGAGGGGGACACACGCACACAGCGAGGGGGGGACACATGCACGCACACAGCGAGGGGGGACACATGCACGCACACAGCGGGGGGGGACACATGCACACAGAGAGGGGTGGACACACGCACACAGCGAGGGGGCGCTCACACACACACAGCGAAGGAGGGACACGCTCATGCCCACAGTGAGGGGGCGGCTCACGCACACAGCGAGGGGGGAACACACGCACACAGCGAGGGGGGGGACTCACGCACACAGCGAGGGGGGAACACACGCACACAGCGAGGGGGGGGGACTCACGCACACAGCGAGGGGGGTCTCACACGCACACAGCGAGGGGGGACACGCTCATGCCCACAGCGAGGGGGCGGCTCACGCACAACAGCGAGGGGGGGACTCACGCACACAGCGAGGGGGGGGACTCACGCACACAGCGGGGGGGGGGACTCACGCACACAGCGAGGGGTGGACTCACGCACACAGCGAGGGGTGGACTCACGCACACAGCGGGGGGGGGGGGAACTCACGCACACAGCGAGGGAGGGGACTCACGCACACAGCGAGGGGGGGACTCACGCACACACAGCGAAGGAGGGACACGCTCACGCACACAGCGAGCGGGGGATACACGCAGACAGCGAGGGGGACACACACGCACACACAGCGAAGGAGGGACACGCTCACGCACACAGCAAGGGGGGGGAGTCACGCACACAGCGAGGGGGGGCTCACGCACACAGCGAGGGGGGGCTCACGCACACAGCGGGGAGGGGACTCATGCACACAGCGAGGGGGGGTCTCACAAACACAGCGAGCGGGGGACTCACACACACAGCGAGGGGGGGACGCACGCACACAGCGAGGGGGGTCTCACGCACACAGCGAAGGAGGGACACGCTCATGCACACAGCGAGGTGGGGTCTCACGCACACACAGCGAAGGAGGGACACGCTCACGCACACAGCGAGGGGGGGGGACACACGCACACAGCGAGGGGGGGGACACACGCACACAGCGAGGGGGGGGACACACGCACACAGCGAGGGGGTACACACGCACACAGCGAGGGGGGGGACACGCTCACAGACAGCGAAGGAGGGACACGCTCACACACAGCGAAGGAGGGACACACGCACACAGCGAGGGAGGGACACGCACACACACAGTGAGGGGGGACACACGCACACAGCGAAGGAGGGACACACGCACACAGCGAAGGAGGGACACATGCACACAGCGAAGGGGGGGAACACGCACACACACAGCGAGGGAGGGGGACACGCTCACAGACAGCAAGGGGGAGGACACGCACACACACAGCGAGGGAGGGGGACACTCTCACAGACAGCGAAGGAGGGACACGCTCACAGACAGCGAGGGGGGGACACGCTCACACACAGCGAGGGGGGACACACGCACACACACAGCGAGGGGGGACACACGCACACACACAGCGAGGGGGGACACACGCACACACACACAGCGAGGGGGGGAAACACGCACACAGCACAGGGGGGGAAACACGCACATAGTGAGGGGGGAGACACGCACACAGCGAGGGGGACACACGCACACAGCGAGGGGGGGGACACCCACACCAAGCGAGGGGGGGACACACAAACACAGTGAGGGGGGGACACACGCACACAGCGAGGGGTGGGGACACGCTCACAGACAGCGAGGGAGGGACACGCACACACACAGTGAGGGGGACACGCGCACACACAGCGAGGGGGACACGCGCACACAGCGAGGGGGGGACACCCGCACACAGCGAGCAGGGGAGATGCTCACAAACAGCGAGGGGGGGGACACACACGCACACAGTGAGGGAGGGACACGCTCACACACAGCGAGGGAGGGACACGCTCACACAGCGAGGGGGGGACACACGCACACAGCGAGGGGTGGGGACACGCACACACACAGTGAGGGGGGACACACACACACAGCGAGGGAGGGACACGCTCACACACAGCGAAGGAGGGACACGCACACACACAGCGAGGGGGACACGCGCACACACAGCGAGGGGGGGACACCCGCACACAGCGAGCGGGGGAGATGCTCACAAACAGCGAGGGGGGACACACGCACACAGCGAGGGGGGGGACACACACGCACACAGTGAGGGAGGGACACGCTCACACACAGCGAGGGAGGGAAACGCTCACACAGCGAGGGGGGGACACACGCACACAGCGAGGGGTGGGGACACGCACACACACACAGCGAGGGAGGGACACGCTCACACACAGCGAGGAGGGGACACACGCACACAGCGAAGGAGGGACACACGCACACAGCGAAGGAGGGACACACGCACACAGCGAGGGGGGACACACGCTCACACACAGCGAGGGTTGGGGACACGCACACAAACAGTGAGGGGGGACACACGCACACACACAGCGGGGGGGGGACACGCACACAGCGAGGGGGGGACACCCGCACACAGCGAGCGGGGGAGATGCTCACAAACAGCGAGGGGGGACACGCGCACACAGCGAGGGGGGGGACACACACGCACACAGTGAGGGAGGGACACGCTCACACACAGCGAGGGGTGGGGACACGCACACACACACAGCGTGGGAGGGACACGCTCACGCACAGCGAGGGGGGGACACACGCACACAGCGGGGGGGGACACATGCACACACACAGCGGGGGGGGGACACGCACGCACACAGCGAGGGGGGGACTCACGCACACACAGCGAGGGGGGGGACTCACGCACACAGCGAAAGGTGGGACTCACGCACACAGCGAGGGGGGGACTCACGCACACAGCGAGGGGGGGACTCACGCACACAGCGACGGGGGGACTCACGCACACAGCGAGGGGGGGACTCACGCACACAGCGAGGGGGGGACTCACGCACACAGCGAGGGGTGGACTCACGCACACAGCGGGGGGGGGGACTCACGCACACAGCGAGGGGGGGACTCACGCACACAACGGGGGGGGACTCACGCACACAGCGGGGGGGGGACTCACGCACACACAGCGAACGAGGGACACGCTCATGCACACAGCGAGGGGGACACACACGCACACAGCGAGGAGGGGGACACACGCACACAGCGAGGGGGGGACACATGCACGCACACAGCGAGGGGGGGACACATGCACGCACACAGCGAGGGGGGGACACATGCACGCACACAGCGAGGGGGGTCACACGCACACAGCGAGGGGGGGCTCACACACACACAGTGAAGGAGGGACACGCTCATGCCCACAGCGAGGGGGCGGCTCACGCACACAGCGAGGGGGACACACACACACACAGCGAGGGGGGGGGAATCACGCACACAGCGAGGGGGGTCTCACACGCACACAGCGAAGGAGGGACACGCTCATGCCCACAGCGAGGGGGCGGCTCACGCACACAGCGAGGGGGGGGACTCACGCACACAGCGAGGGGGGACTCACGTACTACAGCGAGGGGGGGGACTCACGCACACAGCGAGGGGGGTGGACTCACGCACACAGCGAGGGGTGGACTCACGCACACAGCGAGGGGTGGACTCACGCACACAGCGGGGGGGGGACTCATGCACACAGCGGGGGGTGGACTCACGCACACAGCGGGGGGGGGACTCACGCACACAGCCGGGGGGGGACTCACGCACACAGCGGGGGGGGGGACTCACGCACACACAGCGAAGGGGGGACACGCTCATGCCCACAGCGAGGGGGCGGCTCACGCACACAGCGAGGGGGGGGACTCACGCACACAGCGAGGGGGGACTCACGCACTACAGCGAGGTGGGGGACTCACGCACACAGCGAGGGGGGGACACACGCACACACAGCGAAGGAGGGACACGCTCACGCACACAGCAAGGGGGGGGGGAGTCACGCACACAGCGAGGGGGGGCTCACGCACACAGCGAGGGGGGGGCTCACGCACACAGCGGGGAGGGGACTCACGCACACAGCGAGGGGGGTCTCACAAACACAGCGAGGGGGGGACTCACGCACACAGCGAGGGGGGGAAGCATGCACACAGCGAGGGGGGTCTCACGCACACAGCGAAGGAGGGACACGCTCATGCACACAGCGAGGTGGGGTCTCACGCACACACAGCGAAGGAGGGACACGCTCACGCACACAGCGAGGGGGGGACACACGCACACAGCGAGGGGGGGAGACACGAACACAGCGAGGGGGGGAGACACGAACACAGCGAGGGGGGGACACACGAACACAGCGAGGGGGGGACACACGCACACAGCGAGGGGGGGACACACGCACACAGCGAGGGGGGGACACACGCACACACACATCGAGGGGGGACACGCTCACAGACAGCGAGGGGGGGACACGCTCACACACAGCGATAGGGGACACACGCACACACACAGTGAGGGGGGACACACGCACACACACAGTGAGGGGGGACACACGCACACAGCGAGGGGGGTGACACCCACACCAACCGAGGGGGGGGACACACAAACACAGTGAAGGGGGGGACTCACGCACACAGCGAGGGGTGGGACACACACACACAGCGAGGGGGGACTCACGCACACACAGCGAAGGAGGGACACGCACATGCACACAGCGAAGGGGACACACACGCATACAGCGAGGAGGGGGACACACGCACACAGCGAGGGGGGGACACATGCACGCACACAGCGAGGGGTGGACTCACGCACACAGCGAGGGGTGGACTCACGCACACAGCGAGGGGGGGACACATGCACACAGCAGGGGGTGGACACACGCACACAGCGAGGGGGAGCTCACGCACACACAGCGAAGGAGGGACACGCTCATGCCCACAGCGAGGGGGCGGCTCACGCACACAGCGAGGGGGGAACACACGCACACAGCGAGGGGGGGGGACTCACGCACACAGCGAGGGGGGTCTCACACGCACACAGCGAAGGAGGGACACGCTCATGCCCACAGCGAGGGGGCGGCTCACGCACACAGCGAGAGGGGGGACTCACGCACTACAGCGAGGGGGAGACTCACGCACACAGCGAGGGGGGTGGACTCACTCACACAGCGAGGGGGGTGGACTCACGCACACAGCGAGGGGTGGACTCACGCACACAGCGAGGGGTGGACTCACGCACACAGCGGGGGGGGGGGACTCACGCACACAGCGAGGGAGGGGACTCACGCACACAGCGAGGGGGGGACTCACGCACACACAGCGAAGGAGGGACACGCTCACGCACACAGCGAGGGGGGACACACGCACACACACAGTGAGGGGGGACACACGCACACACACAGCGAGGGGGGTGACACCCACACCAAGCGAGGGGGGGGACACACAAACACAGTGAGGGGGGGACACATGCACGCACACAGCGAGGGGGGGACACATGCACACAGCAGGGGGTGGACACACGCACACAGCGAGGGGGGGCTCACACACACACAGCGAAGGAGGGACACGCTCATGCCCACAGCGAGGGGGCGGCTCACGCACACAGCGAGGGGGGGACACATGCACACAGTAGGGGGTGGACTCACGCACACAGCGAGGGGGGGACTCACGCACACAGCGAGGGGGGACACAGGCACACAGCGAGGGGGGGGGGACTCACGCACACAGCGGGGGGGGACTCACGCACACAGCGAGGGGAGTCTCACACGCACACAGCGAAGGAGGGACACGCTCATGCCCACAGCGAGGGGGCGGCTCACGCACACAGCGAGGGGGGGACTCACGCACACAGTGAGGGGGTCTCACGCACTACAGCGAGGGGGTGGACTCACGCACACAGCGAGGGGGGTGGACTCACGCACACAGCGAGGGGTGGACTCACGCACACAGCGGGGGGGGGGGACTCACGCACACAGCGAGGGGGGGACTCACGCACACAGCGGGGGGGACTCACGCACACAGCGGGGGGGGACTCACGCACACACAGCGAAGGAGGGACACGCTCATGCACACAGCGAGGGGGACACACACGCACACAGCGAGGAGGGGGACACACGCACACAGCGAGGGGGGGACACATGCACGCACACAGCGAGGGGGGGACACATGCACACAGCGGGGGGTGGACACACGCACACAGCGAGGGGGGGCTCACACACACACAGCGAAGGAGGGACACGCTCATGCCCACAGCGAGGGGGCGGCTCACGCACACAGCGAGGGGGGGACACACGCACACAGCGAGGGGGGGGGACTCACGCACACAGCGAGGGGGGTCTCACACGCACACAGCGAAGGAGGGACACGCTCATGCCCACAGCGAGGGGGCGGCTCACGCACACAGCGAGGGGGTGACTCACGCACACAGCGAGGGGGGACTCACGCACTACAGCGAGGGGGAGACTCACGCACACAGCGAGGGGGGTGGACTCACGCACACAGCGAGGGGTGGACTCACGCACACAGCGAGGGGTGGACTCACGCACACAGCGAGGGGTGGACTCACGCACACAGCGAGGGGGAGACTCACGCACACAGCGAGGGGGGACTCACGCACTACAGCGAGGGGGGACTCACGCACACAGCGAGGGGGGTGGACTCACGCACACAGCGAGGGGTGGACTCACGCACACAGCGAGGGGTGGACTCACGCACACAGCGGGGGTGGGGGACTCACGCACACAGCGAGGGAGGGGACTCACGCACACAGCGAGGGGGGGACTCACGCACACACAGCGAAGGAGGGACACGCTCACGCACACAGCGAGGGGGGGATACACGCACACAGCGAGGGAGGGGACTCACGCACACAGCGAGGGGGGGACACACGCTCACACAGCGAAGGAGGGACACGCTCACGCACACAGCAAGGGGGGGAGTCACGCACACAGCGAGGGGGGGCTCACGCACACAGCGAGGGGGGGGCTCACGCCCACAGCGAGGGGGGGGCTCACACACACAGCGGGGAGGGGACTCATGCACACAGCGAGGGGGGGTCTCACAAACACAGCGAGCGGGGGACTCACGCACACAGCGAGGGGGGGACGCACGCACACAGCGAGGTGGGGTCTCACGCACACACAGCGAAGGAGGGACACGCTCACGCACACAGCGAGGGGGGAACACACGCACACAGCGAGGGGGGGGGACTCACGCACACAGCGAGGGGGGTCTCACACGCACACAGCGAAGGAGGGACACGCTCATGCCCACAGCGAGGGGGCGGCTCACGCACACAGCGAGGGGGGGGACTCACGCACACAGCGAGGGGGGACTCACGCACTACAGCGAGGGGGGGGACTCACGCACACAGCGAGGGGGGTGGACTCACGCACACAGCGAGGGGTGGACTCACGCACACAGCGAGGGGTGGACTCACGCACACAGCGGGGGGGGGGGACTCACGCACACAGCGAGGGGTGGTCTCACGCACACAGCGGGGGGTGGACTCATGCACACAGCGGGGGGGGGGGACTCACGTACACAGCGGGGGGGGGACTCACGCACACAGCGGGGGGGGGACTCACGCACACACAGCGAAGGAGGGACACGCTCACGCACACAGCGAGGGGGGGATACACGCAGACAGCGAGGGGGACACACACGCACACAGCGGGGGGGGGACTCACGCACACAGCGAGGGAGGGGACTCACGCACACAGCGAGGGGGGGGACTCACGCACACACAGCGAAGGAGGGACACGCTCACGCACACAGCGAGGTGGGGGACTCACGCACACAGCGAGGGGGGGACACGCACACACAGCGAAGGAGGGACACGCTCATGCACACAGCAAGGGGCGGGGGAGTCACGCACACAGCGAGGGGGGGCTCACGCACACAGCGAGGGGGGGCTCACGCACACAGCGAGGGGGGGGCTCACGCACACAGCGGGGAGGGGACTCACGCACACAGCGAGGGGGGGTCTCACAAACACAGCGAGGGGGGGACTCACGCACACAGCGAGGGAGGGACGCACGCACACAGCGAGGGGGGTCTCACGCACACAGCGAAGGAGGGACACGCTCATGCACACAGCGAGGTGGGGTCTCACGCACACACAGCGAAGGAGGGACACGCTCACGCACACAGCGAGGGGGGGACACACGCACACAGCGAGGGGGGGACACACGAACACAGCGAGGGGGGGACACACGAACACAGCGAGGGGGGGACACACGAACACAGCGAGGGGGGGACACACGAACACAGCGAGGGGGGGACACACGCACACAGCGAGGGGGGGACACACGCACACAGCGAGGGGGGACACACGCACACAGCGAGGGGGGGACACACGCACACAGCGAGGGGGGGACACACGCACACAGCGAGGGGGGGACACACGCACACAGCGAGGGGGGGACACATGCACGCACACAGCGGGGGGGGACACATGCACGCACACAGCGGGGGGGGACACATGCACGCACACAGCGGGGGGGGACACATGCACGCACACAGCGGGGGGGGACACACGCACGCACACAGCGAGGGGTGGACACGCACGCACACAGCGAGGGGGGGACTCACGCACACAGCGAGGGGGGGACTCACGCACACAGCGAGGGGTGGACTCACGCACACACAGCGAGGGGGGGGACTCACGCACACACAGCGAGGGGGGGGACTCACGCACACAGCGAAAGGTGGGACTCACGCACACAGCAAGGGGGGACTCACGCACACAGCGAGGGGGGGACTCACGCACACAGCGAGGGGGGGACTCACGCACACAGCGAGGGGGGGACTCACGCACACAGCGAGGGGTGGACTCACGCACACAGCGGGGGGGGGGGACTCACGCACACAGCGAGGGGGGGACTCACGCACACAACGGGGGGGGTCTCACGCACACAGCGGGGGGGGACTCACGCACACACAGCGAAGGAGGGACACACTCATGCACACAGCGAGGGGGAAACACACGCACACAGCGAGGAGGGGGACACACGCACACAGCGAGGGGGGGACACATGCACGCACACAGCGAGGGGGGTCACACGCACACAGCGAGGGGGGCTCACACACACACAGCGAAGGAGGGACACGCACATGCCCACAGCGAGGGGGCGGCTCACGCACACAGCGAGGGGGACACACACACACACAGCGAGGGGGGGGGAATCACGCACACAGCAAGGGGGGTCTCACACGCACACAGCGAAGGAGGGACACGCTCATGCCCACAGCGAGGGGGCGGCTCACGCACACAGCGAGGGGGGGGACTCACGCACACAGCGAGGGGGGACTCACGCACTACAGCGAGGAGGGGGACACACGCACACAGCGAGGGGGGGACACATGCACGCACACAGCGAGGGGGGGACACATGCACGCACACAGCGAGGGGGGTCACACGCACACAGCGAGGGGGGCTCACACACACACAGCGAAGGAGGGACACGCTCATGCCCACAGCGAGGGGGCGGCTCACGCACACAGCGAGGGGGACAAACACACACACAGCGAGGGGGGGGGAATCACGCACACAGCGAGGGGGGTCTCACACGCACACAGCGAAGGAGGGACACGCTCATGCCCACAGCGAGGGGGCGGCTCACGCACACAGCGAGGGGGGGGACTCATGCACACAGCGAGGGCGGACTCACGCACTACAGCGTGGGGGGACTCACGCACACAGCGAGGGGGGTGGACTCACGCACACAGCGAGGGGTGGACTCACGCACACAGCGAGGGGTGGACTCACGCACACAGCGGGGGGGGACTCACGCACACAGCGAGGGGTGGACTCACGCACACAGCGGGGGGGGGACTCACGCACACAGCGGGGGGGGACTCACGCACACAGCGAGGGGGGGACGCACGCACACAGCAAGGGGGGGACACGCGCACACAGCGAGGGGGGGACACGCTCGCACACAGCGAGGGAGGGACACGCTCACACGCAGCGAGGTGGGGGACACGCACACACAGCGAGGGGGGGACACGCGCACACAGCGAGGGAGGGACACGCTCACACGCAGCGAGGTGGGGGACACGCACACACAGCGAGGGAGGGACACTCTCACACACAGCGAGGGAGGGACACGCTCACACACAGCGAGGGAGGGACACGCTCACACACAGCGAGGGAGGGACACGCTCACACACAGCGAGGTGGGGGACACGCACACACAGCGAGGGGGGGACACGCGCACACAGCGAGGGAGGGACACGCTCACACACAGCGAGGGGGGGACACGCACACACAGCGAGGGGGGGACACGCGCACACAGCGAGGGAGGGACACGCTCACACGCAGCGAGGTGGGGGACACGCACACACAGCGAGGGAGGGACACTCTCACACACAGCGAGGGAGGGACACGCTCACACACAGCGAGGGAGGGACACGCTCACACACAGCGAGGGAGGGACACGCTCACACACAGCGAGGGAGGGACACGCTCACACACAGCGAGGGGGGGACACGCTCACACACAGCGAGGGGGGGGACACGCTCACACACAGCGAGGGGGGGACATGCACACACAGCGAGGGAGGGACACGCTCACACACACAGCGAGGGAGGGACACGCTCGCACACAGCGAGGGAGGGACACGCTCACACACAGCGAGGTGGGGGACACGCTCACACACAGCGAGGGGGGGGACACGCTCGCACACAGCGAGGGAGGGGGACACGCTCACACACAGCGAGGGGGGGGACACGCACACACACAGCGAGGGAGGGAAACACGCACACACACAGTGAGGGAGGGACACGCTCACACACAGCGAGGGAGGGACACGCTCGCACACAGCGAGGGAGGGACACGCTCACACACAGCGAGGGGGGACACGCTCACACACAGCGAGGGAGGGACACGCTCACACACAGCGAGGGAGGGACACGCTCACACACAGCGAGGGAGGGACACACTCGCACACAGCGAGGGAGGGACACGCTCACACACAGCGAGGGAGAAACACGCTCGCACACAGCGAGGGGTGGACACGCTCACACACAGCGAGGGGGGGGACACGCTCGCACACAGCGAGGGAGGGGGACACGCTCACACACAGCGAGGGAGGGACACGCTCACACACAGCGAGGGAGGGACACGCTCACACACAGCGAGGGGGGGACACGCACACACAGCGAGGGGGGGGACACGCTCACACACAGCGAGGGGGGGCACCATCACACACAGCGAGGGGGGGGGACACACACACAGCGAAGGAGGGACACGCTCACACACACAGCGAGGGTGGGACACACTCACACAGCGAGGGGGGGGGAAACGCTCACGCACACAGCGACGGGGGGACTCACGCACACAGCGAGGGAGGGGACTCACGCACACAGCAAGGGGGGAACACACACGCACACAGCGAGGGGGGGCACCATCACACACAGCGAGGGGGGGCACACACACACAGCGAGGGAGGGACACGCTCGCACACAGCGAGGGGGGGCACCATCACACACAGCGAGGGGGGGGGACACACACACAGCGAAGGAGGGACACGCTCACACACACAGCGAGGGTGGGACACACTCACACAGTGAGGGGGGGGGAAACGCTCACGCACACAGCGACGGGGGGACTCACGCACACAGCGAGGGAGGGGACTCACGCACACAGCAAGGGGGGGACACACACGCACACAGCGAGGGGGGACACACACGCACACAGCGAAGGAGGGACACGCTCACACACGCACACAGCGAGGGAGGGACACACACGCACACAGCGAGGGAGGGACACGCTCACACACACAGCGAGGGGGGACACACACGCACACAGCGAAGGAGGGACACGCTCACACACACAGCGAGGGGGGACAACACGCACGCACACAGCGAGGGAGGGACACACGCACGCACACAGCGAGGGAGGGACACGCACGCACACAGCGAGGGAGGGACACGCACACGCACACAGCGAGGGAGGGGACACGCTCACACACAGCGAGGGAGGGGACACGCTCACACACAGCGAGGGAGGGACACACACGCACACAGCGAGGGGGGACACACGCACGCACACAGCGAGGGAGGGACACACGCACGCACACAGCGAGGGAGGGACACGCACGCACACAGCGAGGGAGGGACACGCACGCACACAGCGAGGGAGGGACACACACGCACACAGCGTGGGGGGACACACGCACGCACACAGCGAGGGGGGACACACGCACGCACACAGCGAAGGAGGGGCACACACGCACACAGCGAAGGAGGGACACGCTCACACACACAGCGAGGGGGGACACACACACACACAGCGAGGGTGGTACACGCACACACACAGCGAGGGAGGGACACGCACGCACACAGCGAGGGAGGGACACGCACGCACACAGCGAGGGAGGGACACGCGCACACACAGCGAGGGAGGGACGCGCACACACAGCGAGGGAGGGACACGCGCAAAGCGAGGGAGGGACACGCACACGCACACGCACACAGCGAGGGAGGGGACACGCTCACACACAGCGAGGAAGGGGACACGCTCACACACAGCGAGGGAGGGACACGCGCACACACAGCGAGGGAGGGACACGCACGCACACAGCGAGGGAGGGACACGCGCACACACAGCGAGGGAGGGACACGCACGCACACAGCGAGGGGGGGACACACACACACCGCGAGGGAGGGACACGCTCGCACACAGCGAGGGAGGGACACGCGCACACACAGCGAGGGAGGGACACGCTCACACACAGCGAGGGAGGGACACACACGCACACAGCGAGGGAGGGACACACACGCACACAGCGAGGGGGGACACACACGCACACAGCGAACGAGGGACACGCTCACACACAGCGAGGGAGGGACACACGCACACAGCGAGGGAGGGACACGCTCGCACACAGCGAGGGAGGGACGCGCGCACACAGCGAGGGAGGGACACACACGCACACAGCGAGGGAGGGACACACACGCACACAGCGAGGGAGGGACACGCGCACACACAGCGAGGGAGGGACACACACGCACACTGCGAGGGAGGGACACACACGCACACAGCGAGGGAGGGACACACACGCACACAGCGAGGGAGGGACACGCTCGCACACAGCGAGGGTGGGGACACGCTCACACACAGCGAGGGGGGGGGACACACGCACACAGCGAGGGGGGGGACACACGCACACAGCGAGGGGGGGGGACACACGCACACAGCAAGGGGGGGGACACGCAAACACACAGCGAGGGGGATACACGTGCACACACACAGCAAGGGAGGGACACGCTCACACACAGTGAGGGGGGGACACGCACACACACAGCGAGGGGGGGGACACGCTCGCACACAGCGAGGGAGGGACACACTCACACACAGTGAGGGGGGGACACGCTCACACACAGCGAGGGGTGACACGCTCACACACAGCGAGGGGGGGGACACGCTCGCACACAGCGAGGGAGGGGGACACGCTCAAACACAGCGAGGGAGGGACACGCTCACACACAGCGAGGGAGGGACACGCTCACACACAGCGAGGGAGGGACACGCGCACACAGCGAGGGGGGGACACGCTCGCACACAGCGAGGGAGGGACACGCTCACACACAGCGAGGTGGGGGACACGCTCACACACAGCGAGGGAGGGACACGCTCACACACAGCGAGGGAGGGACACGCTCACACACAGCGAGGGGGGGGACGCGGTCACACACAGCGAGGGGGGGACATGCACACACAGCGAGGGAGGGACACGCTCACACACACAGCGAGGGAGGGACACGCTCGCACACAGCGAGGGAGGGACACGCTCACACACAGCGAGGGGGGGGACACGCTCGCACACAGCGAGGGAGGGGGACACGCTCACACACAGTGAGGGAGGGACACGCTCACACACAGCGAGGGAGGGACACGCACACACACAGCGAAGGAGGGACACGCTCACACACAGCGAGGGAGGGACACACTCGCACACAGCGAGGGAGGGACACGCTCACACACAGCAAGGGAGAAACACGCTCGCACACAGCGAGGGGGGGGACACGCTCACACACAGCCAGGGGGGGGACACGCTCGCACACAGCGAGGGAGGGGGACACGCTCACACACAGCGAGGGAGGGACACGCTCACACACAGCGAGGGAGGGACACGCTCGCACACAGCGAGGGATGGACACGCTCACACACAGTGAGGGAGGGAAACACGCACACACACAGTGAGGGAGGGACTCGCTCACACACAGCGAGGTGGGGGACACGCTCACACACAGCGAGGGGGGGACACGCACACACAGCGAGGGGGGGGACACGGTCACACACAGCGAGGGGGGGACATGCACACACAGCGAGGGAGGGACACGCTCACACACACAGCGAGGGAGGGACACGCTCGCACACAGCGAGGGAGGGACACGCTCACACACAGCGAGGTGGGGGACACGCTCACTCACGGCGAGGGGGGGGACACGCTCGCACACAGCGAGGGAGGGGGACACGCTCACACACAGCGAGGGAGGGACACGCACACACACAGCGAGGGAGGGAAACACGCACACACACAGTGAGGGAGGGACACGCTCACACACAGCGAGGGAGGGACACGCACACACACAGCGAAGGAGGGACACACGCACACACAGCGAGGGGGGACACGCTCACACACAGCGAGGGAGGGACACGCTCACACACAGCGAGGGAGGGACACACTCGCACACAGCGAGGGAGGGACACGCTCACACACAGCAAGGGAGAAACACGCTCGCACACAGCGAGGGGGGGACACGCTCACACACAGCGAGGGGGGGACACGCTCGCACACAGCGAGGGAGGGGGACACGCTCACACACAGCGAGGGAGGGACACGCTCACACACAGCGAGGGAGGGACACGCTCGCACACAGCGAGGGATGGACACGCTCACACACAGTGAGGGAGGGAAACACGCACACACACAGTGAGGGAGGGACTCGCTCACACACAGCGAGGTGGGGGACACGCTCACACACAGCGAGGGGGGGACACGCTCACACACAGCGAGGGAGGGACACGCTCGCACACAGCGAGGGGGGGACACGCTCACACACAGCGAGGGGGGGGACACGCACACACACAGCGAGGGAGGGAAACACGCACACACACAGTGAGGGAGGGACACGCTCACACACAGCGAGGGAGGGAAACACGCACACACACAGTGAGGGAGGGACACGCACACACACAGCGAGGGAGGGAAACACGCACACAGCGAGGGGGGGACACGCTCACACACAGCGAGGGGGGGGACACGCACACACACAGCGAGGGAGGGAAACACGCACACACACAGTGAGGGAGGGACACGCTCACACACAGCGAGGGGGGGGACACGCACACACACAGCGAGGGAGGGAAACACGCACACACACAGTGAGGGAGGGACACGCTCACACCTCACACACAGCGAGGGGGGGGACACGCTCACACACAGCGAGTGGGGGGGACACGCTCACACACAGCGAGGGGGGGCACCATCACACACAGCGAGGGGGGGCACACACACACAGCGAGGGAGGGACACGCTCGCACACAGCGAGGGGGGGCACCATCACACACAGCGAGGGGGGGCACCATCACACACAGCGAGGGGGGGGCACACACACACAGCGAGGGAGGGACACGCTCGCACACAGCGAGGGGGGGCACCATCACACACAGCGAGGGGGGGGGACACACACACAGCGAGGGAGGGAAACACGCACACACACAGTGAGGGAGGGACACGCTCACACACAGCGAGGGGGGGGACACGCACACACACAGCGAGGGAGGGAAACACGCACACACACAGTGAGGGAGGGACACGCTCACACCTCACACACAGCGAGGGGGGGACACGCTCACACACAGCGAGTGGGGGGGACACGCTCACACACAGCGAGGGGGGGCACCATCACACACAGCGAGGGGGGGCACACACACACAGCGAGGGAGGGACACGCTCGCACACAGCGAGGGGGGGCACCATCACACACAGCGAGGGGGGGGGACACACACACAGCGAAGGAGGGACACGCTCACACACACAGCGAGGGTGGGACACACTCACACAGCGAGGGGGGGGGAAACGCTCACGCACACAGCGACGGGGGGACTCACGCACACAGCGAGGGAGGGGACTCACGCACACAGCAAGGGGGGGACACACACGCACACAGCGAGGGGGGACACACACGCACACAGCGAAGGAGGGACACGCTCACACACGCACACAGCGAGGGAGGGACACACACGCACACAGCGAGGGAGGGACACGCTCACACACACAGCGAGGGGGGACACACACGCACACAGCGAAGGAGGGACACGCTCACACACACAGCGAGGGGGGACAACACGCACACAGCGAAGGAGGGACACACGCACGCACACAGCGAGGGAGGGACACGCACGCACACAGCGAGGGAGGGACACGCACGCACACAGCGAGGGAGGAACACGTGCACACACAGCGAGGGAGGGACACGCGCACACACAGCGAGGGAGGGACACGCACACGCACACAGCGAGGGAGGGGACACGCTCACACACAGCGAGGGAGGGGACACGCTCACACACAGCGAGGGAGGGACACACACGCACACAGCGAGGGGGGACACACGCACGCACACAGGGAGGGAGGGACACACGCACGCACACAGCGAGGGAGGGACACGCACGCACACAGCGAGGGAGGGACACGCACGCACACAGCGAGGGAGGGACACACACGCACACAGCGTGGGGGGACACACGCACGCACACAGCGAGGGGGGACACACGCATGCACACAGCGAAGGAGGGGCACACACGCACACAGCGAAGGAGGGACACGCTCACACACACAGCGAGGGGGGACACACACACACACAGCGAGGGTGGTACACGCACACACACAGCGAGGGAGGGACACGCACGCACACAGCGAGGGAGGGACACACACGCACACAGCGAGGGGGGACACACACGCACACAGCGAGGGGGGACACACACGCACACAGCGAAGGAGGGACACGCGCACACACAGCGAGGGAAGGACACGCGCACACACAGCAAGGGGGGGACACGCTCACGCACACAGCGAGGGAGGGACACGCACGCACACAGCGAGGGAGGGACACGCGCACACACAGCGAGGGAGGGACACGCACGCACACAGCGAGGGAGGGACACGCGCACACACAGCGAGGGAGGGACACGCGCAAAGCGAGGGAGGGACACGCACACGCACACGCACACAGCGAGGGAGGGGACACGCTCACACACAGCGAGGAAGGGGACACGCTCACACACAGCGAGGGAGGGACACGCGCACACACAGCGAGGGAGGGACACGCACGCACACAGCGAGGGAGGGACACGCGCACACACAGCGAGGGAGGGACACGCACGCACACAGCGAGGGGGGGACACACACACACCGCGAGGGAGGGACACGCTCGCACACAGCGAGGGAGGGACACGCGCACACACAGCGAGGGAGGGACACGCTCACACACAGCGAGGGAGGGACACACACGCACACAGCGAGGGAGGGACACACACGCACACAGCGAGGGGGGACACACACGCACACAGCGAACGAGGGACACGCTCACACACAGCGAGGGAGGGACACACGCACACAGCGAGGGAGGGACACGCTCGCACACAGCGAGGGAGGGACGCGCGCACACAGCGAGGGAGGGACACGCATGCACACAGCGAGGGAGGGACACACACGCACACAGCGAGGGAGGGACACGCGCACACACAGCGAGGGAGGGACACACACGCACACTGCGAGGGAGGGACACACACGCACACAGCGAGGGAGGGACACGCTCACACACAGCGAGGGAGGGACACGCTCGCACACAGCGAGGGTGGGGACACGCTCACACACAGCGGGGGGGGGGACACACGCACACAGCGAGGGGGGGGACACACGCACACAGCGAGGGGGGGGGACACACGCACACAGCAAGGGGGGGGACACGCAAACACACAGCGAGGGAGGGACACGCACACACAGCGAGGGAGGGACACGCACACACAGCGAGGAAGGGACATGCTCACACACAGCGAGGGGGGGGACACGCTCACACACAGCGAGGGAGGGACAGGCTCACACACAGCGAGGGGGGGGGACACACGCACACAGCGAGGGGGGGGACATGCACACACACAGCGAGGGGGGGGACACGCACACACACAGCGAGGGAGGGATACGCACGCACACAGCGAGGGAGGGACACACACGCACACAGCGAAGGAGGGACACGCTCACACACACAGCGAGGGGTGACACACGCACACACAGTGAGGGTGGTACACGCACACACACAGCGAGGGAGGGACACGCACGCACACAGCGAGGGAGGGACACACACGCACACAGCGAGGGGGGACACACACGCACACAGCGAGGGGGGACACACACGCACACAGCGAGGGGGGACACACACGCACACAGCGAGGGGGGACACACACGCACACAGCGAAGGAGGGACACGCTCACACACACTGCGAGGGGGGGGACACGCTCGCACACAGCGAGGGAGGGGGACACGCTCACACACACAGAGGGGGGGACACGCACACACACAGCGAGGGAGGGAAACACGCACACACACAGTGAGGGAGGGACACGCTCACACACATCGAGGGAGGGACACGCACACACACAGCGAAGGAGGGACACACGCACACACAGCGAGGGGGGACACGCTCACACACAGCGAGGGAGGGACACGCTCACACACAGCGAGGGAGGGACACACTCGCACACAGCGAGGGAGGGACACGCTCACACACAGCGAGGGAGAAACGCGCTCGCACACAGCGAGGGGGGGACACGCTCACACACAGCGAGGGGGGGACACGCTCACACACAGCGAGGGAGGGACACGCTCACACACAGCGAGGGAGGGACACGCTCGCACACAGCGAGGGATGGACACGCTCACACACAGTGAGGGAGGGAAACACGCACACACACAGTGAGGGAGGGACTCGCTCACACACAGCGAGGTGGGGGACACGCTCACACACAGCGAGGGGGGGACACGCTCACACACAGCGAGGGAGGGACACGCTCGCACACAGCGAGGGGGGGACACGCTCACACACAGCGAGGGGGGGGACACGCACACACACAGCGAGGGAGGGAAACACGCACACACACAGTGAGGGAGGGACACGCTCACACACAGCGAGGGGGGGGACACGCACACACACAGCGAGGGAGGGAAACACGCACACACACAGTGAGGGAGGGACACGCACACACACAGCGAGGGAGGGACACGCTCACAGCGAGGGGGGGACACGCTCACACACAGCGAGGGGGGGGACACGCACACACACAGCGAGGGAGGGAAACACGCACACAGCGAGGGGGGACACGCTCACACACAGCGAGGGGGGGGACACGCACACACACAGCGAGGGAGGGAAACACGCACACACACAGTGGGGAAGGGACACGCTCACACACAGCGAGGGGGGGGACACGCACACACACAGCGAGGGAGGGAAACACGCACACACACAGTGAGGGAGGGACACGCTCACACACAGCGAGGGAGGGACACGCTCGCACACAGCGAGGGAGGGACACACGCACACACAGCGAGGGAGGGACACGCTCACACACAGCGAGGGAGGGACACACTCGCACACAGCGAGGGAGGGACACGCTCACACACAGCGAGGGAGGGACACGCTCGCACACAGCGAGGGGGGGACACGCTCACACACAGCGAGGGAGGGACACGCTCACACACAGCGAGGGAGGGACACGCTCACACACAGCGAGGGAGGGACACGCTCACACACAGTGAGGGAGGGACACGCTCACACACAGTGAGGGGGGGGACACGCTCACACACAGCGAGGGGGGGACACACGCACACAGCGAAGGAGGGACACGCTCACACACAGCGAAGGAGGGACACTCACACACACACAGCGAGGGGGGGGACACACGCACACAGCGAAGGAGGGACACGCTCACACACAGCGAGGGGGGGACACGCTCACACACAGCGAGGGGGGGACACGCTCACACACAGCGAGGGAGGGACACGCTCACACACAGCGAAGGAGGGACACGCTCACACACAGCGAGGTGGTGGACACGCTCACACACAGTGAGGGGGGGGACACGCTCACACACAGCGAGGGGGGGACACACGCACACAGCGAAGGAGGGACACGCTCACACACAGCGAAGGAGGGACACGCTCACACACAGCGAGGGGGGGGACACGCTCGCACACAGCGAGGGAGGAGGACACGCTCACACACAGCGAGGGAGAGACACTCTCTCACACAGCGAGGGGGGGGGACACGCTCGCACACAGCGAGGGAGGGGGACACGCTCACACACAGCGAGGGAGGGACACGCTCACACACAGCGAGGGAGGGACACGCTCACACCTCACACACAGCGAGGGGGGGGGACACGCTCACACACAGCGAGGGGGGGGACACGCTCACACACAGCGAGTGGGGGGACACACTCACACACAGCGAGGGGGGGCACCATCACACACAGCGAGGGGGGGGACACACACACAGCGAGGGAGGGACACGCTCGCACACAGCGAGGGGGGGGCACCATCACACACAGCGAGGGGGGGGGACACACACACAGCGAAGGAGGGACACGCTCACACACACAGCGAGGGTGGGACACACTCACACAGCGAGGGGGGGGGAAACGCTCACGCACACAGCGACGGGGGGACTCACGCACACAGCGAGGGAGGGGACTCACGCACACAGCAAGGGGAGGACACACACGCACACAGCGAGGGGGGACACACACGCACACAGCGAAGGAGGGACACGCTCACACACGCACACAGCGAGGGAGGGACACACACGCACACAGCGAGGGAGGGACACGCTCACACACACAGCGAGGGGGGACACACACGCACACAGCGAAGGAGGGACACGCTCACACACACAGCGAGGGGGGACACACACGCACACAGCGAGGGAGGGACACACGCACGCACACAGCGAGGGAGGGACACGCACACACACAGCGAGGGAGGGACACGCACGCACACAGCGAGGGAGGGACACGTGCACACACAGCGAGGGAGGGACACGTGCACACACAGCGAGGGAGGGACACGCGCACACACAGCGAGGGAGGGACACGCACACGCACACAGCGAGGGAGGGGACACGCACGCACACAGCGAGGGAGGGACACGTGCACACACAGCGAGGGAGGGACACGTGCACACACAGCGAGGGAGGGACACGCGCACACACAGCGAGGGAGGGACACGCACACGCACACAGCGAGGGAGGGGACACGCTCACACACAGCGAGGGAGGGGACACACACGCACACAGCGAGGGGGGACACACGCACGCACACAGCGAGGGAGGGACACACGCACGCACACAGCGAGGGAGGGACACGCACGCACACAGCGAGGGAGGGACACGCACGCACACAGCGAGGGAGGGACACACACGCACACAGCGTGGGGGGACACACACGCCCACAGCGAGGGGGGACACACGCACGCACACAGCGAAGGAGGAGCACACACGCACACAGCGAAGGAGGGACACGCTCACACACACAGCGAGGGGGGACACACACACACACAGCGAGGGTGGTACACGCACACACACAGCGAGGGAGGGACACGCACGCACACAGCGAGGGAGGGACACACACGCACACAGCGAGGGGGGACACACACGCACACAGCGAGGGGGGACACACACGCACACAGCGAAGGAGGGACACGCTCACGCACACAGCGAGGGAGGGACACGCGCACACACAGCAAGGGGGGGACACGCTCACGCACACAGCGAGGGAGGGACACGCACGCACACAGCGAGGGAGGGACACGCGCACACACAGCGAGGGAAGGACACGCGCACACACAGCAAGGGGGGGACACGCTCACGCACACAGCGAGGGAGGGACACGCACGCACACAGCGAGGGAGGGACACGCGCACACACAGCGAGGGAGGGACACGCACGCACACAGCGAGGGAGGGACACGCGCACACACAGCGAGGGAGGGACACGCACGCACACAGCGAGGGGGACACACACACACACCGCGAGGGAGGGACACGCTCGCACACAGCGAGGGAGGGACACGCGCACACACAGCGAGGGAGGGACACGCTCACACACAGCGAGGGAGGGACACACACGCACACAGCGAGGGAGGGACACACACGCACACAGCGAGGGGGGACACACACGCACACAGCGAACGAGGGACACGCTCACACACAGCGAGGGAGGGACACGCACACAGCGAGGGAGGGACACGCTCGCACACAGCGAGGGAGGGACGCGCGCACACAGCGAGGGAGGGACACGCATGCACACAGCGAGGGAGGGACACACACGCACACAGCGAGGGAGGGACACACACGCACACTGCGAGGGAGGGACACACACGCACACAGCGAGGGAGGGACACGCTCGCACACAGCGAGGGAGGGACACGCTCGCACACAGCGAGGGGGGGGACACGCTCACACACAGCGAGGGAGGGACAGGCTCACACACAGCGAGGGGGGGGGACACACGCACACAGCGAGGGGGGGGACATGCACACACACAGCGAGGGGGGGGACACGCACACACACAGCGAGGGAGGGATACGCACGCACACAGCGAGGGAGGGACACACACGCACACAGCGAAGGAGGGACACGCTCACACACACAGCGAGGGGTGACACACGCACACACAGCGAGGGTGGTACACGCACACACACAGCGAGGGAGGGACACGCACGCACACAGCGAGGGAGGGACACACACGCACACAGCGAGGGGGGACACACACGCACACAGCGAGGGGGGACACACACGCACACAGCGAGGGGGGACACACACGCACACAGCGAGGGGGGACACACACGCACACAGCGAAGGAGGGACACGCTCACACACACTGCGAGGGGGGACACACACGCACACAGCGAGGGAGGGACACACGCACGCACACAGCGAGGGAGGGACACGCACGCACACAGCGAGGGGGGGACACGCGCACACACAGCGAGGGAGGGACATGCGCACAGCGAGGGAGGGACACGCACACAGCGAGGGAGGGGACACGCTCACACACAGCGAGGGAGGGGACACGCTCACACACAGCGAGGAAGGGACACACACGCACACAGCGAGGGGGGACACACGCACGCACACAGCGAGGGAGGGACACACGCACGCACACAGCGAGGGAGGGACACGCACGCACACAGCGAGGGAGGGACACACACGCACACAGCGTGGGGGGACACACGCACGCACACAGCGAAGGAAGGGCACACACGCACACAGCAAAGGAGGGACACGCTCACACACACAGCGAGGGGGGACACACACGCACACAGCGAGGGGGGACACACACACGCACACAGCGAAGGAGGGACACGCTCACACACACTGCGAGGGGGGACACACACGCACACAGCGAGGGAGGGACACACGCACGCACACAGCGAGGGAGGGACACGCACGCACACAGCGAGGGAGGGACACGCACGCACACAGCGAGGGAGGGACACGCGCACACACAGCGAGGGAGGGACACGCGCACAGCGAGGGAGGGACACGCACACAGCGAGGGAGGGGACACGCTCACACACAGCGAGGGAGGGGACACGCTCACACACAGCGAGGGAGGGACACACACGCACACAGCGAGGGGGACACGCACGCACACAGCGAGGGAGGGACACACGCACGCACACAGCGAGGGAGGGACACGCACGCACACAGCGAGGGAGGGACACACACGCACACAGCGTGGGGGGACACACGCACGCACACAGCGAGGGGGGACACACGCACGCACACAGCGAAGGAGGGGCACACACGCACACAGCAAAGGAGGGACACGCTCACACACACAGCGAGGGGGGGGACACACACGCACACAGCGAGGGGGGACACACGCACGCACACAGCGAGGGAGGGACACACGCACGCACACAGCGAGGGAGGGACACGCACGCACACAGCGAGGGAGGGACACGCTCACACACAGCGAGGGAGGGACACGCGCACACAGCGAGGGGGGGACTCGCTCGCACACAGCGAGGGAGGGACACGCTCACACACAGCGAGGTGGGGGACACGCTCACACACAGCGAGGGAGGGACACGCTCACACACAGCGAGGGAGGGACACGCTCACACACAGCGAGGGGGGGACACGCTCACACACAGCGAGGGGGGGACACGCACACACAGCGAGGGGGGGGACACGCTCACACACAGCGAGGGGGGGACATGCACACACAGCGAGGGAGGGACACGCTCGCACACAGCGAGGGAGGGACACGCTCACACACAGCGAGGTGGGGGACACGCTCACACACAGCGAGGGGGGGGACACGCTCGCACACAGCGAGGGAGGGGGACACGCTCACACACAGCGAGGGGGGGGACACGCACACACACAGCGAGGGAGGGAAACACGCACACACATAGTGAGGGAGGGACACGCTCACACACAGCGAGGGAGGGACACGCTCGCACACAGCGAGGGAGGGACACGCACACACACAGCGAAGGAGGGACACACGCACACACAGCGAGGGAGGGACACGCTCACACACAGCGAGGGAGGGACACACTCGCACACAGCGAGGGAGGGACACGCTCACACACAGCGAGGGAGAAACACGCTCGCACACAGCGAGGGGGGGGCCCGCTCACACACAGCCAGGGGGGGGACACGCTCGCACACAGCGAGGGAGGGGGACACGCTCACACACAGCGAGGGAGGGACACGCTCACACACAGCGAGGTGGGGGACACGCACACACACAGCGAGGGAGGGACACGCTCGCACACAGCGAGGGGGGGACACGCTCACACACAGCGAGGGGGGGACACGCACACACACAGCGAGGGAGGGACACGCTCACACACAGCGAGGGGCGGACACGCACACACAGCGAGGGGGGGGACACGCTCGCACACAGCGAGGGGGGCACACGCACACACAGCGAGGGAGGGACACGCTCACACACACAGCGAGGGAGGGACACGCTCACACACAGCGAGGGGGGCACACGCACACACAGCGAGGGAGGGACACGCTCACACACACAGCGAGGGAGGGACACGCTCGCACACAGCGAGGGAGGGACACGCTCACACACAGCGAGGTGGGGGACACGCTCACACACAGCGAGGGGGGGGACACGCACACACACAGCGAGGGAGGGACACGCTCACACACAGCGAGGGGGGGGACACGCACACACACAGCGAGGGAGGGGACACGCTCGCACACAGCGAGGGAGGGACACACACGCACACACAGTGAGGGAGGGACACGCTCACACACAGCGAGGGAGGGACACGCTCGCACACAGCGAGGGAGGGACACGCTCACACACAGCGAGGGAGGGACACACTCGCACACAGCGAGGGAGGGACACGCTCACACACAGCGAGGGAGGGACACGCTCGCACACAGCGAGGGGGGGACACGCTCACACACAGCGAGGGAGGGACACGCTCACACACAGCGAGGGAGGGACACGCTCACACACAGCGAGGGAGGTACACGCTCACACACAGCGAGGGAGGGACACGCGCACACAGCGAGGGGGGATACACGCACACACAGCGAGGGAGGGACACGCTCACACACGGCGAGGGAGGGACATGCACACAGACAGTGAGGGAGGGACACGCACACACAGTGAGGGAGGGACACGCTCACACACAGCGAGGGAGGGACATGCACACACACAGTGAGGGAGGGACACGCACACACAGTGAGGGAGGGACACGCTCACACACAGCGAACGAGGGACACGCACACACAGTGAGGGAGGGACACGCTCACACACAGTGAGGGGGGGGACACGCTCACACACAGCGAGGGGGGGACACACGCACACAGCGAAGGAGGGACACGCTCACACACAGCGAAGGAGGGACACGCACACACACAGCTAGGGAGGGATACGCACGCACACAGCGAGGGAGGGACACACACGCACACAGCGAAGGAGGGACACGCTCACACACACAGCGAGGGGTGACACACGCACACACAGCGAGGGTGGTACACGCACACACACAGCGAGGGAGGGACACGCACGCACACAGCGAGGGAGGGACACACACGCACACAGCGAGGGGGGACACACACGCACACAGCGAGGGGGGACACACACGCACACAGCGAGGGGGGACACACACGCACACAGCGAGGGGGGACACACACGCACACAGCGAAGGAGGGACACGCTCACACACACTGCGAGGGGGGACACACACGCACACAGCGAGGGAGGGACACACGCACGCACACAGCGAGGGAGGGACACGCACGCACACAGCGAGGGGGGGACACGCGCACACACAGCGAGGGAGGGACACGCGCACAGCGAGGGAGGGACACGCACACAGCGAGGGAGGGGACACGCTCACACACAGCGAGGGAGGGGACACGCTCACACACAGCGAGGAAGGGACACACACGCACACAGCGAGGGGGGACACACGCACGCACACAGCGAGGGAGGGACACACGCACGCACACAGCGAGGGAGGGACACGCACGCACACAGCGAGGGAGGGACACACACGCACACAGCGTGGGGGGACACACGCACGCACACAGCGAGGGGGGACACACGCACGCACACAGCGAAGGAGGGGCACACACGCACACAGCAAAGGAGGGACACGCTCACACACACAGCGAGGGGGGACACACACGCACACAGCGAGGGGGGACACACACACGCACACAGCGAAGGAGGGACACGCTCACACACACTGCGAGGGGGGACACACACGCACACAGCGAGGGAGGGACACACGCACGCACACAGCGAGGGAGGGACACGCACGCACACAGCGAGGGAGGGACACGCACGCACACAGCGAGGGAGGGACACGCGCACACACAGCGAGGGAGGGACACGCGCACAGCGAGGGAGGGACACGCACACAGCGAGGGAGGGGACACGCTCACACACAGCGAGGGAGGGGACACGCTCACACACAGCGAGGGAGGGACACACACGCACACAGCGAGGGGGGACACACGCACGCACACAGCGAGGGAGGGACACACGCACGCACACAGCGAGGGAGGGACACGCACGCACACAGCGAGGGAGGGACACACACGCACACAGCGTGGGGGGACACACGCACGCACACAGCGAGGGGGGACACACGCACGCACACAGCGAAGGAGGGGCACACACGCACACAGCAAAGGAGGGACACGCTCACACACACAGCGAGGGGGGGGACACACACGCACACAGCGAGGGGGGACACACGCACGCACACAGCGAGGGAGGGACACACGCACGCACACAGCGAGGGAGGGACACGCACGCACACAGCGAGGAAGGGACACGCTCACACACAGCGAGGGAGGGACACGCGCACACAGCGAGGGGGGGACTCGCTCGCACACAGCGAGGGAGGGACACGCTCACACACAGCGAGGGAGGGACACGCTCACACACAGCGAGGGAGGGACACGCTCACACACAGCGAGGGGGGGACACGCACACACAGCGAGGGGGGGGACACGCTCACACACAGCGAGGGGGGGACATGCACACACAGCGAGGGAGGGACACGCTCGCACACAGCGAGGGAGGGACACGCTCACACTCAGCGAGGTGGGGGACACGCTCACACACAGCGAGGGGGGGGACACGCTCGCACACAGCGAGGGAGGGGGACACGCTCACACACAGCGAGGGGGGGGACACGCACACACACAGCGAGGGAGGGAAACACGCACACACACAGTGAGGGAGGGACACGCTCACACACAGCGAGGGAGGGACACGCTCGCACACAGCGAGGGAGGGACACGCACACACACAGCGAAGGAGGGACACACGCACACACAGCGAGGGAGGGACACGCTCACACACAGCGAGGGAGGGACACACTCACACACAGCGAGGGAGGGACACGCTCACACACAGCGAGGGAGAAACACGCTCGCACACAGCGAGGGGGGGACCCGCTCACACACAGCCAGGGGGGGGACACGCTCGCACACAGCGAGGGAGGGGGACACGCTCACACACAGCGAGGGAGGGACACGCTCACACACAGCGAGGTGGGGGACACGCACACACACAGCGAGGGAGGGACACGCTCGCACACAGCGAGGGGGGGACACGCTCACACACAGCGAGGGGGGGACACGCACACACACAGCGAGGGAGGGACACGCTCACACACAGCGAGGGGCGGACACGCACACACAGCGAGGGGGGGGACACGCTCGCACACAGCGAGGGGGGCACACGCACACACAGCGAGGGAGGGACACGCTCACACACACAGCGAGGGAGGGACACGCTCACACACAGCGAGGGGGGCACACGCACACACAGCGAGGGAGGGACACGCTCACACACACAGCGAGGGAGGGACACGCTCGCACACAGCGAGGGAGGGACACGCTCACACACAGCGAGGTGGGGGACACGCTCACACACAGCGAGGGGGGGGACACGCACACACACAGCGAGGGAGGGACGCGCTCACACACAGCGAGGGGGGGGACACGCACACACACAGCGAGGGGGGGACACGCTCACACACAGCGAGGGAGGGACACACACGCACACAGCGAGGGAGGGACACACACGCACAAACAGTGAGGGAGGGACACGCTCACACACAGCGAGGGAGGGACACGCTCGCACACAGCGAGGGAGGGACACGCTCACACACAGCGAGGGAGGGACACACTCGCACACAGCGAGGGAGGGACACGCTCACACACAGCGAGGGAGGGACACGCTCGCACACAGCGAGGGGGGGACACGCTCACACACAGCGAGGGAGGGACACGCTCACACACAGCGAGGGAGGGACACGCTCACACACAGCGAGGGAGGGACACGCTCACACACAGCGAGGGGGGGACACGCTCACACACAGCGAGGGGGGGGGACACGCTCACACACAGCGAGGGAGGGGGACACGCTCACACACAGCGAGGGGGGGGACACGCTCACACACAGCGAGGGGGGGGGACACGCTCACACACAGCGAGGGGGGATACACGCACACACAGCGAGGGAGGGACACGCTCACACACGGCGAGGGAGGGACATGCACACACACAGTGAGGGAGGGACACGCACACACAGTGAGGGAGGGACACGCTCACACACAGCGAGGGAGGGACATGCACACACACAGTGAGGGAGGGACACGCACACACAGTGAGGGAGGGACACGCTCACACACAGCGAACGAGGGACACGCACACACAGTGAGGGAGGGACACGCTCACACACAGTGAGGGGGGGGACACGCTCACACACAGCGAGGGGGGGACACACGCACACAGCGAAGGAGGGACACGCTCACACACAGCGAAGGAGGGACACGCACACACACAGCGAGGGGGGGGACACACGCACACAGCGAAGGAGGGACACGCTCACACACAGCGAGGTGGGGGACACGCTCACACACAGCGAGGGGGGGGGACACGCTCGCACACAGCGAGGGAGGGACACGCTCTCACACAGCGAGGGGGGGGGACACGCTCGCACACAGCGAGGGAGGGGGACACGCTCACACACAGCGAGGGGGGGGACACGCTCACACACAGCGAGGGGGGGGGACACGCTCACACACAGCGAGGGGGGGGACACGCTCACACACAGCGAGGGGGGGCACCATCACACACAGCGAGGGGGGGGACACACACACATCGAGGGAGGGACACGCTCGCACACAGCGAGGGGGGGCACCATCACACACAGCGAGGGGGGGGGACACACACACAGCGAGGGGGGGTACACACACACAGCGAAGGAGGGACACGCTCACACACACAGCGAGGGTGGGACACACTCACACAGCGAGGGGGGGGGACACGCTCACGCACACAGCGACGGGGGGACTCACGCACACAGCGAGGGAGGGGACTCACGCACACAGCAAGGGGGGGACACACACGCACACAGCGAGGGGGGGACTCACGCACACAGCAAGGGGGGGACACACACGCACACAGCGAGGGGGGACACACACGCACACAGCGAAGGAGGGACACGCTCACACACACAGCGAGTGGGGATACACACGCACACAGCGAGGGAGGGACACACACGCACACAGCGAGGGAGGGACACGCTCACACACACAGCGAGGGGGGACACACACGCACACAGCGAGGGAGGGACACGCACGCACACAGCGAGGGAGGGACACGCACGCACACAGCGAGGGAGGGACACACACGCACACAGCATGGGGGGACACACGCACGCACACAGCGAGGGGGGACACACGCACGCACACAGCGAAGGAGGGGCACACACGCACACAGCGAAGGAGGGACACGCTCACACACACAGCGAGGGGGGACACACACAGCGAGGGTGGTACACGCACACACACAGCGAGGGAGGGACACGCACGCACACAGCGAGGGAGGGACACACACGCACACAGCGAGGGGGGACACACACGCACACAGCGTAGGAGGGACACGCTCACGCACACAGCGAGGGAGGGACACGCGCACACACAGCAAGGGGGGGACACGCTCATGCACACAGCGAGGGAGGGACACGCACGCGCACAGCGAGGGAGGGACACGCGCACACACAGCGAGGGAGGGACACGCACGCACACAGTGAGGGAGGGACACGCGCACACACAGCGAGGGAGGGACACGCGCACACACAGCGAGGGAGGGACACGCACACAGCGAGGGAGGGGATACGCTCACACACAGCGAGGGAGGGGACACGCTCACACACAGCGAGGGAGGGACACGCGCACACACAGCGAGGGAGGGACACGCACGCACACAGCGAGGGAGGGACACGCACACACAGCGAGGGAGGGACACGCTCGCACACAGCGAGGGAGGGACACACTCGCACACAGCGAGGGAGGGACACGCTCACACACAGCGAGGGAGGGACACGCTCGCACACAGCGAGGGGGGGACACGCTCACACACAGGGAGGGAGGGACACGCTCGCACACAGCGAGGGGGGGACACGCTCACACACAGCGAGGGAGGGACACGCTCACACACAGCGAGGGAGGGACACGCTCACACACAGCGAGGGAGGGACACGCTCACACACAGCGAGGGAGGGACACGCGCACACAGCGAGGGGGGATACACGCACACACAGCGAGGGAGGGACACGCTCACACACAGCGAGGGAGGGGGACACGCTCACACACAGCGAGGGAGGGACACGCTCTCACACAGCGAGGGGGGGGAAACGCTCGCACACCGAGGGAGGGGGACACGCTCACACACAGCGAGGGAGGGACACGCTCACACACAGCGAGGGAGGGACACGCTCACACCTCACACACAGCGAGGGGGGGGACACGCTCACACACAGCGAGGGGGGGGACACGCTCACACACAACGAGGGGGGGGACACGCTCACACACAGCGAGGGGGGGCACCATCACACACAACGAGGGGGGGGACACACACACACAGCGAGGGAGGGACACGCTCGCACACAGCGAGGGGGGGCACCATCACACACAGCGAGGGGGGGGTCACACACACAGCGAGGGGGGGTACACACACACAGCGAAGGAGGGACACGCTCACACACACAGCGAGGGAGGGGACACGCTCGCACACAGCGAGGGAGGGACACACACGCACACACAGTGAGGGAGGGACACGCTCACACACAGCGAGGGAGGGACACGCTCGCACACAGCGAGGGAGGGACACGCTCACACACAGCGAGGGAGGGACACACTCGCACACAGCGAGGGAGGGACACGCTCACACACAGCGAGGGAGGGACACGCTCGCACACAGCGAGGGGGGGACACGCTCACACACAGCGAGGGAGGGACACGCGCACACACAGCGAGGGAGGGACACGCGCACACACAGCGAGGGAGGGACACGCGCACACAGCGAGGGGGGATACACGCACACACAGCGAGGGAGGGACACGCTCACACACGGCGAGGGAGGGACATGCACACACACAGTGAGGGAGGGACACGCTCACACACAGCGATCGAGGGACACGCACACACAGTGAGGGAGGGACACGCTCACACACAGTGAGGGGGAGGACACGCTCACACACAGCGAGGGGGGGACACACGCACACAGCGAAGGAGGGACACGCTCACACACAGCGAAGGAGGGACACGCACACACACAGCGAGGGGGGGGACACACGCACACAGCGAAGGAGGGACACGCTCACACACAGCGAGGTGGGGGACACGCTCACACACAGCGAGGGGGGGGGACACGCTCGCACACAGCGAGGGAGGGGGACACGCTCACACACAGCGAGGGAGGGACACGCTCTCACACAGCGAGGGGGGGGGACACGCTCGCACACAGCGAGGGAGGGGGACACGCTCACACACAGCGAGGGGGGGGACACGCTCACACACAGCGAGGGGGGGGGACACGCTCACACACAGCGAGGGGGGGGACACGCTCACACACAGCGAGGGCGGGCACCATCACACACAGCGAGGGGGGGGACACACACACAGCGAGGGAGGGACACGCTCGCACACAGCGAGGGGGGGCACCATCACACACAGCGAGGGGGGGGGACACACACACAGCGAGGGGGGGTACACACACACAGCGAAGGAGGGACACGCTCACACACACAGCGAGTGTGGGACACACTCACACAGCGAGGGGGGGGGACACGCTCACGCACACAGCGACGGGGGGACTCACGCACACAGCGAGGGAGGGGACTCACGCACACAGCAAGGGGGGGACACACACGCACACAGCGAGGGGGGGACTCACGCACACAGCAAGGGGGGGACACACACGCACACAGCGAAGGAGGGACTCGCTCACACACACAGCGAGTGGGGATACACACGCACACAGCGAGGGAGGGACACACACGCACACAGCGAGGGAGGGACACGCTCACACACACAGCGAGGGGGGACACACACGCACACAGCGAGGGAGGGACCCGCACGCACACAGCGAGGGAGGGACACGCACGCACACAGCGAGGGAGGGACACACACGCACACAGCATGGGGGGACACACGCACGCACACAGCGAGGGGGGACACACGCACGCACACAGCGAAGGAGGGGCACACACGCACACAGCGAAGGAGGGACACGCTCACACACACAGCGAGGGGGGACACACACAGCGAGGGTGGTACACGCACACACACAGCGAGGGAGGGACACGCACGCACACAGCGAGGGAGGGACACACACGCACACAGCGAGGGGGGACACACACGCACACAGCGTAGGAGGGACACGCTCACGCACACAGCGAGGGAGGGACACGCGCACACACAGCAAGGGGGGGACACGCTCACGCACACAGCGAGGGAGGGACACGCACGCGCACAGCGAGGGAGGGACACGCGCACACACAGCGAGGGAGGGACACGCACGCACACAGTGAGGGAGGGACACGCGCACACACAGCGAGGGAGGGACACGCGCAAAGCGAGGGAGGGACACGCACACGCACACGCGCACAGCGAGGGAGGGGACACGCTCACACACAGCGAGGGAGGGGACACGCTCACACACAGCGAGGGAGGGACACGCGCACACACAGCGAGGGAGGGACACGCACGCACACAGCGAGGGAGGGACACGCACACACAGCGAGGGAGGGACACGCTCGCACACAGCGAGGGAGGGACACACTCGCACACAGCGAGGGAGGGACACGCTCACACACAGCGAGGGAGGGACACGCTCGCACACAGCGAGGGGGGGACACGCTCACACACAGCGAGGGAGGGACACGCTCGCACACAGCGAGGGGGGGACACGCTCACACACAGCGAGGGAGGGACACGCTCACACACAGCGAGGGAGGGACACGCTCACACACAGCGAGGGAGAGACACGCTCACACACAGCGAGGGAGGGACACGCTCACACACAGCGAGGGAGGGACACGCGCACACACAGCGAGGGAGGGACACGCGCACACAGCGAGGGGGGATACACGCACACACAGCGAGGGAGGGACACGCTCACACACAGCGAGGGAGGGGGACACGCTCACACACAGCGAGGGAGGGACACGCTCTCACACAGCGAGGGGGGGGAAACGCTCGCACACAGCGAGGGAGGGGGACACGCTCACACACAGCGAGGGAGGGACACGCTCACACACAGCGAGGGAGGGACACGCTCACACCTCACACACAGCGAGGGGGGGGACACGCTCACACACAGCGAGGGGGGGGACACGCTCACACACAGCGAGGGGGGGGACACGCTCACACACAGCGAGGGGGGGCACCATCACACACAGCGAGGGGGGGGACACACACACACAGCGAGGGAGGGACACGCTCGCACACAGCGAGGGGGGGCACCATCACACACAGCGAGGGGGGGGGACACACACACAGCGAGGGGGGGTACACACACACAGCGAAGGAGGGACACGCTCACACACACAGCGAGGGTGGGACACACTCACACAGCGAGGGGGGGGACACGCTCACGCACACAGCGACGGGGGGACTCACGCACACAGCGAGGGAGGGGACTCACGCACACAGCAAGGGGGGGACACACACGCACACAGCGAGGGGGGACACACACGCACACAGCGAAGGAGGGACACGCTCACACACACAGCGAGTGGGGATACACATGCACACAGCGAGGGAGGGACACACACGCACACAGCGAGGGAGGGACACGCTCACACACACAGCGAGGGGGGGGACACACGCACACAGCGAGGGAGGGACACACGCACGCACACAGCGAGGGAGGGACACGCACGCACACAGCGAGGGAGGGACACACGCACACAGCGAGGGAGGGACACGCGCACACACAGCGAGGGAGGGACACACGCACAGCGAGGGAGGGACACGCACACGCACACAGCGAGGGAGGGGACACGCTCACACACAGCGAGGGAGGGGACACGCTCACACACAGCGAGGGAGGGACACACACGCACACAGCGAGGGGGGACACACGCATGCACACAGCGAGGGAGGGACACGCTCTCACACAGCGAGGGGGGGGAAACGCTCGCACACAGCGAGGGAGGGGGACACGCTCACACACAGCGAGGGAGGGACACGCTCACACACAGCGAGGGAGGGACACGCTCACACCTCACACACAGCGAGGGGGGGGACACGCTCACACACAGCGAGGGGGGGGACACGCTCACACACAGCGAGGGGGGGGACACGCTCACACACAGCGAGGGGGGGCACCATCACACACAGCGAGGGGGGGGACACACACACACAGCGAGGGAGGGACACGCTCGCACACAGCGAGGGGGGGCACCATCACACACAGCGAGGGGGGGGGACACACACACAGCGAGGGGGGGTACACACACACAGCGAAGGAGGGACACGCTCACACACACAGCGAGGGGGGGGACACACGCACACAGCGAGGGAGGGACACACGCACGCACACAGCGAGGGAGGGACACGCACGCACACAGCGAGGGAGGGACACACGCACACAGCGAGGGAGGGGACACGCTCACACACAGCGAGGGAGGGGACACGCTCACACACAGCGAGGGAGGGACACACACGCACACAGCGAGGGGGGACACACGCATGCACACAGCGAGGGAGGGACACACGCACGCACACAGCGAGGGAGGGACACGCACGCACACAGCGAGGGAGGGACACGCACGCACACAGCGAGGGAGGGACACACACGCACACAGCATGGGGGGGCACACGCACGCACACAGCGAGGGAGGGACACGCACGCGCACAGCGAAGGAGGGACACGCGCACACAGCGAGGGGGGATACACGCACACACAGCGAGGGAGGGACACGCTCACACACAGCGAGGGAGGGACATGCACACACACAGTGAGGGAGGGACACGCTCACACACAGCGAAGGAGGGAGACGCACACACACAGCGAGGGAGGGACACGCACACACACAGTGAGGGAGGGACACGCTCACACACAGTGAGGGGGGGGACACGCTCACACACAGCGAGGGGGGGACACACGCACACAGCGAAGGAGGGACACGCTCACACACAGCGAAGGAGGGACACGCACACACACAGCGAGGGGGGGGACACACGCACACAGCGAAGGAGGGACACGCTCACACACAGCGAGGTGGGGGACACGCTCACACACAGCGAGGGGGGGGACACGCTCGCACACAGCGAGGGAGGGGGACACGCTCACACACAGCGAGGGAGGGACACGCTCTCACACAGCGAGGGGGGGGGACACGCTCGCACACAGCGAAGGAGGGGGACACGCTCACACACAGCGAGGGAGGGACACGCTCACACACAGCGAGGGAGGGACACGCTCACACCTCACACACAGCGAGGGGGGGGACACGCTCACACACAGCGAGGGGGGGGGACACGCTCACACACAGCGAGGGGGGGGACACGCTCACACACAGCGAGGGGGGGCACCATCACACACAGCGAGGGGGGGGACACACACACAGCGAGGGAGGGACACGCTCGCACACAGCGAGGGGGGGCACCATCACACACAGCGAGGGGGGGACACACACACACAGCGAGGGAGGGACACGCTCACACACAGCGAAGGAGGGACACGCACACACACAGCGAGGGGGGGGACACGCTCACACACAGCGAGGGGGGGGGACACGCTCGCACACAGCGAGGGAGAGGGACACGCTCACACACAGCGAGGGAGGGACACGCTCTCACACAGCGAGGGGGGGGGACACGCTCGCACACAGCGAGGGGGGGGACACGCTCACACACAGCGAGGGAGGGACACGCTCACACACAGCGAGGGAGGGACACGCTCACACCTCACACACAGCGAGGGGGGGGACACGCTCACACACAGCGAGGGGGGGCACCATCACACACAGCGAGGGGGGACACACACACACAGCGAGGGAGGGACACGCTCGCACACAGCGAGGGGGGGCACCATCACACACAGCGAGGGGGGGGGACACACACACAGCGAAGGAGGGACACGCTCACACACACAGCGAGGGTGGGACACACTCACACAGCGAGGGGGGGGACACGCTCACGCACACAGCGACGGGGGGACACACACGCACACAGCGAAGGAGGGACACGCTCACGCACACAGCGAGGGAGGGACACGCGCACACACAGCAAGGGGGGGACACGCTCACGCACACAGCGAGGGAGGGACACGCACGCACACAGCGAGGGAGGGACACGCGCACACACAGCGAGGGAGGCACACGCACGCACACAGCGAGGGAGGGACACGCGCACACACAGCGAGGGAGGGACACGCGCAAAGCGAGGGAGGGACACGCACACGCACACAGCGAGGGAGGGGACACGCTCACACACAGCGAGGGAGGGGACACGCTCACACACAGCGAGGGAGGGACACGCGCACACACAGCGAGGGAGGGACACGCACGCACACAGCGAGGGAGGGACACGCGCACACACAGCGAGGGAGGGACACGCACGCACACAGCGAGGGAGGGACACGCGCACACACAGCGAGGGAGGGACACGCACACACACAGCGAGGGAGGGACACGCTCGCACACAGCGAGGGAGGGACACGCTCGCACACAGCGAGGGAGGGACACACACGCACACAGCGAGGGGGGGACACACACACACACAGCGAGGGGGGGACACACACACACAGCGAGGGAGGGACACGCGCACACGCAGCGAGGGAGGGACACGCTCACACACAGCGAGGGAGGGACACGCTCGCACACAGCGAGGGAGGGACGCGCGCACACAGCGAGGGAGGGACACGCTCGCACACAGCGAGGGAGGGACGCGCGCACACAGCGAGGGAGGGACACGCACGCACACAGCGAGGGAGGGACACACACGCACACAGAGAGGGAGGGACACACACGCACACTGCGAGGGAGGGACACGCTCGCACACAGCAAGGGAGGGACACGCTCGCACACAGCGAGGGAGGGACACGCTCGCACACAGCGAGGGAGGGACACGCTCGCACACAGCGAGGGTGGGGACACGCTCACACACAGCGAAGGGGGGGGACAAACGCACACAGCGAGGGGGGGGGACACACGCACACAGCGAGGGGGGGGGGACACACGCACACAGCAAGGGGGGGGACACGCACACACACAGCGAGGGAGGGAGACGCACACACAGCGAGGGAGGGACACGCTCACACACAGCGAGGGAGAGACACGCTCACACACAGCGAGGGCGGGGACACGTTCACACAGAGCGAGGGGGGGGACACGCACACACACAGCGAGGGGGGGGACACGCGCACACACACAGCGAGGGAGGGACACGCACGCAGCGAAGGAGGGACACGCTCACACACACAGCGAGGGGGGACACACACGCACACAGCGAAGGAGGGACACACACGCACACAGCGAAGGAGGGACACGCTCACACACACTGCGAGGGGGGACACACACGCACACAGCGAGGGAGGGACACACGCACGCACACAGCGAGGGAGGGACACGCACGCACACAGCGAGGGAGGGACACGCACGCACACAGCGAGGGAGGGACACGCACGCACACAGCGAGGGAGGGACACGTGCACACACAGCGAGGGAGGGACACGCGCACAGCGAGGGAGGGACACGCACACAGCGAGGGAGGGGACACGATCACACACAGCGAGGGAGGGGACACGCTCACAAACAGCGAGGGAGGGACACACACGCACACAGCGAGGGGGGACACACGCACGCACACAGCGAGGGAGGGACACGCACGCACACAGCGAGGGAGGGACACGCACGCACACAGCGAGGGAGGGACACACACGCACACAGCGTGGGGGGACACACGCACGCACACAGCGAGGGGGGACACACGCACGCACACAGCGAAGGAGGGGCACACACGCACACAGCGAAGGAGGGACACGCTCACACACACAGCGAGGGGACACACACACACACACAGCGAGGGTGGTACACGCACACACACAGCGAGGGAGGGACACGCACGCACACAGCGAGGGAGGGACACACACGCACACAGCGAGGGGGGACACACACGCACACAGCGAAGGAGGGACACGCTCACACACACAGCGAGGGTGGGACACACTCACACAGCGAGGGGGGGGACACGCTCACGCACACAGCGACGGGGGGACACACACGCACACAGCGAAGGAGGGACACGCTCACGCACACAGCGAGGGAGGGACACGCGCACACACAGCAAGGGGGGGACACGCTCACGCACACAGCGAGGGAGGGACACGCACGCACACAGCGAGGGAGGGACACGCGCACACACAGCGAGGGAGGGACACGCACGCACACAGCGAGGGAGGGACACGCGCACACACAGCGAGGGAGGGACACGCGCAAAGCGAGGGAGGGACACGCACACGCACACAGCGAGGGAGGGGACACGCTCACACACAGCGAGGGAGGGGACACGCTCACACACAGCGAGGGAGGGACACGCGCACACACAGCGAGGGAGGGACACGCACGCACACAGCGAGGGAGGGACACGCGCACACACAGCGAGGGAGGGACACGCGCACACACAGCGAGGGAGGGACACGCACGCACACAGCGAGGGAGGGACACGCGCACACACAGCGAGGGAGGGACACGCACACACACAGCGAGGGAGGGACACGCACACACACAGCGAGGGAGGGACACGCTCGCACACAGCGAGGGAGGGACACACACGCACACAGCGAGGGGGGGACACACACACACACAGCGAGGGGGGGACACACACACACAGCGAGGGAGGGACACGCGCACACGCAGCGAGGGAGGGACACGCTCACACACAGCGAGGGAGGGACACGCTCGCACACAGCGAGGGAGGGACGCGCGCACACAGCGAGGGAGGGACACGCTCGCACACAGCGAGGGAGGGACGCGCGCACACAGCGAGGGAGGGACACGCACGCACACAGCGAGGGAGGGACACACACGCACACAGAGAGGGAGGGACACACACGCACACTGCGAGGGAGGGACACGCTCGCACACAGCAAGGGAGGGACACGCTCACACACAGCGAGGGAGGGACACGCTCGCACACAGCGAGGGAGGGACACGCTCGCACACAGCGAGGGTGGGGACACGCTCACACACAGCGAAGGGGGGGGACAAACGCACACAGCGAGGGGGGGGGACACACGCACACAGCGAGGGGGGGGGGGACACACGCACACAGCAAGGGGGGGGACACGCACACACACAGCGAGGGAGGGAGACGCACACACAGCGAGGGAGGGACACGCTCACACACAGCGAGGGAGAGACACGCTCACACACAGCGAGGGCGGGGACACGTTCACACAGAGCGAGGGGGGGGACACGCACACACACAGCGAGGGGGGGGACACGCACACACACAGCGAGGGAGGGACACGCACGCAGCGAAGGAGGGACACGCTCACACACACAGCGAGGGGGGACACACACGCACACAGCGAAGGAGGGACACACACGCACACAGCGAAGGAGGGACACGCTCACACACACTGCGAGGGGGGACACACACGCACACAGCGAGGGAGGGACACACGCACGCACACAGCGAGGGAGGGACACGCACGCACACAGCGAGGGAGGGACACGCACGCACACAGCGAGGGAGGGACACGTGCACACACAGCGAGGGAGGGACACGCGCACAGCGAGGGAGGGACACGCACACAGCGAGGGAGGGGACACGATCACACACAGCGAGGGAGGGGACACGCTCACAAACAGCGAGGGAGGGACACACACGCACACAGCGAGGGGGGACACACGCACGCACACAGCGAGGGAGGGACACGCACGCACACAGCGAGGGACGGACACGCACGCACACAGCGAGGGAGGGACACACACGCACACAGCGTGGGGGGACACACGCACGCACACAGCGAGGGGGGACACACGCACACAGCGAGGGAGGGACACGCTCGCACACAGCGAGGGAGGGACGCGCGCACACAGCGAGGGAGGGACACGCACGCACACAGCGAGGGAGGGACACACACGCACACAGAGAGGGAGGGACACGCACGCACACAGCGAGGGAGGGACACGCACGCACACAGCGAGGGAGGGACACGCGCACACACAGCGAGGGAGGGACACGCACACACACAGCGAGGGAGGGACACGCACACACACAGCGAGGGAGGGACACGCTCGCACACAGCGAGGGAGGGACACGCTCGCACACAGCGAGGGAGGGACACACACGCACACAGCGAGGGGGGGACACACACACACACAGCGAGGGGGGGACACACACACACAGCGAGGGAGGGACACGCGCACACGCAGCGAGGGAGGGACACGCTCACACACAGCGAGGGAGGGACACGCTCGCACACAGCGAGGGAGGGACGCGCGCACACAGCGAGGGAGGGACACGCTCGCACACAGCGAGGGAGGGACGCGCGCACACAGCGAGGGAGGGACACGCACGCACACAGCGAGGGAGGGACACACACGCACACAGAGAGGGAGGGACACACACGCACACTGCGAGGGAGGGACACGCTCGCACACAGCAAGGGAGGGACACGCTCGCACACAGCGAGGGAGGGACACGCTCGCACACAGCGAGGGAGGGACACGCTCGCACACAGCGAGGGTGGGGACACGCTCACACACAGCGAAGGGGGGGGACAAACGCACACAGCGAGGGGGGGGACACACGCACACAGCGAGGGGGGGGGGGACACACGCACACAGCAAGGGGGGGGACACGCACACACACAGCGAGGGAGGGAGACGCACACACAGCGAGGGAGGGACACGCTCACACACAGCGAGGGATTGACACGCTCACACACAGCGAGGGCGGGGACACGTTCACACAGAGCGAGGGGGGGACACGCACACACACAGCGAGGGGGGGGACACGCACACACACAGCGAGGGAGGGACACGCACGCAGCGAAGGAGGGACACGCTCACACACACAGCGAGGGGGGACACACACGCACACAGCGAAGGAGGGACACACACGCACACAGCGAAGGAGGGACACGCTCACACACACTGCGAGGGGGGACACACACGCACACAGCGAGGGAGGGACACACGCACGCACACAGCGAGGGAGGGACACGCACGCACACAGCGAGGGAGGGACACGCACGCACACAGCGAGGGAGGGACACGTGCACACACAGCGAGGGAGGGACACGCGCACAGCGAGGGAGGGACACGCACACAGCGAGGGAGGGGACACGATCACACACAGCGAGGGAGGGGACACGCTCACAAACAGCGAGGGAGGGACACACACGCACACAGCGAGGGGGGACACACGCACGCACACAGCGAGGGAGGGACACGCACGCACACAGCGAGGGAGGGACACGCACGCACACAGCGAGGGAGGGACACACACGCACACAGCGTGGGGGGACACACGCACGCACACAGCGAGGGGGGACACACGCACGCACACAGCGAAGGAGGGGCACACACGCACACAGCGAAGGAGGGACACGCTCACACACACAGCGAGGGGACACACACACACACACAGCGAGGGTGGTACACGCACACACACAGCGAGGGAGGGACACGCACGCACACAGCGAGGGAGGGACACACACGCACACAGCGAGGGGGGACACACACGCACACAGCGAAGGAGGGACACGCTCACACACACAGCGAGGGTGGGACACACTCACACAGCGAGGGGGGGACACGCTCACGCACACAGCGACGGGGGGACACACACGCACACAGCGAAGGAGGGACACGCTCACGCACACAGCGAAGGAGGGACACGCGCACACACAGCAAGGGGGGGACACGCTCACGCACACAGCGAGGGAGGGACACGCACGCACACAGCGAGGGAGGGACACGCGCACACACAGCGAGGGAGGGACACGCACGCACACAGCGAGGGAGGGACACGCGCACACACAGCGAGGGAGGGACACGCGCAAAGCGAGGGAGGGACACGCACACGCACACAGCGAGGGAGGGGACACGCTCACACACAGCGAGGGAGGGGACACGCTCACACACAGCGAGGGTGGTACACGCACACACACAGCGAGGGAGGGACACGCACGCACACAGCGAGGGAGGGACACACACGCACACAGCGAGGGGGGACACACACGCACACAGCGAAGGAGGGACACGCTCACGCACACAGCGAGGGAGGGACACGCGCACACACAGCAAGGGGGGGACACGCTCACGCACACAGCGAGGGAGGGACACGCACGCACAGAGCGAGGGAGGGACACGCGCACACACAGCGAGGGAGGAACACGCACGCACACAGCGAGGGAGGGACACGCACGCACACAGCGAGGGAGGGACACGCACGCACACAGCGAGGGAGGGACACGTGCACACACAGCGAGGGAGGGACACGCGCACAGCGAGGGAGGGACACGCACACAGCGAGGGAGGGGACACGATCACACACAGCGAGGGAGGGGACACGCTCACAAACAGCGAGGGAGGGACACACACGCACACAGCGAGGGGGGACACACGCACGCACACAGCGAGGGAGGGACACGCACGCACACAGCGAGGGAGGGACACGCGCACACACAGCGAGGGAGGGACACACACGCACACAGCGTGGGGGGACACACGCACGCACACAGCGAGGGGGGACACACGCACGCACACAGCGAAGGAGGGGCACACACGCACACAGCGAAGGAGGGACACGCTCACACACACAGCGAGGGGACACACACACACACAGCGAGGGTGGTACACGCACACACACAGCGAGGGAGGGACACGCACGCACACAGCGAGGGAGGGACACACACGCACACAGCGAGGGGGGACACACACGCACACAGCGAAGGAGGGACACGCTCACGCACACAGCGAGGGAGGGACACGCGCACACACAGCAAGGGGGGGACACGCTCACGCACACAGCGAGGGAGGGACACGCACGCACAGAGCGAGGGAGGGACACGCGCACACACAGCGAGGGAGGAACACGCACGCACACAGCGAGGGAGGGACACACGCACACACAGCGAGGGAGGGACACGCACACGCACACAGCGAGGGAGGGAACAGGCTCACACACAGCGAGGGAGGGGACACGCTCACACACAGCGAGGGAGGGACACGCGCACACACAGCGAGGGAGGGACACGCACACGCACACAGCGAGGGAGGGGACAGGCTCACACACAGCGAGGGAGGGGACACGCTCACACACAGCGAGGGAGGGACACGCGCACACACACAGCGAGGGAGGGACACGCACGCACACAGCGAGGGAGGGATACGTGCACACATAGCGAGGGAGGGACACGCGCACACACAGCGAGGGGGGGACACGCTCACGCACACAGCGAGGGAGGGACACGCACGCACACAGCGAGGGAGGGACACGCGCACACACAGCGAGGGAGGAACACGCACGCACACAGCGAGGAAGGGACACGCGCACACACAGCGAGGGAGGGACACGCACACGCACACAGCGAGGGAGGGAACAGGCTCACACACAGCGAGGGAGGGGACACGCTCACACACAGCGAGGGAGGGACACGCGCACACACAGCGAGGGAGGGACACGCACGCACACAGCAAGGGAGGGACACGCGCACACACAGCGAGGGAGGGACACGCTCACACACAGCGAGGGAGGGACACGCTCGCACACAGCGAGGGGGGGACACACACGCACACAGCGAGGGGGGGACACACACGCACACAGCGAGGGGGGGACACACACACACAGCGAGGGAGGGACACACACACACAGCGAGGGAGAGACACACACGCACACAGCGAGGGGGGACACACACGCACACAGTGAGGGGGGACACACACGCACACAGCGAACGAGGGACACGCTCACACATAGCGAGGGAGTGACACACGCACACAGCGAGGGAGGGACACGCTCGCACATAGCGAGGGAGGGACACGCGCACACAGCGAGGGGGGACACGCACGCACACAGCGAGGGAGGGACACGCACGCACACAGCGAGGGAGGGACACACACGCTCACAGCGAGGGAGGGACACACACGCTCACAGCGAGGGAGGGACACACACGCACACAGCGAGGGAGGGACACACACGCACACAGCGAGGGAGGGACACGCACGCACACAGCGAGGGAGGGACACACACGCACACAGCGAGGGAGGGACACACACGCACACAGCGAGGGAGGGACACGCTCGCACACAGCGAGGGAGGGACACGCTCGCACACAGCGAGGGGGGGGGACACGCTCACACACAGCGAGGGGGGGACACGCTCACACACAGCGAGGGGGGGACACGCTCACACACAGCGAGGGGGGGACACGCTCACACACAGCGAGGGAGGGACACGCTCACGCACAGCGAGGGGGGGGGACACACGCACACAGCGAGGGGGGGACACGCACACACACAGCGAGGGAGGGACATGCACACACACAGCGAGGGGGGACACACACGCACACAGCGAGGGAGGGACACACGCACACAGCGAGGGAGGGACACACGCACACAGCGAGGGAGGGACACGCGCGCACAGCGAGGGAGGGACACGCACACACACAGCGAAGGAGGGACACGCTCACACACAGCGAGGGAGGGACACGCACGCACACAGCGAGGGAGGGACACGCACGCACACAGCGAGGGAGGGACACGCACGCACACAGCGAGGGGGGATACACACGCACACAGCGAGGGAGGGACACGCTCGCACACAGCGAGGGAGGGACACGCTCGCACACAGCGAGGGAGGGACATGCTCGCACACAGCGAGGGGGGGACACGCTCACACACAGCGAGGGGGGGACACGCTCACACACAGCGAGGGGGGGACACGCTCACACACAGCGAGGGAGGGACACGCTCACGCACAGCGAGGGAGGGACACGCGCACACAGCGAGGGGGGATACACGCACACACAGCGAGGGAGGGACATGCACACACACAGCGAGGGGGGACACACACGCACACAGCGAGGGAGGGACACACGCACACAGCGAGGGAGGGACACACGCACACAGCGAGGGAGGGACACGCGCGCACAGCGAGGGAGGGACACGCGCGCACACAGCGAGGGAGGGACACGCGCGCACACAGCGAGGGAGGGACACGCACGCACACAGCGAGGGAGGGACACGCACGCACACAGCGAGGGAGGGACACGCACGCACACAGCGAGGGAGGGACACGCACGCACACAGCGAGGGAGGGACACACACGCACACAGAGAGGGAGGGACACGCTCACACACAGCGAGGGGGGGGACACGCTCACACACAGCGAGGGAGGGAAACACGCACACACACAGTGAGGGAGGGACACGCTCACACACAGCGAGGGGGGGGGACACGCACACACACAGGGAGGGAGGGAAACACGCACACACACAGTGAGGGAGGGACACGCTCACACACAGCGAGGGGGGGGACACGCACACACACAGCGAGGGAGGGAAACACGCACACACACAGTGAGGGAGGGACACGCGCACACACAGCGAGGGAGGGACACACACACACACAGCGAGGGAGGGACACACACACACACAGCGAGGGAGCGACACGCTCGCACACAGCGAGGGAGGGACACACGCACACACAGCGAGGGAGGGACACGCTCACACACAGCGAGGGAGGGACACACTCGCACACAGCGAGGGAGGGACACGCTCGCACACAGCGAGGGGGGGACACGCTCACACACAGCGAGGGGGGGACACGCTCACACACAGCGAGGGAGGGACACGCTCACACACAGCGAGGGAGGGACACGCTCACACACAGCGAGGGAGGGACACGCTCACACACAGCGAGGGAGGGACACGCTCACACACAGCGAGGGAGGGACACGCGCACACAGCGAGGGGGGATACACGCACACACAGCGAGGGAGGGACACGCTCACACACAGCGAGGGAGGGACATGCACACACACAGTGAGGGAGGGACACACTCACACACAGTGAGGGGGGGGACACGCTCACACACAGCGAGGGGGACACACACGCACACAGCGAAGGAGGGACACGCTCACTCACAGCGAAGGAGGGACACGCACACACACAGCGAGGGGGGGACACACGCACACAGCGAAGGAGGGACACGCTCACACACAGCGAGGTGGGGGACACGCTCACACACAGCGAGGGAGGGACACGCTCACACACAGCGAGGGAGGGACACGCGCACACAGCGAGGGGGGATACACGCACACACAGCGAGGGAGGGACACGCTCACACACAGCGAGGGAGGGACATGCACACACACAGTGAGGGAGGGACACACTCACACACAGTGAGGGGGGGGACACGCTCACACACAGCGAGGGGGACACACACGCACACAGCGAAGGAGGGACACGCTCACTCACAGCGAAGGAGGGACACGCACACACACAGCGAGGGGGGGACACACGCACACAGCGAAGGAGGGACACGCTCACACACAGCGAGGTGGGGGACACGCTCACACACAGCGAGGCGGGGGGACACGCTCACGCACACAGCGAGGGAGGGGACTCACGCACACAGCAAGGGGGGGACACACACGCACACAGCGAGGGGGGACACACACGCACACAGCGAAGGAGGGACACGCTCACACACACAGCGAGTGGGGACACACACGCACACAGCGAGGGAGGGACACACTCGCACACAGCGAGGGAGGGACACGCTCGCACACAGCGAGGGGGGGACACGCTCACACACAGCGAGGGAGGGACACACTCGCACACAGCGAGGGAGGGACACGCTCGCACACAGCGAGGGGGGGACACGCTCACACACAGCGAGGGGGGGACACGCTCACACACAGCGAGGGAGGGACACGCTCACACACAGCGAGGGAGGGACACGCTCACACACAGCGAGGGAGGGACACGCTCACACACAGCGAGGGAGGGACACGCTCACACACAGCGAGGGAGGGACACGCGCACACAGCGAGGGGGGATACACGCACACACAGCGAGGGAGGGACACGCTCACACACAGCGAGGGAGGGACATGCACACACACAGTGAGGGAGGGACACACTCACACACAGTGAGGGGGGGGACACGCTCACACACAGCGAGGGGGACACACACGCACACAGCGAAGGAGGGACACGCTCACTCACAGCGAAGGAGGGACACGCACACACACAGCGAGGGGGGGACACACGCACACAGCGAAGGAGGGACACGCTCACACACAGCGAGGTGGGGGACACGCTCACACACAGCGAGGCGGGGGGACACGCTCGCACACAGCGAGGGAGGGGGACACGCTCACACACAGCGAGGGAGGGACACGCTCTCACACAGCGAGGGGGGGGGACACGCTCGCACACAGCGAGGGAGGGGGACACGCTCACACACAGCGAGGGAGGGGGACACGCTCACACACAGCGAGGGAGGGACACGCTCACACACAGCAAGGGAGGGACACGCTCACACCTCACACACAGCGAGGGGGGGGACACACTCACACACAGCGAGGGGGGGGGACACGCTCACACACAGCGAGGGGGGGGGACACGCTCACACACAGCGAGGGGGGGCACCATCACACACAGCGAGCGGGGGGACACACACACAGCGAGGGAGGGACACGCTCGCACACAGTGAGGGGGGGCACCATCACACACAGCGAGGGGGGGTACACACACACAGCGAAGGAGGGACACGCTCACACACACAGTGAGGGTGGGACACACTCACACAGCGAGGGGGGGTGACACGCTCACGCACACAGCGAGGGAGGGGACTCACGCACACAGCAAGGGGGGGACACACACGCACACAGCGAGGGGGGGACACGCTCACACACAGCGAGGGAGGGACACGCTCACGCACAGCGAGGGAGGGACACGCGCACACAGCGAGGGGGGATACACGCACACACAGCGAGGGAGGGACATGCACACACACAGCGAGGGGGGACACACACGCACACAGCGAGGGAGGGACACACGCACACAGCGAGGGAGGGACACACGCACACAGCGAGGGAGGGACACGCGCGCACAGCGAGGGAGGGACACGCGCGCACACAGCGAGGGAGGGACACGCCCGCACACAGCGAGGGAGGGACACGCACGCACACAGCGAGGGAGGGACACGCACGCACACAGCGAGGGAGGGACACGCACGCACACAGCGAGGGAGGGACACGCACGCACACAGCGAGGGAGGGACACACACGCACACAGAGAGGGAGGGACACGCTCACACACAGCGAGGGGGGGGACACGCTCACACACAGCGAGGGAGGGAAACACGCACACACACAGTGAGGGAGGGACACGCTCACACACAGCGAGGGGGGGGGACACGCACACACACAGGGAGGGAGGGAAACACGCACACACACAGTGAGGGAGGGACACGCTCACACACAGCGAGGGGGGGGACACGCACACACACAGCGAGGGAGGGAAACACGCACACACACAGTGAGGGAGGGACACGCGCACACACAGCGAGGGAGGGACACACACACACACAGCGAGGGAGGGACACACACACACACAGCGAGGGAGCGACACGCTCGCACACAGCGAGGGAGGGACACACGCACACACAGCGAGGGAGGGACACGCTCACACACAGCGAGGGAGGGACACACTCGCACACAGCGAGGGAGGGACACGCTCGCACACAGCGAGGGGGGGACACGCTCACACACAGCGAGGGGGGGACACGCTCACACACAGCGAGGGAGGGACACGCTCACACACAGCGAGGGAGGGACACGCTCACACACAGCGAGGGAGGGACACGCTCACACACAGCGAGGGAGGGACACGCTCACACACAGCGAGGGAGGGACACGCGCACACAGCGAGGGGGGATACACGCACACACAGCGAGGGAGGGACACGCTCACACACAGCGAGGGAGGGACATGCACACACACAGTGAGGGAGGGACACACTCACACACAGTGAGGGGGGGGACACGCTCACACACAGCGAGGGGGACACACACGCACACAGCGAAGGAGGGACACGCTCACTCACAGCGAAGGAGGGACACGCACACACACAGCGAGGGGGGGACACACGCACACAGCGAAGGAGGGACACGCTCACACACAGCGAGGTGGGGGACACGCTCACACACAGCGAGGGAGGGACACGCTCACACACAGCGAGGGAGGGACACGCGCACACAGCGAGGGGGGATACACGCACACACAGCGAGGGAGGGACACGCTCACACACAGCGAGGGAGGGACATGCACACACACAGTGAGGGAGGGACACACTCACACACAGTGAGGGGGGGGACACGCTCACACACAGCGAGGGGGACACACACGCACACAGCGAAGGAGGGACACGCTCACTCACAGCGAAGGAGGGACACGCACACACACAGCGAGGGGGGGACACACGCACACAGCGAAGGAGGGACACGCTCACACACAGCGAGGTGGGGGACACGCTCACACACAGCGAGGCGGGGGGACACGCTCACGCACACAGCGAGGGAGGGGACTCACGCACACAGCAAGGGGGGGACACACACGCACACAGCGAGGGGGGACACACACGCACACAGCGAAGGAGGGACACGCTCACACACACAGCGAGTGGGGACACACACGCACACAGCGAGGGAGGGACACACTCGCACACAGCGAGGGAGGGACACGCTCGCACACAGCGAGGGGGGGACACGCTCACACACAGCGAGGGAGGGACACACTCGCACACAGCGAGGGAGGGACACGCTCGCACACAGCGAGGGGGGGACACGCTCACACACAGCGAGGGGGGGACACGCTCACACACAGCGAGGGAGGGACACGCTCACACACAGCGAGGGAGGGACACGCTCACACACAGCGAGGGAGGGACACGCTCACACACAGCGAGGGAGGGACACGCTCACACACAGCGAGGGAGGGACACGCGCACACAGCGAGGGGGGATACACGCACACACAGCGAGGGAGGGACACGCTCACACACAGCGAGGGAGGGACATGCACACACACAGTGAGGGAGGGACACACTCACACACAGTGAGGGGGGGGACACGCTCACACACAGCGAGGGGGACACACACGCACACAGCGAAGGAGGGACACGCTCACTCACAGCGAAGGAGGGACACGCACACACACAGCGAGGGGGGGACACACGCACACAGCGAAGGAGGGACACGCTCACACACAGCGAGGTGGGGGACACGCTCACACACAGCGAGGCGGGGGGACACGCTCGCACACAGCGAGGGAGGGGGACACGCTCACACACAGCGAGGGAGGGACACGCTCTCACACAGCGAGGGGGGGGGACACGCTCGCACACAGCGAGGGAGGGGGACACGCTCACACACAGCGAGGGAGGGGGACACGCTCACACACAGCGAGGGAGGGACACGCTCACACACAGCAAGGGAGGGACACGCTCACACCTCACACACAGCGAGGGGGGGGACACACTCACACACAGCGAGGGGGGGGGACACGCTCACACACAGCGAGGGGGGGGGACACGCTCACACACAGCGAGGGGGGGCACCATCACACACAGCGAGCGGGGGGACACACACACAGCGAGGGAGGGACACGCTCGCACACAGTGAGGGGGGGCACCATCACACACAGCGAGGAGGGGTACACACACACAGCGAAGGAGGGACACGCTCACACACACAGTGAGGGTGGGACACACTCACACAGCGAGGGGGGGTGACACGCTCACGCACACAGCGAGGGAGGGGACTCACGCACACAGCAAGGGGGGGACACACACGCACACAGCGAGGGGGGACACACACGCACACAGCGAAGGAGGGACACGCTCACACACACAGCGAGTGGGGACACACACGCACACAGCGAGGGAGGGACACACTCGCACACAGCGAGGGAGGGACACGCTCGCACACAGCGAGGGGGGGACACGCTCACACACAGCGAGGGAGGGACACACTCGCACACAGCGAGGGAGGGACACGCTCGCACACAGCGAGGGGGGGACACGCTCACACACAGCGAGGGGGGGACACGCTCACACACAGCGAGGGAGGGACACGCTCACACACAGCGAGGGAGGGACACGCTCACACACAGCGAGGGAGGGACACGCTCACACACAGCGAGGGAGGGACACGCTCACACACAGCGAGGGAGGGACACGCGCACACAGCGAGGGGGGATACACGCACACACAGCGAGGGAGGGACACGCTCACACACAGCGAGGGAGGGACATGCACACACACAGTGAGGGAGGGACACACTCACACACAGTGAGGGGGGGGACACGCTCACACACAGCGAGGGGGACACACACGCACACAGCGAAGGAGGGACACGCTCACTCACAGCGAAGGAGGGACACGCTCACTCACAGCGAAGGAGGGACACGCACACACACAGCGAGGGAGGGAAACACGCACACACACAGTGAGGGAGGGACACGCGCACACACAGCGAGGGAGGGACACACACACACACAGCGAGGGAGGGACACACACACACACAGCGAGGGAGCGACACGCTCGCACACAGCGAGGGAGGGACACACGCACACACAGCGAGGGAGGGACACGCTCACACACAGCGAGGGAGGGACACACTCGCACACAGCGAGGGAGGGACACGCTCGCACACAGCGAGGGGGGGACACGCTCACACACAGCGAGGGGGGGACACGCTCACACACAGCGAGGGAGGGACACGCTCACACACAGCGAGGGAGGGACACGCTCACACACAGCGAGGGAGGGACACGCTCACACACAGCGAGGGAGGGACACGCGCACACAGCGAGGGGGGATACACGCACACACAGCGAGGGAGGGACACGCTCACACACAGCGAGGGAGGGACATGCACACACACAGTGAGGGAGGGACACACTCACACACAGTGAGGGGGGGGACACGCTCACACACAGCGAGGGGGACACACACGCACACAGCGAAGGAGGGACACGCTCACTCACAGCGAAGGAGGGACACGCACACACACAGCGAGGGGGGGACACACGCACACAGCGAAGGAGGGACACGCTCACACACAGCGAGGTGGGGGACACGCTCACACACAGCGAGGGAGGGACACGCTCACACACAGCGAGGGAGGGACACGCGCACACAGCGAGGGGGGATACACGCACACACAGCGAGGGAGGGACACGCTCACACACAGCGAGGGAGGGACATGCACACACACAGTGAGGGAGGGACACACTCACACACAGTGAGGGGGGGGACACGCTCACACACAGCGAGGGGGACACACACGCACACAGCGAAGGAGGGACACGCTCACTCACAGCGAAGGAGGGACACGCACACACACAGCGAGGGGGGGACACACGCACACAGCGAAGGAGGGACACGCTCACACACAGCGAGGTGGGGGACACGCTCACACACAGCGAGGCGGGGGGACACGCTCACGCACACAGCGAGGGAGGGGACTCACGCACACAGCAAGGGGGGGACACACACGCACACAGCGAGGGGGGACACACACGCACACAGCGAAGGAGGGACACGCTCACACACACAGCGAGTGGGGACACACACGCACACAGCGAGGGAGGGACACACTCGCACACAGCGAGGGAGGGACACGCTCGCACACAGCGAGGGGGGGACACGCTCACACACAGCGAGGGAGGGACACACTCGCACACAGCGAGGGAGGGACACGCTCGCACACAGCGAGGGGGGGACACGCTCACACACAGCGAGGGGGGGACACGCTCACACACAGCGAGGGAGGGACACGCTCACACACAGCGAGGGAGGGACACGCTCACACACAGCGAGGGAGGGACACGCTCACACACAGCGAGGGAGGGACACGCGCACACAGCGAGGGGGGATACACGCACACACAGCGAGGGAGGGACACGCTCACACACAGCGAGGGAGGGACATGCACACACACAGTGAGGGAGGGACACACTCACACACAGTGAGGGGGGGGACACGCTCACACACAGCGAGGGGGACACACACGCACACAGCGAAGGAGGGACACGCTCACTCACAGCGAAGGAGGGACACGCACACACACAGCGAGGGGGGGACACACGCACACAGCGAAGGAGGGACACGCTCACACACAGCGAGGTGGGGGACACGCTCACACACAGCGAGGCGGGGGGACACGCTCGCACACAGCGAGGGAGGGGGACACGCTCACACACAGCGAGGGAGGGACACGCTCTCACACAGCGAGGGGGGGGGACACGCTCGCACACAGCGAGGGAGGGGGACACGCTCACACACAGCGAGGGAGGGGGACACGCTCACACACAGCGAGGGAGGGACACGCTCACACACAGCAAGGGAGGGACACGCTCACACCTCACACACAGCGAGGGGGGGGACACACTCACACACAGCGAGGGGGGGGGACACGCTCACACACAGCGAGGGGGGGGGACACGCTCACACACAGCGAGGGGGGGCACCATCACACACAGCGAGCGGGGGGACACACACACAGCGAGGGAGGGACACGCTCGCACACAGTGAGGGGGGGCACCATCACACACAGCGAGGGGGGGTACACACACACAGCGAAGGAGGGACACGCTCACACACACAGTGAGGGTGGGACACACTCACACAGCGAGGGGGGGTGACACGCTCACGCACACAGCGAGGGAGGGGACTCACGCACACAGCAAGGGGGGGACACACACGCACACAGCGAGGGGGGACACACACGCACACAGCGAAGGAGGGACACGCTCACACACACAGCGAGTGGGGACACACACGCACACAGCGAGGGAGGGACACACTCGCACACAGCGAGGGAGGGACACGCTCGCACACAGCGAGGGGGGGACACGCTCACACACAGCGAGGGAGGGACACACTCGCACACAGCGAGGGAGGGACACGCTCGCACACAGCGAGGGGGGGACACGTTCACACACAGCGAGGGGGGGACACGCTCACACACAGCGAGGGAGGGACACGCTCACACACAGCGAGGGAGGGACACGCTCACACACAGCGAGGGAGGGACACGCTCACACACAGCGAGGGAGGGACACGCTCACACACAGCGAGGGAGGGACACGCGCACACAGCGAGGGGGGATACACGCACACACAGCGAGGGAGGGACACGCTCACACACAGCGAGGGAGGGACATGCACACACACAGTGAGGGAGGGACACACTCACACACAGTGAGGGGGGGGACACGCTCACACACAGCGAGGGGGACACACACGCACACAGCGAAGGAGGGACACGCTCACTCACAGCGAAGGAGGGACACGCACACACACAGCGAGGGGGGGACACACGCACACAGCGAAGGAGGGACACGCTCACACACAGCGAGGTGGGGGACACGCTCACACACAGCGAGGGAGGGACACGCTCACACACAGCGAGGGAGGGACACGCGCACACAGCGAGGGGGGATACACGCACACACAGCGAGGGAGGGACACGCTCACACACAGCGAGGGAGGGACATGCACACACACAGTGAGGGAGGGACACACTCACACACAGTGAGGGGGGGGACACGCTCACACACAGCGAGGGGACACACACGCACACAGCGAAGGAGGGACACGCTCACTCACAGCGAAGGAGGGACACGCACACACACAGCGAGGGGGGGACACACGCACACAGCGAAGGAGGGACACGCTCACACACAGCGAGGTGGGGGACACGCTCACACACAGCGAGGCGGGGGGACACGCTCGCACACAGCGAGGGAGGGGGACACGCTCACACACAGCGAGGGAGGGACACGCTCTCACACAGCGAGGGGGGGGGACACGCTCGCACACAGCGAGGGAGGGGGACACGCTCACACACAGCGAGGGAGGGGGACACGCTCACACACAGCGAGGGAGGGACACGCTCACACACAGCAAGGGAGGGACACGCTCACACCTCACACACAGCGAGGGGGGGGACACGCTCACACACAGCGAGGGGGGGGGACACGCTCACACACAGCGAGGGGGGGGGACACGCTCACACACAGCGAGGGGGGGCACCATCACACACAGCGAGCGGGGGGACACACACACAGCGAGGGAGGGACACGCTCGCACACAGTGAGGGGGGGCACCATCACACACAGCGAGGGGGGGTACACACACACAGCGAAGGAGGGACACGCTCACACACACAGTGAGGGTGGGACACACTCACACAGCGAGGGGGGGTGACACGCTCACGCACACAGCGAGGGAGGGGACTCACGCACACAGCAAGGGGGGGACACACACGCACACAGCGAGGGGGGACACACACGCACACAGCGAAGGAGGGACACGCTCACACACACAGCGAGTGGGGACACACACGCACACAGCGAGGGAGGGACACGCTCACACACACAGCGAGGGAGGGACACACGCACGCACACAGCGAGGGAGGGACACGCACGCACACAGCGAGGGAGGGACACGCACGCACACAGCGAGGGAGGGACACGCGCACACACAGCGAGGGAGGGACACGCGCACACACAGCGAGGGAGGGACACGCACACGCACACAGCGAGGGAGGGGACACGCTCACACACAGTGAGGGGGGACACACGCTCACACACAGTGAGGGGGGGGACACGCTCACACACAGTGAGGGGGGGACACGCTCACACACAGTGAGGGGGGGGACACACGCACACACAGCGAGGGAGGGACACACGCACACACAGCGAGGGAGGGACACACGCACACACAGCGAGGGAGGGACACGCTCACACACAGCGAGGGGGGGACACGCTCACACACAGCGAGGGAGGGACACGCTCACACACAGCGAGGGGGAGGGACACGCTCGCACACAGCGAGGGGGCGGGACACGCTCGCACACAGCGAGGGAGGGGGACACGCTCGCACACAGCGAGGGAGGGACACGCTCACACACAGCGAGGGAGGGACACGCTCACACACAGCGAGGGAGGGACACGCTCACACACAGCGAGGGAGGGACACGCTCACACACAGCGAGGGAGGGACACGCTCACACACAGCGAGGGAGGGACACGCTCACACACAGCGAGGGAGGGACACGCTCACACACAGCGAGGGAGGGACACGCTCACACACAGCGAGGGGGGGGGACACGCTCACACACAGCGAGGGGGGGGGGGACACGCTCGCACACAGCGAGGGAGGGGGACACGCTCGCACACAGCGAGGGGGGGGACACGCTCGCACACAGCGAGGGAGGGGGACACGCTCACACACAGCGAGGGAGGGGGACACGCTCACACACAGCGAGGGAGGGACACACTCGCACACAGCGAGGGGGGACACGCACACACACAGCGAGGGAGGGACACGCACGCACGCACACAGCGACGGGGGGACACACGTACACAGCGAGGGAGGGACTTGCACACACAGCGAGGGAGGGACTTGCACACACAGCGAGGGAGGGACTTGCACACACAGCGAGGGAGGGACTTGCACACACAGCGAGGGAGGGACTTGCACACACAGCGAGGGAGGGACTTGCACACACAGCGAGGGAGGGACTTGCACACACAGCGAGGGAGGGACTTGCACACACAGCGAGGGAGGGACTTGCACACACAGCGAGGGAGGGACTTGCACACACAGCGAGGGAGGGACTTGCACACACAGCGAGGGAGGGACTTGCACACACAGCGAGGGAGGGACATGCACACACACACACAGCGAGGGAGGGACACACAGTGAGTGAGTAATATGCATACACACACATACAGAGTGAGGGGAGGACACCATCACACACTGCAAGAGGGGCGCGCACACACACACACACACACACACACACACACACACACACAGCGAGGGTGGGACACGCACCCACACAGCGAGGTTGAGACACGCAGACAGAGCAAGGGTGGGACATGTGCTCAGAAAGCGAGAGGGGATACACACACACACAATACACACACACACACAAAGTGAGGGAGGGACACGCACACACACAACGAGGGAGGTACAAAACACACACAGTGAGGAGAATTACACACACACAGCGCGGGAAGGGGACACACACGCATACACACACATATACACAGAACAATGGAGGGACACGTGCACACACAGTGATGTGTCTCCTCGGACATATCATCGTCCAGCTCTCACTCCAGTCTGCTCCTTCACAGGGTCACCGTCTCTGTGACTCCCAGGTACAACTAGGCCTCGATCCTCAGTGCGGATTTATATTCTCCCAGGTGTGAGTCAGCCTCAAACTCCTGCTCCAAGTTGCTCCCTCACACGGTCCCTCCCTCTGTGACTCGGTGCTGATTTCGAGCCTCCTTTTTATCCAAATCCAAGTCCCAGTCGGCCTTGACCCTCGCTGCTGATTTATATTCTCCCGTTTTGTGCTGCTCTCTCTCAGGTTCCCTCCCTTTGTGACTCCCAGGTAATGGTAGGCATCAAGCCTCAGCTGAGATTTATAACATCCCATTCCGCACTGCTCTCTTACAGGATCGCCGTTGTGCCTGGAAGACAGTGGGGAAGAGGAGGATTAGACAGAGCAGAGGGTGTTACAGTGATTGAGGGAGCGGTAGGGGATGAAACAGGTTATCGGGGGAGCTTGGCAGACCTGCAGTAACTAAAGAACGTTACTGGAAGATACAGCGAGATTTTCAGACACTGAAGAAGGCAAAGGAAATAGAGAGATGGTGGATTGTTCATGACGGAGCTTTGTAGAGTCTAAAGGGCTTCAAAGTTTGGGAGAAGATCTGGAGCTCGGGTGCTCATTATTGTGGTTCTGTTCGCCGAGCTGGGAATTTGTGTTGCAGATGTTTCGTCCCCTGTCTAGGTGACATCCTCAGTGCTTGGGAGCCTCCTGTGAAGCACTTCTGTGATCTTTCCTCCGGCATTTATAGTGGTTTGTATCTGCCGCTTGCAGTTGTCATATCCAGCTGTCCGCTGCAGTGGACCGTATATTGGGTCCAGGTCGATGTGCTTATTGATTGAATCTGTGGATGAGTGCCATGCCTCCAGGAATTCCCAGGATGTTCTCTGTTTGGCTTGTCCTATAATAGTAGTGTTGTCCCAGTCGAATTCATGTTGCTTGTCATCTGCATGTGTGGCTACTAAGGAGAGCTGGTCGTGTCGTTTCGTAGCTAGTTGGTGTTCATGGATACGGATCGTTAACTGTCTTCCTGTTTGTCCTATGTAGTGTTTTGTGCCGTCCTTGCGTGGGATTTTGTACACGACATTGGTTTTGCTCATGCTGGGTATCGGGTCCTTCGTTCTGGTGAGTTGTTGTCTGAGAGTGGCTGTTGGTTTGTGTGCTGTTATGAGTCCTAGTGATCGCAGTAGTCTGGCTGTCAGTTCCGAAATGTTCTTGATGTATGGTAGTGTGGCTAGTCCTTTGGGTCGTGGCATGTCTTCATTCCGTTGTCTTTCCCCGAGGCATCTATGGATGAAATTGTGTGGAGTTTGACCCCACCCCACAGCTCACCAATAGGAAAAACAACACACTGAGAAACCTACAAAAAAAAACAGAGAGATAACCAGGTTTGAACTAGAGAGAATGAAAACTGAAAGCAACAACACCCCCAGATTCTATGGACTACCCAAAGTGCACAAACCAGCCATCCCACTCAGACCCATAGTATCACTACCAGGGACACTATCACACAAACTGGCTAAAGAACTACAGCAGAAACTGAAACACCTGATCAGCGGATCCAGACACTCTGTACAGTCAACACAGGAATTCTTGGACATCATCAGAAATATACACAAAGACAAGGAAGAAACTATGGTCTCATTCGATGTCATGGCACTGTTCACCTCTATCGACAAAACCCTAGCCAGAGAAACAATAGCCAACCTGCTGGACAAACAGAACAGACAACAGGACGGTGAACCTATCAACAAAGACGGCATACTCAAACTACTGGACCTGGGCCTCACAACACACTTCACATTCAACAACCAAATATATAAACAAATCAACGGCACACCCATGGGCTCACCCATCTCTGGACTCATAGCACAAGCAGTAATGCAAAGGTTAGAACAAACAGTCTTACTGCAAATTCAACCCAAACTCTGTGTCAGATATGTAGATGACACCTTTGTAATCGTTAAAAACACAGAAATAGAGAACACACACCGGATCATCAACGCCACACTCACAGGAATCTGATTCACAAGAGAGAAAGAAAAGGACAACCAACTTCCATTCCTAGACGGGACGGTACAGAGAACACCGAATGAAAAATTCACCACAAAGGTTTACAGGAAAGCCACACACACAGACCAAGTCCTGAACTATGAAAGAAACCACCCCAACACACACAAAAGAAGTTGCATCAAGACACTGTTCAAAAGGGCCACAACACACTGCAGTACACCAGAACTGCAAAAAGAGGAAGAAGAACACCTATACAATGTATTCACCAAAAACGGATACCCCCGCAATTTCATTAGGGATTGTCTGTATGGATTTGCTCGACGACTGTCCTCTGATATTGATGAGGGCAGTGCAGATGATGTGGTTTATATGGAGTTCATTAAGGTCTTTGTCAAGGTCCCACACGGAAGGCTGGTCCAAAAGGGAAGATCCCATTGGATTTAAGGTAAGTTGGCAAATTGGCTCCACAATTGGTGGAGGGTTGGTTTTGTGATTGAAAGCCTTTGCCCAGCGGGTGTACCACAGGGATCTGTGCAGGAGCCATTGCTGGCTGTTACATACATTAATAACTTGGATATCAAAGCAGAAAGTAATATTAGTAGGTTTGCAGATAACATGAAAGGTGAGGGTGTTGTCCACAGTGAGGGGGATGGTCTCAGGCTGCAGTCTGATATCGATCAGATGATAATCTGAGCAGAGTAATGGCAGACCGAGTTTACTTCTAATCACTGTGAGGTAATGCACTGTGGGAAGTCTAATAAATGAATGATATACATCATGAAGGGTAGGTCCTCCTCGAGTACTGAGGAATACAGGGACTTTGTTGGCAAGTCGCTGGATGTCTGAAAGGTGTCAGCACCGGTAGACAGGGTGGGGAATACACCTGAACTGGGAGCAGGAGGGGGACCCACATCCTGGTGGGGGAACGTTGCTGGAGCTGCTCGAGAGGATTTAAACTCGTCTGGCAGGGCTGTGTGACCCCAAAGAGTCGTAAGGCCAGAAAGAAAGTTGAGGCTGGTACAAATGTTCAAGAGAAGAATATAAGTAGACAAGGCAGGCAAGAACATAGCAGACAATTAGGGCAAACTGGTGGATTAAACTGCAGTTATTTCAATACAAAAGGCCAAACAGATAAGGCCGATGAACCCAGAGCATGGATGGGAACATGGGATTGGGAGACCATAGATATTACAGAAACACAGCTGAGGGAGCAACAGGAGCAGCAGCTCAATATTCCAGAGACAGCTGCTACAGGAAGGATAGAACAGGAGGGAAAACAGGAGGAGAGCTGGTGGGTTTGATTGGGGGGAAACATCCCAGCAGTACCTAGAGGGAGGATTCATGTCGGATCGCCCAGTTAAACGATATTAGTGGAACTGAGAAATAAAAATTGGTCATTAGTTTTCTACGGTCGGACTACAGCGATAGGCAATGGGAGATGGAGGAGCAAATATGTCAGGAGATTTCAGATATCTCTTAGAATAATAGGGTTGGAATGATCGGGGATCTTAACTGTTCCAAACCTGGACTGGGATTGTTACTAAGTTAAGCATTTGGATGGAAGGTATTTGTTAAGTGTGTTCCGAAAACTCCCAGTCATTATGTAATTGGCCCAACTGGAGAATGGGACTAAACCTGACCTCCCCTTGGGAAACAAGGCAGGGAACGGGACTGAGGTGTTAGTGGGGGAGCACTTTGGAAAGTTACCACAATTGTATTAGATTGAAAATAGCGATGGAAAAGGACAGGCCTGGTCCACAAGTTAAAGTTATTCAATGGAGCAAGATAGTATTAGACATGAATTTTTAAAGCAGATTTGGGGAGGCTATTTGCAGATAAAGGGAAGTCTGGCAAGTAGGAATATCTTAAAACCGAGATAAAAGGAGCGTTCAGCGCCAGCGTGTTCCTGTTAGTGTGCAGCTCAATGCTGACTGAATTAGGAAACACTGGCTGAGTTTCGAGGCTGTGGTCAAGAAAAAAGGGGTCACATGTCAGATATAACTGACTGACTCAAGGGAATCCCTTCAGGAGTATCGGGGCTGTAGGAATACACTTAGGATGGAAATCAGGAATGTAAAAAGGGGACACGAGATAGCTTTGGCAGAGAAAGTTAAGGAGAATCCAAAGAGACTCTACAAGTGTATAAAGAGCAAAAGAAGAGCTCGGGACAAACCCGGTCTCCTTAATGATCAATGAAGGCAACGATGTGTGAAACTACAAGATCCAAAACAAATATTTCACTTTGGAACTTACTGTGGATAAAGACTGGGGGGCTCGGGGAACTAAACAGTGTTTGGCCTGACCACTATTGGAATACTGTGTGTAATTCTGGTCTCCATGCCATCGGAAGGATGTCGTGGAACATGAAAGGGTTCAGAAGAAATGACCAAAGATGGTGCCAGGGTTGGAGGGTTTGTGCTTCAGGGAAAAGCCTGAATAGGCTGGGGCTGTTTTCAGTTGAACATGGGAGGCTGAGGAGTTAACCGATAAAAGGTGTTTAAAATCATGGTGGGCATCGACAGGGTCAATAGACAAGGTCATTTCCCCAGGCGAGGGAAACTTTTCAAAGGGGTCTAAAGGACAACTGGCTCCCGCAGAATGGATGGAATAAGCTGCCAGGGCAAATAGTGAAGGCTGATAGAAATACATTTAAAAGGCATGTGGATGGGTGTATGAATAGCAAAGGTTCAGAGGGATATTGGCAAAATTGTGGCAAATGTGACTAGAAACGTCATGCAGGAGTTGGTCCGAAGGGCCTGTTTCTGTGCTGTACATCTCTATGACTCAATGTCTTGAAATGAGTCCACATTATAGAAAAGGAGGTGCTGGAGGTTTTAAAACACAAAGGTAGAACAATCCCCAGGACCTGATCAAATGGATCTCAGGACATTGTGGGAAGCTGGTGAAGAAATTGTAGGGCCCCTAGCAGAGATACTTGTACCATCGAGAGCCATGTGTGATAGGCTGTTAGACTGGAGGGTGGCATTGTGGACAGTGAAGAAGGTTTTCTGAGATTACAAAGGGATCCTGATGAAATGTGTGAATGGCTGAAAAACTGTAGATGGAGTTCAATCTGAATAAATGCAAGGTAAAGCATTTGGTACAACAAACACGGGCAGGACTTATACAATTAATGGCAAGACCTTCAGTTGTGTTGTAGAACAGAGAGACCTCAGGGTTCAGCTACATAATTCTTTAAAGTTTGTAACATGGAGAGACAGGATAGTTTTTAAAAAAGGTGCTTGCATCACTTGCTTTCATTGCTCAGTCGTTTGGATATCGGAGTTGGGAAGTCGCATTGAGATTATACAGGCCATTGGTGAGTCCTCTTCTGGAATACTGTGTCCAGTTCTGGTCGCCCAGTTATAGGTAGGATATTATTAAGCTGGAAAGGGTTGGAAGGAGATTTACTGGGATGTGGCTGGGTACGAAAGGCTTCAGTATAAAGAAAGGCTGAATAGGTTGGTATTTTTCACTGAAACCTGAATGTTGACAGATGACCTCAGAAGTTTATAAAATCATGAGGGGGATCGATAGAGTTAATGGGAGTTGTCTTTTCCCATGGACAGGGGAGTTTCAAGACAAGGCACTACATTTTTAAGTTTAGAGGAGAGACATATAAAAAAAGACATGAGGCACATTGTTAAAGAGGGTGGGTTGTGTGTGAAATGAACTTCCCAAGGAAGGGGTGAACATGAGGACAATTACAATGTTTAAAAGACATTTGCATTAGTACAGGAAGAGGAAAGGTTTGAAGGGATATGATCCAGGAACAGGCAGGTGGGACAAGATCAGTTTTAGTGTATGGTTAGCGTTAACCAAACAGTGCAGTATGACTCTGACTATGATTATAATGTTGTGTCATTAATTCAGAAAGGCTGCAAGAGAAAGCCAGGGAACTACAGACTGATGAGTGAGACATCAGGGTGGGTCAGTTGTTGGAGGTCATTCTGAGAGGTAGGTCTTACATGCATTTGGAAAGATAAGGCCTGATTACAGCCAGCATGGCTTTGTGCGTGGGAAAACATGTCCCACAATCTTGACTGGAGTTTGCTCAAGATGTGACCAAAAAGATAGACGAAGGCAGAGCAACAGACGTTGTTTCTGGCTTCCGCAAACCCTTGTTCAGGGTGTAGCATGATCCATTGGTTAGTAAGGGTAGATCACAAGGGATCAGGGAGAGCTACCCAACTGGATACAAAATGGGATGACAGTGGGAGACAGAGGGTGGTGGGAGAGGGTTGTTGTTCAGACTGGAGGCCTCTGACCAGCAGTGTGCTGTAAGGACTGGTGCTGGGACCACTGTTGTGCACCATTTACATAAACAATCTGAGTGAAAATATAGGAGTCCCTGTTATTATGTTTGTGGATACCAAGATTAGTGGAAGAGTGGGCAGGGAATATAGTTATCGAAGGGGATGGTAATCAACTGGGCCAGTGGGCCAAGGCATGAAAGATGGAGTTTAATTCAGGTGTTGGATTCAGTTCAGACAAACCAGAGAGGACTAACATAGTTAATGGTTGGGCCCTGGGCAGTGTTGTAGAAAAGAGAGAGACCAAGGGGTGCAGTTACATTGTTCCTTGGATTGGCATCACAGGGTGACAGGGTGTTGAAAGCAGCAATTGGCACACTTGTCTTCATTGGTCAGAGCATTGAGTACATGAGTTGGAGATATTGGTAACATTGTTGTCAATATTTCTTATAAAGGTTTATGAAACCATGTAGGGTCTAAGTAAGGTGAATTGCCAAGGGTAGGTGAGTCCAAAGCTAGAGGCATAAACGTGAGGTGAGAGAGCAAGGATTTAAAGAGGGAGCTGAGGGGCAACATTATCCACAGACGGAATGGACTGCCAGAGGAAATGGTAAAAACAAGTACAATTACACGATGGAAAAGACACTCGGGCAGGTACATGGAGAGGAGAAGGTTTGAAGGGATATGAGCCAAACACAGGCAAACCCGACTCATTCCATTTCGGAAACCTCGGCCGAAGAGTCATGCAGCACAGAAACAGAGCCGATGTCTCCAGTTATTGGAGGAGGAGACTATTGAGACAAGGCATGTTGTAGAGACTGAAGCACGTTACAGCGATACGGATGGTCATCTGGACTGGAGGTTTCAAATATGTGAAATAATTGGTGAGAGGGGAGGAGATGACAGAGATAGGAACTGTTATAGGAGTTAGAATGATTGAAGACACTGGTCCTCAATACAAGCCATAGATAGTGTTGGAGAAGGAATAGGGAACAGAAAGATCCCAGGCAGCATTACCACCCTCTCGCGGGAGGCCTGCTTTCCCCTCAGTTGTTCTGATGCTCTCTAAGAAAGCACAGGCCTGGACTAATAACTGGGAACTCCCGATGCTGTCTCATTACAACAAAACTTGCAACAGACGTGGTGATTGAGCCTGGGGTGTATCTGTACTGTGCTCCCCCTCCAGCACTTTCTCTGTCATGTCTTGTTAGCTGATGTTTGGATCCCCCTTATTACTGTCTGCTCTGTGCACTGGAATGATCTTACCTGGCAGCAGGATTTATTGAAGACTCCCGACCTCCCTGACTTTGTCTTTCTGGCTAACCAACCATTGTCCCAACCAGCAGTTGGCAAGTCTATTGAGTCAGGATCTCCCTGATTACCTGTAGAAGACACAGAAATAGGCAGAATGGGAAATTAGGCTGATGCTGTGAGGGTTACACATGTAGAATGGCACTGAGCCCACAGAGATCTGGAAAATCCCAGTCTCCATTCCTGACCTATGCTGCCTCATCTCTCTGGAGTGGAGAATTCTGTTGGCTCATGATCTGGAGTAGCTTCAAAAGTGAGAGACGCTGACAGAGGCAGCAATTAGACCCACACAGTGAGGGGTACCACATGGAGAGGTACTGAGTCACATCACCAGAGTGCCGGGTCAAACAATTTATTTGTTTGTGCAGGAAGAAAGGGTTTTGATTCGTGTTGCACTGGGATATACAAACTGTGAGCAGGCAAAGTGATAGCCTAGTGTCATTATTGTGTGACAATTTATCCAGAAACTCAGCAAGTGTTCTCTGGACACAGGTTCAAATCCCACCATTGCAAATGATTGAATGTGAAGTAAATGCTTCAAAAACGATGTAACTAAAAACCTGTAAGTGAGTATTAAACAATTGCTGATGTTAATAAAAATCCATCGGGTGAATTCCTGTCTTTAGTGAAGTAATCTAAGATGGGACTGGGATATCACAGGTATTACAGAAACAACAGCTGAGGGAGGGACAGGACAGGCAGCTCAATGTTCCAGGGGACAGATGCTGCAGGAAGGACAGAAGGGGAGCTGAGAGAAGAGGATAGCTGCTGGTTCTGACTGGGTGAAACATCCCAGCAGTCCTGAGAGAGGATATTCCTGCAGGATCGCCCAGTGAAGCTGTGTTCGTGGAATTAATCAATAACAATGGGTCTTCCCTTTCCTCTGATTGTTCTACAGACCCCGAGAGCCCCGCCCCCCTGCACCTTGACCGTCTCAAGATGGCGGCCATTAGCGCTCACTCTTCCCTCAAACAAATGGCGGCCGTGACCCTGGGCCGCTTCCCTGATCAGAGACCGCCACCTCCTTACACGGGCCTGGAGGGTCTTCTACGAGTTTTTTTTAACCTGTATCCTGGACTTGTGAATTCTCTCCGCTCCTTTCTCCCGGCGAGGCTCCCACACACCGGCTCAGAGCGCCGCTCTCTGGAGCCGATCGAAGCCGCTGCCGCAGAAAACAGCTCCATGTCGCGCTCTCTCTGTGTCCTGATCAATGTGACACTGCGCATGCTCTGCATTGAAACAAAACTGCGCGTGCGTCTGAGATTATCGGTGAGTTTGTAGAGAATATTCATACCTGCACAGACTGATGGGTAAAATATTAGTCATTAACAATTGCTTTGTCGAGTATAGTCATAGAGATTTCTAGCATGTGAACAGATTGTTTGGTCCAACTCGACCATACCGGCTAGGTATGTAAATTAGTAATCGTTCTGGGAGTTTGAAAATAAGTTTCTTACTCGAGTTGTGCAAATCCTTTGGAAATATGTATGTTATCAGATTTACATCTCAACTATTTCTTAAAATCTCACATTGATTTGTGAGAGAGGTTTAATACTCCACTATGTGGTGGGAACGATCAATCCTGCAAAACAGTTTGCTCTCTGACCAATCCTGAAGCGTTCACTCCTGGAGAATGCTTTGGCCCCGCTCCTCACTCACTCTGGTTGGCAGACCGGCCGCTGCTCGGTCCTCCACTTCCGCCCATTCCTCCCAATTGCAGAGTTGATTCAGGCGTGACTCAGCAGGCTGAGGGACAAGGGAAGTTCGAGTCGATTTCTTGTGATGCGGTGAAAATATCCCAAATCTTGGATCGAGAGGCTTGAGTTCAATTCATAGCTTGTGCAGGTGTGTGCAATAAAAACTTTGAACAGGTTCATTCCGAAAAATAAGGGAAGTCCGGAACAGAGTTAAAAACATAGAAAATGCATGCAATGTGGTGGGGCTGTCATAGCCCAGAAGATTTTCACCTTTACCAAGTGTTTCAGGACCCCAGTGGGTCCTAGTACAGACTGTTGCACTCCTAGTGCACAGCCAGATACCACGGTTGTGGGGAAAAGTGTCGTGGTGGGAGACAGAGGTGCTTTTCTGGAACGCGCTCGGTTTTGGAGGTGAAATAGATGAGAAGGAGTAGGGATTTTTATGGAGGTACCAGTTCCCCTCCTGTCACAGCATCTTATTATTGTCCTGGCTTTGCCTCGTACATGTTTGGTAGAGATCAGTGACGTTTTGTAAGCCCACAATACAACATTCATCACTGTTTAAGATAGTAGAAATCTCTTGTAGCACTTTCGTCACAGAACAATACAGTGCAGAACAGGCCCTTTGGCCCTTGATGTTGCGCCGACCTGTGAACTATTCTCAGCTCATCACCCTACACTATCCCAAAATCACCCATGTGCTTATCTAAAGGATTGTTTAAACCTCTCTAATGTGGCTGAGTTAACTACATTACCAGGTAGCACATTCCACGCCCTAACCACTGAGTGAAGAATCTGCCTCTGACATCTGTCTTAAATCCATCACACCTCAATTTGTAGTTATACCCCCTCGAACACGCTGATGTCATCATCCTCGGAAAAAGACTTTCACTGTCGAACCTATCTAATCCTCTGATCATCTTGTAAGTCTCTGGCAAATCCCCTCTTAGCTGCCGCCTTGCCCCTGAGAACAGGTTCAAGTCTCTGAACATTTCCTCAAAAGACCTTCCCTCCAGACCAGGCAACATCCTGGTAAATCTCTTCTGCACCTTTTCCAATGCTTCCCCATCCTTCCCGAATTATGGGCACCAGAACTGCACACAATATTCCAAGTATGGTCGCACCAACATTTTGTATAGTTGCAGCATGAAATTGCGGCTCCGGAACTCAATCTCTCAACGAATGAAACCTAATACACTGCATGCTGCCTTAACAGTAATATCCACCTGAGTGACAACTTTCAGGAACCTATGGACATGGACTCCAACATCCCTCTTCACACCCACACCACCAAGAATCTTTCCATTGACCCAGCACTCTGCCATCCTGTTATTCTTCCTAAAGTGCATCACCTCACATTTAGCTGCATTGATGTCCATTTGCCACCTCTCAGCCCAATTCTGCAGTTTATCCAAGTCTGCATGAGTACCTGTAAAATTCTTCCACACTGTCCACTACTCCACCGACTTTAGTGTCGTCTGCAAATTTACTGATCAATCCACCTATGCCTATGTCTAAGTAATTTATAAAAATGACAAACAGCCGTGGTCCCAAAACAGGTCCTTGTGGCACACCACTAGTAACCAGACTCCAGGTTGAATATTTTCCATCAACCACCATTCGCTGTCTTCTTTCAAAAAGCCAGTTTCTAATCCAAACTGCTAAATCACCCTCAATTCCATGTCTCTGCATTTTCTCCAATAGCCTACCATGTGGAAACTTATTAAAGGCTTTATTGAAGTCCATGTATACCACGTCAACTGCCCTACCCTTATCTATATGCTTGTCTGCCTTCTCAAAAAACTCAGAGGTTTGTAAGACATGTCCTGCCCTTGACGAAACAATGTTGACTATCTAAATCAAATTGGTGTTCGCTAGATGATTATAAATCTTATCTCTTATAATCCTTTCCAAAACCTTTCCAACAACAGAAGTAAGGTACACTGGTTTATAATTACCTGGGTCATCTCCCCTGCCCTTCTTGATCAAGGGCACAACATTTGCAATCCTCCAGTCCTCTGGTACCAAACCTGTAGACAATGATGACTCAAATATCAAAGCCAAAGACTTTGCTATCTCCTCCCTAGCTTCCCAGAGAATCCTCGGATAAATCCCATCCAGCCCAGGGGACTTGTCTACTTTCACTCCTTGAATTGATAGCACCTGTTCGTAACTAACCTCAATCATTTCTAGTCTAATATCTCGTACCACATTCTTCTCCTCTATAATATTCTCCTTTTCCTGAGTGAAAACCGATGAGAAATGTTTGTTTAGCACCTCTCTGATCTCCACAGGGTCCACACTCAACTTCCCACTTCTGACTTTGACTGGCTCTATTCCTACTCTATGCTTTTGATCCTCACATATCTATAGAAAGCTTTAGGGTTCTCCTTTATTCTATTCACTAAAGACTGCTTGTGTGCTCTCTTTGCTCTTCTTAACTCTCTCATTAAATCCTTTCTAGCTAATCTGTAACACTCCATCGCCTCATATGTACCATCTTGCCTCATCAACACAGAAGCCTTCTTCTTCTCAACAAGAGATCCAATTTCTGTAGTAAACCACGATTCCCTTTCCATATCACTTCCTTCCTGCCTGACAGGAACATATCTGTCAAGGACACGCAATGTCTGTTCCTTAAACCAGCTCCACATTTCAATATTCTGCACCCCCTGCCTTTTGCTACCCCATTCTATGCATCCTAATTCTTGCTGAATCGCATTCTAATTGCCCCCAACCCATCAATAACTCTTGACCTGTGGCATGTATCTATCCCTTTTCATCGCTAAACTAAACATAACTGAATGTTGATCACTCTCTCCAAAGTGGTCACCGCCAACTAAATCAAACACCTAGTCTGGTTTATTACCAAGAACCAGATCCAATGTGGCATCCCCTCTTGTCGGCCCTTCAACATACTGTGTCAGGAAACCCTCCTGTACACATTGGATAAAAGCCGATTCATCCAATGTATTAGAGTTATAGCATTTCCAGTCAATTTTGGGGAAGCTAAAGTCCCCCATAATGACCACTCTGTTACTTTCACTCTTATCCAGAATAATTTTGCTAATCCTCTCTTGCACCTCCTTGGCATTCTGCGGAGGCCTTTAAAATAAAACTCCAAGCAGTGTGACCTCTCCTCCACTGTTTCTAACCTCACACTACCTCAGGAGACGAGTCCTCATCAAAAGTTCTCTCAGCCACCATTATACTCTCCTCGACTTACATGATATGCATGGACCCATTGCAGTGCTTCAAACTCCATGAGGCATCCATACTCTCGATGACAGTCAGACTCAGTCTGGAACCTTCTCTGTCCTTAAGACCTTATCCACTGCCTGCGCTCCTCCATTTCCCCTTTGCACGTTCTCTTTCCAACCCACCTGCATCACTCCACAATTGGAGCTGTCACGGGCCGAAGTCTGTGGAGTAGCCTCCCTAACCTTCTCTATCCTCCTTTTAAGATGTATTTTAAAATCATTCTCCTTAATCAATGTTTTGATCATTCATGAAGCACCTTAGAAGATTTGCCATTGTGAAAGTTCCATACAATGCAAGTAGTTGTTTATATTGCTGTACATTAGGAGAAACAGGAATGATGCATTCAAAATTCTAACAAGAAAGTCACTGACAGGTTAGTGTGCAGGCCAGCAAATAATAACATCACATTGGGATGGGCAATAAACAAATAAATAACTGATGCCAGTAAAAATTGTACGGCGATTATCATGGGTGATTTTAATCTACATGTAGATTGGTCAAACCAGCTCAGTCAGGGTAGCCTTGAGTTTATTAAATGTATCCATGATAGTTTTCTTGAACAGTACGACATGGAACTGACAATGGAGCAATCTATCCAAGATCAGATTGTGCAATGAGACAGGAATAATTAATGACTTCAGGGTTAGGGATCCTCTTGGAAGAAGTGATCACTGTATGGTTGAATTTAGAATACATATGGAGAGTGTGAAAATAAAATCTAATATATGGGTCCTTTGCTTCAACACAGGGAACTACAATAGAATGAGGGAGAACCTGGATAAAGTAGATCGGAAACAAAGATTTTATGGAACAGTTGATGAGCAGTGGAAGATTTTCAAAGGCACTTTACGAAGTTTTCAGCAAAGGTATATTCCAGTGAAAAGGAAGGACTGTAAGAAAAGGCATACTCTGCGATGGGTATCTAAGAAAAACGATCAAATTGAAAGAGAAGGCATGCAAAGTGGCCAAAAACAGTATGAAACAAGAACTGGGAAAACTATTAAAGGTCAACAGAAAGCAACAGAAGAGCTACAAAGAAATGTAAGATAGAACATGAGAAAAATAAATGAGCACAGACTATAAAGACAGAGAGCAAAATTTTATATTGAACAAGAAAAGAGTGGCTAAAGTAAGTGTTGGTCCTTTGGAAAATGAGAAGGAGCATTAAGTTATGAGATATCACAGTGGAGAATACTAATCTCTTGCCAATAGTTAGTAAAGAGACAAAGGTAGATGAGGATTTGGAAACTATCATTATTACGGAACAGCTAGTGTTGGACTGTTGGAGGTAATTGAGTTAATGACAGAAAAGTCTTCTGACCCTGATGGAATGCATCCCAGGGTAGGAAAAGAGATGCCAGGAGAAATAGCAAATGCACTGGCAGTAATTTTCCAAAATTCACTGGAAACTGTGGCAGTCCCAGCAGATTGTAAAGCAGCAAAAGTGACGCCACTGTTTTAAAAAGGAGGTGGAAAAAAGATGGGGAATTACCCAACAGTTACCTTATTCTCTGTAGTGGGAAAGATGCTTGGGTCTATTATCAAGGAAGAAATAGCAGGGAATCTCGACAGAAATTGTCCCATTGTACAGACACAGCATGGGTTCATGAAGGGCAGGTCATGCTTCACAAATCGGTTGGAATTCTATGAAGCCATTTCGAGCAAGGTGGACAACGGGGACCCAGTGGATGCGGTGTACCCGGATTTCCAAAAGTCCTTCAACAAGGTGCTATGCAAGAGGCTGTTACATAAGAGAAGGGCGCATGGCGTTAGATGTAAGGTATTAGCATGGATAGAAAATTGGTTGACTAACAGGAAGCAAACTGTGGGGATAAATGAGTACTATTCTGGCTGACAATCAGTGACTAGTAGTGTGTCTCAGGGATCAGTGTTGGGACTGCAATTATATCCAATTGATACAGATGATTTGGAGTTGGGGACCACATGTAGGGTGTCAAAGTTTGCATATGACACTAAGATGAGAAGCAGAACAAAGTGTGCGGAGGACTGGGAAACTTTGCAGAGGAACATACATACATTGAGTGACTGGGCAATGGTCTGGCATTTGGAATATAATGTGCATAAATGTAAAGTCATACTGTTTGGTTGAAGTAACATTAAAGAAGAGATTATGACTTGAATTTTAAAAAGTTGCATCATTTGCTATGCAGAGGTACCTGAGGAGCATTCTACATGAGGGTTGGTCACCAGGTACAACAATCAATTCAGAAAGCAAATGGAATTTTGTCCTTCATTGCTGAAGGGATTGTGTTTAAAAGCAAAGGGTTTGTTTGAGTAGTATTTGGGTGCTGGTGAGGCCACACCTGGATTACTGCATGCAGTTTCTGCCATCTTACTTGCTCAAGGATGTACTGGCACGAGAGGGGGTGCAGAGGAGGTTAACTAGGTTGATTCCAGAGTTGAGGGGGTTGGCTTAACAGAGACTGAGTCGATTGGGATTATATCCATTGGAATTCAGAAGAACGGAAACCTATAAAATAATGAGTGGAATGGATAAAATAGAAGTAAAGAGGATGTTTCCACGAGGTAAAAACAATGACTGCAGATGCTGGAAACCAGATTCTGGATTAGTGGTGCTGGAAGAGCACAGCAGTTCAGGCAGCATCCGAGGAGCAGTAAAATCGACGTTTCAGGCAAAAGCCCTTCATCAGCAATACAGGCAGACTGCCTGAAGCATGGATAGCTAAGTGAGAGGACGATGGGGGTGGGGAGAAAGTAGCATAGAGTACAATAGGTGTGTGGGGAGGGGATGAAGGTGATAGGTCGGGGGGAAGGGTGGAGTGGATAGGTGGAAAAGAAGATAGGCAGGTAGGACAAGTCATGGGGACAGTGCTGAGCTGGAAGTTTGGAACTGGGGTGAGGTGGAGGAAGGGGAAATGAGGAAACTGTTGAAGTCCACATTGATGCCCTGGGGTTGAAGTGTTCCGAGGCGGAAGAAGAGGCGTTCTTCCTCCAGGCTTCAGGTGGTGAGGGAGCGGCGGTGAAGGAGGCCCAGGGCCTCCATGTCCTCGGCAGAGTGGGAGAAAAAGTTGAAATGTTGGGCCACAGGGTGGTGTGGTTGATTGGTGCGGGTGTCCCGGAGTTGTTCCCTAAAGCACTCTGCTCGGAGACGTCCAGTCTCCCCAATGTAGAGGAGACCGCATCCACTGGCAGGTGAAGCCAGGATAAGAGGACATCCAGTCAAGATTAGAGACAGCAAATTTAGGACTGAATTGAGAAGGAACGTCTTGACCCCGATTGAATTCATTGCCTAGAGAAGTAGTTGATGCTAGTTCAGTAAACGTTTTTAAAGCTAAGGTAGATTTTATTAAAAAGAAATAATTAATTAAGGGATACGGTGAGAACATGGGTAAATGGTTCTGCATCCACAAAATGATCAGCCATGATCTTATTGAATGGAATTGCAAGCTCAAAGGGCAGGATGGCCTTCTCCTGTTCCTAGTTCTTTGGTTCTTATATTTTGCACTCCTCCCTCACTCTTGACTTGCAGGTGCTGGTGTTGGATTAGGATGAGGGCTGAAAAATGTGTTGTTGGAGAAGTGTAGCAGATCAGGCAGCCTTCAAGGAGCAGGAGAATCGATGTTTCCTGAAGAAGGGCTTATGCCCAAAATATCGATTCTCCTGCTCCTTGGATGCTGCCTGACCTGCTGCGCTTTTCCAGCAAGACATTTTTCAGCTCTGATCTCCAGCATCTGCAGTCCTCACTTTCTTCTAAATAGACTAGGTGTTTACCCTGGGGTGGTGGAGCCCAGAACTAGAGGATATAGGCTTAGGGTGAGAGGGGAAAATTCAAAAGGAGCCTAAAGGATAACTAAAATTGTTACACTTAAAAAGCATTTGAATAGGAAGGGTTCAGAGGGACGTTTGCCAAGTGTTGGCAAATGGGAATAGATTAGATTAGAATATCTGGTTGGCATAGATGGGATGGACCGAAGAGTCTGTTTCTGTGTTAGACATCTCTGACTGTGGGATCATAAAAGTGAACACTGCTCTGATTCACCTCTGGGCTCCTTGATATCCACTTGTTCGTTATCTAGCTTCTTCAGTCTCACGTGAGTTTATCTTTGCCATGTTTAGTATTTTACTATTACGTTCACAGACCTTTTCATAAATGCATTGTCCACTGCTGCCCAACTCCTGACCATATGCTGCTCCATTATCAGGTTATTTTTTCCTCAATATTTTTGACAATCAAGAATTCTTTTTTCCAATAAGTGAATGGATTTTCCTTCCATTTCTGACAGTCAAATTCCGAACCATTTTCAATCCCTATAATTCATATTGCACTTCCTGAAACATCATCTCCTTCCACAGATACCAGTGATCATTGGCAAAGCCCTGTTGCCTGTGGAGAGGGTGATGTTTGACTTCCTTGTATTGCTGCAGTTGGTATGATGAAGGTGCTCCCACAATGTGGTTGGGTAAGAGACATTACAGATTATTCACTCAGCGATAGTGAAGAGTAGAAGATATCTGTACATGTTTTTAATTTCACAAAAATATTGTGAACTTTTGACATAAGGCCACAGATGGAGAATATTATGTCCAGTGACCAAAACCATTGCCAAATAAGCATTTTTTCAGGAATGCCTTAAAGGAAGAAAGCAGATCTTAGAGGGTGGGAATTCCAGACCATGTTGCCTTGGAATCTATAGAAACAGTCACACAGCTGAACTCAAAAATAAACCCATCATTGGGAATCTAAACTAAAATGAGTTATTGAGATATGAAAGGGTGTCTGGTGCAGGAAGATAGGAATGATTACAGCCAGGAATTAAACCAAGGGTGTGAAAGTAAATTGCTGTTGCTTATAAATGGGAGCCTTTTGATGGATCAGCAAGTTCTGGTACAAGTGAGCACTTGGGCGGTAGAGTTTTCAATATTCTGGAGATTATAGGGAGGATGATTGTTGGATCCTGGCCAGGAGTGGGTTTAGATAATGAAATCTAGAGTTAACAAAAGGAATGAATGAGAGTTTCAGCAAATGAGCTGAGACTGTGGTGAGGTCCGGTGATATCACTGAAGGCGAAATCGTGGTCTTGGAGTGGGACTGGGCTGTCACCCTCACCTCTAGGATTCAGCTGTTTGTCAGTTTGTGAATCAAGTCTGTAACAAGCTCAGGAGCTGATTGGCCCTGGCAGAACCCAAACTGGGCATCACTGAGCAGGTTATAACTGAGCATGTGCTTGACAGTACTATTGATGACACCTTCCAACACTTCACTGCGGAGCGAGTGTGGACTGATGGAGGGGAATTGGCTGGGTTGGATGTTTCCTGTGTTTTTGTGTTGAACAACACTGGGAAATGTTCCACAATGTCGGAAGGTGCCAGTGCTGGAGCAGTAATTATCTTGGTGTGTAGCAAGTTCTGGAGCACAGCCATCAGTCTTATTGCCACAATGTTGGCAGGGCCCATAGCCTTTACACGACTTGATCTGATTTGAAATGAGTTTTCAACCAATTCGATTCACATCTGTGATGTCAGGGACCAATGGAGAAGGCTCATCCACTTGGCACTGCTGGCTGAAGATTGCTGTAAATGCTGTTGTCTTATCTGTTGCATGAATGTGTGAGGCTCCTCCATCAGTAAGGGTGGGGATATTGTGATGCTGCCTCCAGTGAGTTGTTTAATTGTCCATCACCATTCATGACGAGGTGTGGCAGAGCTCAGATCTGATCTATTGATTGTTGGATCACATAGTTCTATTTGGTGTTGCTTGCGCTGTGTGGCAGGCACATTGGTTAGCTTCACCAGGTTGGCACCTCATTTTTAGGTATGCCTGGAATTGCTCCTGGCATGCCCTCCTGCATTCTCCATTGAGCCAGGGTTGATCCCCAGCTTGATGTTAATGGTTGAGTGGGGGATATTCCAGGCTATGAGATTTCAGATTGGGCTGGAGTACAGTTCTGTTGCTGTTGTTGACCCACAGTGAGGCGGAAGTTGCAGGTTCAAGAGGGCTGTGTTGTTGTATTTTCCAGTGCATTAGTAGATGTAATGTGCTCCATCCAGTTTCATTCCTTTGTTGAGACTGTGCAGTGATTAATACAATGAGTGATTTGATGGGCCAGTGTCAGGAATGCAACTTTTAAAAACAGGTTTGGTGATTGACACATGAAAGAAGTGAAACTATCATGGTATTCGAACAGATGAAAGACTCAACAGACAATCAAGGTATTTTTCAATGGAGAATTTCAGTTACATCACACTGTAAATTTTTGCTATAAATTCCGTGCCTTTGAATTGTGCACTGCACAATCACCTGATGAAGGAGCGGCCCTCGGAAAGCTAGTGTGCTTCCAATTAAACCTATTGGACTATAACCTGGTGTTGTGTGATTCTTAACTTAGAATATTACAGCACTACTAACAGGACTGCATGTAAACAAGCTCAGTACAGTTGATCAATACATTCGGAAGGATTTTCTCCAAGTTTGATGATACCATAATAGTCAAAATCGTCAACTTCAACCTGCAATGTTGCTCTTAACAAAAACTTCAGGCTGACACAAATCTCCCCACCCCACTGCAATGTGGTACCCGGGCCCGGCCCAGGAATTGGAACTGGGACATGTGTGGACTGTGATCTCTAAGGAAGCGAGCAAACACAATTCTGACCGATTAGTCCTCAAAGATGAGTAGCAAGTTTGAGACACGGCAGGTGGTATGCCTTTTTGCATTTAGCTTAATTGCATTTCTTATTTGCAGTAATGTTTTGCAAAGTATAAAGATATGTGTTTTTTTTCCATGGTTGGGGAGTTTTATCCGAATTGATTACAGTTGCTGCCTCTTGCTCCCCAAGTCAAATCATAGGATCGATTACAAAACAATAAACTGCAGGTGCTGGAGATCTGAACCTCAGAAACAAAGTGCTGGAGAAACTCAGCAGCTCTGAGGGTATCTGTGAAGAGAAAAAATGTTACATTTGAAGTTCACTGACTCTTTGTCTGAATGGACAAAAGATCACTGGACTTGGAACTTACAACGTTTTTCCCCTCAGAGGTGCTGCTGGACCTGCGGTTCTCCAGCTCTGTGCTTTCTATAGTGAACTTTATTTACAAAATAGATCGGAAAAATACTAATCTCCAAAAGTGAAAGGTTCATTGCAAACATAAGCATAGTTTCCACACTTGCATTACACAAGCACGTCTCAGTTTAAAAACAAGATTTAACTCTGTGACATTCCATCTCAAAATTAGCCAAGTTACACCAGTAATAAAGCTCATCCACCCAATGAGACACTTCAGCCCAACATCCTGCAGTGTTACACACAGCCACCTTCACCAAAGAATGATCACATGGCACAAAATTGAAGGCCAAGAGCATGTCTCTTCAAAGGGGCTGAAATCAAACTCTCAATTTTGGGAAGGCTTTTTGATCAAACCTGATTGAACACTTAAATCTCAGAGCATAATCTTTGTTTTTTTAAACAAAGTGTGTGGGAAACATCCCACATCTTGTTAAAGGTTCAGTTCGGTCTGATACATAGAGCCAAAGGTCAAACAAACAAAACACTTTCCATTCACTTTTAGGAAGACTTGACATCACATTTCTTCAGGATTTAAAATATTTTATAAATTGTTTGTAAAATCAATTGTCACATTAAAGAACTGGACAATAAATGTCATTGTATGCAATAGGAGTGAAGCCTGTGACAGCAGATTTAGCTTTAGAGGGCACTGTATGTGCTTTCTAAATTCTGGGAGCACTTTGGGAGACTGCTCCCAGATAGTGATAGTGAGCATACCTGGAATGCACTGTTTAGATTTGGGAGTCCTTGGGAAACAATCTGTGGTTTCACTAATACTTGGCTTGCGTTGGTGTACAGTAAGCAATTCATAAAGTTATTTATGTATTGTTGTTAACTACCTGAATGGTATTCAAATTGACCAGATTGCCTTCAACAGTGTGAATGCATCTATTGTAAATATTTGGAACATTCCAGAACTGCCCAGTGCTTGGCAAATTCAGGGGGGGACAAAAAATCACATTGAGTAATTTGAAATTAAGAATCCAAGAGGACTTGAATACTTCAGTGATTAATTCAAATAGTTAAATGGAGTGATCACATTTAAAATACCTCTTATCCATTGGAATGAATGGACCGACAAAACTGGGACCAAATGTCTAGCTGGGGACTATGAAAGGTGCTTTGATAATGTCACCTACATTTACCAACAATAATTTGGCAAGCTCGGAAATTTAAAAAAAAAACTAGCTTCATTGCTGCTCCGATCAGGTCCCAAGCTCTGTGAAAAACTAACAATGTTCAGGTTTATTGCATATGCTCCGAAACACATGTTTCTTCTACAGATCCTGCAAGTTTCCCCAACGAGTACAGTCCATCCAAATGATGTTGCTAACTTTGGCCAACTCAATTATTTCCTCACCTCTAGAGCCTGAAGAGTGACCAGAAGCAATTACTCCACATATGTGGGAACGTTACCGATGAGGATTTTTTCCTTCAGAATTGACTTCCATTTATTCAGTGCCCAGAACAGATAAAAAGCTTGTTATCTTTTATAGAACAATGAATCAGTGGGATTAAAACGCCAACCTTTTCTTGCTTAACAATCAAGCTGCCTAAATTTTAAAAATGAACACTTCTTAACAGTTCACTAGATCCTAACGAAATATTTTGTGCAAAACAAATCACATGATACATAGTTATTCAGATAACAAAACAGGTTTGGTCATTGAAGAACCCAGAGTAAAAGGTAATGAAGTAATGTGAGTTTGATATACCTCAATCATCATTTCAGGTGTATTCTCTCCATAAATTCTCCTTTTCCTCCTCGAAGTATTCAACTGCTTGAATAATTGAGAGAATGAAGTCACAGTTGTACAACACTCAATCAAACCCTTCAGTCCAACTTGCCCATGCTGACTAGATATCCTAAATTAATCTAGTCCCATTTGCCAGCATTTGTTCCAAATCCCTCTAAACCCTTTCTACTGATTATCAGTTTATTTTACTTTATCAGCACTTGAAACACTGACATTTCTTTCTCCCAACATTGGTAAAGGGAATCCTAAATTCATCCATCCAAGTTAATTTTGTGAACTTTCACAAAGAAACAAGTGAGAACAATAAATGGCTGAGTGCAAAACAAAGTACTGCAGCTCCGCGATATCTGGAAGCACTGTAAAGCTCAGGCAGTATTAATCTTTCTGGACAATGACCTTGTTCTCGCTAAATATAACATACAGGCAAAGCAGAAGGAAAGTAGAATTTGGAATGATTTGGAGATGTCAGTGTTGGATTGGGGTGTACAAAGTTACAAATCCCACAACACCAGGTTATAGTCTAACAAGTTTAATTGGAAGCACACGAGCTTTCGGAGCGTCACTCCTTCATCAGGTGGTAGTGGAGGGCTCAATCCAAACACACAGAATTTATCGTAAAAATTTACAATGTGATGTAACTGAAATTATACATTGAAAATTTGATTGTCTGTTAAGCCTTTCATCTGTTAGAATATCACGATAGTTTCACTTCTTGCTTGTGTAAATCACAAAACCATTTTTAAAAAGTTCCATTCTCAGGTTAGCTGTTAACAATGGTGAGAGGTAGACAATATGTTGAAGGTGTTACACCCCTGTGTTCTCTGTCTATGCCATGATGTTTAGATTGATTCTAATCTAAAAAGTGAGATAACAGAGTTTACATGAATTCTTGCAGTTTTTGAGTAAAGTACAATGTAACCTTGCAAGGACAAATTCATCCCACAAAATACGTGTTCATGTGGGCCTTTGTCTGTCTCTCTGTGTGTGTCTGTCTGGGTTGGGGGTTTTGTGTGTGTGTGTAGAGTGTCTTAAGTCTGTGAGGGGGGGCATGTGTGAGTGTGGGAGTGTGTGTGCGTGTCTGTGTATATGTGTGTCCGTGTGCATGTGTCAATAGGAGTGCTTTGTGAGAGTGTGTGTGTGTGTAGGTGTATCTGTGTGTGTGTATAGTGCAATGGTGGTCACCGACAATGTGACATGAACCCAAGGTCCCAATTGAGGCCCTCCCTATGGGTACCGAACTTAGCTTTCAGCCTCTGCTCAGCCATTTTTCGCTGCTGCCTGTCCCGAAGTCTGCCTTGGAGGATGGTCACCCGAAGGTCCGAGGTCGAATGTCCTGGACCACTGAAGTGTTCCCCAACTGGGAGGGAACACTCTTGTCTGTTGATTGTTGTGTGGTGCCCATTCATCCGTTGTCATAGCCTTTGCTCAGTTTCCCCAATGTACCATGACTCCGGGCATCCTTTCCTGCAACGTATAAGATAGACAACGTTGGCTGAGTCACATGAGTACCTGCCATGTCGAGCAAAACATCACCCGTTCACAAAGCAATGCCATCCAGGCTCTCAAAACCAATCACAGCATTGTTCATCAAACCAGCAGATAAAGGAGGAGCCATTGTCATTCAGAATAGAACAGATTACTGCAAGGAAGTGTACCGACAACTGCACAACCAGGAACACTACAGGCAACTACCAGGTGATCCGACCAAAGAACAAGTTTGAGATTGGGGTTAGTGTATTTCAATGGACAGGGAGCTAGTTGACAGACAGGAAACAAAGAGCTGGAACAAACAGGTAATTTTCTGAGTGTCAGCCAGTAACCAGTGAGGCACTACAGAGATCAATGGTCAAACCCAGTTACTTACAATATATACGGATGATTTAGATGGGGGATCGATTACTATTTCTATTCGTGGACGACACAAAGCTGGGTGGAAGGGTGAACTGAGAGGAGGATGGACTGTGAGGATGATACAGAGATGTTTCAGTGTGATTTAGATAAGTTGAGTGATTTTTTTTGTTGCAAAAACAGAAAGGGAAATTATCTGAATATAATGGGAAAAGGGGAGGTGTAACTAAAGGTGTCTTTGTCCACCAGTCCCTGAGAGTGAGCATGTAGGTGCAGCAGGCAGTGAAGGCAAATGGTCTGTTGGCCTTCATGGTGGGGTAGGCCTGAACCAGTGGGTATCGTCTAAAGGATATAAGATTAGGGTATTCAGAAGGGAGAGAAGGAGACATTTCTTCATCCAGATAGTGGGGAACTAACAAAATAGTCTGCCACAGAATGTATTTCAGGACAAAACATTGAAGATTTTTAATGGTTAGATATAGTTCTTAGGGCTAAAGAGATCAAATGGTATGAGGTGAAAATGGGAACAAATTCTGCATTTGGATGATCAGCCATGATCATATTGATTGACAGAGCAGGCTTACTACAACACTTGCTATTTATGTTTCAAACAGGAAAAAAAGTCAAATATTTCTAAAGCATGTCAATTTCTTATCTGGATCACAAAAGAAAATCCTCATTTTTTTTTAAACAGCCTCTTTAAAGATTGATATAAACACAATCATTACAAAGTTCCACTGGTATTTAATTCACCCTGGGAGAGGGTGCTAGTTTCTATTAGTTTTCCAATATTACAGCATTCACACAACAAACATAATTCATACTTAAAATTCTGCATTATTTTTCAATAATTCCAGTAATTCTGGGTGAATTTTATTCAGAAATGTAGTACAGCCTACCATATAATCAAGGCCATTATATCGAAACTTTCACATCACACTGTATAAGACAAAGAGGTCTTCAATTAAACTGGATTATCATGAAATACCATGACATTGCTTCAAAATGACAAAGCTGTTTCCCCTCTCATGATTGATTTAATGAATAAATTTTCAGTTAAATGTAGCGTTCTAACAAGAATACTATTAAAACAGGTGAGGTTCATAGCACAGTGTCTGCAGATTGTATGCACAGCTGCACTGTAACCACAGGATATATTTACATGACTTGTTTTTATTGAAGATGGTTTCATGGAATAAGAGGGTTGCCAATGAAACCAGCATTTGATGCTCATTCCCAATTGCCCTTAAGTGGTGGTATGCTGCCCTCTTGAAGGTACACCCACAGTGCAGTCAGGATGTGGTACATGTTTGATGATGTTATTCCAATTCAAAACGTTACGGAGCTTGGAGGGGAACTGGGTGGTGGTAGCATTAGTAAGGAAGCAGTAGCTACTATTGTCTTCAGATGGCACAGATCATGGCTTTAAAAGGTGCTGTCAAAACAGCCTTGGTTAGTTGTTGTAGTGCATCGTATGTATTGTACACACTGCTGCAAATGTGTGCCATTGAGAAAGAAGTCAATGGGTGGGGTGTCAACCAAGTGGGCTGCTTTGCTCAGGACAATGTTAAGCTTTTTCCTTGCTGTTGGAGCAGTATTCATCCAAGCACATAGAGACTGTTCCATCACACTCCCAAAAAGTGCCTCTCAGGCTTTGGACAGTTATTCATTGCAGAATGTCCAGAGTGCAGCCAGAGTATTTGTGTCACTCATCCAGTTACAATCCCAGTTAAGTTATCCTTCCATCAATGCCATGTCTTTTTCTCTGAAGAGGAAGAAAATGGTAGATTAACAACCCAGTTACATATAGAAATGCCAACAGTCAACTTGCAAAAATACTACTCCCAAAGCAAAAAAGAGGGAGATGGAATTGTCTTTTCTGTGGGAATCTACAAAGAGCTTCAGAAAAGCATTAACGTAATAAACTTCATTTTGAATGCAGTTTTAAAAGAAAAGATAAAAAAAGGGGAAATTAAATAGCTCTGAATCAAGATGAAATTCAAATTAGAAATCAACACAGATTTCCTGCCATTGCTAAAATCATCCAAAATGCTTTTGAGCTTGTCCAACATGCCACTAAATGCAGCACTAAGCCCTGAATTATATTTGATATCTGTAATTTCAATTCTAAATAAAAATCTAAAACCTGAAAGGACTATTAAACTGACACATGTTAAACAAAAATTCCAAGTATTCCACACAACAATTTATATCCAACCTCCCGACACCTTCTGGCTCAACACAACTCCTTCTGCTAAGATTCGTTAACTTCAAATAGCAACAGAGCTCAGTAACGCCAACACCAGCTCCATTTCTCTTTCTGACTTGGATAGGAGGAGAATCTCAAGCACAACCTTCCGAATGGTCCAACCACCCTCTGAAAAAGGGTGAGCATGTCAGCACCATTGGGATACAGAATAAAGAAACGTTCCTCGATGATACACTCACAAGCAAAGTTAAATTCTGTTTGTCTGTTGACAAATCTTTTGGAATGAGGCAAAGAAAATGGAAGAGGGTGAATTACATCAATATTCCAAATTCACACCACTGTGATTTACAATCCAATTTCACACCCAACCTCACAAACACACTAATCAGTCAGGTGAATAAGGACAGAGTACTTCATCTCCAACCAACCAGCATGTTTGACAAAGAGGGAAACATTTAGTCTTTCATCTGTATTACTGAACTTTCCTGAAATGTCCCAGAGATTCTGATCTTTGCTGATCTGGCTGCAGAGACTTGACAAGGCAGATGTAAGACTGCAGCTCACTGAGCAACCAGAGAATTGCCATCTTTCACTCTTTCAATGTTTGAACTGTGACATTCAGTTCACATAGTAAGGTTTGCATAAACATGACTCTCATTTTACAAAACTAAAACAGGGCCTGAAACGAGTGGGAGGTCATGCAATTAAAGGATACCACAGTACTTTCAAGTCTAAAAGGATTAAAAACAATGAAGAATTTGATATAAACTCCAACACAACTCAATGTCAATTATTTAAAAGATGTAGTAGGTCAGAGTTTTTCAAACCTGTTCCCACTGTGACACCATTTTAAGGCTTGTAAATTGTTAAAACTCAGACTGTCTGAGTGGTGAAGGGTTTGACCATTGCTACCTTGGAGCTCATGACACCAAAACATCATGTTGTGACCTCAAGTAGGGACTCACCCCACATTCTGTAAAGTCCTGGGGAAAATCATAACTGAAACCTTCTGATCCACTTGACACAATGGATTTCCCCGCCCCTTCATGTCATAAATTAATCTCTAATTTAAGAGAAAGTTTTATAGTAATACACCTCGAGTGTTTTCAGTTTAAGTTAACCAATTTGATTTAGGGCTTCGGATTTTTATCTTTCCATGTTAAGTACAGATCTTCAAATATCACTTGACTATCATAAATTCCCAGTTCTCAGGTGAGGAATTATAGGTGTGGTCTCAACCCTCCATTACACTCTTTCGCAGTGGGGTGTGAAACAATCAATTCAAAATCCATCACTGAATATTTTGGAAATTGATATTTAGGATTTCTAGTCTAGATTTTATAGTATCATTGCACATAAACCATCTGTTAACATTTATTGTGCCAGATACAAGTTGAAAACAGATGTTTTAGGGTTAGATAAGGCAGGTTCCAGACATATGCATGTTATTTCAGCAAGGGGGCAACGCTGCAGAAATATCACAATGGTCCACTCGTTATCTAAAGGTACTTTATTTGAATTAGTAACACTGAATTTTGCCAATTATTAGTTAATTATATACTGTCTTAAATGCAACTAATTCCTGTTATGGGATTACCAGATGAGCAAAACTGCTATGGATCTGCTGGCCTTGTCCTTTGAGATCTAAGTGGTTGTAGGTTTATAAGTTGCTGCCTAAGAATTTTTGGTGAATCTCTGCAATGCATCTTTAGATCGTACATACTGCTGTTACTGAGCTTTAGCGGTGGAGGGAGTGAGTGCATGTGGATGTCATGCCAATCAAACAGCTAGCATGCTCTGGATGGTGTCAAGCTTCTTGTGTTGTTGGAACCCCACCATTCCAGCCAAGGGGTGAGCGTACCATCGCCATTTTCGCGTGTGTCTTGGAGATGGTGAACAGAGTTTGGAGGTGAGTTGCTCGCCACAGTATTCCTAGTCTCTGACCTGCTCTTGTAGCCACTCTGTGTTGGTGTGGTATGTCCTGTTGAGTTTCTGGTCAATGGTAACCCTCAGGGTTTTAATAGAGGGAAATTCAGTGATGGACATTTATGTCAAGGGATGGTTGTTAGATTGTCTCTTATTGCAGATGGTCTTTAACTGGGGTTGTACAAATATTTCTTGCCACAAACCTGTGTATTAGTCAGCCCTTGCTGCATTTAAACATAGTTTGCTTCAGTATCTGAAGAGTTCCAAATAGTGCTGAACATTGGGGATGTTCAGCAGTGAGTACACTTTCTGACTTTATAATGGAGGGAAGGTCATTGATGAAATGGCTGAAGATTAGTGGAACCAGGACAGTACCCTTTAGGAACTTCTGCAGAGATGTCCTGGAGCTGAAATGACTGACCTACTACAACCACACCCAGCTTCCTGCTTCCCAGGTATGACGCCAGAGGAGAATTTGCCCCCAATAACCAATGATTCCAATTTTGCTCAGCCTCCTTGGTGCCACAAATGCGGCTCTGAAGACAAGACATGTTACCTCACCTCCCCTCTGGAATTCAGCTCTTTTGTCTGCGTTTGAACCAAGGCTGTAATGACCTCAAGAGCTGAGTGGCCCTGGCAGAGCCCAAACTCTGCATCACTGAGCAGGTTATTGCTGAGCAGATGCTGCTTGTTAGAATTGTTGATGACCATTTCCATCACTTTAATAGGGCAGGAAATAGCCAGGTTGGATCGGTTCTGCTTTGTGTACACGACATATCTGAGCAATTTTCTGTATTGTCGGGTTGGTGCAAGAATATTGTCAGGCCCATAATCTTTGCAGTATCCAGTGCTTCTAACCGTTCCTTGGTATCGTGTGGAATGAATCAAATTAATTAAAGACTTGTATTTACAATGTTGGGGACCGCTGGAGAATGCCAAAATGGATCATCCACGCCTGACTGAAGATTTCTGCAATTGGTTCAGCCTGAATTTTTGCACTAATGTGTTGGGCTCTTCCATTACTGATGATAGGGATACATGAGAGTGTTCTCCTGCAGCAAGCGTTTTTTTAAATAAAAGATTTTCCACCATCATTTACGACTGGATGTGACAGGACTACAGAATGTAGATCTCATTCACTGGTTGTGGGATCGCTTAGCTCTGCCTATCACTTGCTGTTTATGTTGTTTGGTCCACAAGTAGTCCCGTTTGATAGCTTCACCAGGTTGGCACTTCACTTTTAGGTCCACCTGATGCTGCTTCAGGGATGCCCTCCTGCACTCTCCATTGAACCCGGGCTGGTCTCCTGGTTTGATGCTAATGGTTGAATGTGTGATATGACAAACCATGAGATTACCAATTGAGGAGTACAATTCTGCTGCTGATGATGGCCCACGGTGCCTCATTGATGCCCGGTCTCAAGTTCTTAAATTGGCTCAAACATTTGTCCCATTTTGCATCGTGACCTTTAAGTGCTATTTTTCCTGTAAGAACTGTTCACCTTAAGGGCTGTTATCATTGGTGGAGTAGCCCAAATTTCTCAATTAACAAAATCAATTCCACAATTATCTATGAAACTGACAGTTAACTCGTAGCATTTAGCTGTGAAGGCAAGTGCCATGAGTATAATACTGGAAAAGCACAGCAGGTCAGGCAGCATCTGAGGAGCAGGAGATTCGATGTTTTGTGCCTAAGCCCTTCATCAGCAATGAGGCTTGTGGGTCGAGGGGCTGAGCGATAAATGGGAGGGGCTGGGGTTGGAGTACAGTAGCTGGGAAAGCGATAGGTGGAGGAAAGTTGGGGAGAAGGTGATAAGTCAGAGGGGGAGTTATGGACCGGTCTGGAGGGCAGTGCCAAGTTGGAGGCTTGGGACTGGGATAATGTGGGGTAAGGTGAAATGAGGAAGCTGTGGAAATCCACATTTATCCCGTGTGGTTTCAGGGTCCCAAGGCAGAATATGAGGCGTTCCTCTTCCAGGCGTCGGTTGGCAACAGTTTGGAGGTGGATGAGGTGCAGGACGTGCATGTCTTTGATGGATTAGATGGGAGTGTTGAAGTGTTCAGCCACGGGGCAGTGGGGTTGGGTGCGGGTGTCCCAGAGACCTTCTCTGAAATGATTCGCAAGAAGGCGTCCCGTCTATCTGATGTTGAGGAGACCACATCGGATGCAACGGATGCAATAGATGACATTGATAGAGGTGCAGGTAAATTTCTGATGGATGTGGAAGGATCTATTGGGGCCTTGGACGGAGGTGCGGGGAGTGGTGTGGACACGGGTTTTGCACTTCCTGCTGTAGGAACTCGACACCGCCCTCAGGACCCGTCCCTCACTCCCCACTCTGACTGATCACCTTCTCCCTTACTTTCATCAACCTATTGCTTTCCCAGCTACCTTCCCCCAGACTTCACCCCTTCCCATTTATCTCTCAGCCCCGACCCACAAACATCATTCCTGATGAAGGGCTTATACCCGAAACGTCAATTCTCCTGCTCTTCAGATGCTGCCTGACCCGCTGTGTTTTCCAGCACTCCATTCTTGACTCTGATCTCCAGCATGTGCGGTCCTTATTTTCTCCTCCCTGCAAGTCTACTTTATCCACACTTTTCATGATCAGACATTTTCCTTTCCTGTCGCTGGGTTTCATAACAAAAGTCACCAAAAGGAAATACACCAAACAATAAAGAGTATAAAATTTCTAATCACTTGTAACTGAGTAAAAGTAAAGTCACCATAGCCCTGGAAGGCAGTAGGGCTGCTCTGTCATGACAGAAAAAGTGGTGGTTTAACCTGAGGGTCACCGCACCTCAGGTGAGGGACAAGTTTGAAAAGATGGAGCCTCAGCCGATGCAGGAATTGAGCCTGCGCTGTTGGCATCACAGCATTGCAAACCAGCAATCCAGCCAACCGAGCTAAACAACCTTTATTATAGCATGTGCAACAACATGGGAGAGAAAAAGGGTTTCACCAAGCAAGGGTATGGAGCATCAACCAACAATAAAAGAAAATGATGATTCTCAAAAAACAGATAGCCAGTTAGACTCAGATGTACAAATTGGAGACAGGCCCTTTGGTCCAATTTATCCTTGCTGACCAGATATTCTAAATTAATCTAGTCTCATTTGGCCCATATCCCTTTAAACCCTTCCTTGTTTTAGGCTGAGTAACTCGTGGGTTAATTTGCCCAATTATCTTACTCATCCAGAAGATACTGCTACCATCCTAAAGATGGGAAATAAGCAAGGTATTAATGGGAGCAAAGATGTTATAACAGTCTCTCTGACAAGGGACAAATTGTTTTGTTCATCCTTCGATAGTTTGAAATTTTTAAACCTTCTGGTCTACCATCATCTTTGCAGTTTTGTGCATCTTTTCTTTCAATTTGATGTACCTCATAATTCCCTCACCTATGCACCACTGTTCATCCTGCATTTCTTTTACAAGTCTATAGATATTGTTGAGAATTATAAAATAACTGAATATATTCTTCTGCTTTAACATTCTAACTGTAGTCCCATTCCAGTTTAGCTAACTGCTACTTTATACCCTTGTGACTGCCTTTAAATTTGGATACTAGTTGAAGAAGCAAATTCCTCACCCTAAAACTAAATTCTATCACGCTGCATTGAATCTTACCAAAAGGGTCGCTTATTTTGAGCTCATTAATCAATCACATTATCAGAATATCCCTGAATTATCAGAATATCAGAATATTCCAGAGCATCTGTTCTGAGAAATTATAGAGAGCAGTCAACCTCAAATTGCTTCAGAAGGTAACATAAGCTGAGTGTACAATACTATTTTAACTAACAGAGAACCCTCTGCATACCAGGATTCTGTTAGATCCCCAAAATTACTCAGAGCATTGAATCCCTATGTTGTGGAAACAGGCCCTTCAGCCCAACAAATCCGCACCAACCCTCCGAAGCGTATTCCAATCAAACCTATTCCTCAACATTTACCCCTGATTAATGCACGGAAGCTGTGCATCGCTGGACACTATGAGCAAATTAGCATGATCAATTCACCGAACCTGCACTTCTTTGGATTGTGGGAGAAAACCACTTGGATCACATTTTGCTTTTGAAATCAGAGGCCCCTCTTCAACCCATCACAACTGTGCCACCTTTTTAAAATAGCTACTTGGCTAGCTCCCTGCTCTCACAGTGTTGCAAATAATTTCTTTTTGCAAGTATTCAAATTAATTTTGGAAATTAACAGTGAATCAGCTGCCACCTCCTTTCCAGATGATCTCAGCTCTTCTTTGAAACAGCAAAACCCAATCAGAACATTGAAGCATCCAATGTTTAAAAAAAATCACATGCTCGGTCACTGTAATATGATGTGTTTTTTAAACATAACGCTGAGCAAAAGTTAATTTAGGGCAAAATGGAGAACTCGAAGAGAAAGGTGAACCACCCGTGGGTAAGAAAGGCAGTAAAGGCAGTACCCACAAGGAAAAAATGACATAGCAGCGGATGACTAAAAAGGGAGAAAACTGACCATGTAATTAAATTGACAAGAAACAAAAACGAATGGCAAGAGTTGTCCAGGTGTATTAAAAATGGAGTATCTAAAGTCAGCATCGAACCCTTGGAGGTTCTGACTCTGGAATTGATAATGGGTACAAGGAAACAGCAGATAATTTAAACCGACATTTTACATTGATCTTCATGAAGGAGGATACCGTTATCATCCTAAAGGTAGCAAATAAGCAAGTTACTCATGGGAAGTAAAATGTTCTAACAGTCTTTGTCACAAGGGACAAAGTATTGACCAACTAATAGGACTAAAGGCAGACAGGACCTAATGGCCTGGATCAAACATTTTTAAGGCAACTGACTGCAGAGACATTTAAGGCATCGATTGGAATATTCCAGAATCAAGGAATACAGGGAACATCCAGTGGATTGATGAGCCTGTTCAAGAAGGAAAGGAAGACAGAACTCAGGAAACTATAGACTAGATTAGATTATTTACAGTGTGGCCCAATACGTCCCTACCGACCCGCCGAAGCACAACCCTCCCAGACCCATTCCCCTATATTCACCCCTTCACCTAACACTACGGGCAATTTAGCATGGCCAATTCACCTAACCTGCATGTTTTTGGATTGTGGGAGGAAACCGGAGCAAACCCACGCAGTCACGGGGAGAATGTGCAAATTCTACACACGCCTGAGGCGGGAATTGAAGCTGGGTCTCTGGCGCTGTGAGGCAGCAGTGCTAACCACTGTGCCACCGTGCCACCCAGTTAGTTAGTTTAATATGTTTTGGTAATATGACAGAGTTGAATATAATAGTCAGAAATAGCAGGACATTTTGAAAAGCTTATCCTGAAACATGGTAGACTGGGTTTTGTGAAAGAGAAATGGTATTTGACAAATTTGCGAAGTTCATTGAGGAGATAACAGACAGAGCTGATAAAGGGCAAGCAAATGATGTTCTGCATTTGGATTCAAAAATGCAGATGATAAGGTGCTCTTTAAAAGTTAATTGCACAATATAGGAGCTCACCGTATTGGGGTAATGTATTAGTATGGACTGAGGATTGGTTAACCACACTGGCTGTTGCTGAGACCTCACTTGGAGTACTGTATACAATGTTAGCTCCCATATTTAATAAAGGATAAACCAGCATTCGAGACCATTCAATAAAGATTCACTTAGCTGCTTCAAGGATGAAAAGGTTGACCTATCAAGAATAGCTAAACAGGTTAGGTCATTATTCAATAGAATCTCAACAAATAAGGGGTGACCTTGTGGAAACAAGATTCTGAGGAGCTTGACGGGGTAGATATTGACTAGATCTTCTAGCACCAGTGAAGTCTCAAATCAGGGGACATTACAGAAGGGAACATTCATTTTAAAACAAAATGTAAAGATTTTTTTTTCTCTCAGTGAATTGCAAGAATTTTCCAGCCCAAGGAATTGTGAAAGCTAAATGTGGTAGGCGAATGGGTCTTGGTTTACTCTTTGGAGGGTCAGTGTGGCTTGTTGGGCTGAAGGGCCTGTTTCCACAGAGTAGGGAATCTGTGATTCTAGACAATAGACAATAGGTGCAGGAGCAGGCCATTCTGCCCTTTAAGCCTGCACCGCCATTCAATATGATCATGGCTGATCATTCCTAATCAGTATCCTCTTCTTGCCTTATCTCCATAACCCTTGATTCCACTATCCTTGAGAGCTCTATCCAACACTTTCTTAAATGAATCCAGAGACTGGGCCTCCACTACCCTCTGGGGCAGAGCATTCCACACAGCCACCACTTTCGAGGAGAAACGTCTTCATCCAATCTCTGTCCTAAATGGTCTACCCCGTATTTTTAAGCTGTGTCCTCTGGTTCGGCACTCACCCATCAGCAGAAACATGTTTCCTGCTGCCAGAGTGTCCAATCCTTTCATAATCTTATATGTCTCAATCAGATCCCTTCTCAGTCTTCTAAACTCAAGGGTATACAAGTCCAGTCGCTTCAGTCTTTCAGTGTAAGGTAATCCCGCCATTCCAGGAATTGACCTTGTGAATCTACGCTGCACTCCCTCAATAGCCAGAAGGTCTTTCCTCAAATTTGGAGACCAGAACTGCACACAGTACTGCAGGTGTGGTATCACCAGGGCCCTGTACAGCTGCAGAAGCACCTCTTTGCTTCTACACTCAATTCCTCTTGTTATGAAGGCCAGCATGCTATTAGGTTCTTCACTACCTGCTGTACCTGCATGCTTGCTTTCATTGACTGGTGTACAAGAACACCCAGATCTCTCTGTACTGCCCCTTTACCTAAATTGATTCCATTTAGGTAGTAGTCTGCCTTCCTGTTCTTGCCACCAAAGTGGATAACCATACATTTATCCACATTAAACTGCATCTGCCATGCATCTGTCCACTCACCTAACTTGTCCAGGTCACCCTGTAATCTCCTAACATCCTCATCACATTTAACCCTGCCACCCAGTTTTGTATCATCAGCAAATTTGCTAATATTATTGCTGATGCCATCTTCTATATCATTAACAAATATTGTAAAAAGCTGCGGTCCCAGCATGGATCCCTACGGTACCCCACTGGTCACTGCCTGCCATTCCGAAATGGAGCCGTTTATCACCTTGGTTATGGAGAGAGATAGGTGCGCACAACAAGGTAGATTTTACAATTGGGGAAGGGAAATTATGATGCTGTAAAACAGGATTTGAGGAGCATACGTTGGGAGCATAGGCTGTCAGGGAAGGATGTGGTGGAAATGTGGAACTTTTTCAAAGAGCAGATACGACGTGTCCTTGATATGTATGTACCGATCAGGCAGGAAAGAAATGGTCGTGTGAGGGAGCCTTGGTTGACGAGGGAGGTTGAATGTCTAGTAAAGAAGAAGAAGGAGGCTTACATAAGGTTGAGGAAACAGGGTTCAGACAGAGCAGTGGAGGGATACAGGATAGCCAGAAGGGACCTGAAGAAAGGGATTAGGAGAGCTAAGAGAGGGCATGAAAAATCCCTGGCGGATAGGATCAAGGATAACCCCAAGGCATTTTATGCGTATGTGAGAAACCTGAGAATGACGAAAACGAGGGTAGATCCGATCAAGGACAGTAGTGGGAGACTGTGTATTGAGTCGGAAGAGACAGGAGAGGTCTTGAACAAGTACTTCTCATCAGTATTTACGAACGAGAGGGACCGTATTGTTGAAGAGGAGAGTGTGAAACGGACTGATAAGCTAGAAGAGATATCTGTTAGGAAGGAAGATGTGTTGGACATTTTGAACAACTTGAGGATAGACAAGTCCCCCTGGCCTGACGGGATATATCCTAGAATTATGTGGGAAGCAAGAGAGGAAATTGCAGTACCGTTGGCAATGATCTTCTCGTCTTCACTGGCAACGGGGGTGGTACCAGGGGACTGGAGAGTAGCGAATGTTGTGCCCCTGTTCAAAAAAGGGAATAGGGATAACCCCAATTACAGGCCAGTTAATCTTACTTCTGTGGTAGGCAAAGTAATGGAAAGGGTACTGAGGGATAGGATTTATGAGTATCTGGAAAGACACTGCTTGATTAGGGACAGCCAGCACGGATTTGTGAAGGGTAGGTCTTGCCTTACAAGTCTTATTGAATTCTTCGAGGAGATGACCAAGCATGTGGATGAGGGTAGAGCAGTCGATATAGTGTACATGGATTTTAGTAAGGCATTTGATAAGGTTCCCCATGGTAGGCTTATGCGGAAAGTCAGGAGGCATGGGATAGAGGGAAATTTGGCCAATTGGATAGAAAACTGGCTAACCGGTAGAAGGCAGAGAGTGGTGGTAGATGGTAAATATTCAGCCTGGAGCCCAGTTACAAGTGGAGTTCCACAGGGATCAGTTCTGGGTCCTCTGCTGTTTGTAATTTTTATTAATGACTTAGATGAGGGAGTCGAAGGGTGGGTCAGTAAATTTGCAGATGATACGAAGATAGGTGGAGTTGTGGACAGTGAGGAGGGCATTTGTCATTTGCAAAGGGACTTAGATATGATGCAGAGCTGGGCTGAGGATTGGCAGATGGAGTTCAACCCTGCCAAGCGTGAGGTTGTCCATTTTGGAAGAACAAATAAGAATGCGGAATACAGGGTTAATGGTAGGGTTCTTAGTCAGGTGGAGGAACAGAGGGATCTTGGGGTCTATGTACATAGATCTTTGAAAGTTGCCACTCAAGTGGATAGAGTTTGTAAGAAGGCCTATGGAGTATTATCGTTCATTAGCAGAGGGATTGAATTCAAGAGTCGTGAAGTGATGTTGCAGCTGTACAGGACTTTGGTTAGGCCACAGTTGGAGTACTGTGTGCAGTTCTGGTCGCCTCACTTTAGGAAAGATGTGGAAGCTTTGGAGAGGGTGCAGAGAAGATTTACCAGGATGTTGCCTGGAATGGAGAGTAGGTCGTACGAGGATAGGTTGAGAGTTCTCGGCCTTTTCTCGTTGGAACGGCGAAGGATGAGGATGAGGGGTGACTTGATAGAGGTTTATAAGATGATCAGAGGAATAGATAGAGTAGACAGTCAGATACTTTTTCCCCGGGTACAACAGAGTGTTACAAGGGGACATAAATTTAAGGTGAAGGGTGGAAGGTATAGGGGAGATGTCAGGGGTGGGTTCTTTACCCAGAGAGTGGTGGTGGCATGGAATGCGCTGCCCGTGGGAGTGGTAGAGTCAGAATCATTGGTGACCTTTAAGCGGCATTTGGATAGGTACATGGATGGGTGCTTAATCTAGGTTAGAAGTTCAGCACAACATGGTGGGCCAAAGGGCCGGTTCTGTGCTGTATTGTTCTATGTTCTATGTTCTATGTACCCTTGTTTCCTATCAGCCAACCAATTTTCAATCCAGTCTAGTACTTTGCCCCCAATACCATGCACCCTAACTTTGCTCACTAACCTCCGATGTGGGACTTTATCAAAAGCTTTCTGAAAGTCCAGGTATACTACATCTACTGGATCTCCCTCGTCCATCTTCAGAGTTACATCCTCAAAAAATTCAAGAAGATTAGTCAAGCATGATTTCCCCTTCATAAATCCATGCTGACTCTGTCCTATCCTTTTACTACTATCCAGATCTGCCGTAATTTCATCCTTTATCATAGACTGCAGCATCTTTCCCACCACTAAGGTCAGATTCTATCTCAAATTATTTTAAAAGAGGGCAGATACATTTTTGAAACATTGAGCAGTTGAGGGCCATGCGAATCAAGCATAAAAGAGGTGTTGAGGCCTGGGTTGGCCCAGCCATGATCTGACAGAATGGGGGAAACAAGCTGAAGGGGATGAATGCCGTACTCATGCTCTGATTCCTTGAGCCTCCATTTCATGCTTTTTGTCTCCAAAGAAGAGCATGATACAATGTGCTAAAGATCTCAGATGTTGTGAAAATGGGGTGTTTATGTACTGATTCAGATGGCATTGATTCATCAATCACAGCGATACAGACATGAGTAGGAAGGGAATTCCCTCCATGAATAAAGGAAATCTACTGCAGAGCTCACACAAAGGGAATTCTTCCCTTCAGAGCAGAAAAGTGTGTTGCTGCAAAAGCACAGCAGGTCAAGCAGCATCCAAGGAGCAGGAGAATCGACGTTTTGGGCATAAGCCCTTCTTCAGGAATGAGGCTGGTGGGCCAAGTAGGCTAAGATAAAGGGTAGGGAGGAGGTACTTGGGGGAGGGGCATTGGGAGTGCGATAGGTGGAAGGAGGTCAAGGTGAGTGTGATAGGCTGGAGAGGGGGTGGGCGTGGAGAGGTCAGCAAGAAGATTGTAGGTCAAGAAGGCGGTGCTGAGTCTGAGGGTTGGGACTGAGATAAGGTGCGTGCAGGGGAAATGGTTGGGGCTGATATAAGGTGGGGGGAGGGGAAATGCCCGAAACGTTGATTCTCCCGCTCCTTGGATGCTGCCTGACCTGCTGCGCTTTTCCAGCAACACATTTTTCAGCTCTGATCTCCAGCATCTGCAGTCCTCACTTTCTCCAATTGTTCCCCTCAGTAAACTCTCCCATCACATTACCCAACATATCAGCTCAAGCAGGATGCACTGCGCATGCTCTTGCCAACAAAGGGACCCCGGGTGATTGATGTCAGCACGGGACCAATGGAAGGACGGTGGGCGGAGCTGGAGGTCCTGGCTGGGCGGTTGGTCCTCCAACCAATCAAAGTGAATGATGGGCGGAACTGGACTAAACCACGTGATCACCCTTACGCGCGGCGCAGAGTCGATGTAATGAATACTCGGGAAGTTATGGAGCGAAAGGATACGGTAAGGAAAGAAATAAACTGTGTTCCTATGAGAGGCGAAGTTTTATAAACAAATTGTGCACGTCGGAAAACACAAATTTGAACGTCCCAGTCCCGTGTTTGCAGTCAACGGGGAATTGCCTCAGCGCAGCTTCAGGGCTGAGTGAGCGCCGCCATCTTTATTCGGGGCAACGATTCACTGGACACGTGCGGAGCCGCCATCTTTGTAGGGGGCAAAGGGGCAGCGTTTCTCTGGTAAAAGTCATAGGGCAGGATTTACACAGAGCATATTCAAACCTAGAGAGATGGGTGTTTATTTCTGGATTTGTTTCGTCATTCAATTAAATGATTTGGATGTCAACATAGGAGGTATAGTAAATAAGTTTGCAGGTCATACAAAATTGGAGGTATTGTGGACAGGGAAGAAGGTTACCTCAGAGTGCAATGGGATATTGATCAGATGGGGTTTAATTTAGATAAATGTGAGGTGCTGCATTTTGGAAAAGCAAATCAGGGCAGGACTTATACACTGAATGGCAAGGCCCTGGAGAATCTTGCAGAACAAAGAGACCTTGGACTGCAGGTTCATAGTGTTAAAAACAAAATCAATAAAATTTAGACGAGACCACCAAAACTGGAAACGAGACCCATTTATTCTACGATCTTGCAAGAATCTGACTCCAGTTGTACAGAACAATTGAAGTGAGGAAAAATTCAAATTACTACACCAGTTGTATCTTTGAGTTGTGTGAGGTCATCTCTACCGACTATGACTGGCTCCTATACTACCCAATCTATTTTTATTGATTTCTATTAATGCCTAGCTATGCTCCACCCTTATTGCCCCCTTCTCTCCAAGTTGGCAACTTTCCCCTCTGTAAGTGCTGACACAAGGCTAAACCGCTATCTTGATGTTCCTTCTCACTTGTGCATTGACCATTATCCATAGGTACATCATGATCTGGTTCAACATTTTGTATCAACTCTCCTGGCACATTCCATCCCTGCATATTTCATTGTCTTGTATAGCTCAAACATTTTGGTTATCTCAGCGTTTTGCTGAAAACACGAGTTTTAAACAAAACTGATTTGAACTTTATTTTAAACATTGAACTTATTTGAAACTTATAATAATTACACACAAAAATTAGTATTTAATTAACCATAATTATAGATTCTCTTCCCTAAATACTTATAGAGTTAATAGTTCTCTTGCTGTACCCCTTTTTCTATATCTGCAAAAACAACACTTTTCCCCATTTCTAACAATAGTTCATTGCCAGTCAAGTTGCAGGTAGATAGGATAGTGAAGGAGGTTTTTAGATTAGATTAGATTACTTACAGTGTGGAAACAGGCCCTTCGGCCCAACAAGTCCACACCGCCCCGCCGAAGCGCAACCCACCCATACACCTACATCTACCCCTTACCTAACACTACGGGCAATTTAGCATGGCCAATTCACCTAACCTGCACATCTTTGGACTATGGGAGGAAGCCGGAGCACCCGGAGGAAACCCACGCAGACACGGGGAGAACGTGCAAACTCCACACAGTCAGTCGCCTGAGGCGGGAATTGAACCCGGATCTCTGGCGCTGTGAGGCAGCAGTGCTAACCACTCTGCCACCGTGCCACCCACTGAGGTGTTCAGTATATTTTCCTTTATTGGTTACAGCATCGAATATAGGATGTGGGAGGTCATGTTGCTGTACAGGACATTGGTTAGGCCACTTTGGAATATTGTGTGCAACTCTGGCCTGCCTCCTATCAGAAGGGTGCTGTTAAAGTTGAAAGGTTTCAAAAAAAGATTTACAAGGATGTTGCGAGGTTTGGAGGATGTGCTACAGGGTGAGGCATGAAAGGCTGAGGCTGTTTTTCCGGACTACCATAGGCTGAGCGGTAATGTTATGGAGGTTTATACAATCATGAGGGGCATGGATAGGGTAAATGAACAAGGTGTTTTTCCTCGGGTAGTGGTGTCCAGATGTAGAGGGCATTGCTTTAGGGTGAACGGGGAAAAATTTCAAAGGGGCCTAAAGGCCAACTCTTTAATGCAGTGGGTGGAATGAGCTGCCAGAGGAAGTAGTGAAGGCTGGTACAATTAAAACATGTTAAAGGCCTCTAAATAGATACATGATATGATTAGGAAGCGTTTACAGGGATATGGGCCAAGTGTTGGCAAATGGGAATAGATTAGGTTAGGCTATCTGGTTGGTATGGATGAGTTAAACCGAAGGGTATGTGTCGGTGCGAGACAGCTCTATGACTGTGGGATCATAACAGCTAATATTGCTCTGATTCACCCCTGGGCTCCCTCATGGCCACTTTGTCAAAACTAGCTTCCTCAGTCTTGAACAATAAGTGTATTTTTGGTCTGTTTAGTATTTTACTATTACTTTATCAGAGATTCTTGTAAGTTAATTTTTCACTGCTGCCCAGCCCCTGACCATGTGCTGCTCTATTATCAGATTATTTTTTTCTAGAAAAACTTTGACAGTCAAGAATTCTTTTTTTCAATAAGCACGTGTATTTTCCTTCCGTTTCTGACTATCAAATTCTGCACCATTTTCATTCCCTGTAATCTGTTTTGCACTCCCTGAAACATCAACTGTGTTCCTCCTTCCACAGATACCAGTGATTAATGCCAAAGCCCTGTTGCCTGTGGAGAGGGTGATGTTTGGCTTTCTTGTACAGCTGCAGTTTGTGTGGTGAAGGTGCTCCCACAATGTGGTTGGGTCAGAGACATTACAGAGTATTCATTACAGCAACAGTGATGATTTGAAGATAATGTCCAAATCAAGAACATGCTTATAATTTCACAAAAATATTATTGGGAACTTTAGACATGAGGCCAGAGAAGGATGATATTAGGTCAGGTGACCAAAACCATTGCCAAATAAGCAGGTTTTGAGGAAAGTCTGAAAGGAGGAAAACAGATCTGTGAGGTTTGGACTGCGAATTTCAGACCTTGTTGCTTTAGCAACTGTAGAAACAGCCACACAGGTGAAATAATGATTTAACAAATCGTTGGGAGTCTCGAACAGAATGGGTTGTCGAGGTCTCAAAGGGTGTGTGATGCAGCGAGCTAGGAATTAAATCAAGGGTGAGAATTTTAAATTGGAGGATGTGGGCCGGGTGCTGACAGGTGAGACTAGATTGGGATATCTGGTTGGCATGGATGGGTTGGATTGAAGGGTCTGTTTCCATGCTGTACATCGCGGTAGCTCTATGTTGTTGATTATGAATAGGAGCCTTTTTATTGATCAACAATTTTTGGTACAAGGGAGTACTTGGGCAGCAGAGATTTAGGTTTTCTTGCGATTACAGGGAGGTTGAATGTGGGAAGCTGGCCAGGAGTGTGGTTGGATAATGAAGTCTGGAGATAATACAAGGCAGATGAGAGTTTATGAGCTGAGATGAGGGTGGAGTCAGCTAGTAATAGTGGTCTTGGACTTGGGACTGAGCTATCACACTCTCCTCACCTCTGGGATTCAGCTGGTTGTCAGGTTGTGAATCAGGGCAGTATCACAATTGGGAGCTGAGTGGCCCTGGTGGAGCCTAAAATGAGTGCCGCTCAGCTGCTGGTTGATAGCCCTGTTGATGACGTCTTCCATCACTTTACTGCTGATCGAGTATGGACTGATAGAAAGAAATTGTCTGGGTTGGATTGCCCTTTGTTTTTTGTGTTGAACATCCCTGTTCTACATTGTTGGTCGATGTCAGTGCTGGAGGGGTACTTGGCTTGGTGGGTGGCAAGTTCTGGAGCACAAGCCATCAGTATTATTGCCAGAATATTGGCAGGGCCCATAGCCTTTGCACTACTTAACCATTTCTTGATGTTATTCAAACTGAATCGAACTGGCTTAAAACTCACATCTGTGATGTTGGAAACCACTGGAGAAGGCTAAGATGGATCATCCACTTGACACGTCTGGCTGCAGATTGCTGCAAATGCTGTCGTCTTATCTGGTGAATGGATGTATGAGGCCCCTCCATCAGTAAGGGTGGAGATATCTGTGATGCTTCCTCCAGTGAGTTGTTTAATTGTCCATCACCGTTCACAACTGGGTATGGCAGAACTGCAGAGCTCCGATTTGTTCCATTGGATGTAGGATCACTTAGCTCTGTTGCTTGCTGCTGATGCTGTTTGAAATGCAGATAGTCCTGTTTGGTAGATTCACCAGGTTGGCACTTCATTTTTAGGTATGCCTGGTGCTGCTCTTGGCATGCCCTCCTTTACTGTACATTGTGATGGGTGAGAGCGGGATTTACAAACCCATGAGATTATAGATTGTGCTGGAGTACAGTTCTGCTGCTGTTGATGTCCCACAGTGCCTCAGAGATACCCAGTTTGAGATCCTACATCTCTTCAAAGTCTATCCCGTTTAGAACGGTGATAGTGTCACTCAACACAATGGAGGTTTTTCTCAACTTTAAGGCAAGACTTCTGTCTCCAAAAGGAATGTGTGATGGTCGCTCTTACCAATACTGTCATGGACAGATATATCTGCAGCTGGTCAATTCATAACAATGAGATCAAGTATGTTTTCCCCTATTGTTGGTTCCCTCAGCACCCGCTGCAGACTCAGTTGAGCAGCTATATTCTTTAGGACCTGACCAGCTCAGTCAGTAATTCTGTTGCAGAGTTAGTCTCGATTGTGGACATTGAAATCCTGTACCCAGAGTACATTTGACGCCATTTTATTGCCTCAGTGCTTCCTCCAAATGTTGTTGAACATGAAGGAGAAGTGATTCATCCTCCAAGGGAGGACGGTACGTGGTAATCAGCAGGAGCCATGATACTTCCTGGTCACCGGAGTCAATGCTGAGTACTCCCAGGGCAAATCCTCCCTGTCTGTACACCACTGTGCCACCACCTCTGCCTGGTCTGTCCTGCCGGTGGGACAGGACATATCCAGAGATTTTAGGAGAAAGTGAAGACTGCAGATGCTGGAGATCAGAGTCGAGAGTGTGGTGCTGGAAAAGAACAGCAGATCAGGGTGATGAAGGGCTTAGGCTCGAAACGTCGATTCTCCTTCTCCTCGGATGCTGCCTGACCTGTTGTGCTTTTCCATCACCCCACACTCTATCTAGGGATGGTGATGGTGGTGTCTGGTCATTGTCTGTAAGGGGTTACTCTGTGAGTATGACTATGTCAGGCTATCCCTTGATTGGTCTGTGAGACAGCTCTGCACATTTTGGCCCCAAAATCCAGATGTTAGTGAGGAGGACGTTGCACCATCGAGAGGGCTGATTCTGTGGTTGTATTAAATGGTGCCTTGATAGATACCAAGCGGTCTATCCAGTTTCATTCCTTTGTTGAGACTTTGCAGTGATTAATACAGTGAGTAGCTTGTTGGGCGACTGTCGGGTTGGCAGGGCTTTTTTCGCCATTGACAATGGTTCCATGGAGATCAGGAAATTCCTAATTCCAGTTATTTTTTTCTTGAATTCAGACTCCACCATCTGCCAAGATGGGATTCGAACCAGGACTTCAGTCGTTTGTTTTAATATTCTGGATAAAAGTTAAATACATCAGGTTTGTTCACTCACTTCAAATATCACTTACCCAGGTTTTGTTTCTTTGTGAAACACTGTCCATCGTCCTGTCTCCTCCAACATTCTCTCCAATAACAAGAGTTTGGAGCACATGTAGTTTCTCTGTCACTAAGACTGAGATAATCCGATCTGCTGCTTCCCTCCCTCCCACTAACCCACTGAGTCAAAGTGCATCACGTAGTGTTCCTGGTTTTTGTCCTAAACTTACATCTTTGTCCAATCTCATGTCAAGCCTTATCAGAGCTCATCTTGACCCTTTACTCTAATCTAACTAAACTACAGACTTTCCAACTCTCTTTCCTCCTCCTCCTTATCAGTCCCCCTCACCGATTCACAGATATTGTTCCTTGTTCTGTCTTTTCTGGTTATGCCCTTCTCTTCCAAAATCCTGCTCCATCTCCACTCTCCAACTCCTTTCTGAATTTCTTGCATTTGGTGTCCTTGGTCCCTCCTGTATCTCACATACAATACCAGGAAGTGTCATTGTGCAAAAGCACCGTGTTAGGTTTCACATGTACACTGACGATGCCCAGCTCTCCCTCCCCATCATCCCTCTCCATTACTCCAATGTTACTCAGTTATCAAACTGCTTACCACATTCCCACTACTTGATTAGCTGCAGTTTCCTCCAATGAAACATTGTACTGGTTAAACCCATTGCCTTACAAATTCCTTTCCCTTATTGCTGAGCTCCTCCCTCTCACTGGGAACTGTCTGAGGTAGAACTACACTCTTCACAATATTCCTCTCATATCTGACCCCAAGCTGACCTTCTGATCAGACATCTACACAATCAAAACCATCAGGAATTCCAATCTCTTGAACGTTGTTTGTCGCCTCACCCCAGCTCCATTGCTACTGAAACCCCTTACCCGCGTCGGTGTCGCCTTAAACTTGATGAATCTGAAACGGAACCCTTGATTCCGTGATGGGAAATATCCTCTCACTATTTATCCTGTCAAACCCCTGAAGAATCTGGTGGTGGAGTTTGATTGTAGGTGGTGGAAATGGCAGAGGATGATGTGTTTTATCTGGGTGGATGGTAAGGATTTGGGGAGGGTTCTATCCTTGCAGTTGGAAGTGTGGATTTCAAAGACAGAGGTGCGGGAAGTGGAGGAAACACATTCGATTGTATTGACTACGTGGGAGGGGAAATTGCAGTCCTTGAAAAACGGGGCAATTTGGTATGTTCAGGCTTTACTGGAACACAGCAGTAAGCGTTAGACAGAGATGTTGGCCAGGGAACAGGCTCGTGTGTTAAAGTGGCAGGCAGCTGGAAGTTCGGGGTTTGTTTTTGCAGCAGAACGTAGATCATCAGTCGCCATTTCCGCCACCTCCACTGAGATGCTGCCAGACACAGGTTCCTGTCCCCTCCATTAACAGCTATGCACCCCCCCAGCCAGAACGTAATCCACTCCTTTGTCTTTCCAAATGTTCAAGTCTCTCTTTGGGTTCTGTCCCTGCCTGTTATTTACTCTTTAACCCCTATCTCCTGCAATACAAAGATCTGCAGGTTAGTTGAATTGGCCAAGCTACATTTCCCATAATATTCAGGGATGTGTAGGTTAGGTGCATTAGTCAGGAGAAATGTAGAGTAATAGGGTAGGGGAATGGGCCTGGGTGGGATACTCTTCGGAGGAACGCTGTGGACCTTTTGGGCCAAATGGCCTGTTTCCACACTGTCAGGATTCCAGTTTTCCCAGCTCCCATCGGTTCTGAGGAAGGGCCACTGGACAGATTTCTGTTCCCAGATGCTGCCAGACCTGCTGAGCTTTCCCAGCACCATCTGCTTGTTGTTCCTGATTGACACCATCCATACACCTTCTGGGTTTGATTCAGACAGGGGGAGGATCCCACCACTGACCTCACAATGGGGTCCAGCTGATTGATGGCAGCTTCAGACCAATAGGAAAAGGTCGAGGGACTGGTGGACCAAGTGGAACCAGCTGGTCATCCAAACAATGGGAGTGATTGAGGGGCGTGGCCAATGGGATGACACGTCACTAGTAATTCTGCTGATGCAGTGCCACGTGACACGGCCGTTGGTGAATGTGGGAGTCGCAAACAGGGAAGGGGAGAGTGGCCTCGGAGACGGAGATAATGAGTCACTTTAGACTGGGAAGTTTTAATTACTCTGTGCGGTTCGTTAGTCTGAATTAGAAACTCTGGGTCCCGTGTTTGCAGCAGATGGGAAAACGGCTGCGGCCCTCAGGCGGTGATAGGACCTGGGTTATGGTCGCCATCTTTATTCGGGGCAAGGTACAGGTGAGGCGCATGTGCATGTCCCCTTCCTAGTAGTGGGGTGCGATTTGAAGAGAGGCATTTACACATCAAGCACATACCAAGAGAAAAGTATGTCTTTACTATTGTTCCTGCACTGACTGTGAGTTTTGTTTTGTGAATTCATTTCATAGGATATTAAATCAGAATAATTGAGGCTGGGATGTCAAAGCAAATTTTTGCAGTCAATGGAGTCATCAGGATCTGAACATCATTGGCATTTAACTGTGGAAGGAGAAGGGTTTGTTCTGTTTGCGGGAAAATATTTTTGTTAAGCAGAAAGATGTACAAATTCGTGGTTGGATCACCCTTTGGGTATGCGCTGCCTCCTGGGCCCTGCAGCTGAGGAAGGAGATATTGGCCTGAGAGGGAGCACGTATTTATCCAAGCTACACCTCGTCTCTTTTTAAGAACTGTCAGATTTCGATCCAATCACCCACTTCATGATGTTAACCTATAAACTCTTTATTTTCAATCACCTGCAAACTTCTCATTAAAACTCCTTTTGGACTCAAATTCCAGCACCTTTCCAGGTGGAATGTTCCAGATTCTACCAACTGTCCATTCATCCAGAAACTGCTGAGGTCCATATTGACTCTGGGGTTACAAAGGGCTGAATTGAAAGATGAGGTGCTGTCCCTGAGCTCCCATTGAGATGCATTGGAACAGGACAGGAGGCTGAGGGCAGTGTAGGTGTGAACAGACAATGAAAATGACAGGGCTGCACTGTGAGGGCTGCTTGGCTCAATGAGTGGGTTTTGGAGTTGGGTGAAAACAGAGGGAGATGAGACAGGGAGAAGGTGAAGCTGAAACTCAGTTTTGGTTCAGGCCATTCAGAAACTCACATGATCCCAATGGGAACAGCCAATTTTTAAGTGATACCTGCGGAGTATTTCTTAACAGTTTTTAAAGTAAAGCATAACAGGCTAAGTAAAGATTGGTGCTTTTGATTTTAATAGAAATGTTTGTGTGAAGGAAGGTTGCTAGTTCATTTAAATTCTCTTAATGGGAGTAACTAAATGAATAAAGAGAGACATTGAGATAGGAGCCCTCAGATCCGTGGTGTGCTACTCTTGCACAATGTGGGAAATAAGGGCCGCTTCCAGTATCCCTGACGGCTATGTATGCAGGAAGTGGACCCAAATGCAGCTACTGGGAAAGTGCTTTTCAGAGCTGGAGCTGTGAGTGGAGTCACTGTGGAGCATCTGCAATACTGAGAATGTTATGGTCAGCACGTTTAGTGAGCTAGTCACACTGCAGGTGAGGGTTACACAGGCAGAAAGGGAATGGGTGACCATCAGATCAATAAAATAGATAGGAAGGGTGTGCAGGAGTGCAGGAGTCCCCAGTGGTTATCCCCTTCTCAAACAGGTACACATATACCACTTGGGATTCTGTTGGGAGGTTACGGGTGGAGTAGCCTCTCAGGAAATCAGCAACAGTCAGGTTCGTGACACCACAGAAAGGTCTGCTGCACAGAGTGGGAGGAAAGAGAGTGGCAGGGCTAGAGTGACAGGGGATTCAATAGTCGATGCACAGACAGGCACTTCTATGGCCACAGACATGAATCCAGGATGGTATGTTACCTCCCTGGTTCTAGGATCCGCAATAGCTTGGATAGGCTATCGGACATTGTGGAGCTGGTGGGTAAACAGCCCATGGTGGTGGAATCTTCTCACTATGAAGACCATGGATCATTTACATTCTCCACTGCTTCCCACTCCTATCTGCTTCGAAAAGAGAATCGCAGAGAAACACGGAATAAAATGGGGTCAGAGTCTCTGATATAAAACTGTTTAACACAGTGCCCCCATCTTATCCATATTGGTCATCAAGCACACATACCCTGTATGATCATCTAATACCTTTTGATATTAGAATAGATGATACATGATTAGTTAATGTTTTGATGAGGAAAATGAGCAGAGAGGTTTAGTAATTTCTGGAGCTCAGGGTGCATGAATCTGAATTAAAAATGGGCTATCCTCAAGGCTGGAATTAGAGAAAGGCACTTAGCACAGAGATTTGTGAGACTCGAGGAGATTACAAATACAAGGAGGATTGTGAGAATGGATGATGTTACAGAGACAGATGTTTTGTGATACCAGAGATAGTGAGGGTTCTGAGGCTGGAGAGGAATTACAGAGATAAGGAAGAGATGTGAAGCTGATGAAGTGACAGTGATAGAGAGAGTTATGAGCATGGAGCAATTTACAGAGACACCGAGAGTTAGAGTCTTAAAGTTATTCAGCATGGAGACACACCCTGTGGTATAACCAATCCATGTCGACTCTAATTCCAAATGAAAGTAACTGCACCTGCCTCCAAATATTTCCTATTTATGAACTTTTGCCCATGGTCTTTTAAAGATTGTAATTGTATTCACAGCTACCATTTCCCCTTGCAGTTCATTCCACAAATGTAAAAATATCCTAATATCTGTTAGGATATCTATAAAACATCCTAAAATCTATTTAAAACCTTTCTCATCTCTCTTCAAAATGTATGCACCTGAGTCTTCAATCCCCCTGCGACCCCCCGGGCATTCATCTTATCTACACTCTCTGTGATTTTATAAACCTCTAATAAGTTCACCCCTCAACCTCCTATACTCCAGTGACAGAAATCTCAGCCTATCCAGCCACTCCTTCAACACGACCCCTCCATTCATGGCAACATCCTGGGAAATATCTTCTGAACCTTCTCTAATAACATCCTTCCTGTAACGGGGAACCAGAACTGGACGCAGTATTGCAGAAAAGGCCTCACCAGCATCCTGTACAGCCTCAATATTATGTCCCAACTCCTCTACCTAAAGGTCTGAGCAATGAAGGTATGTGTGCTAAATACCTTCTGAACCACCCTGTCTACATATGACAAGACCTGAACCCCTCGGTCTGTTTGTTCTTTGTCACTACTCAAGGCCTTACTTTTAATTAGTGAAATTAATTAATGAGGCTAAAGGCGATGTCTGTTTTATCAAAATGTAATAGCTTACATTTATTCAAATTAAACTCTGTCTGCCCCTCTTCAGCCCATTCACCCAATTGATCAAGATCCCTTTGTAATCATAAATAACCTTTGTTACTGTCCACTTTAACAGTTTTGATGGCACCCACAAACAAACCATACTTTGTATATTCTTACCCAAAACATCTACACGCATGGCAAACAAAAATGGACCCAGCACCGATTCCTGTAGAACACTACTGGTTACAGGCCTCCAGTCTGAAAAGCAACCCTCCACTACTACACTCTGTTTCCTACCGTTAAGCTAGTTTTGTATCCAATTGGCAAGCTCTTCCTGAATCCCATGTGATCAAACTTTACAAATCAGTCTCCCATGCAGAACCTTGTGAAAGGCTTTACTAAAGTCCAAATAAACAATGTCTAACGCTCTGCCCTCGTCGATCTTCTTGGTTACTACCTTAAAAAGCTCAATCAAGTCTGTGAGACACCCTCTTGTGTAACCATGTTGACTGTCCCTAATCATTCCTTAAATCTCCAAATAGATGTAAACCCTATCCTTCTGAATGAGCTCCTACAGGTCACCCACCACTGAAGTCAGACTCCGAGGTCTACAGTTCCTGGGCTTCTCCTTCTATCCCTTCACAAACAAAGGTACAACATTATCCACTCTCCAGTCATCAGGTAGCTCACCCGTAGTTATCGATTATCCAAATATTTCTCCATGGTGCCCACAATTTCCTCCCACCCAAACTGTTCCCATCCGATCACTTCAGTCACTTGCCCTGTCTGATCAGCCAAGAAAAGCTCAGGTGTTGCTTGCTTTCTGATAGGAACATTTACATATTGATAAAGAACATTTTCTTGGACTCGTTTAACAAATTCTTTCCCAACCAAACCTTTCACACTATGGTCGTCCCAGTCAATGTTTGCAAAATTGATTCGTCTACTATTACCACCTTATTATTCTGACTTTATATCTGAGATCTCTCTGTATGTTCCTTTAGTTCACTCTGATTATTGCGGCATCTGTAGTGCCATCCGACCAAGGTGATCATTTTTTAAATTTTGAAAACACAATTTTATTTTTAAAAAGCTCTCCTCCGCGATTTAAAAATAAATCTCTTTTTGTTTATTCACTCAGTTGATGTGGGTGCTTACCTTGAGGGCAGTTGAGAGTTAACTCCATTGCTGTGGGTCTGGAGTCACTTGTCGGCCAGACCAGGTGAGGAAGACAGTTTCTTTCCCTAAAGGACATTAATGAATCAGATGGGTGTTTTCTAACAATCGACAATAGTTTCATGGTCATCATTAGCCTTTTCATTCGCGATTGTATTGAATTCAGATGCCACCATCAGCCATGTTGGGATTCTAACCCTAATCCTCAGAACATTACATATATTACTCGTCTAGCAAGAATACCATCTGGCCATTACCTCCCTTTTTAGCAGAGTTTTTAAAAAAAAGTTCCCTCATTCTACATGTATAATTTGTGATAAAATACTCAAATGTCCATGTGTCGGCCTCTCCAAAAGGTCACTCAACAGAAATCTGTTTGGGTGGAAAATATTTCACTCTTTTTTTTTTGTCGGGGGGGGGGGTTTATTTTTCATTTTTGAGGTAAAAGAAACAGCAATGAATCCAAATAAAAATCTTACATCAAGGACATGTAATTTCTGAAGCTGGAGGGGGATTACAGAGACAGGGAGGGTGGTGAGGCTGGAGGGGGATTACAGAGACAGGGAGGGTGGTGAGGCTGGAGGGGGATTACAGAGACAGGGAGGGCGGTGAGGCTGGAGGGGGATTACCGAGACAGGGAGGGCGGTGAGGCTGGAGGGGGATTACCGAGACAGGGAGGGCAGTGAGGCTGGAGGGGGATTACAGAGACAGGGAGGGTGGTGAGGCTGGAGGGGGATTACAGAGACAGGGAGGGTGGTGAGGCTGGAGGGGGATTACAGAGACAGGGAGGGTGGTGAGGGTGGATGGGGGATTACAGAGACAGGGAGGGTGGTGAGGCTGGAGGGGGATTACCGAGACAGGGAGGGTGGTGAGGCTGGAGGGGGATTACCGAGACAGGGAGGGTGGTGAGGCTGGAGGGGGATTACAGACGCTGAGGGTGGTGAGGCTGGAGGGGGATTACAGAGACAGGGAGGGCAGTGAGGCTGGAGGGGGATTACAGAGACAGGGAGGGTGGTGAGGCTGGAGGGGGATTACCGAGACAGGGAGGGTGGTGAGGCTGGAGGGGGATTACCGAGACAGGGAGGGTGGTGAGGCTGGAGGGGGATTACAGAGACAGGGAGGATTTTGGGGCTAGAGGGTGATTGTTGTCCAAATATCACTGTGGTGTACATGGACTGCAGCATTTCAGGAAGACAGTCTACCACCACTTTCTCCAACACGAAGGTGGTCAATCAATACTGGTCTGGGCAGCAAAGGCAACCCCCAGTGAATAAAACCAAGCAGTGACCTCTCTGAGCTGACTGGCTGTGAAGTTATAAACATCTCTGGAAATGGAGTGGACAGAGAAGAGAAACAGTGACATTTCACAGCTGCCCTCAGAGAGTCCTCACCCTTGGAAGTACTCAGAGCCGGGTATCAGCTCAGTGGGTTTCAGTATCTTCAAACATCAATCTTAGTCTGCTATACTTTATTTAATCTACAATAGTGAGTAAGGTGAGGGTTTCTTTTTAAGGTCTTACAGTCTCTTGATTAAATGTTTAAAATATAAAACATAAGCATTGTTATTCTCGGGCAGTATTTTTAGAGCAGTAAGACTGTGCCTTTTTCTTGGTCTGTAGATTCTTAAGGCCGAGAGGTGGCCTGTTGTAGAGTGGCGTGCTGTTCCTGTCGGATGTGGGCGATTAGGGAGAATCTCCATGATCCTGTGGTTATGTCTGCAGGAAGTGTGATTGTAAATCCAATTGGATCGCATGTATTGGTGGAGGAGTGATTAAAGGCAGTGAGGAATTGACAGGAGCTGGGGGGGGGGTGTGATAAGGGGCAGTCTCAGGATTGCAGGATACTGCAGATACAGTCAGGTAGGTGGGTTACCTCCAGGAAAGCTAGGAGGGGTAGGCAGGTAGTACAGCAGTCTTCTATGGCTATCACCCCTCTCAAACAAGTATACTGTTTTGGAAAATGTAGTTGGTAATAGACTTTCAGGGGAATGTAACACTGACAGTCAAGTTACTGTGACTGAGACTGGCTCTACTGTAATGTGAGGTATATCCAGCTCCACATGATCAATGGTGATAGGGGACTCTCTAGTCAGGGGCACAGTCTGCTGTTTCTACAGCTGACCGTGAGACATCAGAATGGGGTGGTGCCTGGGTCAAGGATGACTCAGAGATTTTTCAGAATCTTCTCAAAGGGGAGGATAACCAGTGGGAGGTCATTGTACATTGGTACCAATGGCATGGGAAGGGGAAAGCCTGGGGTCCTGACGAGCAGGGAGATTTGCTCGTGCCACTCGGGAGGCATTAAACGAGTGAGGGATTCAGGGTAATCCTAAAGAGATAGTGAGAAAAGAGGCGAGTCTGAGACTGGTACTGTTCACAGGTCAGACTGTCAAGGCAGGCAAGAGCAAGTCACAGAATGAGATGGGACGGACCAGTTACACTGCATTTATTTCAGTGCAAGAGACCTGACAAATCAGGCAGATGGGCTCAGGCTATGGTTTTGAACAACATGGCACTGGAATATTATAGCAATTACAGAGGCAATATTCAGAGATGGATAGGACTAACAGCTTAATTTTCCAGGGTATAGATGCTATAGCAAGGTTGGAAGGGGGCAACAGAGCAGGGGGAGTGGCATCTTTGGATATTCCTTGGAGTACATCCAGGCAGTTATTTGGGTGGTACTGAGAAATAAGAAAGGGATGATCATCTTATTGGGATTGTATTATAGACCCTCTCCCAATAGTCAGCAGGGAATTGAGACAAAATTTTACCGAGAGATCTCAGTTATCTGTAAGAATAATGTAGTTGCAATGATAAGGGGTTTTAACTTTACCAACATGGCCTCGGAGTGCTGTAGTGTTAAGGGCTTGGATGGAAAGGTATTTGTTCAGTATGTACGAGAACATTTCTGATTCAGTTTGTAGGATGTACCTACTAGAGAAGGGACAAAGCCTGACCTGTTTTCTTTATTCATTCACAAGATGAGGCTGTCACTGGCTCGGCCAGCATTTATTGCTGCGTTTACCCAGAGGGCAGTTAAGAGTCAACCACGTTTCTATAGGTCTGGAGTCCCATGCAGACCAAACCAGGTTAGAATGGCACTTTCCTTCCCTAAAGGTCATGAGTGAACCACATTGGTTTTTCCAACAATTGACAGTGGATTCCTTGTCGTCACTAGATGATTTTTTTTCCAGATATTTATTGAATTCACGTTCCACCATCTGCCGTGATGGGATTCAAACCCAGATCCCCAGATCATTATCTGGGTCTCTGGATTAACTGTCAAAGGATAATTTCACTCCGTCATCAGGACATGAGGCAGGGTGAGTGACTGAGGTATCAGTGGGGCAGCACATCAGCACCAAAGATCCCACAGTATTGTGGCTCAGTGGTGAGCTCTGCTGCCTCAGCACCAGGGACCTGGGTTTGATTCCAGCCTCAGGTGACTGCCTGTGTTCAAGTTGGCACATTCTCCCCAGTATCTGTAAGGGTTTCCTTCAGGTGTTCCAGTTTGCTCCCACAGTCCAAAGATGTGTAGGTTAGTTGGATGAACCACGTTAAATTTCCCATAGTGTCTAGATGCAGTATATGAGGTTTTGGGATGTGCAGGCAAATCTCTGCCTGATGTGAAAAGATCCTTTTGGGGTCTTGGACATAGGTCAGAAGGAGGTGTGGCCGCACGTTTTACATTCCCGTGGCGGCAAGGGAGGGTCAAGGGTGTGGAGCATGGGTTGGTGGGAGGGTATGGACCGAACATGCGAGGTGCAGAGGGAATGGTCTCTGCAGAACACAGATAGGGGTTGGAGAGGGAAATTTGTGTCTGGTGGTGGGGTCTGACTTTATGTAGCAGAAATAAGAGGTTAATGCGCTGTATCTGGAGATTAGTGGGGTGGAAGGTGAAGACTGCAGGGTTATATTCTTTATTGTGGCTGGAGGGGTGGGGTAAAGGTGAAGGTGAGGGAAGTGGAGGGTATGTGTTGGAGGGCATTGTTGATCAAGTCAGAGGAAAATTACGGTCCGTGAAGTAGGCCTTTCTGGGATGTCCTGGAATAGAATCCAAAGAGATTAAACAAATATATCACAGACAAAAGATTAACTGGACCAGAGAATAGGACCCCTTAAAGGTCAACAAGGCTGTCTATGGAACCACAGCGGGTGCGAACGATATGCAAATATTTCACGTCATTTTTACTGGAGAAGTATATGGAAACTCTAGAGTTTTTTTTTTAGAAATAAACAGTGATAACTTGAAAAGTGTCCATGTTACAGAGGAGGTGGTACTGGATGTCTTAAATCGCATCAAGGTGGATAAAGCCCTGGAACCTGATCAGGTGTATCCTGGAACTTTCTGGAAATCTAGGGAAGTGATTGTTGGGCCTCTCCTGGGGTATTTGTATCGTTGATAGCGACAGGTGAGGTGCCATTATTTTTAAAAGGTGGTAAGGAGAGGCCATGGAACAAGAAAACAGTGAGCCTGAAGTCAGTGGCAGGCAAGTTGTTGGAAGGGATTCTGAGGGACAGGATATCCATGTGTTTGGAAAGGTAAGGAATGATCAGGGAGAGTCAATGTGGCTTTGTACATGCACAATTGGGTCTCACTAACTTGAGTGAGTGTTTTGAAGTGACAAAGAAAATTGATTACGCCAGGCGGTGAATGTTGTTAATATGGACATTCAACAAGGTTCCACAAAGCAGACTGGTTAGCAGGGTTAGATAACATGGAATGCAGGGAGAGCAAGCCATTACAAAACTACCTTGAAGGGAGGAGACAGAGGATTTGGAGGGTTGCTTTGCGGACTGGAGGCTTGCAAGGGTGGATATAGGGCCCTTAAATAAATGACTTGGATGTGAATATATGAGGTATGGTCAGTAGGTTTACAGAAGACACCAAAATTGGAGATGTCGTGGATAGTGAATATGGTTAGTTCAGAATACAACAGGATCTTGATCAGATGAGCCATTGGAGCAAGGAATGGCAGTAGGAGTCCAATTTATATAAATGTGAGCTGTTGTATTTTGGAAAGGCAAATCAGGGCAGGACTTATACACTTAATGGTAAAGTCCTGGGGAACATTGCTGAACAAAGGGACCTTGGAGTGCAAGTTCATAGTTCCTTGAAAGTAGAGTCACAGGTAAGCAAGGGAGTGAATGCAGCATTTGGTACGCTCCCCGTTATTGGTCAATGCATTGAATGCAGCTGTTGTGATGTCATATTGTGGCTGGACAGGGAACTGATTAAGGCCCTTCTGGAATTCTGTTTTCAGTTCCAATCTCCCTGTTCTTGGAATAATGTTGAGAAACTTGAAAGGGTTCAGAAAACATTTGCAAGGATTTTGCCAGGGTTGGACGGTTTGAGCTATTGGGAAAGGCTGAATAGGGTGGGACTATTTTCCCTGGAGAGTTGGAGGCTGAGAGGTGATCTTATAAAATCATGAAGGGCATAGATAAGGTGAGCAGTCAGGGACTTTTTCCCAAGTTTGGTGGGTCCAGAACGAGAGGGTACAGGCATAAGGTGAGAGGGAAAAGATTTAAAAGGGATCTAAGGGGCATCTTATTCATGTTGAGGGCATTGCAAGTATGGAATGAACTGCCAGAGGAAGGCTAGTACAATTGCAGCATTTAAAAGGCATTTGATTGGGTACATGAAGAGGAAGGGTTTAGACGGATAAGGGTGAACTGCTGGCAAATGGGACTCCATTAACGCTCTCCGTTATTGGTCAATGCATTGAATACAGGAGCTGGGATGTCATATTGTGACTAGACAGGACATTGATTAAGCCACTTCTGGAATTCTGTTTTCAGTTTGAATTTCCCTGTTCTGGGAAGGATGTTGTGAAACTTGAAAAGGTTTGGACAAGATTTACAAAAACGTTGCCAGGATTGGAGGATTTGGGCTACTGGGAGAGGCTGAATAGGCTGGGGCTATTTTCTCTGGAGAGTCAAAGACTGAGAGGTGACTTCATGGAGATTTATAAAATCACGAGGGGTGTGAATAAGGTGAGCAGCTGGCATCCTTTTTCCTCAGGTTAGGTGGGTCCAAAACTAGAGCACCTGGGTTTAAGTTGAGAGGGGAAAGATTTAAAAGGGATCTAAATGGCAACGTTTTCAAGCTGAGTGTGGTGTGTGTATGGGAGGGGCTACCAGATGAAGTAGTGGAGGCTGATAAAATCACAACATTTAAAAGGCTTCCAACTGGGTACATGAATAGGAAGGGTTTTGATGGATACAGGCCAATAGCTGGTAAATGGGAATCCATTAGTTTAGGATTCCTCGTTGGCACGGACGAATTGGACGGAAGGTCTGTTTCTTTGATCTTAATAAATTAAGATGCATTCCTCTATTTTGCGGAGAGCTAGCTGAAGCACAGATAATTATCCTTGGAGCTGAGAAGGTGAAGCAGTGATTTCGATCTGGTGCAGATTTGGTTCCAAGATCTTGAATTTGCAGAGAGAGAGAGGAATTGTTCACACTGTCACAATTTTTAGTAACTACTTTCAAGTAATTGGCAAATAATACAAGGTGAAAATGTGAACACTATTTTACTCAGTAAGTTCTGAGCATCTGGAACAGTCTGAACGACACAGATTCAGCAGGTATTCTGAAACAGACTTGGAATTTTACTTTTTAAGGAAAGATTTGGGGGGCTATGGGCACATGGGAGGGGACTTGGGACGGATTTGCAGCATCTCCAGAGGGAGAGAGTACAGCCCCAATGGGCTGAATAGCCCCCAGGCCCTGTGGTCTGTGATACTGCCCCATTCACTGTGAATGATGAAGCTCATCCCAGGGCAGAAAGAGGGATTAGCCCTCCACTCTCATCACAATGGGGCCCGGCTGATTGATGGCAGCTCCAGACCAATGGGAGGAGAGGCTGTGTGGTCCTGCAGCCAATGGGAGTGAATGAGGGGTGTGGCCAGCAAGACAACACCTGTCCATGAGCTGTGCAGGTGCAGTGTCACTGTTTGGGGTTGGGAGAGACAGCAGAGGCTGTGGGACCTGAATTACAAACTCCCGGTAAATTAAAACCAAAAGAACTGAGGAAGATGTAAATCAGAAACAACAACCAGGAGGTTCTGGAAAAGCTCAGCAGGTCTGGTAGCATCTGTGAAGAGAAATCAGAGTTAACGTTTCAGACCCAGTGTCCCTTCCTCAGGACAGATGTTACTGAGAAAAAAAGTCAGTTTATGTGCAGAAGTTCGTGTGGGGGGGAAGATAAAAGGAGTAAAGGATAGGTGGGGATAGAGTGAGAAGAACGGTTGGATAAAGGAGGGGATAACCGTCTGGCTGGGGGAAGGTGATTAGCTGTTAATGGAGACTGTTAGTGGCTAACCATAGGTAGGGTGTAATGGCAGGCTGTGAGAACAAGTCCTGGTGTGTGGGGTAGGGGGGGCTATGACGTGAGGTGGTTAACCTATGGTTAGCCACTAACTGTCTCCAGTATAAGCTGTTCCCCCCCTATATCACTCCACGATTGGAGTTGCCGAGGACACAAACCTTTCGAATATCCTCCCTAACTCCCTCTCTCCACCTTAAAGATGTATCTAAAAATCGTTCTCTTTAATCAACATTTCTATCATTTATGAAGCATTTTAGGAAATTTGTCATTGTGAAAGGCTCCATATAATGCAGGTAGTTGTTGTTGTTGTCTGACATCAGGAGAAACAGGGATGAGCCCTCTCTCTCTCATACCTGAGGAACAGCAGCAAAAGCAGGAAGCACTGAGCATGCTCCAGCCCACAATGAGCCTTGGATTATTGATGTCAGCGCAGCACCAATAAGAGTTGGGGAAAGGGGGCTAGAGGTGCTAGTTGGTCCTTCAACCAATCGGAGTGAATGAGGGGCGGGGCAATACTCAACCACGTGATAAACTTCACTGACAGCACACTGTTGTGCCCAAGGCATTGGAAATGTGTGAAGGTGAAGGGCAGGGGAAAGGAAAGACATATTGACCAGGAAGAGAAGGAAATTTTCATGGTATGGGATGAGAGGCTTTACAGAACTTAGTGCACATTGTAAAACACAAATTTCAAAATCCAAATTCTGCACCATTTTCCCTCCCTATAATGCATTTTGCACTCCCTGAAATATCAACTGTGTAGTTCTCCCTCCACAGATACCAGTGATTAATGCCAAAGCCCCATTGCCTGTGGAGAAGGTGATGTTTGACTTCCTTGTAGAGCTGCAGTTCGTGTGGTGAAGGTGTACCCACAATGTCGTTGAGTAAGAGCTGTTATAGATTATTCACTCAGCGATAGTGAAGAGTTGACAATGTATGTGCAAATCAACAACAGTTTTTTTTTATCATGGTTATAATTCCACAGAAATACTATTGAGAACTTCTGACATAAGGCCATATTAGTTCAGGTGATCAAAAGAAATGCCTAATAAGCAGGTTTTCAGGAATACCTTAAAGGAGGAAAGCAAGTCTGAGGGCGTTAGGGTGGGAGTTCCAGACCGTGTTGCCTTGGCGACAGGTGAAGCAATGAATAATCATCGTTGGGAGTCTGAAAGAAAATGAGTTGTCGGGATCTCACAGGTTGTGTGGTGCAGGGAGACAGGGATGTTGACAACCAGGAATTACATCAAGGGTGAGAATTTTAAATTGTTGCTTGTTAATAGGAGCCTTTTGATGAATCAACAAGTTTTGGTACAAGTGAGCACTTGGGCAGTAGGGTTTTAGATACTCTTGAGATTACATGTAAGTTGAATGTGGGAGGCTGGCCAGGAGTGTGTTTGGATAATGAAGTCTGGAGATAACACAGGGATGGACGAGTATTTCAGTAAATGGGCTGAGACTAGGGTGGAGTTGGGTGATGTCACTGATGGAGGAATAGTGCTTTTGGAGTCGGGCTGCTCCTCCTCCTCATCACCCCCCCTCCCCAATTCACAGATATTGTTCCTTGTTCTACCTGTCTGTATTTTCTGGTTATGTCCTTCTCTCCCATTCTGCTACAAACTAATATTTGACCCCACCGTTTATGCAAAAACCTACTCCATCCCGACTCTCCCTTTCCTTTCTGAATTCCTTGTATTTGGTGTCCCTTAAGGATCTATCCTTGGTCCCTCCTGTTTCCCACCTACATACTGCCAGGAGGTGACATTGTCCAAGAGCACCGTGTTAGGTTTCACATGTACACTGACAATGCCCAGCTCTCCCTCCCCATCATCCCTCTCCATTACTCAGTTATCAAACTGCTCATCACACTCCCACTACGGGATTGGCTGCAATTTCCTGCAACAGAACATTGCAATGGTTAAACCCATTGCCTTCAGTTGCTATTACAAATTACTTTCCCTTACTGCTGAGCCCCTCTCTCTCCCTGGGAACTGTCTGAGGCAGAACCACACTCTTCACAATATTGCTCTCATATCTGACCCCAAGGTGACCTTCTGATCAGACATTTACACAATCACAAACACCAGGAATTACAATCTCTTAAAATCTTTCTTGTCTCCACCTCACCCCAGCTCCATTGCAACTGAAACCCCTGACCTGTGTCGGTGTTGCCTCAAACTTGACGAATCCAAAACAGAATCCGTGATTCCGTGACTGACCCAGAATCTGGTTCCAGACTCCCTCATGATGGGCAACATCCTCTCCGTATTTACCCTGTCAAACTCCTTAAGAATCCTACATGTTACAATGAGATCCCCTCTCATTCTTCCCAAATCCAGTGAGTAGAGTCCCAACTTCTTCAGCCTTTTCTTAAAAGATAATCCCTGTAAACCAGGGATCATCCCAGTCAATCTTCTGTGAAATGCCTCTGATGGAATGATGTATTTCCTTAAATAAAGGGACCAAACCTTCTGTCATTACTCCAGATGTGGTCTGACTCGCACTTTATAAAGTTCCTCTCAGGTATATACTCCAAACAACTCCCTTTAAACTTGCACAGATGTTGTTGGAAATGCTCAGCTGGTCATGCAGCATCTGTGAAGAAAAATCAGTTAAAGTTTTGGGTCTGGTCACCCTTCCTCAGATACCTTAAGTCTAATTTCTTTTCACAGGTGCTGCTAGACCTGCTGAGCTTTTCCAGAAACTTCTGTTTCTCTGCCTGGTTTCCACCATCTTCAGTTGGTTTCGGTTTTCACATCCTTTAAACTTGCCATCTCTCCTCTAGAATTTGTCATTTCCACCTTGGAAAAAAGATTCGCATTTGTTTGGTCTCCCCTACTCTGGGGGAAAAAAAAGAAACCATTGCTATCATTGCTCCTCATAATTTTATAAAGTTCAATAAAGCCACCTAAAGTGTCCAGTGCTGCAGGGAAATAGCCTCAGCCTATTCAGCCTCTCCCTATGGTTCAAATGTTCCAATACTGGAAACACCCTAGTAAAACTTTTCAGAACTCTTGCAAGTTTCCCAACGTCTTTCCTATAGCAGGGAGACTGGAATTGAAAGCAGTCTGGGGATTCCAAATTTGGCTGAGCCAATAAACTGTACAACCGAAACATGATCTCCCAACTCCTATACTTAATGCACTGCCCAATAACAGCTAGCATACCAAACACCACTTTGACCGACCTGTCTACCTTCAACCACACTTTCAAGGAACTATCAACCCACACTGCATGGTCTGTTTGTCTGTCAACACTTCCCAGGAACTTGTCATTAAGACGTTGAGTCCTATTCTGGTAACATCTTTCTGAAATCAGGGAGACCACAATTGAATACAGTATTCTAAAACTGGCCTCAGCAATGCCCTACTCAGTCACAACGTGCCCGCCTAATCCCTATACTCAGTGACAGAATCCCTACAGTGTGGAAACAGGCCTTTCGGCCCATGAAACCATACCAACCATCGGAACAGCATTCCACCCTAACTCTGTAACCTGCCATTACCCATAGCTAATCCGGCTAACCTGCATGTCTTTGGATTTGTGGGAGGAAATTAAGAGCACCCAGAGAAAGCCCACGCAGACACACAGGGAGAATGTGCAAACACCACACAGACAGTGGAATCGAACCAGAGTACATTTATTGATCAGCACATTCCATTCAATGGTAGTGTCCCAAATGCCACGTTGAGCACCTGATCTCCCTGAAACTCTACTTTCCAAGAACTACGCAGTTGTTCTGAGACTTTCAGAGGGAATTAAGGTGAGGAGGAGAAAACAGGAACATGGTTGAGTTTTAGATCTATAAAATAACTCTCCATCTTCTCCGCATCTTCCCCTGCTCTGTCTGCTGTCCCACCCCCCCCATCGGCCTGTCTCTCCCCCCTCAACTCGTCGGCCTGTTCCCTCTGCCCCCCCACTTCCCTCCTTTGTTGGTTGTCTCTCCACCCCCCCCCCCCCGGTCGGCCTGTCCACATTCCCCTCAACCCGTCGGCCTGTTTTTCCCCCTCTGTCGGCCTGTTCCTCCTGCCATCTCCCCCCACCCCCGGGTCTGTTTCACCTTTCTGTCATTCGCCCCCCCCCCTTTGTCCCTTTGTTCCCCCTGTCTGTTCCCCTCCCTTCTAATCCCACTTTCTGTCCTCATCTGTCTCTATGCCACCCCTCTCTGTCCCCCCTCTCTTTCCCCACCCATTTCAGTCCCACCCCTCTCCACCCACCCACCCCCTGTCTACCTGCCTATCCTCCCTCCCAGTCCCCTAGTTCTGTACTCCCCCACTGCAGGGCAAATATCTTGTCTATTTACCCTATCCACGCCCAGCCTGATTTTAAAAATCTCTTTCAGGTCACCATTCAGCCTCTGCCGCTCCTGGGAAAACAGCCTATCCAACCCTGGCAACATGCTATACTTCATTTCTGATCTCTTTAAAGTTTAAGAACATCCATCTGATAGGAAGGAGAACAGAATTCTATGGTATATTGATTCGGCACCTTTTGCAATGTCCGGTACAGCCGCAATATGACCTCCCAACCCCTATACTCAATGCTCTGACCAATAAAGACAAGCAGACCAACTGCCGCCTTCACTATCCTATCTACTTGCTACTCTACTGTCAAGGAACTATGAACCTGCACTCCAAGGACTCTTTGTTTAGCAGGACTCCCCTGGAACTTACTATTAACTGTATAAGTCCTGCTAAAGTTTGCTTTTCCAAAATGCAGCAGCTTACATTTTTCTAAACTGATCTCCTCAGCCCATTCACCCATCTGATCCAGATCCTCTTGTACTCTGAGGTAATCTTTTTCACTGTCTACGACACCTCCCATTTTGGTGTCATCTGCAAACCTACTTACAATACCTCTTATGTTCACATCCAAATCATGGATATAAATGATGAAAAGTAGTGGATCCAGCACCAATCCTTGTGAGACTCCACTGGTCACAGGCCTCCAGCCTGAAAAGCTCCCTCTGCCTTCTACCTTCGGGCCAGTTCTGTACTCCATGCGATCTAACCTTGCTGACCAGTCTCCCATGAGGAACCTTGTCAAACACGTTACTGAAGTCCATGTAGATCATGTCCATGCTCTGACCTCAGCAATCCTCTTTGTTACTTCTTCAAAAAAACTGAGTCAAATTCATGAGATATGATTTCCCATGCACAAAGCTGTTATTGGTATCCAGGATTTAACTCTGTACATTGGGGTCTGCGTTGCCCAGTTATAGGTGTTAATATTCTGGATGAAGTTCAAGGACGCCAGCATTTTCTCAGTGAGTCTGTATTGAGTCTTGTTCATGTCACCAACACAGGGGAGTTCCTTTTGAAAGGCAGTCTCTTTATCCCTTGCCCACCAGGAAATGGTGGTGTCCTTACCTCTGGACTAGGAGGATCAGTCTCAGAGTTGAGAAACAGCATCTTTGAAGAGGCTGATTAGTAAACCTGCCCAAGCCCTCAGGCCATACAGTCTCCCAGCTGTCCCTGCCTGAGTCTCCAAACAGAACCTTCCTGTAGTTTCTCTCCTGTCAGACTCTCCCATTGCTCAGTTTGTCCAGGATCCCCTCCTGCTGCTGCACTGATCCTGTCCCTCACTGACCTGTCCATCGCCCAGTGTCCTCCACTTTCATTCACTGTTCACAATCCCATTCACCCAGTCCTCCCGCCCCGCCCCCTCCACTCTATAGAGACTGCTCAGTGGTTAGCACTGCTGCCTCACAGCACCAGGTACCCGGGTTCGATTCCGGCCACGGGCGACTGTCTGTGTGGAGTTTGCGCAATCTCCCCGTGTTTGAGCGGATTTCCTCCCACAATCCAAAGATGTGCAGGGCAGGTGAATTGGCCATTTGAAATTGCCCATAGTATTAGTTACATTATTAGGGGGAATGGGTCTGTGTAAGTTACTGTTTGGAGGGTCGGTATGGACTTGTTTGGCCGAAGGGCCTGTTTCCATACTGTAGGGATTCTGATATATTGGGCAGCAGCTGCTGTCAATCACCCAGACTCCTGTATGATCGGGAGCACGTGCTGTAGGAGGGGAGACCAGTGCACGGGCGCAGTGCTGACCAATTGTGGGAGTATGCGCAATATGGGTCAGTGCCTGGGAAGGAGGCTGTGGGTGTGAGGGATTAATCTATCATTAGCAGCTTCATCCCTCTGGGAGCAGGACCCAGGGGAATGGCCCTTCTCTTGCTACCCTGACATGTGATCAGACTATCAGTGGGGCAGCGTTTTGCAGAAAGTTATCAGAACTGTTTTGTGAAGATTCAGGGTTGTTATGGAAAGAGACAAGGATGGGCCTGCAATTAAAATTCTAATTTGACTCATTTTAGTAAGATGGGTCTTGGCCAGAGTGAGCAGGAAGCAGTGTATGCAGGATGGTTCTCATCAGGAGCTAGGAAACTGAGTTCGAAGAAAGTGTGTGTGAGAACTGGGTGTGGAGGAAAGAAGTGGGGGGATTGGTTTGGATTTCAGTTCACAGAAGAGAGAAATTGTGAGACTGAGGTTTAAAGCTTTGGGGGAACAAGGAAACTACAGTTTAATACTACGATTGTCTTATGAATTTCCATCCTGTATTAACAGTGGTAACTTGTGTGCTCTGTTGTATGGTACTGAAAGGGTTGATTTGCGGATGAGAAATACAAATTGAACTTCATGTTCAGATCTGATGGTTACTTGATCTGTGCCGATCTGAATATCATTGGCCTTTTCATCTGGAAGGAAAGGTGTGCATTCTGTCCGTGGGCAAATATTTCAAATCTCAGTGTGACTGGAAAAGTACTGAGACACTGCCAAGTCCATGTCAGCATGGTGAGTGTGGAGAGAGATTTCATTTGCTTTTGAAAGTCTGGAAAATCATGCCACATTTCCCAGGAACAATTAAGCCACAACTTTGCTTTGTAGAAGGACAAGTCTTTCTGGCTGCATGGTTCATTAAAGACACAAGGATACCTACACCATGGGAAGCACTATGAAAGCAGGATTGTTGTCAAGGAGTTCATTCTCGAGCATGGATTGTAATCCATTGGCATTGTCACGTTGGTTCCAGCGCTGTGGGGAAACACTGGAAATATGATGAATGTAATGTAGGTTTCAGTTATTAAACTGTAAAAAGTGCAGAACAATTTACAAGGATGTTGCCAGAGCTCAGCGGTCTGAGTTATAGGGAGAGGTTGGAGAAGTGAGGATTTTATGTTTAGAGCAGAGGAAACTGAGGGGGTTCTTTTCTAGAAGTGTATAAGACCATGAGAGGCATGGATAAGGCGAATGCACTCAGTCTTTTTCCCAGGAACTCAAGGATTGGACGGCTTGATTGGATCAGTTTAAGGTTAGAGTAGAAAGAATAAAAGGGAAGCTGAGGGGCAACTGTTTTACACAGAGGGTTGTATGAATATAGAATGAGCTGCCAGTGGAAGTGGTTGAGGTGGGTACACTCACAACAGGTAAAAGACATTTGGACAAATACATGGATAGGAAAGGTTCATAAGCAGATGGGTCAAGTGCAGGGAAATGGGGTTAGTGTGGATGGACATTCTGGTCAGCATGGGCCAGTTTGGGCCAAAGGGCCTTTCTCTGCTGCAGGATGCTATGACTCTAAGTGCATCTGCTATTTCTCCCACTAACTCTGTTGGTATCCTGGGATGTATTCCATCAGGGCAATGAGACTTGTCTACCTTTAACTCCATTAGCTTGTCCAGCTCTAACTCTTTCACGATCATGGTTATTATCTAGGTCCTCACCTTCCTCAGTCTCCTTATCAATTACTGGCATGTTCTTCATATCCTCCACTGTGAAGACTGACTGCTGTGTCCTCATCTTCCTGAACCCTACTGGATAGGAATAACTAGGCACAGAACTCTGAGAGGTCTTCTTTGAGTCTTTATTGATGAAACATGGCAGTTACATGGATAGTGTACATGCAGAACACCTCCAGGCAGCATCAGTTAACTCCCCGCCTGTCCGATGTACAGCTCCCATTCTTATACCTTGGTGGTTTGGGACTTTGAATAGAGACTGTCTCTCAGTATTATCTCCATGGCAATGGCAATTAGAAAGTCCAGTTCAGTTCAGCACTTTGTGGTTAAAACACACACCCCTCCCCCCACACCCCTGTGGCTCCCTCAAGTATCTGACAGACGCTTCAGCTTCAGTGGGGTATCTATCAGGATTCTGATGTGGAGGAGCCGGTGGTGGGGTGGACAAAGTTAAAAACCACACATCACCAGGTTATAGTCCAACAGGTTTATTTGGAAGTACAAGCCTTTGGAGTGTGGTGTGATTTTTAATTTGATCAGGATTATCTCTATGGTAACAGTTAAGTGCTTCAGCAATTACAGAGGCCATATGTTCCACACACAATAGGTTCCCCTCTAGCAGGGTAAACTGCTATTCTGGCCCTGGGGATAGCTACTCATCACTTTTTTCTCCCCCAATCCCATTTCGCTTTCTGTTGATCTTTAAAGTTTTTCTAATCTCCTAGTTTCTCCTTGGTCTTTGCCAATTTGTATGCCTTCTATTTCAATTTGATAGACTCCCTTATTTCCTCAGAAACCCACGGCAGATTACGCCTTTTCCTACAGTCCTTCCTTTTCACTGATATAAACTTTTGCTGAGCACTTTGAAAAATTGCTTTGATATTCCCCCACTGTCCGACAACTTTCCCATACATAAAGCCTTTGCTTCCAGTCTACATTAGCCAACTCCTGCCTCATCCTATTGTAGTCTCCTTTGTTTAAGCACTGGATCTTGGGATTGGATCTAATCTTCCGGCATTCCAGCTGTATTCTAAATTCAACCAGATTTATCAGAAGTCTTTTATCAGATTACGAGGTGCGACAATGTTATCTGGGAGTTTTGCATTTCATTCTCAAAGACCTTGGCTTTGTAGTAAAGTATAGGATAGATATTCACAACAGAGTATTCTGGACGGTGTGAATGTACTGCACAGTCGAAAACTATAAATCACTGTCCCCCTCAGTTTAAAATTGCAAAATCATTATCTCCTACACGCTTCCTCACTACCTAAATTTGGAACGCTAATCCACCTGACTATCCTGCATTTTCCCAAATCTCCTTTGGTGAAGATGGTGAGTTTTAATTCAGCATTCCAGTTATTACCATAAGAAGATAAGCCCTGGGCACAGGGGAGGCAATGCAGCCCTTTGAACCAGCTCCACCATTTAATACCATGATGATTGAGCTCACCTCGGTCTCAGATAGATTTTCCCACCTGCTCTCTCTCACCCTTCATCTCATTGCAAAATAAACATCTGCTTCGCTTCATTAAATCTACTCATTGTCCTGGCATCCACCGCATTTTCAATAGGGAATTCCACAGATTTGCAACACATTGAGACAAGTACATTCTTCTTCATGAGAATATAATAGAGTCCCTGTAGTGCAGAAACAGGGTATTCATCCATCGATTCCACAACAACCTATGATGAGCATCCCATTCAGACCCACTCTATCCCTGTAACCCTGCATTTCCCATGGCTAATGGCCTAACCGGCACATACATGGACACTGTGGACAGTTTAGCATAGGCAATCCACCTAACCTACACATCTTTGGACTGTAGGAGGAAGCTCGAGCACCCGAGGAAACCCACCCAGACATGCTGAGAACGTGTAAACTCCACACAGTCGACTCTGGCTGAAATAAAAGCCGGGTCCCTGACGCTGTGAGGCAGCAGTGCTAACCACTGAGCTACATCTGCTTAAAATCTGCTACCCCTTATTAACCTCCCCACTCCGCAATTGGCTAAATCAATGTTCCTTATGTCAGAAATCAGGTTGTGGAAGCAGATGTCTCAGTAAAATCCAGTACCAGCCCGTGTCTGAATGGGGATCCTATACACAAGACCCTCCATCCCTCACTTTTCATTCACTATCAATAAACATATCTCCAGTGGCTTCATGGGGGCTACATCTCCCACAATCCCTGAGGCAGGGACCACGCATGTGTGGGGAAGCCTAGCACTGCACATGTACAGAATATGGGCGGACTTTGGAGCATGTGCTTTGGGGTAATTAGCGGAAAGCATTTGACGTTGTGATTTCCTGGAGAAGGAACGTATCAGCTTGTAGTATTGATGGGTTGGGGGGGTCAAAGTGTCACCACACCCACATGGGCCCAAGTTCCATCCCCAACTTGTCATAATGCTGGGAATCGACCAATGGGAAACAAAGAAGGGTCTTACCCATTCTCCCAGACTGAAGGTTCCTCTTCTGTACAGGATCTGCTACCACCCTTTCTGTTTCCTTTTGATTTATTCTCCTGTTACATTATTGACTTGCAGTAACTGAAGGGAAATGGAGTAAACCCAGAAAGGGTGCAGAGTCTAACCAGGACAGGAAGTGGTGGCATGGGTCTGTTTACCAGTCACTCCATGAGAATGGGGAGGGTGTACATTAGGGACAGCAGAGGCAGAATGGTGGGAGAGAGTAATAAGTGGGCTGGAGCATTACAGCTTTGGGGGGAGAAAGGGGGAAAGGATATTCCAGAGAAGCTAGAATTGTCTGTTCTGAATTTCTAACCTGTACATATTCCTTTATACAGGGTGCTAGATGGTGAAGATTTGCTGACTGAAATCTCAAACTCATGTGCCGATCATGATAAAGTTAACCAGCATTTGAAGAACCAAAGATAGAGAATCACTTGACCAAAATCCTGCAACACTCTCCCTCACAGGATTGTCGGTCTATCTGCGCCAAATGGACTGTGAATGGTTCAAGACAGCAGCTCACTACCATCTTCTCAAGGGTAACGAGAGATGGGGAATAAATGCTGGCTGAGACCGTGATGCCCACATCCTGGAAATGGTTTCTATCTCTAGTTGCTGAAATCCAGTTGATGTTACTGCAGGATGATGAGGGAGGCTGAGTGCGTCTTCCAGGAGGCAGCACCATCACATTACCCTTGCCTACACCCACACAGTAACACAGCAACGTCACTGGAACAAAAGCAGTGAAGCCAAAGGAGAACATAGATATAGTTCTTAGAGATAAAGTCATAAAAGGGGATTGGAACGCAGCAAGAAAAGGAGACTGAGCTGGATGGTCACCTGTTTCCCCTTGAATGGTGGAGCAGGATTGAAAGGCCGAATGGCCTCCTGCTATCTCCAGGTCTGTATATAGCCATGGAGCCCGCGTAGGAATAAGTAGGCAGGGATTCTCCAGGAGATTGCACCTCGACATCAGTTTTCTGTGAGGGTTGGTTTGATGGATTTTATTTCACATTTGTCTTTAACAGAAGGTTTGTGAATATGATATTAAAATATTGTAGCTATTTAATCCACAATAAATAAAACGAAAAGAAAAGAAATGAAACTATCTGAACATAGCAGTTTTTAAAATTTTCAAACGCCGTGTGAAACAAAATCCTGTCTATTCCCGGACGCCATCACTTTCCAGTTATTCCAGCTGCAGGGAAATATTCCCTCCCTGTCTGAACCTTTGGTTTGATTTAACTTCTTTTCAGTTCTCCTTTGAGCTGTGAAGCGTTCTTTCTCCGCCCCCCCCCCCCCCCCCCCCCCCTCAGAGGTTATCTCACACAGCTGAGCAACCTTCCCACGTTCATCATTTCGCCATTTTGGGTTTTTGTTAATATATGATCACCAGCAGTAAACCACCCATGTAACCAATTAAATATTTACAAACAAAGCCCATTACAGGCAAAGCAAACCATTACAAATGACAGAGTGGGAAGGGACCAAATCAGAGTTAGGGGTGAGGGGGCAGCAGTGGAGATAAAGCACTGTATCCCCTGCGATGCCCACCTCTATCTAAAGGCATCGAGAGCATTGATACATACCAATTGCTGCTCTCCAAGGACACCCTGCTTTATCCTCAATCATAGAATAGCCTTTATCCTCAATCATAGAATAGAATCCCAACAGTGTGGCAGGACAGCATTGGCCCATCAAACCCCACCAACCATCCAAAGAGCATCCCACCTGGAGCACTCCATCCTTGTAACACTGCATTTCCCATGGCTGCTCCACTGAGTCTGCACAATCATGGAGACTGTGGACAAGTCCACACCGACCCGCCGAAGTGCAACCCACCCATACCCCTACATTTACCCCTTACCTAACACTTCGGGCACACACAGAAACACAAAAGATAGCATGTGTACCTGAGTTGAATGAACCTGGACTTAGGAAAATGTGACAACAATCACAACTAGTTAGAATTACAGAATCCCTTAGGCGCACAAAGAGACTATTCGGTCCATCAAGTCTGCAATGACCTGCTGTCCCACCCTACCTCCATAACCCCACATTTAGCATGGCTAACCCAACCCATCTAACCTACACACTACAGGCCATTTTAGCACGTCCAATCCATCAAACCTGCACATCTGTGGGAGGGTCACATATTATATCTAAGTGCTCAGGATTGTGAATGAAGGATCGCAAATACTTGACTCTGACGCAAATCCTCTTTTATTTTCAAAAGAAAATCTGGAGGATATTGCAGCCAGAAAGATTTCCGATTATCTCATGAGGAAGAGAATTCAAAACTCGTGCCACTGACCCAGGGGGCGCAGTGAAGTCACAGAGGTCTGGGAACCATCAGAAATGTAACAAGTTGTGAGCAAGGTGGGAGTGAGACAAGGACAAAAAGACAGTCTGTCACACGGGGGAAGGCAGGAGAGATTAAGATGCAGAAATGGTAGTCCCTCAAGGCCATGGGGAATGGATTTAATGCTGGGAAAGAAACCAGGAAACAAGGTGAGCAGCTGTGAAAGAAATACATTGAAAAAACAGATTATAACCACATAGAGGGCAGAGTACACAGTCTGAAATTGTTGCTCTCATTGGTGAGTACAGAACGCTGTAAAGCCTGGGTCATTCTATTACAGCCAACACATGCAGGATAGGCCAAGTGGCCTCGATCTGTGCTGTAACTTTCTGATAAATTTATTCGGACATTTGGAATTCAGGTCAGATGATCATAACTTCTCAAATTGGACTTGAGTTTAATATTCTGGAGAAATGTTAAATAAATCACAATGACCCCATTCTGCAGACTTTAGTCCACAGCCCTGCATGTTCCAGCATCTCAGTTACATACATGTCCTTTTATTCTAATGTGATGCTGGTTACTGCCTCTGCCACCCCATCAATGAGTTCCTGCTCCCCACCATCTCTGAGTGAAATGAATTCTCCCCTCCCCTTCTTTCTGGGAATTAGTTTCAATCTAAATCCTCCAGTTTCTGACCTCTCAGTTAATGAATAGCTCCTTCCTATCCACTCGATCTGGATTCCTCAGCATTTTATCACTTCAATTAAATCTCACCTCATCCTCCTCGGAAATCATCCCCAGCCTATCCAACCTTTCCTCAGAGCAGAAATTTTCCAATTGTAGAAACATTCTGATCAATCTCCTCTGTACCCTCTCTGGTGTGATCACATCAACCCTGGAATAAGGGGATCAGAAGTGTGTGCAGTACTTTAACTGTGGTCAAACGAGTGTTCCTGACATTTCCCGTGTCACGTCCGTGTTCTTGTGGTTGTCGCTCAGACAAGAAGTGTCCTGGTTTTCCCACATGGAACTGGATGTGCATTCCATGGGGCTGGGATTCCCTACCATGTGTTTATTTGTTAACTAATCCTAAATTAACTTCAGATTAAAACAACATTATCAGCTGCTCAAGTCACCTTTTTAAAATCACTTTAAAATTATTACTATCTAAACACAACAGGCTTTAAGTTACTGATCCAACTATTCAGATGTCTCCACTGTTACAATCACTTGAAGATTATCTTTACCTTCAGCTACATTTGGTGAATTGAAAACTGATTGTAAATATATGAATATCAAACAGATTTGAGTTTTATGATAATTAACCCAGTCTGACATTCTTGTTGGTTAATGTCTTGAAGAGAACTGTCCTCAGAACTCCAGCTGTGCTCTGACTTCATTCACAACTGGATGTGGCTGGACTGCAGATCTTAGATCTGTTCTGTTGTTTCCCGGATTGCTTCACTCTGTCTATCACTTGCTGCTTATGCTGTTAGGCACAAGTAGCCCTCTTTGGGAACTTCATCAGGTTAACACCTCATTCATGCTGCTGTCACTGACATGCCCTCCTGAATTCTCTCAGTTGAATGAGGATTGATACTCTGTTTGATGGCATGAGGTAAGTTGGGGAAAATGGGGGGCCGTGATTCTGTAAGTTTTGCTGGAGTACAATTCTACTGCTGTTGTTGGAAGGAAAGAGCTAAACTCTTGCACTCTTGACCCTATGTACTACATGCAGTATCATGAACACTGATAGGCCAAGACATGAAATACGAGCAACACTGTACAATGATGCAGAATCACAACTGCAGCAAGGGGAGTTCAAGATCCAACTTGACATAGGAGTTGGGAAAGAAGCAGTTGATCAGATTGTCTCATTCATAGTCACAAAGAGACTCTGTGAGATTAATGTATTGTTGGAGGTGAGGGTGGAGGAGGTTGGGGAGATAGAGAGCCCTTCAAAAGAAACTAATCTGCCTGAGAGTTGTGAGATAGAATTGATTGCCATGCATTTAACAGAAAGCTAATTGAAACTGTTTTTATCCCCAAAAGATAACAAGACTGATGGTGCTTCCAATCATCCCCAGAAACACACCCCAGAATACATGGTTCGGAGATGGATGTCAATAGCCCATCAACATCCAACTCCTGTAATCATTGAGCATACGTATGTGTGATTACCCTGTTCTGATGAACCAGAAAATCACTGTTCACTCTGTGCAGATGTACAGCGATGTGGGGAAGGATTGGCCTCATGGTGTTGTCGTGAGACAGTTAATCTAAACCCCAGATAGTGTTCTGGAGAGCTGGGTTCAAAGCCTGCTGCAGCAGATGAGGGGGATTTGAATTCAATAAAAAAGCAACTTGTGAATTTAGAGTCTAATGATGACCATTAATCGATTGTCAGAAAAACCCATCTGGATCACTAATGCTCTTTCAGGAAGGAAGCTGCCATTCTTACCTGGTCTGGCCAACATTGTGACCTCAGACCCACAGCAATGGGGTTGACTCTTACCTGCCATCTGGGCAATTAGGGATGGGCAGTAAATGCTGCCGGACCAGCGACACCCTCATCCTGTGAATGAATAAAGGAAAATAAAAGTCTCTACCCAGTGTGAATCTGCGTGTTCAACGATGTTGTGAACATTTCCAAAACTAAGATCTCTATGTGCACAACTTTATGAGCTGCCAAAACCATTGTTCATTACTTGGTGTGAAAAAGAGAAAAAAAAATCCTTCAATTGTGGCTATCAGTAAATTGACTGGGGTCTCAGCAGGATGGATGCCTGAGTGAATCCCTTCCCACCCCACACACACACAGAGCAGGTGAACAACTCCCTAGTCTGACTGGTTTGGCCAGTTTCCAGGTGGGATGGGTAAAGAATTCCCTTCTGGCATTCCCCACATTTCCAGGGTCTGTCCCTAGTCTGGCTGCACTGGTGTTTTGCCATTTCAGATAAATGCTGGCAGACTGTTACACACACCGTTAGCCTGCCCCCAAAAGAACCCAGTATGAAGCAGTAAACATTATCTCCTGCTGTGGAGGGACAGACTGTATTGGTCTGAGTAGGAACATTGAACAGATTTACCTAAATGACAACGTAATCGGTGGCCAGAGCAAGTTAAGCAAGTCCAAATAAAATGCATTATAGCACAGACAGAGGCCCATCAAATCCAGGCTGGCTATCTGTAGCAGAATCCCATATTCTCATTCCCCATACGTACCCCAAACTCTGCAAGTTTATTTCCCTCAGATCTGATCTAATTGTTTTTATCAATCATTGATCTTCTCTACTTGCACCACCATCGTAGGCAACATATTCTGCATATTTCCAGCCAATACAGTCAGCAGAGATACTTACTCATCTCCCACTGTCTCAAAACCTTACAACTGGTCTTAATTCTTGTGCCATCACCTATCAAATACAGATATTTTTGTCTGCTATATCTAGGTCTGTTATAATCTTATACAGCTCTATCGAAAATATATTTAACCTGTTTATTTCAAAGAAAATAGCAATTTCTTCAAATCAATCCAGTGACTGCATTTTCTTCATCAGTGAACCACTCCAGTAAGTCTGTACTCCACACCCTGAAGATCACTCATATCCTTCCTTGTTAATGTCTGTTTTGTTCCACAAATCCAGCCGACACAAGTTTTCTGTACAACAGCAGTAGCTTTATTATTGGACAGCTGGCAAGAATTTCAAAGCATCTCTAAAGTAGCCGAATGTCTATTTGTACAGACTCATCTTCACAAATCTCTGCCTTACGCACAGAGACAGTATATTTAATAAGAATTAGACAAAGGCATATCAGTCACATGGGCGATTGCCATTACATAGTTTAAAGCTGGTAATTATGAATTTACAAAGCTTGATGAATGCCAATGTCCTGTGATAATGTGTGATGGATTACAGAAACTGATTATCGTATTGCCCATGATTATGTGTTGACGGGAAGAGATTAAGGCAGAAGGGTTCTTCCTTCAGTAAATGGGGGATTCACTTACCTATGCTCATATGGAGGGGAGGTAAGACAAGGGAGCAGGAGGCAGTTTAACAGGGTTGTGCCCAGGGCTCTCAGTCTTGTTTGGAAAGGGCAAATTGCTCTATCTGGGGTTATGGTAGAATCCACATGTGTGGCTCCAAGAGGTTCTAATTCGAAGATACGGTCTGCCTCACCCCTACTGAGGTGTTCAGTCTGTATTGGAAGAGTACAGGCCTTGTACTCTTACAATACGTCAGGAAGACCTTTGGCAGGAGAATGTTTAATCCTTGAGTCGCCAATGCATCCTGAAAGAGAAGCAAAGTATGGAACAGGCCCCTCTGTGGTATTTTAACTTCCTCATCCTGACCAGGAATCTGGTGACCACAATTGGATGCAATGATTGACTGTGACCTAACTAGAACTTCGTCAACGGTCAGCATCTTTTCCATGAGTTGTTATCATTCCCTCTATTAATGAAGCCCAGCATCCTATACGTTTACTCAAAACACTTTATGTTATCTCTCCTTTAAGGATTGGTACACATTGTCCCCCATTCCTGCTGTCCTGCTCTCTATGTCTGTGCCATTCAAATATATATTCCCTTTCGACATTGCTTCTCTCAAAATGCATCAACTTACTGTGTGTTCTAAAGAAGAGACATATTATACTCAAAATATTATCTCTCACTCCACACATTCTCCCCCCTGGAAAACAGAACAGTGCAGCACCGGAATAATCAACCCACCATGTCTGTGCGGACCATGATGCCATTCCAAACTGATTCCATCTGCCTGTATATGATCCATATCCCTGCCAACCCATGGCTGCTTATCTGTCTGTCCAAATGCCTCTTAAACATTGTGATTGTTTCTGATTTTACCATCTTTCAGGCAAGTACATTCTAGTCACTGACCACCTTCTGCATAAGAAACTTGTCTGACACAACTCCCTTTTAACTTGCACAGATGTTGTTGAAAATGCTCAGCAGGTCATGCAGCATCTGTGAAGAAAAATCAGTTAATGTTTCGGGTCCGGTCCCCCTTCCTCAGAAATGTTAACTAATTTCTCTTCACAGATGCTGCAAGAACTGCTGAGCTTTTTCAGAAACTTCTGTTTTTCTTTCTGGTTTACAACATCTGCTGTTCTTTCGGTTTTCATTTCCTTTAAACTTGCCCCCTCTCCTATTAAATCTATGGCCTGTGAATTGGTACTTTCCGCTTGGAAAACGATTCAGATTATTCACTCGAAACCTCTCGGATCACTCTACAGCCACTGACTTTCCAAAGACAACAATCCAAGATTTTCCAACCTCTCCCAATCCAGGCAACATCCTGGTAAACCCATTTCCATCCTCTCCAAAGCCTCCACATCCTCCTTATAATGCGGTGCTCAACACAGCCCACAATCCCCCAAAGGTGGCCTAATGACAGTTTTATATTCAGTCCCCTGACAGAAGAAGGCAAACCTGCCATCCACCTCCTTCACCACATTCAGGGAGCTGTGAACTTGCACCTGAAGATCCCTCTGTATATCAATGCTGCTCAGGGCACTTCCTTTTAGTGTATACATTCCTCTTACAATGAGCTGCCCAAAACACATCACGTCACACTTGTCTGAATTAAAATCTATCTGCAATTTCTCCGCATAACCTTCCAATTGATCTCGTCCTTGATCTTTCCTTTGACAACATTCTTCACGATTCACAACTGCTTCACCTTGTGCCATCGACAAACTTGCTAATTAAATCGTTTACTTTTTCAGGCTAATCATTTATATGTATTACAAAGGACAGATGTCCCAGCTCTGACCCTTGTGGAACAGAGGCACTGGTCACAGACCTCCAGCCACCAACATACCCCTGCCCAACTGTTACTGGGAGAAATATCAAAGAGGAGCCTTGAGTTCTGTGCTGAGCAGCACGACCAATGTTTATTCAGAGCTCCTTACTAATGCCTGATGGAAGAGTTCCCTCTCTGGAATTCTGTGGCTCCCCCAGCCAAGTCCAGCATTTGGATGTGTTTCTTTCATACGTTCCACTAATATTTCTCCCCGACCCGATCTCCTGGGTTCAGGATGTCAGCTCGGATGTTTATGAGCTCCCTTTCCCAGTCTCTGATTCTCTGTCCGTCTGCAACTTCCCCTCTCAGCTCATGCAGTTGCTTTGTCAGTTCTTTCACAAATTGTTTCACCCTATCCTTGCCATTGTACATCTCCTGCCCTCCCTCTACCATATCCTCTGGCAGCTGCATAGTCCATCCGGTCACTAATTCAAAGGGGGATTGCTCAGTTCCCTTTGCTGGGGTTGACGTCAGTTTTATTAGGATTGTGGGGAGTACACTAACCCATCCTGGCCTGTCTCTGTCAGGGCCTTAGTCAGACTAGCTTTCAGTGTCTGCTTCATTCTTTCTACTGTCCCTGAGCTCTGGGGGTGGTGTGTGAGATGGGATTTCTGCTCAGTATGAAACAGGCCACAGAGCTGCTTAACTTCATTTCCTGGAACATGTGTCCCTTGGTCAGAATCTGTAGGGGAATGCTTCCACCCACTGAGTAAACCTGGCCAGCCCATCATATGTTTTTCATAATGTTTGTCTTATACAGTGGCACTGCTGGATCATCCTATGTCCTATTACTGCCCCACCCTTTTCCCATTCCTGTTTCTCTTGCTGTGGGACTGTTTCTGGAAATGTCTTTAAACTTTCCTTTCTCGCTTCTGTAGCTACTGCCACTGCATCTTCCTCAAATGTATGCACTGTTTCAGTAAGTATGCTCACCCATGCTCACCAACTACCCCGTTGGTATGGAGTTTCTACTTCCCTGTGAGCTCTAATCTTCATTAGTGCTGCTTCACTGGGAAAGTTAGCTGCTTCCACCAACTCTCTGACCTGTTCTTCATGCTCAATGTGGCCCCCAGACAGGGTGATATACCTTCACCGAGCTCAGTCATGAACTATACCAAAGGCATGCTGACTGTGTGCATTTTGCTTCCCTCACCACTGGTTAATGTCCGCGCTTCTGCCAGGGCTCGTGATGGTTCTCTATTTCTGGATAATTCCTCACAAAATTCCCACAATAATTAAACAATCCTAAAGTTTGCCTGATCCCTTTACGGTGTGCGGGTGGATAGTTTTATAATGATAGCTTTTGTTCCCGCTGGGTCTGTTCCCTCTCGCTTCCTGATTTGATCTCCCCAATATGATGTCCCAGTTCCGTCTCTCTCTATCTTCCCAGTTTCACTCTCTGTGTGTTAATTTTAAGCCTGGCCTGGCTAACCTGATCCAATACTCTGTCTCATATCTGGATATGTTCTTTCTCACCGCTTGAGGTGTTGTGGTTCGATCAGTGTGACAAAATCCATCAAACACACATCGGTGGGATATACTGGAATATTGTGGGATCCCTGAGGTAATAGTATCCTGGAGGCCTTTTCTCTTCGGTCAGTAAACACCACTCTCTTCTGCCATTCAATGTCCACAGGTATGGACCCAGACTATTTCCAGCTTCTGTCAATCTATCACTGTCACAATTACTGCCTCCTCAGCCCCAGCTTTGATGAGATCCCATTTGTGTGGGGAGTGAGAGGGCCCTCGATCTCTACAGAGTCGATAGACAACAACCCACTTTCCTGTTTGAGTTACGCACACCGCTGAGTGGGTCCGAGCTACAACCCACCAGATTCTCTGACTGTCCCAGTCTCCCTCCAATGTAGCTACTCCGGAGAGGTTGCCTTTCCTTTTCTTTCTGTCCCAGTCCTGGCCGGAGCATCCCCATGTTTAAATTCGGGTGTTGATGTCAGTAGTTGCCATTTTAGAAAAAATAGGAGCAACTCCCAGAATGTTCCCTTCTTGAGTTTCACACCTCCATATCTGAATACATTTTGTCATACTCCCGGTCTACATCGGGACAGGTTTGCTTCATCCAGCTTCCCAGGTTCCCTCTCCGACTGCTCTCATTTTAGTAATTGAGGGGGTGAGGGGTAAATCCTTATCAGTAACTGACAAAGATGCTCCGGTGTTAGAATCATGCAAGGGTTGGCCCCTTAACAGCACGTCAATGAATATTCATGGCCTATGCATATACCTACATGAACACAGGCCACTCACAATATGAACACCCATCTCCCACTCTCTGCCTATGTTCCTTGTCTATGTGCCCTTTCCTGCTTCCCTTGTAACATTGTGGGTCTGATTACCCTCCCTGTACTGCAGCTATTCCCCTGTGTTTCTGTGTTTGCCTCAGCTCTCATGGCCCAATTCAGAGTGTGGTTAGAATTATCTCCCACTGGGAGTCCCATGTTTATAATTACAGTTAAATAGGGTCCCATGTCATCTTTTAAATACATCAAACCGATTTCATCATCACAGGTTGGGGTTTGGTAATCCCCCGTGGTCCTTACACACCTCAGGCTTCCTCTCTGTATGATCCTCGATATTACCCTTGGTTCCCTAAGACACCAAGGTTATTTTAGCCCATTCAGCCTGTGTGTCCCCAGTGTGTCCCTGTAATATCTCTAAATGCCTGGCGCCATGGATCAGCTGTACTCTGGGGGGAACTGGCTCACACCCCATCCTCTCATTGCAGGGCCAGTTTCTGCTGTACACGTCAGGGCATCTTGGGCCGAGGGAGGGTCCGTACATCATCTTCGGTGAGACTGTGTACCTCTACTAATTCATCCATATTGTCCCAATAAGGCCCATTACTACCATTTCTCCATCAGGCTGGGTGTTCATTCACCAACATCTGTCATTCAGCGGGTGAACGGTTCAGGTTTGGTTTCTGTCAGTTCCCTTTGTTGCTCCCTACTGTCTCTCCAAGTTGAGCTTTGATGCCCAGTGGTGCCATAGACACGGCCTTCTGGGCCTTATAGGGCAGTGGATCATCCCACCCATTGTCGTCCCTCTGTCCATACATGGGCGCTTTGTCATCTAACCCGTTCCAGTCAGTGTCACCATCCTCACTGCCTTCTGAGGAGAGCGGGGCACTGGGTACCTCCCCCACTGTAACTACCACCTGGCCCTTTGGCTTTAAGGCCTCACGTCAGAGAGCCACCACCTTCACTTGTTGCTTTTTCCCATAATAATTCAACACATCCTGTCATTCCTGGAATAAAACAGAGCAAAATGTGAATTTGGTTTTACTTGAAATATTAATAATTTGACATTCACTTTACATATCTATACAGGTGAAAATTCTACTGTGATTATTTAAGTGAATTTAACGTGATCATCAATGAAAATAACAGATAATCAACGACAATGAATGAACTGAGTAATATGATATTTTGTACAAGTTCTTGCAATGAAAATTCAATTTTATTTAATGTTTGTCACCCATTACACCGTGGGCATTCTTATTAGGGAATAAATTAATTGAAGGATATCAGAGAAAATAAATAGACATTAATTTTAGCTTTACTGAAATAATGAACCAAATATTCGGAAATATGGTTGAACTACATGACAAAGTTTCCAGTGTCATTATTGACATGAAAACTATTTTAGTTTGCAAGTTGTTTTGCTCTAAGAATAATTGGAAATGAATTGTTATTTGGAATACACCATTGAAAATATATTTTGAAGAGAATAATCAGATACATTTTTTGGAGGAAATTAGGAATGGAAATAACTATATATTCATTGATATTAATAGTTTTAAAATGTTGAGAAGTTGACTGGGATTATTTTAATTGAGAGAGGCTGCATGATTATAAAGACTAATTCGCCATTTTCATTGCACTGTTGGTTTCACTAGAATCTGTTGTGGTCTAAGCTCTTGGTCTGTGCAATGGACTGTCACTAATAGCTTAATTAACCTGCGAGTCCCTGATCAGGTTTCCTTTGTCTGGAAATCAGTCTGTAAGTGAGCAACACACCTCCTTTTGTGAGGGGAAATAAGTGGCAGTTCACCCTGAGAATGGTTTCTAGCACACACCATCAGCAGGGAAGGGTTTTTTCTAAAGATTTCCAATCTCTATCTACAAATCTGATTTGTCAGTTTGTGGAGGATTCAGCCCCTTTGTTCTGAGCTGTTTTTATACAAGCAGTTGGTTCATTCTGTCTTTGCCAAGAATGTTGTTTACTTTCCCCTTTTACTGTGATTCTGCAGGTTCGCATATTCTGTGAGTCAATAATGTTCAGTAACTGAACATTGATTGATTTTGTCTCTAACAGAGCAGTGGCCTTGTTTTCAGCTAATTATTCACTTTCCATTTCCTGGTTGTATTGAATGTTCCAGAACCAGACTCTGAGCAATGTTTCCATTCCCTTGTGTTGGATTCACTGACAGCCACATGATCAGTCAGTTTCAGCAGTCTGAATTCAATAATCATCTAGAATTATGAGTCTATTGATGAAATTATTCTCGATTGTCAGGAAAAACCCATCTCGGTCACAGATGTCCTTTAGGGAAGGAAGCTGCCATCCTTACCCGATCTAGTCTACATGTGACCCCTGACCCACAGCAATGTGGTTGACTCTTACCTGCCCTCTGGGTAATAAATGCTGCCCATATCCAGTGGCACCTACATCCAGTGAATGAATTTTCAACAAATCTCTTAGTCCTTTGTCATGTGAGAAAGAAGCAGAAGGTGAAGTTTCAGCCCCTCAATTCCACTCCATCATTCAATAAGGCCAGGCCTGATCTGTTAGTGATTTGTGTTCCATCTTCCCCCAACGTCCCTTAACAAGAACCTATCAACCTGTATCTTAAAATACTCATTGAGCCCACCTTCTGTGGCAGAGAGTTCCAAAGTTGCACAGCCCTCTGAGAGGAAATAAATCTCCTCATCTCTGTCCTGAAAGGGTGAATCTAATTTTAAAGCAGTTCTCTCGAGTTCACGTATGACCCACAAGAGGAAACATCCTTTCCACATCCTCCTTAACAAACCATTCAGGATCTTAGACACTTCAGTCATGTCACCCCTCACTCTCCCAAACTCCGGCTGTAACAAATCCAGCCTGTCCAACCGATCCACATTTTATTACTGTCACACCGCGTTGAAATGTTGTGTTGTGTTTATTATGCAGTGAATGTGTTGTTCCACTGTGTGGGGTCTAAGAGTCAACGTGAGCCATACTTGCTTTCCTGTCTCACTGTGTTACATATATCTTACATCACTGTCGTGATCCAATCCCTCCCTACCTCATATAACCAAAAAGAATGGCAGAGAGAGATCAAGAAAAGTTGTTAGAAAATTTGTTGTTGCCGAAAAGGTACTTGGTCTGTTTGTAGAGATTGCATTGTAATTAAAGTAACCAGTTAATGAAAAGTTACTGACAAAATATTTTATGCGGAGTTGCTGCTGGTGATGGAAATGCTGCTGGTTGCTCTAAGAGAGGGCTGGGGTGAATACTGTACTGATGAGAAAGTTGAGCAAGGTAACCTTTTATCTTTGTCAATAAGAAGAGGCAGAGATTGCAGCTAGGACAGTGTCGGAGCTGTTTTGATCTTGCAGACATTATTTTAATATTTATTTGATGTGATTTGGTTGTCACTCGCTGGGCCCAGCATTTATTGCCCGTCCCTAGTTACCCTTGAGAAATTGGCGCTGAGCTGTCTTCTTGAACAGTTGCAGTTTACCTGCTGTGGGTTCACCCACGATGCCATTGGGGTGGGGCTTTCCAGGACATTCACCCACCGACAGTGAAGGAATGGCGATATATTCCCAAGTCAGCGTGGGTTAGTACCTTGGAGGGAAACTTGAAGGTAGTTGTATTTCCATCTAGCTGCTGCCTTTGTCCTTCGAGATGGAAGTGGCCATGGGTTTCTTGAGTGTTGTGAGGGCTGCACTAATCCAGGCAATTGGGGAGTATTCCATCACACTCCTGACTTGTGCCTGGTAGCTGTTGGGCAGGCTTTCAGGAGCCAGGAGTTAAATAACTCTTGTAGCCACTGTGTTTGTGTGGTGAGACCAATTCAGTTAAGACCAGACAAAATTATGCAAATTCCTTTTTCTATCAAATGTCATGGACTGTATCTTGTGGTCACTCTGATATTCACTTTCATTATCTCCTTATTTTCTTCCTAATTCAGACACAAATGTTTGAACGTCGATCAGGATAAAATTAAATAAATTAAAAATATATGTTTCTACATGTAAACTAATTGAATGAAATACATTATCTGCATTTTGAGCAAAAGTCATTTCTTTTTAATAATTACTGAATGGCTAATTTATTGTCCTCAATCCATCAATCGAACTGTTATATTTTAGTCTTCAGTTTACTGATCTTAATGATGTCTATTCAACATCAGAGCAAGGTGCTTTTAAACTGTTGAGTCAACTTATTTGTTCAGATAACAACATTTATTATGAAATATTTATCCTTATAATAATTACATATTTTAGTCAGATACATATTTTAATTTTATCCATTGTAACAATACTATTGTTTTCAGGTCAAGTATCCCACAATGGAACCAATGATTTTGCATCCAACATGCTTTGAAAACTGAATTTTGCTCATTTGAATAATCACAGTAATCTCAGCCTTATAAGTTCAGAGAACTGTAATTACTTTTCACTGCAATGATTGCTGTTCATGTCTACACATTGCACAGTCACATAGCAACATTAAATATCTCCTTCTTTGAAGTGCACTGATATATTTACAAAAATCTATGTATTGCTAATATGTAATTCTTGTTCAGTACAGTAAGGGGTATAAATGTGCAATAATAGCTCAGTACGTGAACTGATGTGAATATATTGCAGTGTACAAATCTCAATCATTGGGAATATCAATTTTTATCTTAACCATGGAAACACAGTTGAATTAATTCAATTATATTTCACTTTAATGCTCGCATTCATTGTATTTCTAATCACAATAAGAGTTAACTATTTCATGTGACACAATTATTTAAAATTCATGTTATTTTTCATGGACACAAAATAGAATTAACACCTGTTTTTGCTTTCCTTTACCCATCACAGTCAAGTTTGAATCGTAGAAAGTTAGACTGATACAGCACGGAAACAGGCCATTCAGCCCAACTTGGCATTCTGGCCAGGTTTCCGAAACTAAACTAGTCCCATTTTCCTGTGTTTGTCCCATATCCCTCTGGATGTTTTCTATCCATGTAACTGTCCGAAAGTCTTTTAGATGTTAATTGTACCAGCCGCTGCCTTTCCTGTCACAGCTCATCTCAATATACCAAACACACGTTGTGAAAAGAGTTGCCCCTCAGATCCCTTTTAAAACTTTCCCCCTCACCTTAATAACATTCATACTTTAATCAATGACCTGAAGCAAATAAATTCAAGATATTGTGATCATGATAATCAACAACAGATACAAGTTGAGAAAATGTTGGATTGAAAAGTAATTCAATTGACACTTAGATATTTTCTAATCAACTCTGAAGTGCTTTGACACATCTCTGTTTAGGGTAGGAATTGAACGCCTGCCTCATGGTCTATTAGTACAGACATTACCAGAACCCTCCATAATGTTCCCATGCAGGAAGGGCAGGACTATAATCACATACTTACTGTGGTTACTCACAGGGAAAACTGCTCAGATATTTATCGTGATAATTGGACTAGGATTATATTAGACACTTTCAGTGTGTAATAGATAAAAAGAATTCCTAATTTCTAATAATGATGGAACGAAGCGACAATGATCTTAAATAAATATAAGTCTCATGATAATCAAATAATTCAATATGTTTGAAGCAGTTATTCATATACATAAATTAACATTGACCTGCTTTGTAATGCACATGAATTGAAAATAAAGCATTTGCCATTCAACGTGACTACTCAGCGAAAGACAACTTTCCTCAGTTTCACAAAATTGTGATTTCTAAGAATTCAAGATTTATTGTAAAAGAATAGATCAAACATTTGTTAATTCAGGTTTGTGTACACAAGAAGCAAATGAAATTTACATAATGTTTAATGTGAAAAGTAGTTAGCTCTTTTGTAATAATCAGAAATATAGAAATGTTAGCATTGAAGTGAAATACAATCAGTACAAGAACGCAAAAAACTGTAGATGCTGGAACTCAGAAACAAAATCAGTAATTGCTGGAAAACAACACAGCAGGTCTGGCAGCATCTGTGGGAAGCATTCAGTGTTAATACTTTGGGTCCAGTGACCCTTCCTCAGAATGTATTTTTGCTCACAGCCAATTCAATCCAAATAAGCTTCCATACTGAAAATTATTTTGCTCAGATTAAGAGATTGTAGAGTGCAATATTGTTTGTCAGTTGATGTATTGAGCCATTGTTCCACATCGAGAGCTGGATATATTGCATTTAAACAATGATTACCAGTTAGACATTAGCAATAATTCGTTTTAAAATGGCTGAAACCAAATTTAAGGTTGATAAGAAAATCCTTATTGCAATGTAATTGTGTAATATATTTGGAAAAACTGAAATATTGAAGTGAAAAATAATTAGCCATCTCTTAATTGATAAGGCTGAATAATAATCCTTCCATTAATATGAAAATTCAAATGAAAGAGAATGAGATAGTTACTATGAGTGTTGGGTGAGAAAACTTTGGTTGATTGCAGGTGTGTTGACCTGAAAAGAATGTGAATATTTCATTATGATACTGGCACTAAGAAATAATGGATTCAACTAAAATGTTAATCTCATGATGGTGTGAGAATTGGAATGACAATCAAATAATAATTCATGTTAGAACTCAACACTTAAAATGATTCAATATATTCAAAGCAGTTTGTCCTGGATATTCATTAAGATCAGTAAACTGAGAATTAAAATATTGGGTTAATTTAAAACAAAAATCACAACTTCAGAGATTATTTATCAGAATTGTTTTGTCATTGAAAAAAACTTAATTTATTCAAGAATTCTGCATTTCCTTCATTTTTTGTCTTTTTTCCACAGGGATCTGTACTGGAACCCTTCTGGTTACGATACAAATATATAGAAGTGACATGAATTAAAACCTAATTGGGTGAGTTAATAAGCTTGCAGATGGTACAAAGTTCAGTGCAGTTGTGAATAATGTCGAAGGTTGTCAAAGAATGCAGCAGGAAAAAGATAAACTGCAGCTATGGCCAGAGAAATTAAAGGTAAAGCTTAATCCATACAAGTGTGAGGTGTCTCACTTTGGGAGCTCAAATATTAAGGAAAAGTAGATAGTCAATGGCAGGACCCCGAACAGCTTTGTTGTTCAAAGGGATGTTGGCGTTCAAGACCATGGCTCCCTGAATGTGTCCATGCAAGTAGATAGGGTGGTAAGGAAGGCAAATGGCATGCTGGCCTTTATTGGTCAGGGAACTGATTACAAGAGTCAGGATATCATTTTGCAACTTTGTAACACTTTGGTTAAGGCATACTTAAAGTATTGTATTCACTTCTGTTCGCCACACTACAGGAAGGGTATGGAGGCTTTGGAGATGGCACAGAGGGCGTTTACCGGGATGCTGCCTGGATTTGGAGAGGCTGCTTTTTTGTGGAGTGGCGGTGGCTGGGGGAAGAATTAATTGAAGTCTATACAATCATGAGATACATAGGTAGGGTTGTCAGTCAGGAAGTTTCTCCCCAGAGTTGAAACGTCAAAACAATGAGGCATGCATTTAAGGCTGGGGGGCGGGGGACGTTCAAGGGGCATGTGAGGGGCAATTATTTTTTACACAGGGAGTGGTAGGTGTCTGGAATGAACTTCAGGGGTTGGTGGTGGAGGCAGATACATTAAGGCTAATTAATGTTCATTTAGATAATTTGGATGGATATGGCTCAAGGGTCGGCAGAAGGGATGAGTTTCTTTTGCATTATGTTCAGCACAACGTTACGGGCCAAAGGACCCATTCCTGTGCTGCACAGATCTTTGAGAGAAAACTAATACCTCACTCATATGATATTTAATCTCATCAATATTTAGCCATTGGTATCAGAAATAGGAAGAAAATAAGTAGAGAACAAACTTACCTATAATCTGAAGATAGAGTCAATGACATTTACAGAGGTATTTTTTTGATTTTTTTTAATTATAAGATTAATAACTTTGGAGATGTGTTGAAAATGTTTGCAGATACTGATGTGCTGAGCCAAAACTACCCCTTTAAAATGATGATTGGATTAGAAACCTGTTAGAAAACTTGAAAATATTCAGTAAGATGTGATGCACATCATAATTTAATCCATTTATTATTACTGCCAAAGTACAATTTAAAAAAGTTCAGCTCTTCACCAAAAAGCATCGATTTTCCATCCAATGTTCATTGGAAATATTGGAATACTACTCATTTCAACAATCAAAGTAATTACAGCCTCATCGATTAAGAGATATCTAATGACATTTCAACAATAATTACTGTTTATTTCGACACATTGCTCGTTCAAACAACAATGTGAAGTTTCTCATTAATATTCAGTTCACTGACAGCATATTAATAATTTAGTTATTGCTAATATCTAACCATTGATCAATCCAGTCAGGGATAGAAAAGTGGAAATATGGCTCAGTACATCAACTGATGGAAAGATATTGCAGTGTTCACTCTGCCAATTATTGTGAATATCGATGTATATTTTGGTTTCATTTGATTATATTTTTCTTCAACACAAAGATTTATTGTATTTCTGATCACAGTAAGATTTAAATATTTTAAAGCTAAAATATTATTTAAATTTGTGACATTTTTGTAAACAATAAAAATAGAATTTACAGGTGTTTGCTCTTTCCTTTATCAATCAGAATACATTTGGAATTGTTGCAAGTTATACATTTGTGGAAGGAAGATGTCTGCAGCTGAATAGTCACAGTGAATGACCTTTTCTTCCGATTCCGTCCGACTGCTAAACATTCTCATTATCTTTTTCTTTATAAGAAAAACTGCTTTAAACGTATTCAGCAGTTGTATTTTTTATGAATTCACAATAAGCTCATGATATGTCGATTTATCTTTCTTCCAATTATTCTGATATTAATATGTAAGTAAGAGCATATGTGCTTAGTACCATTATTATTGTGAATTACTATTTCATTCTCAGTCCATTACACAGAAATAGTCTAATTAATTCCCAGCCCAATTATCGGAATGAACATTGGGTTAGTTTTCATTTGAGTAATCCCAATTGATTATAATCCCAACCTTCCTTGTTGGGAAGATGATGAAAAGCACTTGTGTATCTCTAGTAGTGTCTCTCCTAAGAGACCAGATAACCAGATGCAGAGCCATAGCCTTGAAAGTTAGTGCTTCCAAATAAACCTGTTGGACTATAACCAGGTGTCATGTGATTTTTAACTTTGTCCACCCTAGTCCAATACTGAGATCTCCAAATTATTGTTGCACAAAGGAATTCTCGTAATTTTTAAAATAAAATATGACTTTAATTAAGATCTTTAACACACGATTATTAATCCCTTCCTATATTCGTAAAATATAATTGTAATTGAAAAGAAATGCTCAGTGAACACGGCACACTCAGCCACACAAATGTCTTCCTGGTCATCTAATTACTGCTCCAGAGAAAAACCTGAGTAAGTATCGTATTGTTTCTGAGAACAAGAACCACAATAAACATTTGGTGAGTACTTCCATCCAATAAATGTACTTGATTTCTTACATTTCACTTCAGTAATTGCACACGAAATATTTCGCTAAAACCAATAACAATGCTTTATTACAAATGAGCGAGGACGCTAACGTTAGCATTCATGGCAGATTTCCAATCCAGCTGAAGTATCGCAAAATAAAATAATGGTATTTTGGCTTAGTACAACCTGTAGGTGAAAACATTTTGAGCTTGCACATTAAAAATCTTTATCTGCTTATTCAGAGAAAATAATGAAAGATGGCACTGTAAATTTATTTTGACTTTCACTCACGAAAATACTAATGTGAATTGCTTCTCATTTTATTCCTAGTTCTGATACAAATGTCGAAATATTTACGATAATAAAAGTTTAGGAATAATAAGAGTGACTGGTGACTGATGTGTTTTCAAATCATGTGCACTGCAGAAGGATTTTTTTAATTTTCAATTTGTTATGATAAAAAAAAAACTGCTTTGAACATGTTGATTTCCTTTTTTTTAGTCCAAAGTTATTTATCAATGTACAATCATCACAAAATTATGGAAGTTCCCTGTATCTTACATTCACTGTCATACGTACTTTCACTATCTACTTATTAATTTCCTACTTCTGACAGGAATGTCTAAACATTGGTCATGAACAAAAGTATATAAATTAAAAGCACGTCTCAAGAAGCAAACCAATGGATGGTAATATGTCATTCTTGTAATCCTGCATGTTTGACCCAACAACAATTCTGCTGAATAATAACTGAATTACTCATTTTTGTGAATCCATAAATCTAGCTATTATATTGTATTCCTCAGTTTACCAATCTTAATGAATATCCAATCATCATCACAACAAAGTGCTTTTAGAATATCAAAACAATTTATTTTTTCAGATTATAACGTTATTTTTCCAGTCACTGCCATTACAATAATTGCACAATTATTGGAATTAATCTTTCTAACAAATATAGTGAGAATCGCACTTTAATTGCATCAATTGTTTCTGAGTACGAACACTACAATATACAAATCAATTTCCTGTTCATGTGAATGATCCCATAATGGAACCAATGACTTCCCATTCAATGCCTCATTGTAAATATTTGATGATTGCTCATTTGAATGATCACGCTAATCTCAGCCTGAAGCATTTAGAGAACTATAATTACTTTTCATTAGAATAATTCCTGGTCGTTTCTCCACATTGTTCAGTGAAATAATCAACTACGATTTCTCAGTATCTTAAATTAACTGATAGAATTTTGACAATCCAATTGCTGCTATTATCTAATCATTGTTCAATATAGTTCAGGGTATATCTGTGGAATTATGGCTCATGCATGAAATAATGTAAAGATTTGCAGTGTGTGTTGTAAATATCTATTTTTATTTTAACCCTAGCAAAAGTTGAATTGATTAAATTATGTTTCGCTTACATGTTAACATTTACTGTATTTATAAACACAATACAAGTTAATCATTTTTCATGGAACAAAATCATTTAAAATTCTTATGACGTTTTGAAGTGCAAAAAAAGATATTTGCATCACTATTGTTTCATGAAATAGTCACAGTACATTTTGAACTTTGGGAATTTGAACATTTCTGGAAAGAAGAGAAGTTGTCTTCAGATGAATAGTTGCATTGTGTGACTAATTCATTTATTTTCCTATTCATTTATGTTGGAAAAGCATTTTAATTTTCTTTTTATTCTGTGAAAACTTGCTTTGAACATATGGAACTATTTTATTGATTTTTGTTCATCAGTGTACAATGAGCAAATGATTAGGCATTTTTTCCTATCATGGATCATCATGAGATTCATATTTAATTAAAGTCATTATTGCTTTGTTTCATCATTACTGTAAATTACTAATTCATTTTGTCAGTTCATTACACACAGGAAATATGTAATTAATTCCCATACAAATTATTGCAATAAACATCTGATTCGTTTTCATTTGAGTTGCCACAGTAAGCATGTGACTATGATTCTACCCTTCCTGGGTGGGGACATTATGAAGGGTCCTTGTGGAGCTCTGATTGTGTCTCTGCGACAAGATCAGGAGGAATGATTTCAATTCCCACCTTCAGCAGAGACGTGTCAGAGCGGCTCCAAATATTTATGAGAAAATACCTGAGCATAGACTGAACTGCTTTTCAAAACAACATGAAATATACTTCAATCTGCTGTGCATTTTAATCATCACCATATCTACTACTTATTTTCTTCAGGTCACTAATAAAACGATGCATCTAATTCTGCTGGTTCGACATTCGTTGGAAAAGTAGTTGAGAATGTTGAAATCTTAAAGTTGGAAGAGTCTAAGAAATGATACTCACTGATTTTTTTTTCTGTTTGAAAGAACCTAGTTCAGACATTTGAAGCACATAAATCCTTATTCTCCAGTATTATAAAGATGAAAAAATAAACAGTCGAAATTCCTCTTCAGCAAAATAACCAAATGCAACTTCATATGATCACCTACAATGTAACGAAATATTGGAATTTATTTAAATATTGTTATGTGCTTTGAACAAATTAAATTTCTTATTACTGTTCATTCTTGAATTATCAGGAATTTGTTTTTATTTTTCATCCACCAATTCATAATTCAGAAGATTGATATGCTTTCAAAATATCGACGTGCTCATTTGAACATTTAATTTGTCTCTGTCTCACTTATCTCACTTCATGCATGATAGCTTCAATGCATTTTGCTAATTAACTCTCCGAAACTTAAAAATATTGTTGACTTTGTTTCCTTGCACACAAAAGAAGTCATGTAGGTACACCCATCTGTTCTTTAGTTCAAATAACTCTAAATTTTAAATTATTGAAAAGACTACACTGGGGGAAGAAGAACGATTCTTCATCTCAAATATCACATTAAATGACACTTTTTCAAATCATGTGACCTTAAAATGATTTGTATTTTAATTTCATTATAAGAAAAAGAACCTGCTTTGGAAAAGTTAGAAACTGTTTCTTTTGCTTCCAGCATTAGTTGTCAATGACCAATAATCACGTAATTATCAGTCATTTTGTGCAAAATAATTTTCTGTAACAAATGTCATTTATTCGACCTTTTATTCACAATAGTACTCACTTTCCCGGTCCAATTATTTTCTTCCTTATTCTGACATAGATGTCTAAACATTTATCACGATAATTTTTTTTAAAAAACATGACTCAACAAAAAAAACCCAATGTTGAACTGTGTCAATTGTTGCTGAGTTGTTTTAGAATTATTAAAGTGACTTTTTATATATTAATTTTCTGTTTATCAATCTTAATTATTACGCAATCGACGTCAGAGCAAAGTGCTTTCAAAATATTAAGTTAATTTATCGATCAATATTCTAGAAACAATTAACAATTACAATAATTACACAGCACTTTGTGCTTGTTATGAAGTCCAAGTTAATGTGTTATTAATATTTTTCATATTTCTTATTGTGAATGCTACAATATAAAAACCTGTTTGGTCGGGCCAATACACACAGAAAAGACCAATAACTGCCCTTGCGACATCCTTTGTAAATATCTGACTTTTTCTCATTTGAAAGATCACAGTCATCACAGTCATTGATATTCAAAGAACACCAGTTACTTTACACTGCAATATTTCTTTTCATTTCTGCACATTACTCAGTGGAATAGTAAGATGAGATATCTCATTATTCTTAAATTCATTAATAGTAGTTTTAAAATCAATTTGTTGCTAATATCGAATAATTGTTCAATTTAGTAACGGATGTAAATGTGGAATTATGGTTCCATATAATAACTATTGCAAGGACTTAGCAATGTAGAATCTCTCAATCATTGTGAATATTGCTTTTCATTTTAAACTTGGAAACACTTCTGAAATGATTTGATTGTAATTCACTTCAATGTTAACATTTATTGTGCTTCTAATCACAATAATAGTTGAATATTTTTCTTGTGCACAATTATTTAAATTCCGATGAATTTTTTTGAAGTACACAAAAAAAGGATTGACATCTTTCTTGTTTCATTAAACACTCACGGGAAATGGTGGCTTCTTAGAAACCAGACATTTTCAGAAACCATGAAAGTTGTCTTCAGCTGAATAGTCCCATTGACTGACCAAGTCTTCATTTTGTTCCAATTTACGTGTAGAACAATAAAAAAATTACGTTGCATTCATAAAATGAGAAACAATTATGAACATGTAGAATGATTGTATTCATTTGTATTTATCAATTTACAGTAATCACACAAATCTGTCAAGTTGTCATTCCACAAATTATCATAATATCATATTTAATTAAGACAGCTGTTAATTCCCATCATTATTGAAAACTACTATTTAATTTTCAGTACATTACACACAGGATTCATCCATTTAATTCCAATCCAATTATCACAATAAACATCTGATTATTTTTCACTTGAGTAACCACAGTGAGCATGTGATTATAGACCTGCCCAGCCTGGTTGGGAACATTATGAAGGAATGTTGTGCAGCTCTGATAGTGTCTCTGTTACCAGACCAGGAGGCACAGTTTCAATTCCCACCTTGCACAGAGTTGTGCCAGAGCAGCTCTGAATGTTGATTAGAAAATATCTAAGAATCAATTGAGTTGCCTTTCAATTTAATATTAGATATGTTTCCATCTGTTGTTCATTCCAATAATCACAGTATTTGCTATTTATTTTTTCAGGTCACTAATAACAGAATGTATCTAATTCCACTCAATCAATATTCGTTGGAAAATATTTGAGAATGTTGCAGTCATACAGATGAAATATACAAAGTAATGATATTTGATTTTCTTTTGTTCTGAAGAGCTGAGTTCAAACAGTACATAGAACTTGATGCTCCAGTGCTATAAAAATGAAGAGAAAAAATAAATTTCTTGTTCAGTCAAATAAACAAATGCCAAATCCTTTTATTTATCCATTTTTAATTATTGATCTGCTTATAAATTGTGTGAAATTTGTTTTTCGTTTTCCACTCATCTATTTATATTGAATGTGAGATTGAACTGCTGTGAAAAAATCCAAGTGCATTCATTTGAAATTTGACTTTGCATATTTATCACTGTGGGCTATATGTAAAGCAGCGTTACTTCTGCAATCATAATTGTTTATTCAAGGTAAATAAACTCACACCAATGTATAATTGCTTCAGCCAAGAGCCGAATTAACAAGAATGAAAACTATGTGAATGAAATATATTATTGCTTTTGTATTAGCTAAAATGTGCATACAAGAATGAAATGTGTCTGCAAATAATGGTAGATGTTATAGACAAACAGTTAAGGTATTGTGAGGGGAGGGGTGTAGGATAAGCTATATATGCCTGTACAGTTACAAGCATCTGTTTCCCGCTTCAGCAGGAATAAAAAAAAAACCATCAAAAGGTCATAAGGCTCGGTGTAAATAAAGAATAAAAAGAAATTATGCTTTGGTTAGCACGGAAACAGATGGCAGTGAAGAAGGATAAATAACAATAAGACCACAGAGGGAGGTGGTCAAACGGCCTTATGAGGCCAGAGATAAACATTTTGTCAGGGACGAGGCTGGATGAGTTCAGAGATAAACAGCCGGTTTAGATTAGAAATAGATGTAAACAGGGGACGAGCAATGGGAGGAGGGAAGAATAACGAATTACATAAATATTGTGTACTCGTTAAATTCAGTGTGTGTGTGTGCCTTGTGGACAGTGGACACCACACCCCTCTTGCAACAGCGTAATAAACGATACTACTGATTCAGGTCTTGTTCCAGACTGAAGTTATTGAAGTGACTGAACTTCATTTCTCACAATCACTTATCTCATTTATTGCATGATGTCTGAAGTGTGTTTTGCTCAGCAATTCTATCAACTATTTAAAAAGTCTAATCGTAAATAAGATCCTTAACACCCAAATATCAATCTATTCCTAATTCATGTAAATATCTCAATTTTCTTGAAGTCAATGTTCACACAACAGTGCACATAAAGCGACACAAAGATATTCATCATCAGCTAATTACTGTTCAGTGGAATAACCTGAGTATCTTATTGTTCCTGAGACTAATGACAACAGTAAGCATTTGTTTACTCGTCCATGCAGTAAATGCATTTGATATCTTACATTTCAGTTCCGTCGTTAATGAAAATTTTTGTTGTTTAAACCAATAATTCTAATTTATCATGGATAGTGACTGTAATACAATAACACTGGAAACATTTTTTAAAAATATTCTAACAATCTTTAAGCTCCTCTTCTGTTGTGTGTGTGCAAGAGACAATTCAAATTATAACCATTTTGTTGCAAAGTCAACAAACACTACATTTTGAATTTATGAGCTTCTTACAGTTTTGCAAAAAGGTTAGTCTTCCCTGTATGTCATATTAAAAGACTGCTTTTTCCAATCATGCATGCTACAAAATGATTATTGCTTTCATTGCATTGTAAGAAAAGAAGTGTTGATTTTTTTGTTGTTTCAATTCCAACATTATTCATCATTGTGCAATAATGACACAATTATTACAATCGCTTTATATACCACCCAGCAGTGACTTCATTGTTTGTTTATTTTCATGCTCATTTTCATGATCTATTAATTCTCTTCCTAATTCTGACACTTTGATTATAATATTAATCAACGTACCATCTCTACAAGGAATCCAGTGAAAAGAAATTCGCAATTTGTATATTGCATATATTTTTGAGTTCAGAAAAGAATTTTGTTCAATAATTACTGAATGTCTCATTTTTTCTTTAATACGTAAAGCTAGCTACTATGTTTTATTCCTTAGTTCACTGATCTTAATAAATACTCAATCGACATCACAGCAAAGTGCTTTTGAAATATTGAATCATGTTAATTCTTCATATGTATTGCACTGTACAATCTCTCATTCATTGTAACAATCAATATTTATTTTACCTGTTGAAACATAGTTGTATTAATGTAAATATATTTCACTTCAATGCTAACACTTAAGACTTAAGCATTTTTCATGCAACAAAATCCAATGAAAAAGCATCAGCATCTCTTTATTATTTCATTAAATAATGACAATAAATTTTGAATTTTTGAAAGTTGAACATTTTTAGAAAGAAGGAATGTTGTCTTCAGTTGAATGTTCGTATTGAATGACTTCTTCACAGTATCTGCTGTTTATTCTCTTCTTCGGGTTCCCAAGAAAAGAAATTAACTAGTTCTGCTGGTTCTAAATTCCTGAAAAATATTTGTGAATGTTGTGGTCTTAAAGGTGAAATGGCTCAGTGATTGTAAGTGATTAGTTTTTTGTTCGAAAGAGCTTGATTCAAACATTTCGGACATTCACATTGTTATTCTGCCGTGTTACAAGGAGAGAAAACAAGTCGCTTTCTTCGTCTGTAAAGTAAACATATGCCACTTCCAATTATTCATTAGTCAGCTCATTACCTACATTTGTTATTAAAAATTGCAATTCATCTAAATATTGGAATGACATTTGATCAAATTAAATTTCTAATTATTTTTACCTCAGGTTAAGGTAACCTCAGAGTACAATGGGATCTTGATCAGATGGGTGAATGGGCTTAGGATTGGTATTTTGGGAAAGCAAATCTTAGCAAGACGTATACACTTAATGGTAAGGTCCTGAGGAGTGTTACTGAATAAAGAGACCTTGGAGTGCAGGTAGATAGGATAGTGAAGGCGGCATTTGGTATGCTTTCCTTTATCGGACAAAGTATTGAGTACAGGAGTTGTGAGGTCATGTTGTGGCTGTACAGGACATTGGTTAGGCCACTTTTGGAACGTTGCATACAAATATGGTCTCCCTCCTATTAGAAGGATATTGTGAAACTTGAAAGGGTTCAGGAAAGATTTACAAGAATGTGGCCAGGGTTGGAGGATTTGAGCTAGGCTGGGGTGGTAAATAGAGGTTGAATAGATTGGGGCAGTTTTCCCTGCAGCGTCGGAGGCTGAGAGGTGATCTTATCGATGCATATCAAAACATGAGGTGCATGGATAGGATAAATACACAAAGACTTTTCCCTGGTGTGGGGGATCCCAGCAGTAGAGGACATAGGTTTATGGTACGAGGGGAAAGACTTTAAAGAGACTTGAGAGACAACGTTTTCACACAGAGGGCGGTACGTATATGGAATGAGCTGACAGAGAAAGTGGTGGTGGCCATTATGATTGCAACATTTAAAAGACATCTTCATGTGTATATGAATAGGAAGGATATGGGCCGGGTGCTGACAGGGGGGACTAGATTGCATTGGGATATCTGATCAGCATGTACTGGTCGGACCGAGGGGTCTCTGTTTCTGTGCTGTCCATCTATGACTGTTTGACCTTCCAGCCAATTCTGTATTGAAACAGCTAGTTCCGCCAGAATTCTATGGTATTGAACCTGCTAACCAGTGTGTTATGTGAAACTCTGTCTTTCTCAAGTCCAAGTTACTGATTTCAATGCACAAAGCCATGCTGACTCTCCCTAATCATTTTTGCCTTTCCAATGACATGTAAATCCTGTCCCTGAGAATCCCTTCCAACAACCTCTCTGCCACTGACTTCAGGCTCACCGGTCTATAGTTCCCTGGCTTTTCCTTACCACCTTTCTCAAATAATGGCGCCAGTCTTCCAGCACCTCACCTGTGGTGTTTGATGATACAAATATCGCAGCGAGGGGCCCAGCAAAAGCTTTTCTAATTACCCACAAAGTTCTGGGATACACCTGATCAGATTCCAGGGATTAATCCACCTTTATGCATTTTAAGTCATCCAGTACCTCATCCTCTGTAACATGTACACTTGCCAAGATATCACTATTTATTTCTCCAACTTCTCTAACTTTCATATCCCCTTTCAGTAAAATCTGACATTAAATACTTACAGAATCTCTCCCACCTCCTGCTGTTCCATAGACAGTCTTGTTGATCTTTGAGGGTCGCTATTCTCTGCCTCGTTATTCTTTTGTCTTTAGTGTATTTGTAGATTCTCTTTGGTTTTTTCCTTAAACCTATTTCCCAAAGCTATCTCATGTCCTCTTTTCTGCCTCCGGGTTTCCCGCGAGTATACTCCTACTGCCCTTATAGTCCTCTAGGGACTCACTCAAACCACATGGTCTGTACCTGCCATATCCTTTCTTCATTTTCTTGATCAGAGCTTCAATTTCTCAGATCACGCAGCATTCTCGACGCCTCCCAGCCTTGGCCTTAACGGGAACTTACTATCTGCGTACTCTCATTGTCGCAGGCCTATGGAGACAATGGCAGATGATGACAGAGAAACAATCATTATCAGTAAAGAGGTCGTGTTGGGAAAGCTAACAACTCATCCTTATCTCTATAATTCCTCTCTAGCCTCAGAACTATCACTATCTCTGGTATCAAAAACATCTCAATCTCTGCAACATCCTCCAATCTCTAATCTCCTCCAGTCTCAACACCCTCCCTATCTTTAATCTTGTCCACCCTCACAAATCTCTGTGATGTGCCTTTCTTTAATTTCAACCTTCAGGATAACCCATTTTTATTTCAGATTCCTGAACCCTGAGCTCCACAATGTCCCGCTTAACCTCTGTCACATTTTCCTCCAAAAAAACATTAATCAATCATGTATTCTAATATCACCTTCTCTGACCTGGTTTCTATTGTGGCTTGTCATATTCCTTTATTATGCATCTGTGGTCTACATGACAGAAAAAGCTGTTGTGGTCCATCGGGTTTATGCTGTAAAGAAATCTCCCAGCTCACTATTTTAATCCCATTTTCCAGCACTGAGCCCATAGACCTGTCAGTCTTGCCATTGCAAGTATGTTCCTAAATACATCTGAAATGCCATCGGGATTTCTGTCTCTCACTCACTTCCAGACAGTGAGGTTTAGTGCAACTGTTGCTCTATGATGACATCGCACACAGAGCAGCTGGGTCTGTACATACCTGAGATCGCCCACACATTAGGAAGGATGGCAGGGTCCCTGAGAGGGGGCACAGGAGAGTTACCAGAATGGTTCAAGGAATGGGGGATTGCAGTTGGAGAATTTGTGGGGCTTTTTTAACATTAATTACTCATGTGACATGTGTGTTGCTAATACACATCAAGAATAACCATCCACAATTAATGGACTCTCCTTTTCACCCTATCCCCTTTCTTGCGCTGTGGCAACCTTCAGGTTAACCACCACCGACATCTCTCTCTAATGAGAGAGTAGTCCTATGGTCTGGGAGGACAATGCTGACTTGATCTTTCACACAGAGATGCCACTGTGCCTCGAGGGTGGGGAGAGAGAATGCTGAAGGTGGTGGATGGGAAAACACTCAGGTACAGTGCTTTATCATGGAGGATGTTCAATTTCTTTAATATTGTTGGGCGGGGGGGGGGTGCACTGATGCAGGCAAGTGGAGAATGTTCCAACACAATCCTGATGTGTACCTTATAGAGAGTAAACAGACATTGGGGAATCAGCGGTTTGGAAAAACTGAGAGTATTATCCTTGTAGCAAAGGAAATTGTGGGGAGCTGTGACAGAGCGGTTTACAAAAGTTACACATTATAATCATAAACCTTATACCCATCAGCTCATCATACAAGGATTACAGGACACATGTTGAAGATTTGGGAAGATCTATTGAGAGGATGGTTTGATTCAAAGGAGAACTTTTATGCAGCAAATGGTATTGATCTGGAACACAATACCCTCACACAATATGAATATCCAGGTCCTGAAGTATAGAGTAATTCTGTCAGAGTTTGGCGTTACAATGACTGAGATTCCCATCTGAATGTACACCTGTAATACAAGTTTATAAAATCTGTCACTGTCAGTTCAAGTTTGAAACTCATACAATCCCCTCCTCCTGGCCCAGGATGATTAGATTACTTACAGTGTGGAAACAGGCGTTTCGGCCCAACAAGTCCACACTGACGCGCAACCCACCCATTCCCCTACATTTACCCCTTTACCTAACAATATGGGCAATTTAGCATGGCCAATTCACCTGACCTGCACATCTTTGGACTGTGGGAGGAAACCGGAGCACCCAGAGGAAACCCACGCAGACACGGGGAGAATGTGCAAACTCCACACAGTCAGTCGCCTGAGGCGGGAATTGTACCTGAGTCTCTGGCGCTGTGAGGCAGCAATGCTAACCACTGTGCCACCGTGCCGTCCTGACTGTACACATTACCCCTGGTGGAGGTCAGCAGGTAATTCAGGGGCAAATCTGTGTGGGTTTCTAGGTGTTTCCACCTTGGGACTTCATGTGACTGAACATGGGACAGAATGATCCAAGATTCAGTCAGATATAGAGAGCAGGATTTGCTTCCTTTTCTTTCTTTCTGTGCTGCCGCTGTGCCTCCTCAATAAGACCATGGGGTGTGAAAGGCTCATGCAGCTCGGTGGGCAAGTTGTCTCCATTCTCACCAAGGGGCAGTAAGTTCCTCCCAGTCATTAAACAGAGTATCCCTGAAAACATAGCAACTGAGCATGATTCCCACTCCCCAGTGCTCCCAGTAAATGTTTCAAATAATGAGGGGGGAAATCTCCTAGAAAAGGCATAACAGGAATGTTCCAAGAGGATTATAAACAGTTTACAGAGAGATATTCACAGGAAAAGTGTGCAACAAGTTGGCAAATGGAGTATAACTTGGGATAAACTGTAGAAAGCTGCACCAGAAAGGGACTGGGGGAAAATGAGCAGGAAACAAAAAGCTAGTACACAGTTACAACATGGAATCAGGAAGGGGAATGGAATGCTGTCCCTTATTTCAAAGAGTTTGCAATGTAAGAGTTTGGAGTATATACCTTAGGGCAACTAAACAAATGGCAAGTGAGACCACAACTGGAGTAACGTGAACAGATTTGGTCACTTTAGTTAACGAAACAGAGTAGTTTATTGGAGGCATTTGAGAGAAGATCCTTTGGGATGATCCCTGTTTTGAAGGGATTATCCTGTAAATAAAGGCTGAATAAGTTGGGAATCTACTCACTGGACTTTGGAAGAATGAGAGGTGATCTCTTTGAAACATACAGGATTCTGTCGAGGTTTGACAGGGTAAATATGGAGAGGATGTGTCCCATTACGGGTGAGTCTTGAACCAGATTCTGGGTCAGTCGTGGAATCAAGGATTCTGTTTCAGATTTGTCAAGTTAAAGGCAACACTGACACAGGTTAGGGTTTCAGTAGCAATGGACCTGGGGTGAGGAGGAGATAAGCAACGTTTTAGAGATTGGAATTCCTGGTGTTTGTGATTGTGTAGATGTCTGATCAGAAGGTCACCTTGGGGTCAGATATGAGAGCAATATTGTGAAGAGTGTAGTTCTGCCTCAGACACTTCCCAGTGAGAGGGAGGGACACAGCAGTAAGGAAAATGTATTTGGAATAACAACTGAAGGCAATGGGTTTAACAATTACAGTGTTTCATTGGAGTGAATTGCAGCTAATCGAAGCATGGTAAGCAGTTTGATAACTGAGTAATAGTGGACTAATGGAGACGGATGAAGGGGAGGGAGAGCTGGACATTGTCAGTGTACATGTGAAACCTAACACTGTGCTTTTGGGCGATGTTACCTCCTGGCAGTGTGTAGGTGAGAAACAGGACGGACCAAGGATAGATCCTGGAGGGACACCAAATACAAGGAATTCAGAAAGGAGAGTGGAGATGGAGCAGGATTTTCCAATGATGGTGAGGTCAAATATTAGGTTTTAGCAGAATGGGAGAGAAGGACATAACCAGAAAAAACAGACAGACAGATCATGGAACAATATCTGTGAATTGCAAGGTGGGGGTGGGGGGGGGTGTGGGTGGTGACAAGCAGGAGGATGAGACAGAGATTTGGAATGTCCATGATGTAGCTACACTAGGGTAAATGGTCAAGACGACCTCTAATAAGGCTTGACAAAGCACTCGAGGAAATGAAAGTTTAGGACTAAAATGAGGAGCACCCTTGTGAGGCAGTTTGTCTCGGTGGGCTAGTGGAGAGGGAGGGAAGAAGCAGAGGCAGCTGATCGGATTATCTCAATGTTATTGACAGAGAAACTCCATGTGCTCCTCACTCTTATTGTTGGAGGGGAGGATGGAGGAGACAGGATAATGGACAGTGTTTTTATTTCCAAAACAATAAACAAAACCTGTGATAGTGATTATAAAAATAAGTGAACAAACCTGTCGTATTTATCATTTATCAAGAATATTAAAATATACAACTGAAGTTCAGGTTTGAATCCCAAATCGGTAGAGGGTGGCTCTGAATTCAAGAAAAAAATAACTGGAATGAAGAATCTACTGTTTGCCATGGAACCATTGGGGATGTTTTTCTGCTATTGACAATGTCCTTGAGGGAAAGAATCCAGACAGTGGCCCATCAAATCACTCATTGTATTAATTACTGCACAGTCTCAACAAAGGAATGAAACTGGATGGACCACATTCCATCTACCAATGCACTAGCAAATACAACCACAAAATCAGCCCTCTTGACCCTGCAACTTCCGCCTCACTGTGGGCCAACAACAGCAGCAGAACTGTACTCCAGCTCAATCTGAAATCTCATGGCCTGATATCCCCCACTTAACCATTAACATCAAGCCAGGGGAATCAACCCTGGTTCAATGGTGAATGCAGGAGGGCATGTCAGGAGCAGTACAAGGCATACCTAAAAATGAGATGCCAACCTGGTGCAGCGACCAAACCTGCATGCCAAACACCACAAGCAACACCAAATAGAACGAAGTGATCCCATAACCAACAGATGAGATCGGAGTTCTGCAGTTCTGCCACACCTAGTCAAGAATGGTGATGGACAATTAAACAACTCACTGGAGGAAGCATCACAGATATCCCCACCCTGACCGATGGAGGGGTCTCACACATTCATGCAACAGATAAGAGGACAGCATTAGCAGCGATTTTCAGCCAGCAGTGCCAAGCCTTCTCCATTGGTCCCTCACATCACAGATATGAATCGACTTGGCTGAAAACTCATTTCCAATCAGATCAAGAAATGGATAAGAAGTGTAAAGGTATGGGCCCTGCCAATATTCTGGCAATAATACTGTTGGCTGTGCTCCAGAACCTGCTGCCCAACAAGGCAAGTACTGCTCCAGCACTGGCACCTACCGACTTTGTGGAACATTGCTCAGGGATGTTCCAACACAACAACACAGGGCAGATCCAACACAGGGCAGATCCAACCCAGCCAATTCCCCTCCATCAGTCCACACTCGCTCAGCAGTGAGGTGATGGAAGGTGTCATCAACAGTGCTGCCAAGCAACTGCTCAGCAATAACCTGCTCAGCGATGCCCATTTTGGGTTCTGCCTGGGCCACTCAGTTCCCAAGCTTGTTACAGACTTGATTCACAAATTGACAAACAGCTGAATGAGGTGAGGATGACAGGCCAGACCCCCTCCAAGACCACTATTTCGACTTCAGTGATATCACCTGACCTCACCACAGTCTCAGCTCATTTGCTGAAACTCTCATTCATTCCTTTTGTTAATCTAGATTTCATTGTCTAAACCCACTCCTGGCCAGCATCCCACATTCACCCTCCCAATAATCTCTAGAATATTGAAAACTCTACTGCCGAAGTGCTCACTTGTACGAAAACTTGCTGATCAATCAAAAGACTCCCATTTATAAGCAACAACAATTTACTTTCGCACCTTTGAATTAATTCCTGGCTGTAATCATTCCTATCTCCCTGCACCACACCCCCTTTCATAACTCAATAACTCATTTTAGTTCAGACTCTCAATGATGTGTTTATTTTTGAGTTCACCTGTGTGACTGTTTCTATAGACTCCAAGGGAACATGGTCTGGAATCCCCACTCTGACTCTCTAAGATCTACTTTCTTCCTTTAAGGCATTCTTGAAAAACTGCTTATTTGGCAATCGTTTTGGTCACCGGACACAATATTCTCCAGCTGTAGCCTTATGTCAAAACTTCTCAATAATATTTTTGTGAAATTAAAACCATGATGATTTGTACAGATATCTTCTACTCTTCAATATCGCTGAGTGAATAATCTGTAATGTCTCTTACCCAACCACGTTGTGGGAGCACCTTCACCACACAAACTGCAGCAGTACAAGGAAGTCAAACATTACCCTCTCCACAGGCAACAAGGCTTTGGCATTGATCACTGGTTTCTGTGGAAGGAGAAATACACAGTTGATGTTTCAGGGAGTGCAATATGAATTACAGGGAATGAAAATGGTGCAGAATTTGACTGTCAGAAAATTGAAGGAAAATGCACTCGCTTATTGGAAAAAAGAATTCTTGACTGTCAAAGATATTGTGGAAAAAATAACCTGATAATGGAACAGCATATGGTCAGGAGCCGGGCAGCAGTGGACAATTCATTTACATTCCTGAAGAAGGGCTTATGCCCAAAACGTTGATCCTCCTGCTCCTCGGATGCTGCCTGGCCCGCTGTGTTTTTCCAGCTCTACATTTTTCAATTCATTTACAAAACAGCTGTGAAAGTAATAGTAAAATACCATACAGAGCAAAAATATACCCATCAGACACTGAGGAAGCTAGATACTGAACAAGTGGACATCAGAGAACCCAGAGGTGTACCAGAGGAGAGTTCACTTTTATGATCCCACAGTCAAAGATGTCGAGCACAGAAATAGACTTTTTTCGGTCCAACCTATGCCAACCAGATATCCTAACCTAATCTACCTAAATTAAATCCTTTTTGCCACTTCTCAGCCCATTGGCCCATCTGATCAATATCCCACTGTACTCTGAGATAACCTCCTTCATTGTCCACAATGGGCGGCACGGTGGCACAGTGGTTAGCACTGCTACCTCACAGCGCCGGAGACCCGGGTTCAATTCCCACCTCAGGCGACTGACTGTGTGGAGTTTGCACATTCTCCCTGTGTCTGCGTGGGTTTCCTCCGGGTGCTCCGGTTTCCTCCCACAGTCCAAAGATGTGCAGGTCAGGTGAATTGGCCATGCTCAATTGCCCGTAGTGTTAGGTAAAGTCTAGATGTAGATGTAGGGGTATGGGTGGGTACGCTTCGGCGGGGCGGTGTGGACTTGTTGGGCCGAAGGGCCTGTTTCCACATTGTAAGTAATCTAATCTAATCTAAACCTCCAATTTTGGTGTCACCTGCAAACTTACTAACTATACGGCCTCTATTCACATCCAAATCATTTAAATGAATGACGAAACAAATCCAGAAAAAAAAATCCATTTCTCTGGGTTTGAATGTGCTCTGTGTAAATCCTGCCCTCTGACTCTTTATACCAGGGAAGGCTGCACAGACATCCCTCTGAACTTTGCCCCCTACAAAACTGGCGGCCGCGCACGTGTCCAGTGAATCATTGCCCCCAATAAAGATGGCGGCGCTCACTCGGGCCGATTACTCAACATATGCCCGTTTGCTGCAAAAACGGAACTGTACGTTTCAAATCTGTATTTTCTGATGTGTACCAAATGTATGTAAAACCTCTCAGACCATACCAACACCATTTCCCTCCCGCTTCCTGCTGTTTATTTCTTTCCTTACCGACAGAACTCCGCGCACACACATTCCAAACATCCGCGCTCACAGCGAGGATGATCACGTGGTATAGTCTAGTCCCGCCCTCATTCACTGATTGGCCGGAGGACCAACTGCCCAGCCAGGTCCTCAAGCTACTCCCCTGCCTTTCCATTGGTCCGCCGCTGACATCAATCACTTCTTCGGTCCAACCTGTCGATGCCAACCAGATATCCTAACCTAATCTATCTATATTAAATCCTATCTGCCACTCCTCAGCCCATTGGCCGATCTGATCAATATCACACTATACTCATCATTCAATTATGTTTAGTTTGGCAATGAAAAGGGATAGGTATGTGTCAAGGTGAAGACTTATCGATGGGGCAGTGGCAATCATAATGCGATTCATCAAGAATTAAGATGCATAGGATGGAGTACCGAAATGCAGTGGATGCAGACAATGGAAATGTGGAGCTGGTTTAAGGAACAGATATTGCGTGTCCTTGATAGGTATGTCCCTGTCAGGCAGGGAGGAAGTGATAAGGTAAGGGAACCGTGGTTTAGCACAGAAATTGCATCTCTTGTTAAGAAGAAGTAGGAGGATAATGTTTTGATGAGGCAAATGGTACAGATGAGGCGATGGAGACTTACAGATCAGCTAGGAAGGAGTTAAAGAGAGTTAAGAAGAACAAAGGGAGGACACGAGCAGTCTTTAGTGAATAGAATAAAGGAGAACCCTAAAGCTTTCTATAGGTATGTGAGGAATAAAGGATAGGGTAGGAATCGGGCCAATCAAACACAGAAGTGGGAAGTTGAGTGTGGACACTGTGGAAATCGGAAAGGTGCTAAACGAACATTTCTCATTGGTTTTCACTTAGGAAAATTAGAATATTGTAGATAATAATGAGATAGAAGACGTTGGACTAGAAAGGATAGAGGTTAGTTACGAACAGGTGTTATCAATTCTCGAAGGATTGAAAGTAGACAAGTCCCCTGGACTAGATGGGATTTATCTGTAGATTGTCTGGGAAGCTAGGGAGAAGATAGCAAATACTTCGGCTTTGATATTGAGCTGTCATTGCCTACAAGTTCAGTACTAGAGGACTGGATGATTGCAAATGTTATGCCCTTGATCAAGAAGGGCAGGAGAGATGACCCAGGAAATTATATACCAGTGACCCTTACTTCTGTTGTAGGAAAGGTTTTGGAAAGGATTATAAGAGACACTATTTGTAATCATCTGGCAAACAACAATATGATTTCAGATCATCAATATGGTTTCGTCAAGGGCAGGTCGTGTCTCACAAATCTCATTGAGTTTTCTGAGATGGTGACCAAGCATATAGATGAGGGTAGGGCAGTTGACGCGGTATACATGGACTTCAGTAAAGCCTTTGATAAGGTTCCAAATGGTAGGCTCTTAGATAAAATGCAGCGACATGGAATTGAGTGTGATTTAACAGTTTGGATTAGAAACTGGCTTTCTGAAAGAAGGCAGCGAGTGGTGGATGATGGAAAATAATCAGCCTCCAGTGCGGTTATTAGTGGTGTGCCACAAGGATCTGTTTTGGGATCACTGCTGCCTCTCATTTTTATAAAAGTCTTAGACGCAGGCATAGGTGGATGGATTAGTAAATTTGCAGACGACAGCAAAGTCAGTGGAGTAGTGGACAGTGTGGAAGAATGTTACAGGTTGCAGGGGGACTTGGATAAACTGTAGAATTGGGCTGAAAGTGGCAAATGGAGTTCAATGCAGCTAAATGTGATGTGATGCACTTTGTGAAGAATAACAGGAAGGCAGAGTACTGGGTCAATGGAAAGATTCTTGGTAGTGTAGATGTGCAGAAGGATGTTGGAGGCCATGTACATAGATGCCTGAAAGTTGCCACCTAGGTGTACAGTACTGTTAAGGTGGCATACATTGTGTTAGAATTCATTCGTAGATGGATTGAGTTCTGGAGCTGCAATATCATGCTGCAACTATCCAAAACACTGGTGCGGCCATATTTGGAATATTGTGTGCAGTTCTGGTGCCCATATTTCTGGAAGGATGTGGAAGCATTGGAAAAGGCACAGAGGATATTTACCAGGATGTCGTGTGGTCTGGAGGGAAGCTCTTATGAGGAAAGGTTGAGAGACTTGAACGTGTTCCCATTGGCAAGAAGAAGGCGAAGAGAGGATTTGATAGAGACAAACAAGATGATCAGAGGCTTAGATAGGGTAGACAGTGAAAGTCTTTTTCCTAGGATTATGACATTAGTGTGTATAAGGGGGCATATCTACAAATTGAGGGGTGATAGATTGAAGACAGATGTCAGAGGCAGGTTCTTTACTCAGAGTGGTTCAGGCATGGAATCCACTACCTACTAATGTCGTTAACTCAGCCACTATAGCGAGATTCAAACAATCCTTTAGATAAGCACATGGGTGATTTCAGGATAGTGTAGGGGGATGAGCTGAGAATAGTTCATAGGTTGGCGCAACATCAAGGACTGAAGAGCCTGTTCTGCGCTGGATTGTTCTCTGACTATTGTGCTACAAGTGATTTTTACTGACTTAAACAGAGTGATGGATCTTGTATTGTGGGCTTACGAAATGTCACTGATCTCTACCAAACATGTACGAGGTACAGAATGCTGCCTGACCTGCTGCGCTTTTCCAGCAACACATTTTTCAGCTCTGATCTCCAGCATCTGCAGTCCTCACTTTCTCCATGTACGAGGTAGAGTCAGGGCAATAATAAGAGGCTGCAACAGGAGGGGGACAGGGAGCTCCATACAAAACCCGACTCCTTCTCAACTGTTTTCACCACAAAAACCGAGCGACTTCCAGAAAAGCACCTCTATATCCCACCACTTTGCCCTACAATCGTGGTATCTGGCTGCGCACGAAGTGCAGTGCAACAGTCTGTACTGGGACCCTGAAACGCTTGGTAAAGAGTCAAATCATCTGAGCATTGAAAGCCCCATCACATTGAATGCATTTTCTCTTGTTTTCACTGTTCCTGACTTCCCTTAGTTTTCCGAATGAACCTGCTAAAATTGTTATTACACACATCTGCACAAGCAGTGAATTGAACCCAGGCCTCTCGTCCAAGATTCGGGATATTTTCACCGCGACACAAAACATCGACTCGAATGCTAAGTCACGCCCGAATCAACTCTGCAATTGGGAGGAAGGGGCGGAACAGGAGGACCGAGTAGCGGCCGGTCCTCTAACCAGAGTGAATGAGGAGAGGGGCCAAAGCATTCTCGGAGAGTGATCGCTTCAAGATTGGTCAGAGAGCAAACTATTTTGCCGGATTGAACATTCTCACGACATAGTGGAGCATTAAACGTCTCTCATAAATCAATGTGAGATTTTAAAAAATACTGTAGTTGAAATGTAAATCTGATAACGTACATATTTCCGATCGATTTACACGACTCGAGTAAGAAACTTCTTTTCAAACCCGCAGAATAGTTGGTAATTTACATAGCTGGCCGGTATGGTTGATTTGGACCAGACAATTTGCATGTCATACATCTCCATGATTATAACTCGACAAAGCAATTGTTAATGACTAATATTTTACCCATCAGTCTGTGCAGATATGAATATTCTCTATGAACTCACTGATAACCTCAGACGCACGCGCAGTTTTGTTTCTATGCGGAGCATGCGCAGTGTCACATTGGTCAGGACACAGAGACATGGAGCTACTTTCTCCGGCAGCGGCTGCGATCGGCTTCAGAGAGCGGCGCTCAGAGCCGGTGTGTGGGAGCTTTGACGGGAGAAAGGAGCGGAGAGAATTCACAAGTCCCGGGTAAAGGTTAAAAAAAAACTCGGAAAAGACCCTCCAATCCTGGGTAAAGAGGCGGCGGTCTCTGATCAGGGAAGGGGTCCTGGGTCACGGACGCCATTTGTTTGAGGGAAGAGGGAGCGCGGGCCTGAGGACCGCCATCTTGAGAAGGTCAATGTGCAGGAGGGCGGGGTTATCGGGGTCTGTAGAACAATCAGAGGAAAGGGAAGACCCATTGTTATTGATTAATTCCACGAACACAGCGTCACTGGGCGGTCCTGCAGGAATATCCTCTCTCAGTCTTGCTGGGATGTTTCACCCCATCAGAACCAGCAGCTCTCCTCCTCTCTCAGCTCCCCTTCTGTCCTTCCTGCAGCATCTGTCCCCTGGAACATTGAGCTGCCTGTCCTGTCCCTCTCTCAGCTGTTGTTCTGTAATACCTGTAATAGCCCAGTCCCATCTTAGATTACTTCACTGATGGATTTTTCTTAACATCAGCAATTGTTTAATACTCACTTACAGGTTTTTAATTACATCATTTTTGAAGCATTTACGTCACATTCAATCATTTGCAATGATGGGATTTGAATCTGTGTCCAGAGAACACTTGCTAAGTTTCTGCATAAATTGTCACACAATAATGCCACTCGGCCATCATTTCGCCTGCTTACAGGTTGTATATCGCAGTGCAACATGAATCAAAACACTTTCTTCCCGCACAATTATTTGATCCTGAACTCTGGTGATATCAGTCAGTATTTCTCCATGTGTGATCCCTCACTGTATGCGTCTAATTGCTGCCTCTGTCAGTGTCTCTCACTCTTGTAGCTACTCCAGATCCTGAGCCAACAGAATTCTCCGCTCCAGAGAGATGAGGCAGCACAGGCGAGGAATGGAGACTGGGAATTTCCAGATCTCTGTGGGCTCACTGCCATTCTACTAGTGTAACCCTCACAGCATCAGTCTAATTTCCCATTCTGCTTATTTATGTGTCTACTATAGGTACTCGGGGAGTTCCTGACTCAATAGACTTGCCAACTGCTGGTTGGGAAGATGATTGGTCAGCCAGAGAGACAAAGGTCAGGGAGGTCGGGAGCCTTTAATAAATCCTGCTGCCAGGTAAGATCACTCAAATGCACAGAGCAGAGAGCAATGAGAGGGCTCTAAACACCAGCTAACAAGACATGACATAGACACAGTACAGGCACACCCCAGGCTCAATCACCACCCCTACTTTAAGTTTTGTTGCACTGAGACAGCATCGGGAGTTCCCAGTTTTCAATCCAGATGTGTGCTGTCTTGGTGAGCATTAGGACAACAGAAGGGAATGCAGTCCTCACATGAGTAAGTGGTAATAATGCCTGGGATCTTTCTGTTCCCTATTCCCTCTCCAACATTGTATCTATGGCTTGTATTGAGGCCCAGTGTCTTGAATCATTCTAACTCCTATAACAGTTCCTATCTCTGTCATCTCCTCCCCTCTCACCAATTATTTCACATATTTGAAACCTCCAGTCCAGATGACCATCCGTATCACTGTAACTTGCTTCAGTCTCTACAACATGCCTTGTCTCGATAGTCTCCTCCTCCAATAACTGGAGACACAGGGTCTGTTTCTGTGCGGCATGACTCTTCGGCCGAGGTTCCCTAAATGGAATGAGTCGCGTTTGCCTGTGTTTGGCTCATATCCCTTCAAACCTTCTCCTCTCCATGTACCTGCCCGAGTGTCTTTTCAATGTTGAAATTGTACTTGTTTTTACCATTTCCATTCTGTCTATGCACCATCCTCTGTGGAAAATGTTGCCCCTCAGCTCTCTCTTTAAATCCTTGCTCTCTCACCTCACGTTTATGCCTCTAGCTTTGGACTCACCTACCCTTGGCTTTTCACCTTCCTTAGGCTCTACATGGTTTCATAAACCTTTATAAGGCCACCCCGTGGCCTCCTTTGCCCAGGAGAAATATTGACGACAATGTTACAAATATCTCCAACTCATCTACTCAGTGCTCTGACCAATGAAGACAAGTGTGCCAAATGCTGCTTTCCCCACTCTGTCCCCCTGTGATTCCATTCCAAAACAGTGTAACTGCACCCCTTGGTCTCTCTCTGTTCGACAACACTGTCCAGGGCCCGACCATTACCTGTGTTAGTCCTCCCTGGTTTGTCTTAACTAAATCCAACACATGAATTAAATTCCATCTTTCGTTTCTTGTCCCACTGGCCCAGTTGATTACCATCCCCTTCGATAACTATATTCCCTGCCCACTCTTCCACTAATTTTGGTATCCGCAAACATACAAACAGTGACCCCTTTATTTTTACCCAGATCCTCTATATAAATGAGGCACATCAGTGGCCCCAGCACCAATCCTTACAGCACACTGCTGGTCGAAGGCCTCCAGTCTGAACAACAACCCTCTACCTCCTCCTGTCAAACCCATTGTGTATCCAGTTGGGTCGCTCTTCCTGAATCCATGTGATCGAACTTTACTAACCCATGAAGCCTGCTCAACCCTGTCAAAGGCCTTGCTGAACCCAGAAACAATGTCTATTGCTCTGCTTCCATCTATTTTCTTGGTCACATCTTCAACAAACTCAGGCAAGTTTGTGAGACATGTTTTCCTGCGCACAAAGCCACTCTAACTGTCTGTAATCAGTCCTGTCTTTCCAAATGCATATTTGCAATTCCTTGGCTTCCCCTTGCAGTCTTTCTTAAATAGGGCACAAAATTATTTTCATAGTCAGACAGTCATACAGCACAGAAACTGACTGTTCGATTGATACCGACCATAATCATAAACTAACCTCGTCCCTCCTGCCTCTTCCTGGATCATATCCCTTCAAACCTTTCTTATTCCTATACTAATATTTCAAGCATTGTAATTGTACACACAGTCACCCTTTCCTTGGGAATTTCATTCCACACACAAAACACACTCTAACAGTTTGCTCCTTATGTTTTCTGATTTTAAATCTCTCCCTTCTAACCTTAAGAAATGTAGCCCCCAGTTCTAAAATGACATTCTGTTGGGAAAAGACAAGTCACGTTAACTCTATCTATACCCCTCATTATTTTATAGACTTCTATATGCTCACCTCTCAATCTCCAGGCTCAAGTGAAAAATGTCCCAGACTTTCCAACCTTCCTTTATAACTGAAACCTTCTACACCCATCACCATCCTGGTAAATGTAATCTGAACCCTCTTCAGCTTAATATCCTTCCTATAACTGGGCAGAGTATTCCAGAACAAGCCTTACCAATGTCCTGTACAATCTACAGACGACTTCCCAAACTCCTAAACTCGAATGACTGAGCAATGAAAGCAAGGATCATTTATAACCATCCTGTCTCTCCTTGTGGCAAACTTCAAAGAACTACGTACCTGAACCCCAAGGCGTACAACACTACTGAAGACCCTACCATTAATTGTGAAAGCTCGACCCTTGTTTGTTGTAACCTAGATGCATTACCTCGCATTTACCTGAATTGAACTCCATCTCTAGTTTTTCAGCCATTCACGCATTTCATCAAGATCCCTTTGTAATCTCAGAAAACCTCCTTCACTGCCCAGAATGCCACAAATATCACTGCTCAGGCCCCTACAATTTCTTCCCCAGCTTCCCACAATGTTCTGAGATACACTTGATCAGATCCTGGGGATTTATCTACTTCTATGTTTTAAAACTTCCAACACCGCCTCTTCTATAATGTGGACTCATTTCAAGACATGGAGTCATCGAGATGTACAGCATGGAAACTGACCCTTTGGTCCAACTCCTCCGAGACGTTTTTTATCCCATTTGCCAGAACTTTGCCAATATCCCTCTAAAACCCTGCTATTTATATACACATCCAGATGCCTGCTAAATATATTTCTGTCAGCCTCCACCATTTCTTCTGGCAGTTTATATCATATATATATACCTACCTCTGCAGGAAACAGCTGTCCCTTTGGTCCCTTCTAAATCTTTTCCTCTCACCTTAAAGCTATGCCTTGTAGGTTTGGACTCACCCCCCCCCATGACCAGAGAAAGGTCTTTATCTATTGACCCTATCCATGCTCATCATGATTTTAAGAAACCCTTATAAGATAACTCCTCAGCGTCCCATGTTAAAGTATAAATAATCCCAGTCTCTTCAGCTTTTCTCTGTAGTGCAAACCCTCCAACCCTGGCAACATTCTTATTCATTTCTTCTGAACCTTTTCAAGTTCCACAACATCCTTCTGATGGCATTGAGGCCAGAATTGCACACAATATTCCAATAGTGGTCAGGCCAAACACTGAGCGCCCCAGACCTTATCCACAGTAAGTTCCAAAGTGAAATATTTGTTTAGGATCTTGTAGTTTCACACATCGTTGGATTTGTTGATCATTAAGAATACCGGTTTTGTCCCTAGCTCTTCTTTGGCTCTTAATACACTTTGGATTCTCCTTAACTTTATGAGCCAAAGTTATTTCATGTCCCCTTTCTGCATTCCTGATTTCCATCCAAAGAGTATTCCTCCAGCCCCTATGCTCCTCAGGGATTCCCTTGATCCAGCTGGCTATACCTGACATGTGCCCCCTTTTCCTTGACCAGAGTCTCAGTCGACAGCCAGTATTTCCGAAAGCTGTCAGAATTGAGCTGCACACAAACAGGAACATGCTGGTGCTGAACGGTCCTTTTATCTCACATTTAAAATATTCCCAATTGTCAGAATTCCCTTTACCTGCAAATAGACTCTCCAATCAACTTTAAAAAAGGTTCATTTTCTAATACTATCAAGATTTGTCTTGCCACATTTTATAACTTTAATGTTTGGATCAGGTCTGTCTTTCAGCAAAGCTATTTTCAAACTAATAGAATTGTGGTCACTTTGCCCAAGTGCTCCCTCACTAACACCTCAGTCCTATTCCCTACCTTGTTTCCCAAGGGGAGGTCAGGTTTCGCTCCTTTCTCCAGTTGGGCCATTTATATATTGACTGAGACCTTGTCAAAGGCCTTCCCAAACGCCATGATAACCACATCATCTGCACTGCTCTCATAAATATTTTTAGATAACTTTTCAAAAAACTCAATTGAATTCATCAGACAGGATTCTCCTTTACAAAATCTGTCCTGAATCTATTCCTTCCTTTTCAATGTTGATACATCTTGACCCTCAGAATTTTTCCCAATTTTTACCCAATATCCCTGTGGCCAGCAAAGTATTAAAAAGATCCAAAAGGGCCCCAGAAATCTCCTCCCTTACCTCCCACTGCAGCCTGCAATACATTTCATTGGGCTCTGGGGATGTCTCCCCTTTTATGCCTGTGAAAGCATTTAATACCTCCTTATTGATCTTAACATGTTCTCGAGTCTCACCATCCCGACTGAAATCCCCGGGTACAGTGTCTTTCTCCTGTGTGAATACAGATGGGAAGCATACATTGAAGACCTCAGCTCCTTCCTCTGGCTCCATGCGCAGATCGTCCCTTTGGTTTCCAACAGACCGCACTCTTTAGCTGGGCATCTTCTTACTCTGACTCTCGTCATAAAATATCTTGTACCTTTTCCTTACTAGTGTCTGCCAAGGAGGTTTCATGGCCATTGAGTGCCCCTCATTTTTAAGGACCCCCTTGCACTCTCTATAGTTGTTGAAGGGCTTCACCTGGTTTGATTGCACTGTATTTTCTTTACCAAACTCACAATCTCACTTGGTCAGTATTCGCTGAACTTGGTGCCTTTGTCATTCACTGTTCATGGTACACGCTGGCCCTGAATTCTCACTGTATCACTTGAAAATACTCCCTCTTTCCAATTGTAGGCTCGACTGCAACTAGTTCCTCTGAGTCTATATTTTTCAAATCCTGTCTAATGATCGTAATAATGATCAGTGATAGTGATAATGAAATGATAAGTAGCCTTCCCCAAATTTGGACACACAACTTCTGCATGATCCTTAGCTCTTTCCATCATGACTTCAAAACGTACAGAATTATGGTCATTATCCCCAAACACTACCTTATCCTTCTCTCTGTCAAAATGTTCAGTACCTACAGCCCACCCTGTCTCTTTAATATCCTCCAGCCCTTACCAAAGGCTTGTACCTTCCTCAAGCCTTTCCATCATATGATATCACTGCAAACTTCTCCAGTCCCCACAGCACTCCTCCATCCTATCCTACAGCACCTCACTCCCATGAACCTTCTACCATCCCTATAAACCTCCTTATCTGTGTAAACCCCTCCAGCTCCCACAGCCATTCCTGCCCATCCTCCCTTTGTGTAACATTATGAAGCCACGTGATCGTTCCCCAAACTGTAACCTTGGCCAATCTCTGTGACCTCCTCCCATCACTACTAGCCTTCTTAACTCTGTAACCTCCTGCAGTCACTAAAATCATCCGTGAATGTGTACCATCCTATTGAGGACTGTCACCTCTTCCTGTCCCAACAACTCCCTCTACCAGTAACCTTGGCTAGTCTGAAGAGTCCTTACTAATTCTTCAACCCTCGGTATTGATAACTTCATCCAGTTTCGATAACTGAGAAGAGAGGAATGAGAAGGCTCCAAACCTCTGTTAACAAGACATGACGTTGATACAGATCTGGATGGGGAATACAGTACAGGCCCACCCCAAGCACAATCCCCACCCCTACTTTAAGTTCTGTTGTACTAAAACTTGCTACACTCCAACACTGCACCTATGGCTTGTCTTGTGGACTGGTGTCTTCAATAATTTTTAACTCCAGTAACAGTTCGTATCCCTGTAACCTCCTCCAATCCCAATAGTCACTCCACGTATTTGAAACGTACTGCATTCCGATTACTATCCCTATCGCTGTAACTTGCTTCAGTGTCTACAACATGCCTTATCTCGGTTGTCTCCAGTTATTGGAGGAGGAGACTGAGTTATGCAGCACGAAAATAGTTCCTTCGATCCAACTCATCCATGTTGACCAGAGTCCCTGACCGAGTCGCGTTTCCCTGCATTTGACCCAAATCCCTTCAAACCTTCTCCTCTCCATGTTTCTGCTCAAATCTTTTTTACATGTTGTTATTGTACTTTTCTCTACCACCTGCACCATCCTCTGTGTGAAAAATGTTCTCCTCCAATCCCTTTTAAGTCTTTCCCCTCTCACCTTATATTTATTTCCTCTAGAACATAGAACATGGCAGCACAGTACAGGCCCTTCAGCTCTCGATGTTGCGCCAACCTGTGGAACCAATGTGAAGCCCGAGTAGCCAACACTATTCCATTCACGTCTATGTGACTATCCAATGACTGTTTAAATGCCCTTAAGGTTAGCAGATCTACTCCTGTTGCAGGCAGTTTGTTCCATGCCCCTACTACTCTGAGTAAAGAAACTATCTCTGACATCTGTCATATATCTTTCACCCCTCAATTTAAAGCTATCCCCCCTCATGCTCGGTATTGCCATCTCAGGGAAAAGGCTCTCACTGTCCAATCCATTTCACTTTCTGATTATCTTAATATCTCAATTAATTCATCTCAAATGTCTTCATTCAAACAAAAACAGCTTCAAGTTCTTCATATCACGTTCCCTCCATACCAGGTAACATCCTAGTAAATCTCCACTGAATCCTTTCCAAATCTTACACATCGTTCCTCTAATGGGGTGACCTATCTGCTCTGTCATTTCCTGGCCTATCCCTGCTGCCCTTCTTGAATAAAGGAACCATATTTGCTATCCTCCAGTCATTCGGCATTTCATCCGTGGTCAGCAATGTATTAAATATATCCACCAGGGCCCCAGCAATCTCCTCCCTTACCTCCCAAAGCAGATTGGGATACATTTCATTCAGAGGGAAGGGAGACCTGGAACCTTCAAGAAATCCTGCAGCGAGATAGGACCACTCACAGTGAACAGAGCAGAGAGCATTTCAGCGATCGATCTTTGGTTTGGAGGACATAACATAGGTACAGAATTGAAGGGTGAACACAGAGTGTGATGGTCTCAGGCTCAATCCCCACTCTCTCGTTTACTTTCTTCTCTGCTGTATTGAGTCTTCCTTTGTCAATATAGGAAGTTGACAGTTATCAATCCAGGCCTGTGCTGTCTTAGTGAGGATCAGTACAAAAGCGGGGAATGCAGGCCTCCCCCCAAGGAGATGGTTTTGAATCCTGGGATCTTTCTATTCCACACTGCCCCCTATCACGTTGACTTTTGTCATGGGATGGAGTCATTCATTAAGGAAACATACCTTTCGGTCCAACTCATCTGTGCCAGGGACTTGAATGCTTGTAATTCCCAGAAACATTTTTATTTCTGTAACCTTAACCCTGCCCACAATCCCACTATTAATTTGATCCCTACTCCAATACTGATGATTCTTCATATTTGTAAATTGCTCTAGTCTTGATAACTTGCCGAATCTCAATAATCTCATCCTGCACTCAGTACAATAATCTCTATTTCTGTGGTTTTTCACAATAACTACAGTCCACCCTGTCACTGTAAAATCCTTTTCAGACCCTTTTCCAGTCGCAACAACACTCCACATCTCTGTTTGCTCCTCCGAGCACCTCTAACACTCTCACTTTGTGTGGCCAGTACTCTGTGTGAATAACCCTTGGCATGTGGATGGACAATATGGTATGTGAATAATCCTGTCGCCAGAGGATGGTCAATATTACGTTGGAATAATCCTGTGGCCACATGCTGGTCAATAAAGTGTGTGCATAATCGTGTGGGCTCAGAATGTTGAATATTGTGTGTGAATATCCCTTTGGCTTGAGATTGGTCAATATAGTTTGTGAATGATCCTTTGGCCTGTGAATGGTCAATACTGTGTGTGAATAACCCTTGGCCTGAGGATTGTCCAAACTTTGTGTAATTAATCCTGTTGCCTGAGGTTATTCAGTACTATGTGTGAATAATCCTGTGCACTGTGAATACTCAACACAGAGTGTGAGAAATCCTGTGGCCTGAGGGCAGTCAATACTGTGTGTAAATAACCCTATGGCCTGTGAATTGTAAATACTGTGTGTGAATAACCATTGGCCTAAGGATGGTTAATACTGTGTGTGAATAATCCTTTGGACTGTAAATGGTCAATGCACAGTGTGAATAATCCTGCAGCCCGAGGATGGTCAATACTGTGTGTGACTAACTCTTTGCCGAAGGATGGGTAATACTGTGTGTGAATAATCCTGTGGCCTGTGGATGGTCAATGCAGTGTGATAATAATCCTGTAGCCTGTGAATGGTCAATACTATGTGTGAGTAATCCTGTGGCCTGTGCATGGTTAATATAGTTTGTAAATAATCCTTTGGTTTGAGGATGACCAATACTGTGTGTGAATAAGACATTGGCCTGTGAATGGTCAACACTGTGTGTGAATAATCCTGTGGCCTGTGTACTGTCAATATTGTGTAAAAATAATCCTGTGGCATGAGGATGATCAATAATGTGTGTGAAAAATCCTTTGGCCTGATGATGGTCAATACCTTGTAGGAATAATCCTGTGTTCTGTGGATAGTCAGTACTGTGTGTGAATATTATTCTGGCCTGGGGTTGTTTAATACTGTGTGTGATTAATCCTGAGGCCTGAGGCTGGTCAATAATGTGTGCGTATACTCCTGTGACCTGAGGATGTTCAATACTGTGTGTGTATAATCCTGTGGCCTGAGGTTTGTCAATACTGTGTGTGAACAATCCTGTGGATTGAGGATGGTCAATACTGTGTGGTTAAAATCCTGTGACCTGTAAATGGTCAATACAGCGTGTTCATTAATGCTGTAGCCATAGGCTGGTCAATACTGTGTGGGAATAATCCTGTTGGTTGAGAATGTTGAATACTGTGTGTGAAGACTCCTGTAGCCTGAGGTTGGTCAGTATAGTGAATTAATGATCCTGTGGTATGAGGATGGTCAATTCTGTGTGTGAATAATCCTCTGCAGTGTGAATGGTAATACAGTGTGTAAAAAAAACAATACTCTTGGCCTGAGGATAGTCAATACTATGTGTGAACAATCCTGTGGCCTGAGGATGGTCAGAACTGTATGTAATTAATCCTGTTGCCTGAGGTTGTTCAATACTGGGTGTGAATAATCCTGTGCCCCATGAATGGTCAATTGGTGTGTGTGCATATTGCTGTGGACTGTGAATGGTCATTACTCTGTGTGAATAATCCTATGGTTTTAGGATGGTATATACCGTGTATGAGCAATCCTGTGGACGGAGGATGGTTGATACTGTGTGGGAATAATCCTTTGGACTGTGCATGGTCAATGCAGTGTGTGAATAATCCTGTGTGCTGTGAATGTTCAGTACCGTGTGTATGCTCTTTACCATCTGTGAATAATCCTGTGGACTGAGGCCAGTCAATACTGTGTGTCACTAATCCTGTGGCCTGTGAATCGTAAATACTGTGTAAATAAGTCTTTGCATAAGGATGGGCAATACTGTGTGTGAATAATAATGTGGACTGTGGATTGTCAATACTGTGTGATAATCATCCTGTGAGCTGTGGATGGTCAATATTGTGTGTTAATAATCCAGTGGCCTGAGGGTAGTCAATGCTGTGTGCGAATAATCATGTGGATTGAGAATGGCCAATACTGTGTTGGAATAACCTTTTGGCCTAAGAAGTCAATACTGTGTGAGAATAAGCCAGTGGATTGAGGATTGTGAAAACTGTATGAATAATCCTGTGACCTGTGTACTGCCAACACTGTAAATAGTTCTGTGGCCAGAGGATGATCAATACTGTGTTGAATAATCCTCCGGCCTGAGGATGGTGAATACAGTGTGAAAAATATTGTTGCCTGAGAATGGTCAATAAAGTGTGCGAATAATCCTGTGGCCGAAGGTTGGACAATACTGTGTGGGAACAATCCTGTGGCCGGAAGATGGTCTTCACTGTGTGTGAATAATCCTATGGCCTGACAATGGTCAATACTGTGTGTGAACAATCCCGTGGCTTGAGGATAGTCAATACTGTATGGGAATAATCATGTGCCCTGTGAATGGTCAAGACAGTGTGTTTGTTAATCTTGTGTCCATATGCTGGTCAATACTCTGTATGAATAATCCTGCTGGCTGAGAATATTGAATATTTTGTGTATATACTCCTGTGGCCTGAGGTTTGTCAATACAGTGTGTGAATGATACTGTGGTTTGATCATGATCAATATAGTGTATGGTAATCCTGTGGCCTTTGAATGGTCAATACTGTGTGTGAATAACCCTTGACCTGAGGATGATCAATACTGTGTGTGAATAATCCTATGGACGGAGGTTGGTCAATACTGTGTGGGAATAATCCTGTGGCCTGATGATGTTCAATACTTTGTGAATACCCCTGTGGCCTGAGGATGAATAAAACTGCGTGGTAATAATCCTGTGACCTGTTAATGATCAAGACAGTGTGTGCATTAATCCTGTGGCCGTAGGCTGGTATATACTTTGTGAATAATCCTGGGCTGAGAATATTGAATATTGTGTGTGAATACTCCTGTGGCCTGAGGTTGGTCAATACTGTGTGTGAATAATACTCTGGCATGTGAATGGTCATTACTGTGTGTGACTATACCTTGGCCTGAGTATGATCAATACTTTGTGTGAATGATCCTGTGGCCTGAGCATGGTCAATAGTGTGTCAGAATAATCCTGTGGCTTGAGGATGTTTAATACAGTGTGTGCATAATCCTCTGGGCTGAGAAAGGTCAATAATGTGTGTGAATAATCCTGTGGCCTGAGGATGTTCAATACTGTGTGTGAAAAGTCCTGTTGCAAGAGGATGGTCAAAACAGGGTGGGAATAATCCAGTGGACTGCGAATGGAAAATACTGTGTGGGAATAATCCTGTGCTCCGTGGATGTTCAATACTGTGTGGGAATAATCCTCTGACCTGTAAATGGTCAAGACAGTGTGTTCATTCATCCTGTGGCCATAAACTAGTCAATGCTGTGTGTGAATAATCCTGTTGGCTGAGAATGTTGAATATTGTGTGTGAATAATTCTGTGGCCTGTGGTTGGGCAAGACAGTGTGCGAATGATCCTGTGGGCCTAAGGATTATCAATACTTTGTGTGAATAATTCTGTGGCCTGAGTGTGGTCATAATCTGTGTGTGAAAAATCCTGTGGACAGAGGACGGTCAATATTGTGTGTGAATAATCCTTTGGACAGTGAATGGTCAATACCATGTATGCATAATGCTCTGGCCTCTGAATCATCAGTACTGTGCGTGAGTAATCCTGTCGACTGAGGATGGTCAGACTGTGTTTGAATAATACTGAGGCCTCAGGATGTAGAATACTGTGTGTGAATAACCTCTAGCCTGTGAATGGTCAATGCTGTGTATGAATAATGCTGTGGACTGTAAATGGTCAATACCGTGTGTGAAGAATCCTATGGTTTTAGGATGATCCATACTGCGTGTGAGTAATCCTGTGGACTGAGGATGGTCTATATAGTGTGTGAATATTCCTGTGCACTGTGAATGCTGAATACTGTGTGTGATTAACCATTTGTCTAATGATTGTCAATACTGTGTGTGAATGATAATGTGGCCTGTGGATGGTCAATACTGTTTGTTAATAATCCAGTGGCCTGTGGATGGTCAATTCTGTGTGGGAGTAATCCTGTGGCCTGAAGATACACAATAATGTGTATGAAAACTCGTGTGGTCTGAGGATGGTCAATACTGTGTTGAAAAATGCTGTGAACTGTGAACGGTCAATACTGTGTGAGAGTAATCCTGTGGACGGAGGATTGTCAATACTGTGTGTGAATAACCCTTGGCCAAAGAATGGTCAATACTGTGTGTGAATAATCCTTTGAACTGTGAATGGCAAATACACTGTATGAATAATCCTGCGGCCTGAGGATGGTAAATACACTGTGTGAATAATCCTATGGCCTGTGAATTGTCAAGACTGTGTCTGAATAGTCCTTTGCCGAAGGATGGACAATACTGTGTGTGAATAATAATATGGCCAGTGAATGTTCAATGCTGTGTAATCATAAACCTGTGGGCTATGGATGGTCAATACTATGTGTTAATAATCTCTGGCCTGTGCATGGTCAATACTGATTGCAAATAATTCTGTGGCCTATGGATGGACAATACTGTGTGTGAATAATCCTGTGGTTTGAGAATGGTCAATACTGGGTGTGAATAATTCTGTGATCTGTGAATCATCAATACTGTGTGTGAATAATCTTTGCCTGAGAATGGTCAATACTGTGTGGGAATAATCCTGTGACCTGAGAATGGTAAATACTGTGTGGGAATAATCCTGTGACCTGCAAATGGTCAAGACATTTTGTTCATTAATCCTGTGTCTGTATGCGAGTCAATACTATGTGGGAATAATCCTGTCCGCTGAGAATGTTGAATATTGTGTGCGAGTACTTGTGTGGCCTGAGGATGTTCAATACTGTGTAGGAATAATCCTGTGGCTTGAGGGTTGTCAACACTGTGTGGGAATAATCCATGGCCTGAGGATGGTCAATAGTGGGAATAATCCTGTGACCTGTAAATGGTCAAGACAGTGTGTTCATTCGTCCTGTGGCCGTAGGCTGGTCAATACTGTGTGGGAATAATCCTGTTGGCTGAGAATATTGAATATCGTGTATGTATACTCCTGTGGCCTGAGGTTGGTCAATACAGTGTGTGAATGATCTTATGGCCTTAGGGTGGTCAATACTGTGTGAATCATCCTCTGGCCTGTGAATGGTCAATACTGTGTGTGAATAACCCTTGATCTGAGGATGATCAATACTGTGTGTGAGTAATCCTGTGGACGGAGGATGTTCAATACTATGTGTGAATAATAATGTGGCCTGAGGGCAGTCAGTACTGTGTGTGAATAATGCTATGGGCTGTGAATCATCAGTACTGTGTGTGTATAACCCTTTGTCTAAGGATGGTCAATACTGTGAGTGAATATTAATGTGGGCTGTGGATGGCCAATGCTGTGTGATAATAATCCTTTGTGATGTGGATGGTCAATGCTGTGTGAGAATAATCCTTTGTGATGTGGATGGTCAATACTGTGAATCAATAATCTGTGGCCTGTGTATGTTCAATACTGTTTGTTAATAAAACTGTGGCCTGTGGATGGTCAATGCTAGGTGTTAATGAACTGTGGCCTGTGCATGTTCAGTACTGTTTGTACTGAATGGTCAAGGCAATGTGTTCATTAATCCTGTGGCCGTATGTTCGTCAATACTGTGTGGGAATAATCCTGTGGGCTGGGAATGTTGAATATTGTGTGAAAATAATCCTGTTGCCTGAGGATGATCCGTACTGTGTCGGAATAATCCTGTGGCTTTAGGGTTATCAATACTGTGTATGAATAATCCATGGCCTGAGGATGGTCAATCCTGTGTTGGAATAATCCTGTGACCTGTAAATGGTCAAGACAAAGTGTTCATTAATCCTGTGCCATGTGCTAGTCAATACTGTATGTGAATAATCCTGTGCCCTGTGAATGGTCAATATTGTGTGTGAATATTCCTGTGCTCTGAGACTCGTCAATACTGCGTGGAAATAATCCTGTGACGTGTAAATGATCAAGACAGTGTGTTCATTAATGATGTGGCCGAATGGTGGTCAATACTGTGTGTGAATAATCCTGTGCCCTGTGGATTGTCAGTACTGTGTGGGAATATTCCTGTGACCTGTTAATTGGTAAAGAGAATGTGTTCATTTATCCTGTGGCCTCAGGTTGGTCAATACAGTGTGTGAATGATCTAATGGCCTTAGGATGGTCAATATTGTGTGTGAATAACCATTGATCTGAGGATGATCAATACTGTATGTGAGTAATCCTGTGGATGGAGGATGGTCAATACTATGCGTGAATAATAATGTGACCTGAGGGCAGTCAATAATGCTATGGGCTGTGAATTATCAGTACTGTGTGTGTATAACCCTTGGCCTGCAGATGGTCAATACTATAAGTGAACAATCGTGTTGCCTGAGGTTGTTCAGTACCGTGTGTGAATAATCCTGTGGCCTGAGAATGGTCAATACAGTGTGAGAATTATCCTGTTGCCTGTGGATGGTCAATACCGTGTAGGCAAAATCCTGTGGCTTCAGGATTGTCAATACTGAGTGTGAATGATCCATGGCCTGAGGATGGACATACTTTGTGTAAATATTCCTGTTCCTTGAGGATGGTCAATACTGTGCGGGAATAATCCTGTGACCTGAAAATGATCAAAACAGTGTGTTCATTAATCCTGTGGCCGTCGGCTGGTCAATACTGTGTGTGAATAATCATGTAGCCTGAGGATTGTCAATTCTATGTTGGAACAATCCTGTGACCTGCAAAAGTTGAAGACCGAGTGTTCATTAATCCTGTGGCCATCGGCTGGTCAATACTGTGTGTGAATAATCATGTAGCCTGAGGATTGTCAATTCTATTTTGGAACAATCCTGTGACCTGCAAAAGTTGAAGACCGAGTGTTCATTAATCCTGTGGCCGTGTGCTAATCAATACTGTATGTGAATAATCCTGTGCCCAGTGAATGGTCAATACTATGTGTGAATATTCCTGTGGCCTAAGAATCGTCAATACTGCGTGAAAATAATCCTGTGACGTGCAAATGAGCAAGACAATGCGTTCATTAATCCTGTGGCCGTATAGTGGTCAATACTGTGTGTGAATATTCCTGTGGACTGAGAATGTTCAATACTGTGTGGGAATAACCATTGGGCCGAAGGATAGTCAATACTGTGTGTGTTAAATATCCTGCTGCCCGTGGATGTTCAATACAGCGAGTGAATAATCTTGTGGCCTGAGAATGGTCCATACATTGTGTGTGAAAGATTATGTTGCCTGAGGACAGCCATCCTGTGTGTGAATAATCCTGTGACCTTAGAATAGTCAATAATGTATGGGAATAATCCTGTGGCCTGTGAATCGTCAGTACTGTGTGTGAAAAACCTTTGGCCTGAGAATGGTCAATACTGTGTGTGAATAATCCTTTGGACAGTGAATGGTCAATACCATGTATGCATAATGCTCTGGCCTGTGAATCATCAATACTGCGTGTGAACAATCCTGTAATTGAGAATTGTCAATACTGTGAGTGAATATTCCTGTAGCCTGATGATGGTCAATACCGTGTAAATATAATCATGTGCCCTGAGGATGGTCAATACTGTGACTACTCCTGTGGCCTGAGAATGGGCAATACTGTGTGTTAATAATCCTGTGGCCTGAGGATAGTCAATACTGGGTGAATACTCCTTTGGTCTGAGAACAGTCAATACTGAGTGTGAACAATCCTGTGGCTTGAGGATGGTCAATACTGGGTGCGAATATTTCTGTGACCTGTAAATGATCAAGACAGTGTGTTCATTAATCCAGTGGTCGTATGATGCTCAATACTCTATTGAACATCCTCAGGCCACAGGATTATTCACACAGAGTGTGTGAATAATCCTGCAGTGTGAAGATGGTCAATATTGTGTGTAAATAATCCTGTGGCCTGAGAATGGTCAATATAGTGTGTGAATGCTCCTGTGGTCTTAGAATGTTCAATACTGTGTGTGAACAATCCTGTGGCTTGAAGATAGTCAATATTGTGTGAAAGTAATTCTGTGACCATGTAAATGGTTAAGACAGTGTGTTCATTAATCCTGCGGCCGTGTTCCAATCAATACTGTGTGTGAATAATGCTGTGGGCTGGGAATATTGAGTATTGTGTGTGAATACTAGTGTGTCCTGCGGATGGTCAGTATTGTGTGTGGATAATCCAGTGACCTGAGGATGTTCAATACAGTCTGCGAATAATCCTGTGGTCTGAGGATTGTGAATATAGTGTGTGAATAATCCTGTGGCCTGAGGATGATCAATACTGTGTGTGAACAATCCCGTGGCTTGATGATGGTCAATACTGTGTGGGAATAATCTTGTGACCTGTAAATGACCAAGACAGTGTGTTCATTAATCCTGTGGCCGTGTGCTAGTCAATGCTGTGTGTGAATAATCCTGTGCCCTGTGAATGGTCAATCCTGTGTGTGAATATTGCTGTGGCCTGAGAATAGTCAATACTGCGTGGAAATAATCCTGTGACGTGTAAATGACCAAGACAGTGTGTTCATTAATACTCTGGCCGTATGGTGGTCAATACTGTGTGCGAATAATCCTGTGAACTGAGAACGTTCAATACAGTGTGTGAATAATCTAGTGGCCTGAGGATTGTCAATACTGTATGTGAATAATCCTGTTGCCTGATGAGGGTCTGTACTGTGTGTGAATAATCCTGTGGCTTTAGAATGGTCAATAATGTATAGGAATAATCCTGTTGTCCTGAGAATGGTCAATGCTGTGTGGGAATAATCCCGTGGCCAGAGGATGGTCAATACTGTGATTTAATAAGCATGTGGACAGAGAATGGTCAGTACTGTGTGTGAATAATCCTGTGGCCTGAGAATGGTCACTACTATGGGAGAATAATCTTGTGACCTGAGAATGGTCAGTACAGTGTGTGAACTATCCTGTGCACTGAATACTGTGTGTGAACAATCCTTGGACTAAGGATGGTCACTACTGTGTGTGAACAATCCTGTGGCCTGAGGGTAGTGAGTACTATCTGTTGTCAAAAGCTGCTGATGGGTAACTTTCATTGGAACAGGAGGAGGCCATTCAGCCCCTCAACTCTGCTTTGCCATTCATGATGATCATAGCTGATGTGTGACCTAACGTACAACTTTCAAAACCGTCTAATTTCATTAATAAACTCCTCTGAAACACACAAGATGAGTGTTGGAAAACTAAACATCTGCAAACTCTGGGACATCAGAAACAAAATCAGAAATTGCTGGAAAAATTCAGTAGGTCTGGCAGCATCTGTGGAGAGTGAACCGTTCGTGTCCAGTGATCAGTCAGGTGACTAGCTGTAGCTGACCATTCTGTTGTTTCCGTAACACTGGAACAGGCTCTGGTGCGAGGGGAAATGCGATGGTCAATAACAAATGAGAAAACAGGAGGATGTACTCAATCAGAATTAGGAATTTACTTACCCCTCCCAGTGGGACACCCACCGACACAGTCACACTGTGGAGAGGCTGTTCACCTGCCCCACGTATGGGAAGGGATTTACTCGATCTTACCACCTGCTGAGGCACCAGAGATGGCACAGTGGATTTAGAATCTTCACCAGCTCCATGTGTGAGAAAGGATTCATTCAAATCTCTCACCTGCGGAGACATTAGTGCATTCCCACCAGGGAGAGGCCATTCGCCTGCTCAGTGTGTGGGAAATCATTCACTCAGTCCTCTGACCTGCTTAAACACCAGCGAGCTCACTCTGGGGAAAGGTCATTCACTTGTTCCCAGTGTGGGGGGAGATTCACTCAAACGCAACACCTGCGGAGTCCCCAGTGAGCCCACACAGGGGGAGATGCCATTCAGATGGTCAGTGTGGGAGAAGGGATTCAGTGATTCATCCTGCCCCCGGTAGGAGCAGTTCACCCCTCTGTGTGACAAGGGATGTGCTGCGTCTTCAACACGATTGAGAGCTCAGTGAGTGCTCACAGGGAAGTGGTCATCCCCCTGATCCGTGTGGACTGTAGGACTCTGATTCGGATGTTACTGTCCATCAGAGTCAGGAGTGGACCTTGTACACGATGACACTGTTGGAGTATTGATGTTGTTGTTGTTAATCACATTAACTGGGCTGGAGGTGACTGAACTTACATTGCCACTTTCTGAACCTCAGGATGTCTCTCTGGGCAGTAAGTCTCCACAAACAGCAATGTGACAATAAACAGGGATCATCTGTTTTGATTTAAATTGTGATTGTAGCATGGCTGCTTCACAGCACCAGGTACAAGGTTGGAGTCTAGCCTTGTCCAACGCCCTGCCTGAAGTTCCCACATTCTCCCCATGATAGTGTGGGTCCCCTCCAGGTGCTCTGGTTTCCTCCCACAGTCCAAAGATGTGCAGGTTAGGTGGATCAGTCGTGCTAAATTGACCACAGTATCCACGATTGTGTAGACTAGGTGGATCAGCCATGGGAAATGCAGTATTACAGTGATGGAGTGCTCTGGGAGTGATGTTCTGTTGATGGTCGGTGGGGTCTGATGGGCCTATGCTCTCCTTCCACACTGTAGGGATTTTATTCTATGATTGAGGATAAAGGCTGCACAGAAGGGTGTCCTTGGAGAAGGAGCATGGAGTGTGGATCAATGCTCTCGATGCCTTTAGATACAGGTGGGCACCGCAGGGGATACAGTGCTTTATCTCCACCGCTGACCCCTCCCCACAACTCTACTTTTGATTTAGTCCCTTCTCACTCTGTCACTTGTAATGGTTTGCTTGACCCGTAATAGGCTTTGTTTGGAAATATTCAATTGGTTACACAAATGGTTTACTGCACCACCCTAATCTAGGCTCTGGTTTCCAGCATCTGCAGTCCTCACTTTCGCCCTGCTGGAGATTATAGGTTAACCAAAAGCAAAATGGCGTAATGATGATTTTGATGGTGGGAAGGTTGCTGTGATCACGTTTCTGGGTCAGAGAAATGGGGAAAAAGAACGCTTCACACCTCACAGAATGACAACTGAAAAACAGTTAAATCAAACCAAAGGTTCAGACAGGGAGGGAATATTTCCCTGGAGTTTGAGTAGCTGGAAAGTGATGGTGTCTGGGAATAGACAGGATTTTGTTTTACAGAAGGTTGAAAGGTTTAAAACTGTTATATTCAGACAGTTTACATTATTTTCTTTAATTTTATTTGCTGTGCAAAAAGCTTTTGCAACATTTTAAAGCCAAAATTTAGAAACCTTGTGTTAAAGATAAATGTTAAATAAAATCCATCAAACCATTGCTCACTGAAAACTGTTGTGGAAGTGCAATCTCCTGGAGAATCCCTGCCCCCTTCTTCCTACCCGGGCTCCATGGTTATATACATACCTGGGAGATAGCAGCAGGAGGAGACCATTCAGCCTTTCAATCCTGCTCCACCATTCAAGGGGAAACAGCTGACCATCCAGCTCAGTCTCCTGTTCCTGCTGTGTTCCAATCCCCTTTCATGACTTTACCTTGAAGAACTATATTTCAGTCCTCCTTCAGCTTCATTGCCTTTTGTTCCAGTGGCGTTGCGGTGTTACTGTGTGGGTGTAGGCAGGGGTAATGTGATGGTGCTGCCTCCTGGAGGATGCACTCAGCCTCCCTCATCATCCTGCAGTAACATCAACTGGGTTTCAGCAACTAGGGATAGAAACCGTTTCCAGGATATGGGCATCACTGGCTCAGCCAGCATTTATTCCCCATCTCTCCTTACCCTTGAGAAGATGGTAGTGAGCTGCTGTCTTGAACCATTCACCGTCCATTTGGCGCAGAGAGACCGACAATGCTGGGAGGGAGAGTGTTGCAGGATTTTGGCCGAGCGATTCTCCATCTTTGACTCTTCAAATTCTGGTTAACTTTATCACAATAGTCACATGATGTTGAGATATCAGTCTGCAAATCTTCACCATCTAGCACCCTGTATAAAGGAATATGTACAGATTAGAAATTCAGAACAGACAATTCTAGTTTCTCTGGAATATCTATTTCCCCTTTCTTCCCCCAAAGCTGTAACCCTCCAGCCCACTTACTCTCTCCCACCGTTCTGACTCTGCTACCCCCTAATGTACACCCTCCCCATTCTCATGGTGTTACTGATAAACAGATCCATGCCACCACTTCCCATCCTGGTTAGACTCTGCACCCTTTCTGGGTTCACTTCCTTTCCCTTCAGTTGCTGCAAGTCAATAATGTAACAGCAGAATGAAACAAAAGGAAACAGAAAGGGAGGTGGCAGATCCTGGACAGAACAGGAACCTTCAGTCTGGGAGAATGGGTCAGATTCTTCCTTGTTTCTCATTGGTCAATTCCCAGTGTTATGACAAGTTGCGAATGGAACTTGGTCCCATCTGGGCGTAGTGCCACTTTGACCCCCCCCCAACTGATCAATACTATAGGCAGATGCGTCCCTTCTCCAGCCAATCACAGTGTGCAATGCTTTCCGCTAGTTACCCCAAAGAACATACTCCAAAACCAGCCCACATTCTGTACATGTATAGTGCTAGGTTTCCCCACACACGTGTGGTCCCTGCCTCAGGGCTTGTGGGAGTTGTAGTCCCCATGAAGCCTCTGGAGACCTGTCCCTGGAAAGTGAGAGAAAGTGTGGGCTGGAGGGTGTTGTGTATAGGATATCTATTCAGACACACAGGACATGTGAGCTGTCACTGGGATTTACTGAGACATCCGCTTAGACACCCGGACTTCTGAGGTAAGGAATATACATTCGGCCAATTGCGGGGTGGGGAGGTTAATAATGGGCAGCAGATTTTAAGCAGAGGTGGCTCAGTGGCTAACACTGCTGCCTCATAGCGTCAGGGACCCGGGTTTGATTCCAGCGTTAGGCAACTGTGTGGAGTTTACACATCCTCCCCATGTCTGCATGATTTTGTTCGGTGCTCCAGTTTCCTCCCACAGTCCAAAGACGTGCAGGTTAGGTGGATTGGTCAGGCCAAATTGCTCACAGGGTCCATGCATGTGCTGGTTAGGCAATTAGCCACGGGAAATGCAAGGTTACAGGGAATGGGTGGGTCTGAATGGGATGCTCATCATAGGGTTGGTGTGGAATCGATGGATGAATACCCTGTTTCTGCACTATAGGGATTCTATTCTATTCTCATGAAGAAGAATGTACCTATCTCAATGTGTTGTGAATCTGTGGAATTCCCTATTGAAAATGCGGTGGATGCCAGGACAATGAGCCAATTTAATGAAGAGATACAGATTTTTAATTTGCAATGAGTTGAAGTGTGAGAGAGAGCAGGCGGGAAAATCCAGCTGAGACCGAGGTGAGCTCAATCATCACCGTATTAAATGGTGGAGCTGGTTCGAAGGGCTGCATTGCCTCTCCTGTGCCCAGTGCTTATCTTCTTACGGCAATAACTGGAAAGCTGAATCCAAAAATCACCACCTTCACCAAAGGAGATTTTCAGAAACAGCAGGATAGTCAGGTGGATTAGCGCTCCAAACTAAGGTAGTGAGGAAGCGTGTAGGAGGTAACAATTTTGCAATTTTAAACTGAGGGGAGACAGTGATTTATGGTTTTAGACTGTAGTACATTCACGCCGTCCAGAATACGCTGTAATAAAGTACAGGATAGATATTTACAACAAAGCCAAGGTCACTGACAATGAAACCAAAACACGCAGGAAACATCGTTTCACCTCGCAATCTGATAAAAAGACTTGTCATTAATCTGGTTGAATTTAGAACACAGATGGAAAGCGGGAAGATTAAATCCAATCCCAAGATCCTGTGCTTAAACAGAGGAGACTACAATAGGATGAGGCAGGAGTTGGCTAATGCAGACTGGAAGCAAAGACTTTACTGTGGGACAGTTCTCAGACAGTGGAGGAATATCAAAGTAATTTTTCAAATTTCTCAGCAAAAGTATATATCAGTGAAAAGGAAGGACTGTAGGAAAACGAGTAATCTGTCATGTCTAAGGAAATAAGGAAGTCTATGAAATTGAAGTAGAAGGTATACAAATTGGCAAAGACCAAGGATAAATTCGGAGATTGGAAAAACTCCCAAGCTCAACAGAAAGCATGATGGAATTGGAGATAAAAAGTGATGAGTAGCTATCCCCAGGGACAGAATAGCAGTTTACTCTGCTAGAGGGGAACTTATTGTGTGGGAAACATATGGCCTCTGTAATTGTTGAAGCACTGAACTGTTACCATAGAGATAATCCTGATCAAGTTAAAAATCACAGCACACCCCAAAAGCTTGTACTTCCAAATAAACCTGTCGGACTATAACCTGGTGATGTGTGGTTTTTAACTTTGTCCACCTCACCCCAACCCCAGCTCCTCCACATCACCATCCCGATAGACAGCCCCACGGACACTGAAGCACCTGTCAGGTACTTGAGGGAGCCACGGGGGTGGGCGGGGGTAGGGGTGTGTGGTTTAACCACAAAGTGCTGAACTGGACTAGACCTTTGAACTGCCGTTGCCATGGAGATAATATTGAGAGACAGTCTGTACTCAAAGTCACAAACCACAAAATGCATAAGAAGGGGAGCTGTCCATCGGTCAGGCGGGGAGTTACCTGATGCTGCCTGGAGGTGTTCTGCATGTACACTATCCAGGGAGCTGCCGTGTCTTATCAATAAAGACTCAAAGAAGACCTCTCAGAGTTCTGTGCCTGGTTATTCCTATCCAGCAGGGTTCAGGAATAGGAGTACACAGCAGTCAGTCTTCACAATGGAGGATACGAAGAGAATGGCAGTAATTGATAAGGAGACTAAGGAAGGTGAGGACCAAGAAAAACCATTATCACGAAAGAGTTAGAGCTGGGCAAGCTAATGGAGCTAAAGGTAGACAAGTCTCCTTGCCCTGATGGAATACATCCCAGGAGACCAACAGAGTTAGGGGGAGAAATAACGAATGCACTTAGAGTAATAGCATCCTGCAGCAGAGACAGGCCCTTTGGCCCATGCCAATCAGAATGTCCATCCACACTAACCCCATTTCCCTGCACTTGGCCCATCTGCTTCTGAAACTTTCCTATCCATGTATATGTCCAAATGTCTTTTACGTGTTGTTAATATACCCACCTCAACCACTTCCACTGGCAGCTCATTCCATATACATACCACCTTTGTGGAGAACAGTTGCCCCTCAGTTTCCCATGTATTCTTTCTCCTCTAACTTTAACATGATGCCCTCCAATCCTTGAGTCCCTGTGAAAAAGACCGAGTGCATTCACCTTACCCATGCCTCTCATGGTCTTATACACTTCTATAAAATATTACCCCACAGTTTCTTCTGCTCTGAACAAAAAAGTCCTCACTTGTCCAACCTCTCCCTGTACCTCAGACCCCTGAGACCTGGCATCATCCTTGTAAATTTCTTCTTCACCTTTCCAGTTGAATAACTGAAACCTACACTGCACTCATCAAATTTCCGTGTTTCCCCACGGCACCGGAACCGATGTGACAACGCCAATGGACTACAATCAATGATCGATAACTCACTCCATTACAACAATCCCATTTTCATAGATTTTTCCATGATGCAGGAATCCTGTTGTCTTTCTGGTTTCATGGTTCATTGTCCTCATACAAACCCAATCTGTGGCTTACCTGTTCCAGGGAAATGTTCCATGATTGTTTAGACTTTCAAAAACCAATGAAATTTCTCTCCACAGTCCCCACGCTAACATGGACTTTGCTGTCTCAGTACTTTTTCCCAGTCACACTGACATTTGAAATATTCCCCCACGGGCAGAATGCACCACCTTTCCATCCAGACGAAAAAGTCAATGATATTCAGATCGGCACGGATCCAGTAACATGAAGTTCAATTTGAATTTCTCAACTGCAAATCCCCCCTTTCAATACTCTATAACAGAGAAAACAAAGTGCTGGAGATCCTCAGCAGGTCTGGCAGCATCTGAAATGGTGACAGATGCAGGAAACATTGCAGCCTTGAAGAAGTGTTGAGATGATCACACCAGGCCTGTGTGCTTGATGACCATTATGGATAAGATGGGGGCAGGGATCCCTTTCTGGAAGGGCCTTGGTGAGACCACACCTGGAATACTGTATACACCTTTGTTCCCCTTTCCCAAGGAAGGCTCTCCTGGTTATTGAGAGAGTGTAAAGGAGGATCACCAGATGAGTCCTGGGATGTGAAGATAGTTAAGGACTGCAGATGCTGGAAGTCAGAGTCTGTACAATGTGGACCTGGGGAGGTGCAGCAGCTCAGGCAGCATCAGAGGAGCAGGAAGGTTGATGTTTTGGGTCGGGACCCTTTGTCAGTCTTGATAAATAACCCTGACTCGAAATGTCAACTTTCCAGCCCCATCGTATTCATGCTGGTCATCAAGCAGCTATTTATTCCAGTCCCACGTTCTAGCACTCAGCATGTAACCGATATTGTCCTGCCTGGTGTGATCATCTGAACACTTCTTTAAGGCTGCAATGTTTCCTGCATCTGTCACCATTTCAGATGCTGGCAGACTTGCTGAGGATCTCCACCACTTTTTGTTTTTATTGCAGATTTCCACCATTTTGCTGAAGCACAGAGTCATAGACATGTAAACAGCTCCATATTTTGTTGACTCACCTTCCTGGGATGTCAGGACTGATGGATGAAGAGGGACTCAATCTTCGTTTAATCCTCCTTTCCTTTGGCTTTCTGAGCCGCTAACTACATCACTAATATTCTACCTCCCATTCTCTGTCCTGAATCTGACCCTCTAAGACTACACTTTAGTTCCCATCCCCCTGCCAGACTAGTTACAAACTCACCAACAGAACTGGCAAAAGCCCCCACCAGATTTGTCTCAGCTCTGCCCAGGGGTAACCGGTCAGGCTGGTACAGGTCCCACCCAGAAACAGTCCCAGTGCCTGAAGAATCAAAACCCTTCTCTGGTACACCATTTCCCCAGCCACACATCCAGCTGATCGACCTTCTCATTCCTGCTCTCATTAGCACATGGCACTGGGAGTAAGTCTGACATTATTACATTTCAGGAGCTATATTAATGTATCTCTGCTCTCCCTATGTCCAGCTTTCAGGCCCTCATCCCTCTGTTTAGCAATGTCCTTGGTATCTGTGTGTTGCACAACAATGGCCTGTTTACCCTACAGCTCCAGAATGTCCTGCAGCCACTCCATGATATCATGGATCTTGGCACCAGGGAGATTACATACCATCCTGGATTCATGTCTGTGGGCACAGAAGTGCCTGGCTGTACCCCTGATTATTGAATCCCCTGTCACTATAGCCCTGCCACTCTCATTCCTCTTGTTCTGATCAGCAGAGCTCTCTGTGGTGTCATTAACCTGGCTGATGCTGATTTCCCGAGAAGCCACCCCACCCATTCCCGCCCTTACCGAATCCCAAGCGGTATACAGTATCTGTATGAGAAGGGGATAACAACAGGGGACTCCTGTACTTCGCATTTTACTAGATCTGATGGTCACCCATTCCCTTTCTGCCTGTGTAACCCTCACCTGCAGTGTGACTAACTCACTAAACGTGCTGTCCATAACATTCTCAGTATTGCAGATGCTCCACAGTGAGTCCACTCACAGCTCCAGCTCTGAAAAGCAGTTTCCCAGTAGCTGCAGATGGGAACCCTTGCTGCACAAATAGCCGTCAGGGACACTGGAAGCGGCCCTTATTTCCCACATTGTGCAAGAGGAGCACACCACGGGTCTGAGGGCTCCTGTCACAACGTCTCTCTACATTCATCCAGTTACTCCCAATAAGAGAATTTAAATGAGTGAGTAACCTTCTTTCACTTCAAACATGTCCATTATAATAACAAAAAAATATCTTTACTTCAGCTGATATGTCATACTTTAAAAACTTAAATACTCCACAGGTATCACTGACAAATTGGCTATTCCCATTGGGACTGTGAATTCCTGAAAGGCCTGAACTAAAATGGAGTTTCAGCTTCACCTTCTCCCTGTCTCACCTCACTATTTACACCCAACTCCAAAACACTCTCATTGAGCCAAGCAGCCCTCACAGTGCAGCCCTGTCATCTTCATTGTCTGCTCACACCTACACTGCCCTCAGCCTCCTGTACTGTTCCAATGCATCTCAATGGGAGCTCAGACCAGCATTGCATCTTTCAATTCAGTCCTTTGTAACCCCAGAGTCAAAATGGACTTCAGCAGTTTCTGAATGAACAGACAGTTGTCAGAATCTGGAACATTCCACCTGAAATGGTGCTGGAATTTGAGTCCATGAGAAATTTGCAGAGAATTGGAAGTAGGGAGTTTACAGATTAACATTATAAAGTGGATGATTGAGACTAAATCTGACAGTTCCTGCAAAAAGACGAGGTGTAATTTGGATAAATCTGTGCTCTCTCTCAGGCCAATACCTCCTTCCACAGCTGCAGGGCCAAGAATTGAACACATACCCAAAGGGTGATCCAACTATGAACTTGAACATCTTTCTGCTTTTGGCTTGACAAAAATCTTGAAGATATTTTCCCACAGACAGAACAGACAAATCTTTCTCGTTCCACAGTTAAATCCCAATGATATTCAGATCCTGATGACTCCGCTGACTGTAGAAACATGTTTTTTGAGATCCCAGTCTCAATTATTCTCAATTAATATTCTATAAAATGAATTCACAAAACAAAGCTCACAGTCAGTGCAAGATGAATAGTGAAGACAAACACTTCTCTTGGTACGTGTTTGATGTGTAAATGCTCCTCTTCAAATCACCCCGCCCCCACCCAGGAAGAGGACACGTGCATGCTCCTTGCTGAACCTTGCCCCAAATAAAGATGGTGGCTATAACCCAGTATCTCTCACTGCCTGAGGACCAAGCCATCTTCCCCTTTGCTGCAAACGTGGGACCAAGAGTTTCTAATTCAGACTAACGACCTGCCCAGAGTGTACCTAAACCCTCCCAGTCTCCACTGATACATTTCATCCGGTTTCTGCTGCCACTCTCCCCTTTCCGCCTCCTGCACACACCATGGGTCATCATGGTTCCAGTGACCCTTCCTCAGAACCAATGACAGCTGGGAAAATTAGGATACCTTCAGGAAACAGGCCCTTTGGCCCAACAATTCCACACCCACCCTCCGAAGTTTATCCCACCCAGATCTGTTTTCCTACTCTATTACGCTCTATTTCCCTGGACTAATGCACATCCCCGAACACTACGGGAAACTTAGCTGGGCCAATTCACCTAACCTACAGATCTTTGGACTACAGGAGATAAGGGTTAAAGAGTAAATAATAGGTGGGGACAGAGCCCAAAGAGAGACAGGAATATTTGGAAAGTTAAAGGAGTGGGAAGGTGGAAAGCTGTTAATGGAGGAGACAGGAACCTTCTAGCATCTCAGTGGTGGTGGTGGGAATGGTGGCTGATGATCTACATTGTGCCTGCAAAAAAGACCCTGAGCTTCCAGTTGCCTGCTCTTTAACACACAAGACTGTTCCCTGTCCAACATCTCTGTCTTACTGCAGTGTTCCAGTGAAGCTTGATGCAAGCTGGAAGAACACTTCAGGACATACCAAATGGCTTCCTATTTCAAGGACTGCAATTTCCCCTCGCATGTGGTCAACAATGCCCTCCAGTGTATCTCCTCCACTTCCCACACCACTGCCCTTGAACCCCACCCCTCCAAATGCAACAAAGATGGAATCCCACCATCCTCACCTTCCACCCAGATACAACACATCCTCCTCTGCTATTTCCACCATCAGATCCAACCACCTGAGATATATTTCCCTCCCCACCCCTTTCAGCATTCCACAGAGATCATACCTTCTGTGACTTCCACGTTAGATCCACAGTCCCCACCAACCCACCCTCCACTCCAAGCACCTTCGCTTTCCACTGCAAGAGATGGAAAATCTTTGCCCAAACCCTCCCTTTAACTCCATCCAAGGCACCACTGGATCCTCCCACATCCAGCAGAGATTTCCCTGCCCACCCAAACACCTCACCTAGTGTGTCCCTTGCTCTCGGGACGCAAAATTGTGGAATATTTCAGGGAACATTTCTGGGACACATGCACCAACCAACCACACCGACCTGTGGCCGACCACTTTGGCTACCCCTCACCCCCTCTGCCACCACGCTGCCAAGGACATGCAAGTCCTCCATCCCCAAATCCGAGCCAACATCTGGAGGAAGAACACCTCATCTTCCACTTTGGGAACTTTCAACTGCACGGCATCAAGGTTTCCTCATCTCCCCTCCCCTAAGTTATCTCAGATTCAACCCTCCAACTCGGCACTGGCCTCTTGAACAGTCCCACCTGCCCATCTTCCTTTCCAATTGTCCATTCCACCCTCTCACCACGACCCTCCATCTACAACCACCTATTGCCTCCCAAGCTCGCTTCCCCCAACCCCAAACACCCCTCCCTATTTATCTCTCAGCCGTATTCCACCACCCACATTTCTGATGAAGTGCTGACATGCCCAATACATCAATTCTCCTGCTCCTTGGATGCTGCCTGACCTGCTGTGCTTTTCCAGCATCACACTTTAACACAAGCTGGAAGAACAACACCTCATCTTCCACTCGGGGACCCTGCAACCCTCTGGCTTCAACATCAAATTCAATAATTTTAGGTCCTGAACTCTCACACGTCCTAGTGTCTTTGCCCCCTACCCCACATACCAGGCCTTGTTATTACGTAGTCTGTCATTACACACTACCTATGGTTAGCCACGAACAGTCCCCACAAACAGCTATTCACCCTCCCCCCATCCGATCGTTATTCACTCCTTTGTCCAACTGCTCCTATCTCTCTCTTTGGACTCTATCCCCACTTATCATTTACTCCTTAACCCCTACCTTCTGCATAAAAACAGACTTTTTTTCCTCAGTAACATCAGTTCCTGAGGAAGCGTCACTGGATCAAAAACGCGAACTGATTTCTTTTCACAGATGCTGCCAGATCTGCTGAGCTTTTCCAGTACCTTATGGTTGTTGTGTGTGATTTACAGCATCCGAAGTTCTTTTGGTTCTAATTTACCCGGAGAATCTAATTCAGGTCCAGCAGACTGAAACAGTGTTTTTCAACCTTCCCAGTCCACACTAACTCCATCTCTCTCCCAGTATCTGCTGTCTCTCCCACTCCTTCACATTCAGTCCCCCCTCACAGTGACACTGCGCCTGCAAAGCTGATGGTCATGTGTTGGCCTGCTGGTCCCACACCTCATTCACTCCCATTGGCTGGAGCATCAGGCCAACTCTCCTATTGGTCTGAAGCTGTGTCAATCAGCCAGGCCCCATTGTGACCTGAGTGGTGGGATCCTCCCAGGTGCATCAGAGGCTGAGGGGTGACCTCATAGAGGTTTATAAAACCATGAGGGGCCTGGGTAGGATAAATAGACAAGGTCATTTCCCTGGGGTCGGGGAGTCGAGAATGAGAGGGCATAGGTTTAAGATGAGAGGGGAAGAATTTAAAATGGATCTGAGGGGCATTTTTTTTTCCCCACTGAGGTTGGTGCGTGTATGGAATCTTCTGTCAGGAAGTGGAGGATGTTGGTACAATTAAACCATTCGGCATCTGGATGGGTATATGAATAGGAAGGGTGTAGAGTGATATGTGCCAAGTGTTGGCAAATGGGACTAGATTAGGTTGGGATATCTGGTCAGCATGGACCAGTTTAACCAAAGCGTTTATTTTCATGCTGTACATCTCTACGGCTCTGCCCTGTGATGAGCTTCATCATTCACAGTGAATGGGTCAGTATCACAGAGCACAGGGGCTGGAGGCTATTCAGCCCATTGGGGCTGTACTCTCTCCTTCTGGAGATGGTGCCAGTCAGTCCCAACTCACCTCCCATTTGGACAGAACCCTCCAAATCCTTCCTTAAAAAAGTTAAATTTCAAATTTGTTTTGACATAAACTATTGTATCTGCATCCAGCTGTCTTTTAAATTGTTCCAGATGCTGAGAACTTAGTGAGTAAAATAATCTTCACATTTTTCCTCTGCATTATTTGCCAGTTACCTGAAAATAGTTACTAAAAATTGTGACGTTAAAAATTTCTCACTCTGTCTCTCTGTAAATTAAATACCCTGGAAACAAATCGACTCCTGGTCGAAATCACTGCTTAACCTTCTCAGCTCCAAGGAGAATTATCTGACCTTCTGCGAACTCTCCATAAAAGAGTAAACTATCTTAATTTAAATTTAAGAGTGTCATAGAGATGTACAGCACAGAAACAGACCCTTCAGTCCAACTTTTCCATGCTGACCAGATATCCTAAATTAATCTCATCCCATAATCCAGCCCTTGGCCCATAGCCTTCGAAACCTTTCCCAATCACAAATCCAATGAGATGCCTTTTAAATGTTGTAACTGTACCGGCGTCCACACTTTCTCTGGCAGCTCATTCCATACACGTGCCACGTTCAGCTCGAAACTTTGCCCTTAATATCCCTTTTCAATCTTTTCCCTCACGCCTGTGCGTTCTAGTTTTGGACTCACCTAAACAGGAATAAGACCCTGGCTCTTTACCCTAGCCATGCCCCTCACGATTTTATCAACCTCTATGGTCACTTCGCAGCATCCGATTCTCCAGTGAAAACAGCCTCAGTCTAATCAGCATCTCCCTATAGCTCAATCCCTCAAACCTGGCAACATCTTTGCATCTTTTCTGAATCCTTTCAAGTTTCACAATATCATTCCAATAGCGGGGAGACCAGGACTGAAAGCAGAATTCCAATAGTGGCTGAATGAATGTCCTGTACAGCTGCAAAATGACGTCACAACTCCTGTACTCAATGCACTGACCAGTAAGATTAGATTAGATTAGATTAGATTACTTACAGTGTGGAAACAGGCCCTTCGGCCCAACAAGTCCACTCCGCCCCGCCGAAGCGTAACCCACCCATACCCCGACATCTACATCTACCCCTTACCTAACACTACGGGCAATTTAGCATGGCCAATTCACCTGACCTGCACATCTTTGGAGTGTGGGAGGAAACCGGAGCACCCGGAGGAAACCCACGCAGACACGGGGAGAACGTGCAAACTCCACACAGTCAGTCGCCTGAGGCAGGAATTGAACCCAGGTCTCTGGCACTGTGAGGCAGCAGTGCTAACCACTGTGCCACCGTGCCGCCCTAAAGGCAAGTAAAGGCAAGTACACCAAACATTTACTTCACTGCCTATCTATGATTCCACTTACAAGGAACTATGAACCCGCACTCCAAGATCTCTTTGTTCAGCAACACTCCCCAGGACCTTCCCATTAAGTGTAGAAGTCCTGCCCTGATTTGCTTTTCCAAAATGCAGAACCTCACATTTATCTAAATTAAACTGCATCTGCCACTCCTCAGCCCATTTGATCGGAGTCTCATTGTTCTCTCAGGTAACTTTGCTATCCATTGCACCTCCTATTTTGGTGTCTATTGTAAACCTAACAACCATAGCTCCTATATTCACATAGAAATCATTTATATAAATGGCAAAAAGCAGTGGACCCAGTACCCAGCCTGACAGCATATTGCTCATCGCAGGCTTCCAGTCCAAAAAGTACCCTCCACTATGACACTGACTGCTCAGCAAGGTTAGAGCTCATGGGATACAGGGAGATCTAACCATTTGGATACAGAACTGGCTCAAAGGCAGAAGACAGAGGGTGGTGATGGAGGGTTGCTTTTCAAACTGGAGGCCTGTGACGAGTGGAGTGTTACAAGGTTCACTGCTGGATCCACTACCTTTCGTCATTTATATTAATGACTTGGATGTGAACATAGGAGATATAGTTAGTGAGATGACACCAAAACTGGAGGTGCAGTGGACAGTGAAAAAGATTACCTCAGAGTACAATGGGATCTTGATCAGATGGGCGAACGGCTGAGGAGTGGTATTTTGGGAAAGCAAATCTTAGCAGGACGTATACACTTAATGGTAAGGTCCTGAGGAGTGTTACTGAACAAAGAGACCTTGGAGTGCAAGTAGATAGGATAGTGAAGGCGGCATTTGGCATGCTTTCCCTAATTGGACAAAGTATTGAGTACAGGAGTTGTGAGGTCATGTTGTGGCTGTACAGGACATTGGTTAGGCCACTTTTGGAACGTTGCATACAAATATGGTCTCCCTCCTATTGAAAGGATGTTGTGAAACTTGAAAGGGTTCAGAAAAGATTTACAAGAATGTGGCCAGGGTTGGAGGATTTGAGCTAGGCTGGGGGTTGAATAGAGGTTGAATAGATTGGGGCAGTTTTCCCTGCAGCGTCGGAGGCTGAGAGGTGATCTTATCGATGTATATCAAAACATGGAGGTGCATGGATAGGATAAATAGACAAAGTCTTTTCCCTGGCGTAGGGGATCCCAGCACGAGAGGGCATAGGTTTATGGTACGAGGGGAAAGACTTTAAAGAGACTTGAGAGACAACGTTTTCACACAGAGGGTGGGACGTGTATGGAATGAGCTGACAGAGAAAGTGGTGGTGGCCATTATGATTGCAACATTTAAAAGACATCTTCATGTGTATATGAATAGGAAGGATATGGGCCGGATGCTGACGGGGGGACTAGATTGCATTGGGATATCTGATCAGCATGTACTGGTTGGACCGACGGGTCTCTGTTTCTGTGCTGTCCATCTATGACAGTTTGACCTTCCAGCCAATTCTGTATTGAAACAGCTAGTTCCGCCAGAATTCTATGGTATTGAACCTGCTAACCAGTGTGTTATGTGAAACTCTGTCTTTCTCAAGTCCAAGTTAATGATTTCAATGCACAAAGCCATGCTGACTCTCCCTAATCATTTTTGCCTTTCCAATGACTTGTAAATCCTGTCCCGGAGAATCCCTTCCAACAACTTCTCTGCCACTGACTTCAGGCTCACCTGTTTATAGTTCCCTGGCTTTTCCTTACCACCTTTCTCAAATAATGGCGCCAGTCTTCCAGCACCTCACCTGTGGCGATCGATGATACAAATATCGCAGCGAGGGGCCCAGCAAAAGCTTCCCTAGTTACCCACAAAGTTCTGGGATATACCTGATTAAATTCCAGGGATTTATCCACCTTTATACATTTTAAGTCATCCAATACCTCCTCCTCTGTAATATGTACACTTGCCAAGTTATCACTATTTATTTCTCCAACATCTCTAACTTCCACATCCCCTTTCAGTAAAAACTGACATGAAATAATTACAGAATCTCTCCCACCTCCTGCTGTTCCAGAGACAGTCTTGTTGATCTTTGAGGGTGGCTATTCTCTGCCTAGTTATTCTTTTGTCTTTAGTGTATTTGTAGATTCTCTTTGGATTCTCCTTAAACCTATTTCCCAAAGCTATCTCATGTCCCCTTTTCTGCCTCCTGGTTTCCCGCGAGTATACTCCTACTGCCCTTATTATTCCTCTAGGGACTCACTCAAACAGAGTGGTCTGTACCTGCCATATCCTTTCTTCATTTTCTTGATCACAGCCTCAATTTCTCAGTTCATGCAGCATTCTCGACGCCTCCCAGCCTTGGCCTTAACGGGAACATACTGTCTGTGTACTCTCATTGTCGTAGGCCTATGGAGGATGTGGCAGATGATGACAGAGAAACAATCATTATCAGTAAAGAGGTAGTGTTGGGAAAGCTAACAACTCATCCTTATCTCTATAATTCCTCTCTAGCCTCAGAACTATCACTATCTCTGGGATCAAAAACATCTCAATCTATGCAACATCCTCCAATCTCTAATCTCCTCCAGTCTCAACACCCTCCCTATCTCTAATCTTGTCCACCCTCACAAATCTCTGTGATCTGCCTTTCTTTAATTCCAACCTTCAGGATTACCTACTTTTATTTCAGATTCCTGAATCCTGAGCTCCACAATTTCCCACTTAACATCTGTCACATTTTCCTGCAATAAACATTAATCAATTCCGTATCATCTATTCTAATGTCACCTTCTCTGACCTGGTTTCTATTGTGGCTTGTCATATTCCTATATTATACATCTGTGGTGACAGAAAAAGGTGTTGTGGTCCATCAGGTTTATGCTGTAAAGAAATCTCCCAGCTAACTATTTTAATCCCATTTACCCGCACTGAGCCCAGAGACCTGTCAGCCTTGACATTGCAAGTGTGTTCCTAAATACATCGGAAATGCCATCGGGATTTCTGTCTCTCACTCACTTCCAGACAGTGAGGTTTAGTGCAACTGTTGCTCTATGATGACATCACCCACAGGAACACAGAGCAGCTGGGTCTGTGAAAACCAGAGATCGCCCACACATTGGGAAGGATGGCAGGGTCACTGAGAGGGGGCACAGGAGATTTACCAGGATGGTTCAAGGAATGGGGGAGTTTAGTTGCAGAATTTGTGGGGCTTTTTTAACATTAATTACTCATGTGACATGTGTGTTGCTAATACACATCAAGAATAACCATCCACTGTCCTTTTCAACCTCTCCCCTTGCCTGTGCTGTCGTAACCTTCAGGTTAACCACCACCAACATCTCTCTCTCATGAGAGAGTCGTCCTATGGTCTGGGAGGACAATGCTGACTTGATCTTTCACACAGTGATGCCACTGTCCCTTGGGGGTGGGGAGAGGGAATACTGAAGGTGGTGGATGGGAAACCACTCAGGTACAGTGCTTTACCCTGGAGGATGTTCAATTTCTTTAATATTGTTGAGGGGGGGGGGGGTGCACTGATGCAGGCAAGTGGAGAATGTTCCAACACAATCCTGATGTGTACCTTATAGAGAGCAAACAGACATTGGGGAATCAGGGGTTTGGAAAAACTGAGAGTATTCTCCTTGTAGCAAAGGAAATTATGGGGAGCTGTGACAGAGCGGTTTACAAAAGTTACACATGATAATAATAAACCTTACACCCGTCAGCTCATGATACAAGGATTACAGAACACATGTTGAAGATTTGGGAAGATCTATTGAGAGGGGTTTGTTTCAAAGAAGAACTTTTATGCAGCAAATGGTATTGATCTGGAACACAATACTCTCACACAATATGAATATCCAGGTCCTGATGTATTGAGTAATTCTGTCAGTTTGGCGTTACAATGACTGAGATTTCCATCTGAATATCTGCCTGTAATACAAGTTGATAAAATCCGTCACTGTCAGTTCAAGTTTGAAACTCATACAATCCCCTCCTCCCGGCCCAGGAGGACTGTACACATTACCCCTGGCGGAGGTCAGCAGGCAATTCAGGGGCAAATCTGTGTTGGTTTCTATGGGTTTCCACCTTGGGACTTCATGTGGGACTGAACATGGGACAGAATGATCCAAGATTCAGTCAGATATGGAGAGCAGGATTTGCTTCCTTTTTGTTCTTCCGTGCTGCCGCGGAGCCTCCTCAATAAGACCATGGGGTGTGAAAGGCTCATGCAGCTCGATGGGCAAGATGTCTCCATTCTGACCAATGGGCAACAAGCTCCTCCCAGTCATTAAGCAGAGTATCCCTGAAAGATAGCAACTGCGCATGCTTCCCACTCCCCAGTGCTCCCAGTAAATATTTTGAATAATGAGGGGGGAAAATCAAGACAAGGCATAACAGGAATGTTCCAAGAGGATTATAAACAGTTTACAGAGAGATATTCACAGGAAAAGTGTGCAACAAGTTGGCAAATGGAGTATAACTTGGGATAAACTGTAGAAAGCTGCACCAGAAAGGGATGGGTGGGGGGGAATGAGCAGGAAACACAAAGCTAGTACACAGTTACAACAGGGAATCAGGAAAGGGAATGGAATGCTGTCCCTTATTTCAAGGAGTTTGCAATATAAGAGTTTGGAGTATATACCTTAGGGCAACTAAACAAATGGCGAGTGAGACCACAACTGGAGTAACGTGAACAGATTTGGTCGCTTTAGTTAGCGAAATAGAGCAGTTGATTGGAGGCATTTCAGAGATCCTTTGGGATGATCCCTGTTTTGTAGGGATTATTCTGTAAGCAAAGGCTGAACAAGTTGGGAATCTACTCACTGGACTTTGGAAGAATGAGAGGAGATCTCTTTAAAACATACAGGATTCTGTTGAGGTTTGACAGGGTAAATATGGAGAGGATGTGTCCCGTTACGGGTGAGTCTTGAACCAGATTCTGTGTCTGTCACGGAATCAAGGGTTCTGTTTCAGATTTGTCAAGTTAAAGGCAACACCGACACAGGTTAGGGTTTCAGTAGCAATGGAGCTGGCGTGAGAATGGTGATGGACAATTACAGCATCACAGATATCCCCACCTTTACTGATGGAGGGGTCTCACACATCCATTCCACAGATAAGAGGACAGTATTTGCAGCAATTTTCAGCCAGCAGTGCCAAGTGGATGAGCCTTCTCCATTGGTCCCTGACATCACAGATATGAATCGACTTGGTTTAAAACTCATTTCAAATCAGATCAAGAAATGGATAAGTAATGTAAAGGCTAGGGGACCTGCCAATATTCTGGCAATAGTACTGATGGCTGTGCTTCAGAACTTGCTGCCCACCAAGGCAAGTACTGTTCCAGCACTGGCACCTACCGACTTTGTGGAACATTGCTCAGGGATGTTCCAACACAAAAACACAGGGCAGATCCAACTCAGCCAATTCCCCTCCATCAGTCCACACTCGCTCAGCAGTGAGGTGATAGAAGGCCGATGCACCTGGTCAGGAATAACCTGCTCAGCAATGCCCAGTTTGGGTTCTGCCAGGGCCACTCAGTTCCTGAGCTTGTTACAGACTTGATTCACAAACTGACAAACAGCTGAATGAGGTGAGGATGACAGGCCAGACCCCCTCCAAGACCACTATTTCAACTTCAGTGATATCACCTGACCTCACCACAGTCTCAGCTCATTTGCTGAAACTCTCATTCATTCCTTTTGTTGACTCTAGATTTCATTGTCTAAACCCACTCCTGGCCAGCATCCCACATTCACCCTCCCGATAATCTCAAGAATATTGAAAACTCTACTGCCAAAGTGCTCACTTGTACGAAAACTTGCTGATCAATCAAAAGACTCCCATTTATAAGCAACAACAATTTACTTTCGCACCTTTGAATTAATTCCTGGCTGTAATCATTCCTATCTCCCTGCATCACACCCCCTTTCATATCTCAATAACTCATTTTAGTTCAGACTCTGAATGATGTGTTTACTTTTGAGTTCACCTGTGTGACTGTTTCTATAGACTCCAAGGGAACATGGTCTGGAATCCCCACTCTAACTCTCTAAGATCTACTTTCTTCCTTTAAGGCATTCTTGAAAAGCTGCTTATTTGGCAATGGTTGTGGTCAATGGACACAATATTCTCCATCTGTAGCCTTATGTCAAAAGTTCTCAATAATATTTTTGTGAAATTAAAACCATGATGATTTGTCCAGATATCTTCTACTCTTCAATATCACAGTGAATAATCTGTAATGTCTCTTACCCAACCACCTTCACCACACAAACTGCAGCAGTACAAGGCAGTCAAACATCACACTCTCCACAGGCAACAAGGCTTTGGCATTGATCATTGGTTTCTGTGGAAGGAGAAATACACAGTTAATGTTTCAGGGAGTGCAATATGAATTCCAGGGAATGAAAATGGTGCAGAATTTGACTGTTAGAAATTGAAGGAAAATGCACTCGCTTAATGGAAAAAAGAATTCTTGACTGTCAAAGATATTGTGGAAAAAATAATCTGATAATGGAACAGCACATGGTCAGGAGCCAGGCAGCAGTGGACAATTCATTTACATTCCTGAAGAAGGGCTTATGCCCAAAACGTCGATTCTCCTGCTCCTTGGATGCTGCCTGGCCTGCTGTGTTTTTCCAGCTCTACATTTTTTAATTTCAATTCAGTTCACTTTTATGATCCCACAGTCAAAGATGCCTAGCACAGAAACAGACTTCTTTGGTCCAACCTATGGCAACCAGATATCCTAACCTAATCTATTTAAATTAAATCCTATCTGCCACTCCTCAGCCCATTGGCCCATCTGATCAATATCCCATTGTATTCTGAGATAACCTTCTTCATTGTCCACAAAACCAACTGTTGGCTGGAGCTTGTGCACTGCTTCGTGGCTTTTGTTGCTGTTTCTCAGTTACAAGAGAGCGAGGGACAAAGTTAAAATCACACAACCACCTGATGAAGGACCAGCAAAGTAGTGCTTCCAAATAAACCTGTTGGACTATAACCTGGTGTTCTCTGAATTTTAATTTTGTCCATCCTAATCCAACACCAGCACCTCCAAGTCACGAGTGAGGGAGGAATGCATAATATAAGAACAAAAGATGTTGGAAAAAGTTAAGGCTGTCCTGCCCTTCGAGCCTGCTCTACCATTCAATAAGATCATGGCTGATCATTTTGTGGATGCAGAACCATTTACCCACGTTCTCACGGTATTCCTTAATTATTTATTTATTTTTTTAAAAAACTAACTTAGCTTTAAAAACGTTCATTGAACTAGCATCAAATACTTCCCTGGGCAATGCACTCCATCAAGGTCAAGACATTCCATCTCAATTCACTCCTACATTTGCTACTTCTAACCTTGTGGTGATGCCCTCTTGTCCTAGCTTCACCTCCAGTGGATACATCCTCTCTACTTCTATTTTATTTACATAGAACATAGAACATAGAAGAATACAGCGCAGTACAGGCCCTTCGGCCCTCGATGTTGCGCCGATCAAAGCCCACCTAACCTACACTAACCCACTATCCTCCATATACCTATCCAATGCCCGCTTAAATACCCATATAGAGGGAGAGTCCACTACTGCTACTGGCAGGGCATTCCATGATCTTACGACTCGCTGAGTGAAGAACCTACCCCTAACATCAGTCCTATATCTACCCCCCCTTAATTTAAAGCTATGCCCCCTTGTAATAGCTGACTCCATACGCGGAAAAAGGTTCTCACTGTCAACCCTATCTAACCCCCTAATCATCTTGTACACCTCTATCAAATCACCCCTAAACCTTCTTTTCTCCAAAGAAAACAACCCCAAGTGCCTCAGCCTTTCCTCATAGGATCTTCCTACCATACCAGGCAACATCCTGGTAAACCTCCTCTGCACCCGTTCCAGTGCCTCCACATCCTTCCTATAGTATGGCGACCAAAACTGCACACAATATTCCAGAAGCGGCCGCACCAGAGTCTTATACAACTGCAGCATGACCTCAGGACTCCGGAACTCAATTCCTCTACCAATAAAAGCCAGTACGCCATATGCCTTCTTCACTGCACTATTTACCTGGGTGGCAACTTTCAGAGATCTGTGTACATGGACACCAAGATCCCTCTGCTCTTCCACACTACCAAGTAGTCTACCATTAGCCCAGTAATCCATCTTTTTATTACTCTTACCAAAGTGAATCACTTCACACTTAGCTACATTGAACTCCATTTATTCCATTCATTATTTTATATCTATCTATTCTTCTGAATTCCAATGAATATAATCCCAATCTACTTAGTCTCTGTTAAGCCAAACCCCTCACCTCCGGAATCAACAGAGTGAACCAACTCTGCACTCCCTCTCGGGCCAGTACATCCTTGAGCACGTAAGGAGGTAAAAACTGCATGCAGTACTCCAGGTGTGTCCTCACCAGCACCCACTGTAGCTAGAACATAACCTCTGCTTTTAAACACAATCCCTTCAGAAATGAAGGACAAAATTCCCTTGGCCTTCTGAATTGATCGTTATACCTGGTGACTAACCCTCCTGCAGAAGGATGTTCAGGTGCCTCTGCATAGCAAATAATGTAACTTTTTAAAAATTCAAGTAATAATCTTTTTATTAATGTTACTCCAACCAAAGAGTATGACTTTACATTTATGAACATAATATTCCACTTGCCAAACCATTGCCCACTCACTCAATGTATCTATGTTCCCCTGCAAAGTTTCCCAGTCCTCCGCACACTTTGTTCTGCTCCTCATCTTAGTCTAATATGCAAACGTTGACACCCTACATGTGGTCCCCAACTCCAAATCATCTGTATCAATTCTAAATAATTGCAGTCCCAACACTGATCCTCGAGGCACACTACTAGTTACTGATTGCCAGCCAGAATAAGGCTTATTTATCCCCACTCTTTGCTTCCTGTTAGTCAACCAATCTTCTATCCATGCTAATACTCTATCCCATGCACCCTTATATAATGCAACAGCCACTTGTGTGGCACCTTGTTGAAGGCCTTTTGGAAATCCAGGTACACCGCATCCACTGGGCCCCCATTGTCCACCTTGCTCGAAATGTCTTCATAGAATTCCAAACGATTTGTCAAGCATGACCTGTCCTTCATGAATCCATGCTCTGTCTGCCCAATGGGACAATTTGTATCGAGATTCCCTGCTATTTCTTCCTTGATAATAGACCCAAACATCTTTCCAACTACAGAGAATAAACTAACTGGTGTAGAATTCCCTATCTTTTGTCCACCGCCTTTTCTTACAGTCCTTCCATTTCACTGGAATATGCCTTTGCTGAGCACTTCCTAAAATGTCTTTGAAAATCTTCCACTGCTCATCAACTGTCCCACCATAAAATCTTTGTTTCCAGTCTACATTATCCAGGTTCTCCCTCATTCTATTTTAGTTCCTCGTGTTCAAGCACAGGACCAAGGTATTAGATTTTATCTTCGCACTGGAGGAGAAAGTGAGGACTGCAGATGCTGGAGATCAGAGCTGAAAATGTGTTGCTGGAAAAGCGCAGCAGGTCAGGCAGCATCCAAAGAACAGGAGAATCAACGTTTCAGGCATAAGCCCTTCTTCAGGAATGAGGAAAATGTGTCCAGCAGGTTAAGATAAAATGTAGGGAGGGGGGATTTGGGGGAGGGGCATTGGAAATGCGATAGGTGGAAGGAGGTCAAAGTGAGGGTGATAGGCCGGAGTGGGGGTGGGGCAGAGAGGTCAGGAAGAAGATTGCAGGTTAGGAAGGTGGAGCTGAGTTCGAGAGATTTGACTGAGACAAGGTGGGGGGGGGGGGAGGGGAAATGAGGAAACTGGAGAAATCTGAATTCATCCCTTGTGGTTGGAGGGTTCCTCGGCGGAAGATGAGGCGATCTTCCTCCAACTGTCGTGTTGCCATGGTCTGGCGATGGAGGAGTCCAAGGACCTGCATGTCCTTGGTGGAGTGGGAGGGGGAGTTGAAGTGTTGAGCCATGGGGTGGTTGGTCCAGGTGTTCCAGAGGTGTTTTCTGAAACGTTCCGCAAGTAGGAGGCCTGTCTCCCCAATATAGAGGAGGCCACATCGGGTGCAGCGGATGCAATAAATGATGTGTGTGGAGGTGCAGGTGAATTTGTGGTGGATATGGAAGTATCCCTTGGGGCCTTGGAGGGAAGTAAGGGGGGAGGTGTGGGCGCAAGTTTTGCATTTCTTGCGGTTGCAGGGGAAGGTGCCGGGAGTGGAGGTTGGGTTGGTGGGGGGTGTGGACCTGACAAGGGAGTCACGGATGGGAGTGGTCTTTTCGGAACGCTGATAGGGGAGGGTAGGGAAATATATCCCTGGTGGTGAGGTCTGTTTGGAGGTGGCTGAAATGACGATAGATGATACGCTGTATATGGAGTTTGGTGGGGTGGTAGGTGAGGATCAGTGGGGTTCTGTCCTGGTGGTGGTTGGAGGGGCGGGGCTCAAGGGTGGAGGAGCGGGAAGTGGAGGAGATGCGGTGGAGGGCATCGTCGACCACATCTGGGGGGAAATTGTGGTCTTTGAAGAAGGAGGCCATCTGGGTTGTACGGTATTGGAACTGGTCCTCCTGGGAGCAGATGCAGCAGAGACGAAGGAATTTGGAATATGGGATGGCGTTTTTTTTCCAGGGGGCAGGGTGGGAGGAGGTGTAGTCGAGGTAGCTGTGGGAGTCGGTCGGTTTATAGAAAATGTCAGTGTTGATTCGGTCGCCCGAGATAGAAATGGAAAGGTCTAGGAAGGGGAGGGAGGAGTCTGAAATGGTCCAGGTGAATTTGAGGTCAGGGTGGAAGGTGTTGGGAACGTGGATGAACTGTTCAACCTCCTCATGGGAGCATGAGGCAGCGCCGATCCAGTCATTGATGTAGCGGAGGAAAAGGTGGGGGGTGGTGCCAGTGTAGCCGCGGAAGATGGACTGTTCCACATATCCTACGAAGAGGCAGGCATAGCTGGGGCCCATACGGGTGCCTTTGGTTTGGAAGAAGTGGGAGGATTGGAAAGAGAAGTTGTTCAGGGTGAGGACCGGTTCAGTCAGTCGAAGGAGGGTGTCAGTGGAAGGGTACTGGTTGGTACGGTGGGAAAGGAAGAAGCGGAGGGCTTTGAGTTCTTCGTGATGGGGGATGGAGGTGTATAGGGACTGGTGAAGATAAGGCGTTGGGGGCCGGGGAAACGAAAATCATGGAGGAGGTGGAGGGCGTGGGTGGTGTCCCGAATGGACGTGGGGAGGTCTTGGACTAAGGGGGACAGGACCGTGTCGAGGTATGCAGAGATGAGTTCGGTGGGGCAGGATCAGGCTGAGACAATGAGTCAGCCGGGGCAGTCACGTTTGTGGATTTTGGGCAGGAGGTAGAAACTGGCGGTGGGGTTGAGGGACTATGAGGTTGGAGGCGGTGGATGGGAGATCCCCTGAGGTGATGAGATTATGGATGGTTTGGGAGATGATGGTTTGGTGGTGGGAGGTGGGGTCATGGTCAAGGGGGCAGTAGGAGGAGGTGTCCGCAAGCTGGCGTTTAGCCTCAGCGGTGTAAAGGTCGGTGTGCCAAACTACCTCCGCGCCTCCCTTGTCTGCCAGTTTGATAGTGAGGTTGGGGTTGGAACAGATGGAGTGGAGGGATGCACGTCCCGAGGTTGAGAGGTTGGAGTGGGTGGAGAGGTTGAGGCGGTTAATGTCGCAGCGGCAGTTGGCGATGAAGAGATCGAGGGCAGGTAATTTATCTTCACACCTCTCCATATGTATTCTAACTTCAACCAGACAGTGATCACTTCTTCCAATTCTGAGGTCATTAATTATTCCTGTCTCATTGCACAGGGGCCAGATCTTGGATAGCTTGCTCCTTGTCGTTTACATTTCATACTGTTCAAAAAAACTATGTATACACTTAATGAACTCCTCAAGGCTACCCTGACTGAGCTGGTTCGACCAATCTACATGTAGATTAAAATCACCCATGGTAATAGACATGCCATTTTTATAGGCATCAGCTATTTCTTTGTTTATTGTCCATCCCAATGTGATGTTATTATTTGGCCGACACACTGCGCCTATCAGTGACTTTCTTGTTAGAATTTTGAAAGCATCATTTTTGTTTCCCCTAATGTACAGCAATAACAACAACTACTTGCTTTATATGGAATCTTTCATAATGGCAAATCTCCTGAAGTGTTTCATGGATGATCAAAACATTGATTAAGGAGAATGATTTTAAAATACATCTTAAAAGAGGCTAGAGAAGGTTAGGAAGGTTTTTCCACAGACTTCTGCCCTTGACAGCTCCAATTGTGGAGTGATGCAGGTGGGGTGGGTTGGGGTGGGTTGAAAAGGGAACGTGCAAAGGGGAAATGGAGGAACGTAGGCAGTGCATAAGGTCTTAAGGACAGAGGAGGTTCCAGACTGAGTCTGTCTGTCATAGACAGTATGGCTGCCTCATGGAATTTGAAGCACCGCAATGGGCCCATGGATGTCATGTTAGTCAAGGATAGTATAACGGTGGCTGAGAGAACATTTGATGAGGACTTGTCTACTGAAGTAGTGTGGGCTGAGATTAGAAACAAGAGAGGGGAGGTCACACTGCTTGGATTTTTTATAGGCCACCACAGAGTTCCAGGGAGGGGGAAGAGAGGATTAGAAAAATTACTCTGGGTAGGAGTGAAAGTAATATGGTGGTCATTATGGGGGACTTTAACTTCCCTAACATTGACTGGAAATTCTATAATTCTAGTACGTCGGATGGATGAGTTTTGTCCAATGTTTCCTGACACAGTATGTCAAAGGGCCGACAAGAGGGGAGGCCACATTGGATCTGGTGCTTGGTCATGAACCGGACTCGGTGTTTGATTTAGTTGTAGGTGAGCACTTTGGAGAGAGTGATCATAATTCAGTTATGTTTAGTTTAGCGATGAAAAGGGATAGGTATATGCCACAGGTGAAGACTTATCAATGGGGCAGTGGCAATTATAATGCGATTCTGCAAGAATTAGGATGCATAGGATGGAGGAGCGAAATGTAGTGGATGCAGACAATGGAAATGTGGAGCTGGTTTAAGGAACAGATATTGCGTGTCCTTGATAGGTATGTCCCTGTCAGGCAGGGAGGAAGTGATAAGGTAAGGGAACCGTGGTTTAGCACAGAAATTGCATCTCTTGTTAAGAAGAAGTAGGACACTTATGTGTTGATGAGGCAAATGGTACAGATGAGGCGATGGAGACTTACAGATCAGCTAGGAAGGATTTCAAGAGAGTTAAGAAGAGCAAAGAGAGGACACGAGCAGTCTTTAGCGAATAGAATAAAGGAGAACCTTAAAGCTTTCTATAGGTATGTGAGGAATAAAGAATAGGGTAGGAATCGGGCCAATAAAAGACAGAAGTGGGAAGTTGAGTGTGGACACTGTGGAAATCGGAGAGGTGCTAAACAAACATTTCTCATTGGTTTTCACTCAGGAAAATTAGAATATTGTAGATAATAATGAGGTCGAAGATGTTAGACAAGAAAGGATCGAGGTTAGTTACGAACAGGTGTTATCAATTCTCGAAGGATTAAAGTAGACAAGTCCCCTGGGCTAGATGGGATTTATCCGTAGATTGTCTGGGAAGCTAGGGAGAAGTTAGCAAAGACTTTGGCTTTAATATTGAGCTGTCATTGCCTACAAGTTCAGTACCAGAGGACTGGGTGATTGCAAATGTTATGCCCTTGATCAAGGCGGCCAGTAGAGATGACCCAGGTAATTATATACCAGTGAGCCATACTTCTGTTGTAGGAATGGGTTTGGAAAGGATTATAAGAGACTCTTTGTAATCATCTGGCAAACAACAATCTGATTTCAGATCGTCAATATGGTTTCGTCAAGGGCAGGTCGTGTCTCACAAATCTCATTGAGTTTTTCGAGAAGCACATAGAGTCACAGACATGTAAACAGCTCCATATTTTGTTGACTCACATTCCTGGGATATCAAGACTGATGGATGAAGAGGGACTCAATCTTCGTTTAATCCTCCTTTCCCCTTTGGCTTTCTGAGCCGCAAACTACATCACTAATATTCTACCTCCCATTCCCAGTCCTGAATCTGACCTATATAAGCCTACACTTTCGTTCCCATCCCCCTGCCAGACCAGTTACAAACTCACCAACAGAACTGGCAAATGCCCCCAGCAGATTTGTCTCAGCTCTGCCCGGGGTAACCGGTCAGGCTGGTACAGGTCCCACCTAACCCAAAAACAGTCCCAGTGTGGTACACTATTTCCCCAGCCACACATCCAGCTGGTCTGCCTTCTCATTCCTGCTCTCATGAGCACATGGCACTGGGAGTAAATCTGACATTATTACATTTCAGGAGCTACACTTTAATGCATCTCTGCTCTCCCGAAGTCCAGCTTTCAGGCCCTCATCCCTCTGTTTAGCGATGTCGTTGGTATCTGTGTGTTGCACGACCACGGCCTGATAAACCCTCCAGCTCCAGAATATCCTGCAGCCACTCCATGATATCATGGATCTTGGCACCAGGGAGATTACATCCCATCCTGGATTCATGTCTGTGGGCACAGAAGTGCCAGGCTGTACCCCTGATTATTGAATCCCCTGTCACTATAGCCCTGCCACTCTCATTCCTCTTGTTCTGATCAGCAGAGCTCTCTGTGGTGTCATTAACCTGGCTGATGCTGATTTCCCGAGAAGCCACCCCACCCATTCCCGCCCTTACAGAATCCCAAGCGGTATACAGTATCTGTATGAGGAGGGGATAACAACAGGGGACTCCTGTACTTCGCATTTTACTAGATCTGATGGTCACCCATTCCCTTTCTGCCTGTGTAACCCTCACCTGCAGTGTTACTAACTCACTAAACGTGCTGTCCATAACATTCTCAGTATTGCAGATGCTCCACAGTGAGTCCACTCACAGCTCCAGCTCTGAAAAGCAGCTTCCCAGTAGCTGCAGATGGGAACCCTTGCTGCACAAATAGCCGTCAGGGACACTGGAAGCGGCCCTTATTTCCCACATTGTGGAAGAGGAGCACACCACGGGTCTGAGGGCTCCTGTCACAACGTCTCTCTACATTCATCTAGTTACTCCCATTAAAAGAATTTAAATGAGTGAGTAACCTTCCTTCACTTCAAACATGTCCATTATAATAACAAAAAAAAATTTACTTAAGCTGATATGTCATACTTTAAAAACTTAAATACTCCACAGGTATCACTGACAAATTAGCTGTTCCCATTGGGACTGAATTTCTGAAAGGCCTGAATTAAAACGGAGTTTCAGCTTCACCTTCTCCCTGTCTCACCTCACTATTTACACCCAACTCCAAAACACTCTCATTGAGCCAAGCAGCCCTCACAGTGCAGCCCTGTCATCTTCATTGTCTGCTCACACCTACACTGTACTGTTCCAATGCACCTCAATGGGAGCTCAGGACCAGCATTGCATCTTTCAATTCAGCCCTTTGTAACCCCAGAGTCAACATGGACTTCAGCAGTTTCTGAATGAACAGACAGTTGTCAGAATCTGGAACATTCCACCTGAAATGGTGCTGGAATTTGAATCCACGAGAAATTTGCAGAGAATTGGAAGTAGGGAGTTTACAGATTAACATTATAAAGTGGATGATTGAGACTAAATCTGACAGTTCCTGCAAAAAGACGAGGTGTAATTTGGATAAATCTGTGCTCGCTCTCAGACCAATACCTCCTTCCACAGCTGCAGGGCCAAGAAATGAACACATACCCCAAGGGTGATCCAACCATGGACTTGAACATCATTCTGCTTTTGGCTTGACAAAAATCTTGAAGATATTTTCCCACAGACAGAACAGACAAACCTTTCTCGTTCCACAGTTAAATCCCAATGATATTCAGATCCCGATGACTCCGCTGACTGTAGAAACTTATTGAGATCCCTGTCTCAATTATTCTCAATTAATATCCTATAAAATAAATTCACAAAACAAAGCTCACAGTCAGTGCAAGATGAATAGTGAAGACAAACACTTCTCTCGGTATGTGTTTGATGTGCAAATGCTCCTCTTCAAATCACCCCGCCCCCACCCAGGAAGAGGACATGTGCATGCTCCTTGCTGTACCTTGCCCCAAATAAAGATGGTGGCTATAACCCAGGACCTCTCACTGCCTGAGGCCCAAGCCATCTTCCCCTTTGCTCCAAACGTGGGACCAAGAGTTTCTAATTCAGACGAACGACCTGCCCAGAGTGTAACTAAACCCTCCCAGTCTCCACTGATACATTTCATCCGGTTTCTGCTGCCACTCTCCCCTTTCCGCCTCCTGCACACACCATGGGTCATCATGGGTCCAGTGACCCTTCCTCAGAACCTATGACAGCTGGGAAAATTAGAATCCCTTCAGGAAACAGGCCCTTTGGCCCAACAATTCCAGACCCACCCTCCGAAGTTTATCCCACCCAGACCCATTCTCCTATTCTATTACTCTCCATTTCCCCCGAACTAATGCACATCCCTGAACCCTACGGGAACCTTAGCTGGGCCAATTCACCTCACCTACAGATCTTTGGACTACAGGAGATAGGGGTTAAAGAGTAACTAATAGGTGGGGACAGAGCCCAAAGAGAGACAGGAACATTTGGAAAGATAAAGGAGTGGGAAGGTGGAAAGCTGTTAATGGAGGAGACAGGAACCTTCTAGCATCTCAGTGGTGGTGGTGGAAATGGCGGCTGATGATCTACATTGTGCCTGCAAAAAAGACCCTGAGCTTCCAGTTGCCTGCTCTTTAACACACAAGACTGTTCCCTGTCCAACATCTCTGTCTCATGCTTACTGCAGTGTTCCAGTGAAGCTTGATGCAAGCTGGAAGAACACTTCAGAACATACCAAATGGCTTCCTATTTCAAGGACTGCAATTTCCCCTCACATGTGGTCAACAATGCCCTCCAGTGTCTCTCCTCCACTTCCCACACCACTGCCCTTGAACCCCACCCCTCCAAATGCAACAAAGTTGGAATCCCACCATCCTCACCTTCCACCCAGATACAACACATCATCCTCTGCTATTTCCACCATCAGATCCAACCACCTGAGATATATTTCCCTCCCCACCCCTTTCAGCATTCCACAGAGATCATACCTTCTGTGACTTCCACATTCGATCCACGGTCCCCACCAACCCACCCTCCACTCCAAGCACCTTCGATTGCTCTTGCAAGAGGTGGAAAATCTTTGCCCAAACCTTCCCTTTAACTCCATCCAAGGCACCACTGGATCCTCCCACATCCAGCAGAGATTTCCCTGCCCACCCAAACACCTCACCTATTGTGTCCCTTGCTCTCAGGACGCCAAATTGTGGAATATTTCAGGGAACATTTCTGGGACACATGCACCAACCAACCACACCGCCCTGTGGCCGACCACTTTGGCTACCCCTCACCCCCTCTGCCACCACGCTGCCAAGGACATGCAAGTCCTCCATCCCCAAATCCGAGCCACCCGACACCTGGAGGAAGAACACCTCATCTTCCACCTTGGAAACTTTCAACCTCACAGCATCAAGGTTCCCTCATCTCCCACCCCCCAACTTATCTCAGATTCAACCCTCCAACTCGGCACTGGCCTCTTGAACAATCCCACCTGCCCATCTTCCTTTCCAATTATCCATTCCACCCTCTCACCACTACCCTCCATCTACAACTATCTATTGCCTCCCAAGCTCGCTTCCCCCAACCCCAAAGACCCCTCCCTATTTATCTCTCAGCCGTATTCCACCACCCACATTTCTGATGAAGTGCTGACATAGCCAATACATCAATTCTCCTGCTCCTTGAATGCTGCCTGACCTGCTGTGCTTTTCCAGCATCACACTTTAACACAAGCTGGAAGAACAACACCTCATCTTCCACTCGGGGACCCTGCAACCCTCTGGCTTCAACATCAAATTCAATAATTTTAGGTCCTGAACTCTCCCATGCCCTAGTGTCTTTGCCCCCTACCCCACATACCAGGCCTTGTTATTACATAGCCTACCATTACACACTACCTATGGTTAGCCACTAACAGTCTCCATAAACAGCTATTCACCCTCCCCCCGTCCGATCGTTATTCACTCCTTTGTCCAACTGCTCCTATCTCTCTCTTTGGACTCTATCCCCCCCGATCATTTACTCCTTAACCCCGACCTTCTGCATAAAAACAGACTTTTTTTCTCAGTAATGTCAGTTCCTGAGGAAGCGTCACTGGATCAAAAACGCGAACTGATTTCTTTTCACAGATGCTGCCTGATCTGCTGAGCTTTTCCAGTACCTTCTGGTTGTTGTGTGTGATTTACAGCATCCGCAGTTGTTTTGGTTCTAATTTACCCGGAGTATCTAATTCAAGTCTAGCAGACGAAAACAGTGTTTATCAACCTTCCCGGTCCACACTAACTCCATCTCTCTCCCAGTATCTGCTGTCTCTCCCACTCCTTCACATTCAGTCCCCCCTCACAGTGACACTGCGCCTGCAAAGCTGATGGTCATGTGTTGGCCTGCTGGACCCACCCCTCATTCACTCCCATTGGCTGGAGCATCAGGCCAACTCTCCTATTGGTCTGAAGCTGTGTCAATCAGCCAGGCCCCATTGTGACCTGAGTGGTGGGATCCTCCCAGGTGCATCAGAGGCTGAGGGGTGACCTCATAGAGGTTTATAAAACCATAAAACCATGAGGATAAATAGACAAGGTCATTTCCCTGGTTTGGGGGAGTCCAGAATGAGAAGGCAGAGGCTTAAGATGAGAGGGGAAGAAATTAAAATGGATCCGAGGGGCAATTTCTTTTTCCCCATTGAGGTTGGTGCGTGTATCGAATCTTCTGTCAGAAAGTGGAGGATGTTGGTACAATTAAACCATTTGGCATTTGGATGGGTATATGAATAGGAAGGGTGTAGAGTGATATGTGCCAAGTGTTGGCAAATGGGTATAGATTAGTTTGGGATATCTGGTCAGCATGGACCAGTTTAACCAAAGAGTTTATTTTCATGCTGTCCATCTCTCCGGCTCTGCCCTGTGATGAGCTTCATATGACAGAGCACAGGGACTGGAGGCTATTCTGCCCATTGGGGCTATACTCTCCCCCTTTGGAGATGGTGCCAGTCAGTCCCAACTCACCTCCCATTTGGACATAGCCCTCCAAATCCTTCCTTAAAAATGTTAAATTTCAAATTTGTTTTGACAATAACTACTGAATCTGCATCCAGCTGTCGGTCAAACTGTTCCAGATGCTAAGAACTTACTGAGTAAAATAATCTTCACACTTTTCTTTGCATTATTTGCCAGTTACCTGAAAATAGTTACTAAAAATTGTGACGTTAAAAATTTCTCACTCTGTCTCTCTGTAAATGAAATACCCTGGAAACAAATCAACTCCTGTTCGAAATCACTGCTTAACCTTCTCAGCTCCAAGGAGAATTGTCTGACCTTCTGCTAACTCTCCATAAAAGAGAAACCTATCTTAATTTTAATTTATTAGTGCCATAGAGATGTACAGCACAGAAACAGACCCTTCAGTCCAACTTGTCCATGTTGACCAGGTATCCTAAATTAATCTCGTCCCATAATCCAGCACTTGGCCCATAGCCTTCGAAACCTTTCCCAATCACATATCCAGTGAGATGCCTTTTAAATGTTGTAACTGTACCGGCCTCCACACTTTCTCTGGCAGCTCATTCCATACAAGTGCCACGTTCAGCTTGAAACTTTGCCCCTAATACCCCTTTTCAATCTTTTCCCTCACGCCTGTGTTTTCTAGTTTTGGACTCACCTAAACAGGAATAAGACCCTGGCTCTTTACCCTATCCTTGTCCCTAACAATTTTATCAACCTCTATGGTCACCTCTCAGCATCCGATTCTCCAGTGAAAACAGCCTCAGTCTATTCAGCCTCTCCCTATAGCTCAATCCCTCAACCCTGGCAACATCTTTGCATCTTTTCTGAATCCTTTCAAGTTTCACAATATCATTCCAATAGCGGGAAGACCAGGACTGAAAGCAGAATTCCAGAAGTGGCTGAATGAATGTCCTGTACAGCCGCAAAATGACGTCACAACTCCTGTACTCAATGCACTGACCAATAAAGGCAAGTACACCAAACACTTTCTCCACTACCCTGCTTATCTATCATTCCACTTTCAAGGAACTATGAACCTGCACTCCAAGATCTCTTTGTTCAGCAACACTCCCCAGGACCTTCCCATTAAGTGTAGAAGTCCTGCCCTGATTTGCTTTTCCAAAATGCAGAACCTCACATTTATCTAAATTAAACTGCATCTGCCACTCCTCAGCCCATTTGATCGGAGTCTCACTGCACCTCCAATTTTGGTGTCTATTGTAAACCTACTAACCATAGCTCCTATATTCACATAGAAATCATTTATATAAATAGCAAAAAGCAGTGGACCCAGTACCCAGCCTGACAGCATATTGCTCATCACAGGCTTCCAGTCCAAAAAGCACCCTCCACTATGACACTAGCTGCTCAACAAGGTTCGAGCTCACAGAATATAGGAAGAACTAACCATTTGGATACAGAACTGGCTCAAAGGCAGAAGACAGAGGGTGGTGATGGAGGGTTGCTTTTCAGACTGTAGACCTGTGACTAGTGGAGTGTTACAAGGTTCACTGCTGGATCCACTACCTTTCATCATTTATATCAATGACTTGGATGTGAACATCGGAGGTATCGTTAGTGAGATGAAACCAAAACTGGAGGTGTAGTGGACAGTGAAAAAGATTACCTCAGAGTAGAATGGGATCTTGATCAGATGGGCGAATGGGCTGAGGACTGGCATTTTGGGAAAGCAAATCTTAGCAGGACTTATACACTTTATGGTAAGGTCCTGAGGAGTGTTACTGAACAAAGAGACCTTGGAGTGCAAGTAGATAGGATAGTGAAGGCGGCATTTGGTATGCTTTCCTTTATCGGACAAAATATTGAGTACAGGAGTTGTGAGGTCATGTTGTGGCTGTACAGGACATTGGTTAGGCCACTTTTGGAATGTTGCGTACAAATCTGGTCACCCTCCTTTTGGAAGGATGTTGTAAAACTTGAAAGGGTTCAGAAAAGATTTACAAGAACGTTGCCAGTTGGAGGATTTGAGCTAGGCTTGGGGTTGAATAGAGGTTGAATACATTGGGACTGTTTTCCCCGCAGTGTCGGAGGCTGAGAGGTGATCTTATCAATGTATATAAAAACCTGAGATGGATGGATAGGATAAATAGACAACGTCTTTTCCCTGGCGTGGGGGAATCCAGCACTAGAGGGCATAGGTTTATAGTACGAGGGGGAAGAATTTAAAGAGACTTGAGAGGCAACGTTTTCACACAGAGGGTGGTACGTGTGTGGAATGAGCTGCCAGAGGAAGTGGTGGAGGCCATTATGATTGCAACATTTAAAAGGCATCTTCATGTGTATATGAATAGGAAGGATATGGGCCGGGTGCTGACAGGTTGGACTAGATTGCATTGGGATATCTGATCAGCATGTACTGGTTGGACCGACGGGTCTCTGTTTCTGTGCTGTCCATCTATGACAGTTTGACCTTCCAGCCAATTCCGTATTCAAACAGCTAGTTCCGCCAGAATTCTATGGTATTGAACCTGCTAACCAGTGCGTTATGTGAAACTCTGTCTTTCTCAAGTCAAGTTACTGATTTCAATGCACAAAGCCATGCTGACTCTCCCTAATCATTTTTGCCTTTCAAATGACTTGTAAATCCTGTCCCAGAGAATCCCTTCCAACAACTTCTCTGCCACTGACTTCAGGCTCACCTGTTTATAGTTCCCTGGCTTTTCCTTACCACCTTTCTCAAATAATGGCGCCAGTCTTCCAGCACCTCACCTGTGGCGATCGATGATAAAAGTATCGCAGCGAGGGGCCCAGCAAAAGCTTGTCTAATTACCCACGAAGTTCTGGGATACACCTGATCAGATTCAAGGGATTTATCCACCTTTATACATTTTAAGTCATCCAATACCTCATCCTCTGTAACATGTACCCTTGCCAAGTTATCACTATTTATTTCTCCAACTTCTCTAACTTCCATATCCCCTTTCAGTAAAATCTGACATGAAATAATTACAGAATCTCTCCCACCTCCTGCTGTTCCATAGACAGTCTTGTTGATCTTTGAGGGTCGCTATTCTCTGCCTCGTTATTCTTTTGTCTTTAGTGTATTTGTAGATTCTCTTTGGATTCTCCTTAAACCTATTTCCCAAAGCTATCTCATGTCCCCTTTTTTGCCTCCTGGTTTTCCGCGAGTATACTCCTACTGCCCTTATAGTCCTCTAGGGACTCACTCAAACAGAGTGGTCTGTACCTGCCATATCCTTTCTTCATTTTCTTGACCAAAGCCTCAATTTCTCAGGTCATGCAGCATTCTCGACGCCTCCCAGCCTTGGCCTTAACGGGAACATACTATCTGCGTACTCTCATTGTCGCAGGCCTATGGAGGTAATGGCAGATGAGGACAGAGAAACAATCATTATCAGTAAAGAGGTAGTGTTGGGAAAGCTAACAACTCATCCTTATCTCTATAATTCCTCTCTAGCCTCAGAACTATCACTATCTCTGGTATCAAAAACATCTCAATCTATGCAACATCCTCCAATCTCTAATCTCCTCCAGTCTCAACACCCTCCCTATCTCTAATCTTGTCCACCCTCACAAATCGCTGTGATGTGCCTTTCTTTAATTCCAACCTTCAGGATAACCCATTTTTATTTCAGATTCCTGAATCCTGAGCTCCACAATGTCCCGCTTAACACCTTCTTCACTGTTTACAATGCCACCCTCCAGTCTAACAGCCTATCACACATAGCTCTCTATGGTACAAACATCTCTGCTAGGGCCCCTACAATTTCTTCTCCAGCTTCCCACAATGTCCCAATATACATTTGATCAGGTCCTGGGGATTTATCTACCTTTGTGTATTAAAACCTCCAGCACCTCCTTTTCTATAATGTGGGAACATTTAGGACATTGAGTCACAGAGATGTACAGAACAGAAGTAGATCCTTCAAACCAACTCCTGCATGACGTTTCTAGTCACATTTGCCACAATTTTGCCAATATCCCTCTGAACCCTTCCTATTCATATACCCATCCACATGCCTTTTAAATGTATTTCTATCAGCCTCCACTATTTCCTCTGGCAGCTTATTCCATCCACTCTGCAGGAACCAGTTGTCCTTTAGGTCCCTTTGAAAATTTCCCCTCGAACTTTAAAGTAAAGGCCTATCAGTTTGTAATCCCCCCAACCTGGGGAAAAGACCTTATCTATTCACCCTATCGATGACCATCATGATTTTAAACACCTTTATCAGGTAACTCCTCAGCCTCCCATGTTCAAGTGAATTCAGCCCCAGGTTATTCAGCTTTTCCGTGCAGCGCAAACCCTACAACCCTGGCAAATCCTTGGTCATCTGAACCCTTTCATGTTCCACAACATCCACAGCATTGAGACCAGAATTGCACACAGTATTCCAATAGTAGTCAGGACAAACACTGTTTAGTTCCCTGAGCGCCCCAGTCTTTATCCACAGTAAGTTCCAAAGTGAAATATTTGTTTTGGATCTTGTAGTTTCACACATCGTTGCCTTCATTGATCATTAAGGAGACCGGGTTTGTCCCGAGCTCTTCTTTTGCTCTTAATACACTTGTAGAGTCTCTTTGGATTCTCCTTAACTTTCTCTGCCAAAGCGATCTCGTGTCCCCTTTTTACATTCCTGATTTCCATCCTAAATGTATTTCTACAGCCCTGATGCTCCTGAAGTGATTCCCTTGAGTCAGCCAATTATATCTGACATGTGCCCCCTTTCTTCTTGACTGGAGCCTCGAATCTCAGCCAGTGTTTCCTAATTCAGTCAGCATTGAGTTGCACACTAACAGGAACAGGCTGGCGCTGAACACTCCTTTTATCTCGGTTTTAAAATATTCCTACTTGCCAGACTTCCCTTTACCTGCAAATAACCTCCCCAAATCTACTTTAAAAATTCATGACTATCTTGCTCCATTGTATAACTTGAACTTGTGGACCAGGCCTGTTCTTTTCCATCGCTATTTTCAAACTAATACAATTCTGGTGACTTTCCAAAGTGCGTCCCCGCTAACAGCTCAGTCCCGTTTCCAACCTTGTTTCCCAAGTGGAGGTCAGGTTTAGCCCCATTTTCCAGTTGGGTCATTTACATAATGACTGGGAGTTTCTGGAACACTTATCAAATTCCTTCCATCCAACTGCTTAACACAGTAGCAATCCCAGTCGAGGTTTAAGGTTAAAATCCCCTACCATTACGACGCTATCATTCTAACAGATATCTGAGATCTCCTGACATATTTGCTCCTTCATCTCCCATTGCCTATCGCTGTAGTACAATCGTAGCAAACTGATGACCAATTTTTATTTCTCGGTTCTACTAATATCATTTAACTGGGCGATCCTGAATGAATATTCTCTCTCGGTACTGCTGTGATGTTTTCCCCCAGTCAAAACCACCAGCTCTCCTCCTGTTTTGCCTCCTGTTTTGCCTCCTGTTCTATCCTTCCTGTTGCCTCTGTCCTGTGGAACATTGAGCTGCCAGTCCTGTCCCTCCCTTATCTGTGTTTCTGTAATATCTATGGTATCCCAGTCCCATGTTCCCTTCCATGCTCTGGGTTCATCTGCCTTATCTGTGCGGCCCCTTGCATTGAAATAAATGCAGTTTAATTAATCAATTTTCCCTCATTGCCTGCTATGTTCTTGCCTGCCTTGTCTATTTAAATTGCTCTCTTGAACATCTATACCAGCCTCAAACTTCTTTCTGGCCTTACGACTGTTTGCAGTCCCACATCCCTGCCAGATGATTTTAAATCCTCTCGAGCAGCTCCAGCAACTCTCCCCACCAGGATATGTGTCCTCCTCCTGTTCCCAGTTCAGGTATCTTCCCCATCCTGTCTACCTGTGCTGACACCTTCAGACATCCAGGGACTTGCCCACCAAGGTCCCTGTATTCCTCAGTACTCCAGGAGGACCTACTATTCATGATGGATATCATTTGCTGATTAGACTTCCCACAGTGCATTACCTCACAGTGATCAGAAGTAAACTCCATCTGCCATTACTCTGCTCAGTTTATCATCTGATCAATGTCAGACTGCAGCCTGAGACCATGCTCCTCACTGTGGACAACACCCTCACCTTTCATGTCATCTGCAAACCTACCAATGATACCTTCTGCTTTCACATCTGAGATATTAATGTACATAATAACCAGCAATGGTTCCTGTACAGAACCCTGTGGTACACCCGCTGGGCAAAGTTTTCCAGTCGTGAAAAACCTGCTCCACCAATTATGGATCCAATTTTCCAACTTGCCTTGAATTCCATGGGCTCTTTCCTTTTGGACCGGCCTTCCATGTGAGACTTTGTCAAAGACATTAATAAACACCATGTTCCCACACCATCTGCACTGGCCTCATCAATATCAGAGGACAGTCCTCTACCAAATCCATACAGACAATCCCTAATGTATTCCTGTCCTTTTGAATGTTGATTCATCGTGTCCCTCACAATTGTTTTCCAATATTTTCCCTCCCCCTGCTGTCAGACTATCTTCTCTGTAATTACCTGGCCTATCACTGCTGCTCTTGAACAAAGGAACCACATTCGCCATCCTCCAGTCATTCAGCACTTCACCTGTGGCCAGCAAAGTTTTAAATATATCCGCCAGGGCCCCAGCAATCTCCTCCCTTACCTCCTATAGCAGCCTGGGATATATTTTATTGTAACTGGGAATTTCTCCACCTTTTTGCCTATGAATACATTTAACGCCTCCTTCTCATTGATCATAAGATGTTCCAGAGCCTCACCATCCCAACTGAAATCCCTACAATGCCTTTCTCCTGAGTGAATACAGATGGGAAGTATTCATTGTAGACCTCACCTGCTTCCTCTGGCTCCATACACAGATTGTCCCTTTGGATTCTAACAGGCCCCACTGCTTAGTTGGGGATCCTCTTCCTCTAACTGTACTTCTTAAATATCTCGTGGCTTATCCTGAACATTATCTGCTAAGGATATTTTGTGACCATTGTTTGCCCGTTTATTTTTAAGAAACCCCACCCCCACCCCCCGCGCTTTCTATCTAACACCTTTATTACCCATTATTGTTAGTGTTGTCCATTTTGCCTGAGTTTCCACAAGGTTGTAAACCATTGAATATTTATGTTCCACATTTTGTTTACCCTGTAACCACATCTCTCTGGTATCTAAATCTCTTTCAGCTGTGTCACAAATCCAGCTACCTTATTGAGGATACTTTGTCTATGCGGAAAACAAGTTTCTGTACTCTTTTCCACAATGTCCTATCACAATCCAATTCGTTAATGTAGAGTTTTAGTTAAACTCTGGCCCAGCCTGTTCCTTTCTGCTTGTCTTTAGCCACATTCCCATGCTGTTCTGATGCATCACCTTTTTCTATTTGGATTTGGAAAACACTTTGCTGTGGGTATGTCATGCAGACTATGTGAGGGTGGGCAGATGTCATTCTCGAAAGGACAAGTGTTTGGGTTTTTTGTACATCAGCAATGGTTTCATACATATTTATGGATGGTTAATTATAATATTTGAATTTATTGATTTCAAATTCCACCACTTCAGATGGTGGGTTTCAAACCTGTCTCCCCTGAACATTAGCTGAGGTTTTGGATACATGCTCTAACAATAATACCACGAGGCCATCACTTCACCTGCTCGCACGTTGCTCATGCCTGAGCACTGATACCAGTGCATCATGAAGCTAAACATCTTCTTCTGTCACAATTGTTTGATCCTGACAACTTCTTGAACTCTGGTGATATCACTCAGTATCTCTCCATGTGGTATCCCTTACTGTGTGGGTCTAATTGCTGCCTCTGTCAGTGTCTCTCACTCTTGCAGCTACTCCAGATCCTGAGCCAACAGAATTCTCCACTCCAGAGAGAAGCAACAGCACAGGGACTCTGTGGGACTCAGTGCCATTCTACATGTGTAACCTTCACTACATCAGTGTAATTTTCCATTCTGTCTATTTGTCTGTCTCCTGTAGGTACTCAGGGAGATTCAATAGACTTCTCAGCTGCTGGGTGTTCCATCCATCACCCCATTGAAGATGGTTGGTCAGCCAGAGAGACAAAGTGCAGGGAGATCTAGAGCCTTCAATAAATCCTGCAGTGAGGTAAGATCACTCACAATGCACAGAGCAGACAGCAATGTGAGGGATCCAAACATCAGCTAACAGGACATGACATAGATACGGTGCTGGAGGGGGAGCACAGTACAGACACAACTCTGGCTCAATCACCACGTCTACTTTAACTTACATTGTACTGAGACAACGTAGAGAGTTCACAGTTATCAATCCAGGCCTGTGCTCTCTTAGTGAGCATCAGTACAACAAAGGGGAAAGCAGGCCTCCCACGAGAGGGTGGGAATGCTGCCTGAGATCTTTCTGTTCTGTGTACCTTCTCCAACACTGTACCTAAGGTATGTCTTGTGGATCAGTGTCTTCAATAATTTTTAACTCCTATAACAGTTCCTATCTCTGTAACCTCCTTCTTTACATCTAGGCCCTCCACATATTTGAAATGTACCGCATTGCAGACTACCATCCCTATCACTATACCTTCCTTCAGTGTCTACAACATGCCTTATCTCCGTATTCTCCTCCTCTTTAACTGGGTACAGGGTCATGCTGCATGAAAACAGAACCTTCAGTCCAAGTCATCAATGCTGACTATTTTCCCCAAACCTGAACGAGTCGCATTTGCCTGTATTTGGCCCATATCCCTTCAAACCTTCCCCTCTCCATGTGCCTGCCTAAATTTCTTTTCCAAGTTGTAATTGTTCTTGTTTCTCCCATGTGCCCCTGGCAGTTCATTCCGTCTATGCACCATCCTCTGTGGATGTTGCCCCTCAGCTCCCTCTTTAAATCTTTGTTCTCTCACCTCACGTTTATACCCTCTAGTTTTGGACTGACTTACCCGTGGCTATTCACCATTCTTACTCTCCATATGGTTTTATAAACCTTTATAAGGTCACCCCTTATAAGCCACCTCTCTCCAAGGGAAATATTGAAGACAATGTTACAAATATCTCCAACTCATGTATCAAAGTGTTGGCCAATGACAGCAAGTGTGCCAAGTACCGCTTTCCCCACCCTGTCCAGTGTGATGCTACTTCCAAAGAACAATGTAACTGCACCTCTTGGTCTCTCTCTGTTTGACAACACTACCCAGGGCTGTACCATTACCTGTGTTCGTCCAAAACTTAATACTTGAATTAAAATCCATCTTTCATTCCTTGGTCCACTGGCCCAGTTGGTCGAGATCCCCTTTGATCACCGTATTCACTGCCCACTACACCATTCATTTGATCATCCACAAAATTACTAACAATGACTCCTATATTCTCAACCAAATTGTTTATGTAGATGATGCACATCAGTGGTCCCATCCCTGATCCTTGTAGCACACCGCTGGTCACAGGCCTCCAGTCTGAACAACAACCCTCTCCCACCAACCCCTGTCTCCTACTGTCAAGCCAATTTTGTGTCCAGTTGACTAGCTCTTCCTGATCACATGTGATCTAATCTTACGAACCAGTATATCATGCTAAATGCAAGGTTTATGAAGGTTTGTTGCTCAGATTGAGGTTTAGGATGTAGGTTTGCTCTCTGAGCTGTAGGTTTGATATCCAGACGTTGCGTTGCCTGGGCACGGTAACATCATCAGTGGCAACCTCCAAGTGAAGCGAAGCTGTTGTCTCCTGCTTTCTATTTATATCTTTATCCTGGATGGGGTTCCTGGGGTTCACCACAAACCCATCCAGGAGAAAGATATAAATAGAAAGCAGGAGACAACAGCTTCACTTCACTTGGAGGTCGCCACTGATGATGTTACCCAGCCAGGTAACAAAACATCTGGATATCAAACCTACAGCTCAGCGAGCAAACCTACACCCTAAATCATGCTAAATCCCGTCAAAGGCCCTGCTGACGTTGGTGTAGACAATGTCTGGTCACCAATTCAACACAAGCCATCAAGTTAGTGAGACTTGACTTTGTATGCTGACTATCTTTCATTAATCCTTGTCTTTACAAACGAATGTAACTCCAGTCTGGCAGAATCACTTTCACAACTAACCCACCACTGATGTTGGGCTAATTGGTTTTCAGTTCCCTGGCTTTCTCTTGCAGCCTTTCTTAAATAATGGATCAAACCCATATTGTTGTCAGAGCTGTACAGCATGGAAACTGACCCTTCAGTTGATACCAACCATAATCTCAAACTAAACTCGTCCCAGCTGCCTGTTGCTGGCCTGTATCCCTCCAACCCTTTCGTATTCATGTACTTAACTAAACGTTGTACTTGTACCGACATCCACCTCAGGAAGTTCATTCCACACCCAAACCACTCTCTGTGTAACTATTTGCCCCTTATATCCTTTTTTTTGAACATATCTCTCCTCTAACCTGAAAAATGTGGCCCCTCCACTTGTGACTCCGTCACCCAAAGGAAAGGGCAGCTACCACTGACTCTATGTATATCCCAACTTTTTTCTTAAACTTCTATAAGGTCACCTCTCAACCTCCAGGCTCCAGTCAAAAAAAAAACTCTGCATATCCAGCCATTTTTCAGAACTCAAACATTTCATACCCAGCAACGTCTTGGTAAATCTCTTCTGAACACCCTTCAGGTTAATAATATCCTCCCTGTAACTGGGGGACCAGAACTGGATGTGGTATTATAGAACAGGCCTCATAAATGTCTGTACCATCTCAAGATGACGTCCCAAATCCTATATTCAATGGACTGAGTAATAGTCAGGCATGCAAAGCACTGTCTTATCCATCCTGTGATGCAAGCTTCAAGAATTATGTACCTGAACCCGGAGGTCCCTTTGCTCTAAAACACTAACCAAGGCCTGAACATTAATTGTATAAGCTCTACCCTTGTTTGTTTTACCAAATGCATTACCTCGCATTTATTCAGATTGAATTCCATCTGCGGTTTTTCAGCCAATTCACCCATTTCATCAAGATCCCTTTGGAATCTTAGAAATTCACTATGCCACCCTCCAGCCTTCCAGCCGATCACACATGGCTGTCAATGGTACAAATACCCTTGCTAGAAGCTCCACAATTTCTTCCCTAGCATCCCACAATGTCCTGTGATACACTTAATCAGGTCCTGGGGCCTTCCATTCCTTTGTGTTTTAAAACCTCCAGCACCACCTCTTCTATAACATGCACTCTTTTCAAATCACAGAGGTGTACAGCATGGAACCAGAGCCTTCAGTCCAACTCATCCATGCTGACTAGAAGATGTAAATAAATTCATCCCGTTTACCAGCATTTGGCCCATGTACCGCTAAACTCTGACTGTCCATATATCCATCCAGATACCTTTTAAATGTTATAATTGTATCCGTCTCCATTACATTCTCTCTTAGCTTATTCCATTCACACAGCACCATGTGCATGAAAAAGTTGTCCCTTCAGTCCCTTTTTTAAACCTTTCCCCTTCAACCTTAAACCTATGCTCTCTAGGTTTGGACTCTCGAACCCCGGGAAAAGACCTTGACTGTTTACCCAATCCATGCCCCTCATGTTTATATAAATCTCTGTCAGGTCACCCCTCAGTCTCTGATGCTCCAGGGAAAATAACCCCAGCTTATTCAGCAGAAATCCTTGCAACATCTTGTTAATCTTTTCTGAACACTTTCAAGCTTCACAACATCCTTCCTGTAGCAGGGAGGTTGGAATTGCAGAGAACTCCAATTGTGGTCTAACGTATTACTCTTGTTCTCTGTGTTCCCCAGTCTTTGTCCACAGTAAGTTCTGGAGGGAAAACAAATGTTTAGGGTCTTAGCCATACTTGCTAATGACAGCCAACACACCATATGCATTCTTAACACCCTCTCAACTTGGGTGGTAACTTCAGGGACACAGGATCACTCTGTTCGTGCACACTGCTAAGGTTCCTGCCTTTAACCATGTAAACGTTTTCTGCAGATTCTTCCAATCTGAAACCATCCCTATCTTTGTAACTTCCTACAATCTATATAACACTCATAAACTGTGAAACCTCCTCAAGTCCCTATATTCCTAATGCCTGCAAAATCCTCCAATCCCGATATCCCTCCCTAACTCTGTAAATGCCACCATCCTCCAGTGCCTTTCTGGGGAACATTGCAAAGGAAGGAAGATTTGTAGAGACCGGGCCATGTTACGGAGGTAGGAAGGGCTGCAGAACCTGGAGGATGGTACTAATGTAGGAAGGAACGTGGATCCTGCAGGAGGTTAGACAGTGTGGGATTCATAGAGCCTGCATGATGGGACCAAGAATGGGTTGTGGACCCTGAAGGATGTTAAGATTTGAATCACAGATCATCTTCGATTGGACCATTCAGCCGATCTTAGAGTCAAAGAGATGTACAGCATGGAAGCAGACCCTTCAGTCTAACCTGTCTATGTCGAACATATATCCCAACCCAATCCAGTCCCACCTACCAGCATCTGGCCCATATTCATACAAACTCTTCCTATTCATATACCCATCTGGATATCTTTGTATCAGCCTCCACCACTTACTCTGGCAGCTCATTCCATACACGTACTACCCTCTGCGTGGAAAAAAAGCCCCTTAAGTCTCTTTTATATCTCTCTCCTCTAACCGTAAACCTGTGTCCTCCAGTTCTGGACTCCCATTCCCGAGGGTGAAGACTTTGTCGCTTTAGCCTCTCCATGCCCCTACTTTATAAAGCTCTATATGGTTTTATACAACTCTATATGGTCGCCCCTAATGATTTTATAAACCTCTAAATGATCACCCCTCAGCCTTCGATGCTCCAGGGAAAACAGCCACAGCCTATTCAATCTCTCTATAGCACAAACCCTCCAATCCTGGCAACATCCTTGTAAATCTTTTCTGAACCATTTCAAGTTTCACAACATCTTTCTCAAAGAAAGGAGACCAGAATTGCACACAGTATTCCAAAAGTGACCTAAGCAATGTCCTGTACAGCCACAACATGATCTCACAACGCCTGTACTCAATACTCTGACCAATAAAAGAAAGCATACCAAATGCCTTCTTCACTATCCTACCTACCTGCAACTCTGCTTTCAAGAGCTATGAACCTGCACTCCAATATCTCTATGTTCAGCAACACTCCGTCAAAACTTACCATTAAGTGTATAAGTCCAGCAAAGATTTGCTTTCGCAAAATACAGCACCTCGCATTTATCTGAATTAATATCCATCTGCCACTTCTCAGCGCATTGGCCCATCTGATCAAGATTCCATTGTAATTGGAAGTAACCTCTTTTGCTGGCCACTACACCTCCAATTTTGTTGTCATCTGCAAACTTACTAACTATGCCTCTTATGCTCACATCCAGATCATTTATGGAAACAATGCAAAATATTGGACCCAGCACCGATCCTTGTGGCACTCCACTGGTCACAGACCTCCAGTTTGCAAACCAACCCTCCACCACCACTCTTTGTCTTCTACCTGTGATCCAGTTCTTTACCAAATGGCTAGTTCTCCCTGTATTCCGTGAGATCTAACCTTGCTAACCAGTCTCCAATGGGGAACCTTGTTGAACGCCTTACTGAAGTCCATATAGATCACATCCACTGCTCTGCCCTCATCAATCTTCTCTGTTACTTCTTCTAAAAACTCAATCAAGTTTGTGAGACATCATTTCCCACTCAAAAAGAAATATTGACTATCCCTAATCAGTCCTTGCCTTTCCAAATACATGTTCATCCTGCCCCTCACGATTCCCTCCAACAACGTACACACCGATGTCAGGCTCACCAGTCTATAGTTCCATGGCTTTTCCTTACTGCCTTTGTTAAATAGTAGCAACACGATAGCCAACCTCCAGTCTTCTGGCTCTGATGTCCTGTTTCTAGAGATCTTAACGGAATGGTGAGCACAGCTTACGATTGCCAGGCTGGGAGATGTGAATTCAGGTGTGAATCTATTTGCCCGTTCTCTCTGTGTGCCTGACACTGACCTGGTGATGCTCTGGTAAAAAGCACTCTCCATGCATCTGGTAACAAACAGATCGACAGGACTGACCAGAGGTCACCGCATCAAAACCTTCATTTAGAATGTTCTTTATTTTAATATTTTTAAATGGCAGTTTTATGAGATGCAGGAATTGAGGAGTTGTCATTTTTAAAAGAATGAAACTTTTGTCATTGACCCTGATACATGCAACGGGGATTCATGGATTCTGTTGTTCTCTGCAGACTGTCACTCAGTTTTGAAGTAGCATTTAGACAGAAACATGAACAAACAGAGAAGAGAGGGATATCACCCATGTGCAGGCAGATGGGATTAGTTTAGAATAGCATCATGGTCAGCACAGCCATGGTGGGCCGAAGGGCCTTTTCCTGTGCTGTACTATTCTAGTTTCTAACTTCACGGCATCCACCCTGTCAAAGCCCCTCACAATCCTGGATGTTTCATTCAATTTCTCTCCCGTTCTTCAAAACCCCATTAGGTTCAAGGTCAATCTACTCCACCTCTTCTCATTGGAAAATCCTGCCATCTCCAGGATCAGCCGAGTGAACCTTCCCTGGCCTGCCTCCAACACAAGAATGTCTTTCCTTAGGGCACGCATACTGCTCATTATAATCTAGGTGTGGTCTGACTTGTACCTTGCATCGTTTTAGCAAGACCTCCCTATTTTTAGACTCCATTCCCTTTGCCTTCTCTATGACCTGCTGATCCTGGAAGCTACCTGTTTCAGATTGATGCACATGGATTCCCAAAATCCTTTGTGCAGTGAGTCTGAACCAAACGGTGTTAGCCTGACAGTAAGTCGGTAACGTGCTGGAATGTGCTATAAAGAATATGACAATAAATGATAACTGGATGTTTAGAAACAATGGGAGATGTATGATTTTATAAAAGGAGAATATTTTTAAATCTGTTGGATTCTATATTTTGGTGTGACTATAAATGCAGAATAGATAAGGTTGGGGGAGGCTAGTTGTGGTAGAGGGATATTTGAAATTTCAGAAGTATTTTGACAAGTTTCAACAAGGGCTAAAACTTAGCTCGGGAGAGAATAGGGACTCTGAAAGATCAATGAGGCTGTCTGTGTGGAATCACTGCTGATGGGGGAGATACTGAACACATATTTTGCGTTAGGATTTACTGTGGTGAAAGACATGGAAGCTCGGTAAGTTAGGAAAATACATAGTGATGTCTTGAAAAGAGTGCACATTGGAGAACAGGAGGTGCTGGATGTCTTAAAATGCAATAAGTTAGATAAAACCTTGGGACATGGTCAGATATATCCCAGCGCCTTGTGAGAAGCGAGGGAGGAAATTACAGGGCACCTTCCAGAGATATTTGTATCATCAACAGCTACTACGGACCAGTGAGACTGATGGCAGGGTGGTAAGTTGTTGGAGGAGATTCTGAGAGAAACGATCATCGTGCATTTGGAAAGATAAGGACAGATTAATGACCATCAGCATGGCTTTGTGCACGGGAAATCATGCCTCAAACCTGAGTGTGGAGGTAGACAAGTGAGAGGTCAAAGCAGAGCAGTACACGATGTCCACATGAAATTTATCAAGGCCTTTGACAAGGTTCTGCATGACAGACTGGTTAGTAAGTTTAGGTCAGACAGAACCAGGGAGCGCTCACCAACTGGATACAAAACAGGATTGATGGTAGGAGACAGAGCATGTTCATAAAGGGTGACTGCTCAAACTGCAGGCCTGTGACCAACGATGTGCCATGGGGTTCGGTGCTGGGTCACTGTTGTGCATCATTTACGTAAACAGTTTGGATGATAATACAGTCGCCATGGTTCTCAAGTTTGTGAGTGAGACTGAAATTGGTGATAATGTGGACAGTAAAGAGGGTTATCGAAGAGTACAATGGGATCAACAGTACTGCTGGACCAGTGAGGTTAGGAATAACAGGTGGAGAAATGCAAGATGTTGTATTGTGGTAAAGCACACCAGGCTGGACTTGTACAATTAATGTTCGGGCCCAGGGTACTGTTGTCAATTATTTCAGTGACCCAGTGATGCAGGTACACAGTTTTTTGAAAGTAGCGTCATGGGTAAACAGGCTGGTGAAGCAGGTGTTTGGGAGGGTTACCCTTCATTGAGCAGAGCATTGAGAGTAGGAGTTGGGATATCATGGTGTATCTGTACAGGACATTAGTGAGGCCTCTGTATAAGCATTGTTGATTGGAAAAAACCAACTTGTTCACGTATGTCCTTTAGGGAGGGATATCTGACATTCTTACCTGGTCTGGCTCACATGTGACTCCAGTCCCACAACAATATGGCCGACTCTGAGCTGCACCTGGGCAATTAGCAGGAGGGCAATGTATGCTGGTCCATCCGGTGACATCCTTAGGCCGTGAATGAATCAATGAAAAATACAGATGTCTATCCCTACCTTTGCAAACGGCTCTAGCTGCAGCAATCCGTACTGGCTTTGTAATGTTGTTCAGGCCTTTGCCCCTCTCTGTAACACTGTCACCAACTCCAGCACCTTCAATCCTCCCTGTTCCACTCCTCTGATTAAACACTGACAATATTTCCTCTTCCTACTGCACTCCTCCACATTTCTAAATGTTGGTTACTTCAGAATTGATCAGTTTTTTTTTCAGCTCTTAATCAAATCGGCCAAGACCGTCTGAAGTGGGGAAGGAGCATTGGGAAGGTGTCGAGCACCTCGAGACTTTCTGTGGGGAAAACGGGAATCCAGGAGAAAACAACACAAGGAGCGCGCTGTTATATCAACACCCCACCCACCCCCTTTCCATGTCCACCATCAGCCTCAAGTGTAACAGAGTCTGTGGAAGGCCACATCGGTCTGTACAGCCAACTCCAGACTCCCCCATCCCCACTGAGAGTGGGAGAGGGTCAGCCTCATCTGTGAGCCACTGCCAAAGAGATGATGAGATAGGAAGGTTGAATCCCCTCACAATTATCCCAGTGCCTTTGTTACAAATTCAAATAATTCCCTGTTAATACAGTGTCTAATAATGTGCTATCACTTAGTATCTCTCCATCTGGTATCCCTCGCTGTGTCAGTCTATTTACTGCCTCTGTCAGCATTTCTCCCTCTTACAGATGGTCTGAGATCCTGAGTCAACAGAATTGAACATTCCAGAGAGATGCAGCAGCACAGGCAAGGGATGGAGACTGGGATTATCGAGATCTCTGCTGGACTCAGTGCCACTCTGCATGTGTTATCCTCATTGCATCAGTCTAGTTTCCCATTCTGTCTATTTCTGTCTCATGCAGGTAATCAGGATGTTCCTAACTCCTGTCTCATCCATCACCTCATTGAAACTGGTTGGTCAGCCAGAGAGAGATGGAGAGGGAGATCTGGGGCCTTCAGTAATTCCTGCAGCTGTTAAGATCGCTCACAGTAAACAGCACAGGGTGGAGGTAGACCAGGAAGACAGGTCAGAGATACAGAGCTGGGCAAGGAACAGCAACATTCTAGGTTTCATTCCCACCATCTTGTGACGGTCCTGCTTTCACCTCTTCTGTATTGGTCCTCAATGCGACAGCACAGGGGATCGCAGGCATCAATCCTGGCCCATGCTGTGTTAGTGATCTCTGTAATATTCTCCAGTCCCGATAATCCTTCCTCTGTTTGGAATCTCCTCTAGTCCACATCATTCTCTGTGTCTCTGTCTCTGTCTCTGTCAGGTTCTCCAGTCCCTAACACCCTAATCCCTAACCTTCTCCAGTAGATACTAAATTCCTTCATCCCTATAAACCCTGAGAGCCCTGTCTATCCCTGTAAGCTCCTCCCACCAATACCACCCTCCATGTCCATGTATTTGTCTTTAACCTCTCCATCCGTCCCTACCTGTGTAATCTTCTCCAGCTCCTACAATCCTTCCTTAGCTGTGAAAAATTTGTAATCTCCTTATCCTTCTCCAATTCTTTGATCTTTATTTTGTTAAATTTCACTCTCATTCCCGACACCATACCCCTCCCGACCATAGGAACCTCTTTCAGTTTGTGCAACCCTCCCCATCTGTGTAACTGTCTCCATCCCAGTAACCTGGCATTCTCCATTGCCTTCTGATCTCTGTAACCTCCAGAGCCTAGAAGCCTTCTTATATCTGTAAATGTCTTCAGTCACGACAACCTTCCATATCTCTATTAGTATACACAATAATCTCTGAGATGAAACAGCCCCCTGTCTGTGCCTCTTCGTCTGCTTACCTCTTCCTTTCTCCATCCCTATCCTTATCTCCAGAATCTAATGCAGCTCCCTCTTCTATCTCTGAAAGTTCCTCCAATCCCCAAACTCCTTTGTCCCACTGACATTCTTGACCAGATGTAACTCTCTTTAACTCTAACATCCTCGAGTCCTGTAAGCCTTCCTATCTCTGTAACCTCTACGCATCTGTTCAACTCCCCACTACCGAGGAATGACTCCCTGTATTCGCCATAAGGGAGAAGGAATGACAGTGATCAGATATGATGGAACTGTCATTCCGGAGATTTAGCTGCAGAAAGACCATCGCTGGGAAGTGAATACTGAAGGGTTGTTGGGATAGAGCCATAGAGTCAGAGAGATGTGCAGCACGGAAACCGACCCTTCGGTCCAACCCATCCATGCTGAGCAGATATTCCAACCCAATCTAGTCCCAATAGGCAGACTAGGCAAAAAGCCAACAAGTTGTGAAGGAAGGATGATGTTAATGCATTAATGAGACAGACTTCTGGATCTGAATATGAAAAGTAGAGCTGAGAATAAGCAAGCAGCAGCAACTGTTAGCAGAAATTCTTTTGTAGGCACCACCCAGTGATGGGAATGTCAATATGATTACAGTCAGGACACTGAATGTACTTGTAGCAAGAGCAGGACAGTAACTGTGTGTGACAGTGGTCTCCATGCCGATTGATACAGCAATGGGTATCAGTGCTGTAACGGATAGAATCCTGGATTGTAGGTGAGAGTTTTCTATAACATCATATCATATTTGTAGATCAAATGCTGTGTACTAATAAATATCCAAGAATCCCATTATAAAGGAGTTTTGTGAGCAGAGACAAATAATATTATGCAGGATATATTGAGTTTGTGCCCTGACCATGAGATTTAGGAGGGGAATGAGGCCATTTGGCCCATTGAGTATGCTCTGTCCTTCAATCAGATCATGGCTGTTCAACTCTACTTTCCTGCCTTTTCCACAAAACCTTTGCTTCCCTGATGAACTAAAATCTGCAGGAGATAACAGAACAGTTGGAGAGATAGACAGAAATGGCAAATTTAGTTTAATCTGGACAAGTGTGAGATAGTGTCAAATTCAATAAGAAAGTTATCATACTGAGGGATATTGATATACAGAAGGATCTTGGTGCAAGTCAGTAACTCTCAGAAAATGGTAACAGAAGTGTTTCAGCTGGGAAAGAAAACAAATGGAGCACTGACCTTCATCGGTCACAACGTTGGGTATCGTGGATTGCATCTGATGCTGTCATTGTATCAAATGGTCGTTTGGCCACATTTGGAGTACTGGGTGCATGTCTCATCTCCACACAATAGGAAGGATGTAGAGGCTTTGGAGAGGGGACAAAAGGGGTTTATCAGCACATTGCCTGTGTTAGGGATTTTTAAGGGTGTGTTTGGTGTAAGAGGAAATTATACAAAGTTGGATTGTTTAATGAGAGTATCAGAGGCTGACAGGTGACCAGGTACAGTAATATAACATTTGGAACAGGGTTAGATAATTTAGATAATCAGAATCTCTTTTCTAGTGTGTAAGTTTCAAATACTAGAGCTGGTTTCAAATACTGGTTTAAGGTGAGAAAGAGGAAGTTTAAACGAGATGTGTGAGGCAAGTGTTTTTTTGTGTAGAGTGGATGTTACTGAGGGAGGTCGTAGAAGCAGAAATGTGAGTAAAGGTTTCAAGTGGGATTAAGACACAAACATGAACAGGTAGAGAATAGAGGGATATGGACCATGTGCAGGCAGATGGGATGAGTTAGAATAGTATCTTAGACAGCATAGACGTGTTGGGCCGAATGGTCTGTTTCTGTGCTGCACTGTTAAGTTTTCTAACTTCCCAGCATCGGCCCCAGCATGCTGAAATAGTTAGAAAGGATATGTCAATATGCAATAACTGGCCACTTAGAAACACATTTGATAAAAGAGAATTTGTTTTTGAGCCTGTTGGATTTAATTTGTTGGTGTGAATATAAATGGCAGAATTGTAAGGGTGTAGGAGGGGTGTAGTGGTATAGGGGATATGGTGTATTTGAATTTGAACTTTACACAAGTTTCAATAAGGGCTAAAGAGTAATTTGGTAGAGAATAGGGCCCCTTAAAGATCAATAAGCTCACCAATGTGTGAAACCAGAGGAGATGGGTGAGATATTTGGACAAAATAATCGTGTCAGAATTTACTGTGGCGAAAGACATGGAAGCTCGGGAACTTGGGGAGTTAAATAGTGATGTGTTGGAAAGAATCCTCACCAGAGAAGAGCAAGTGTTGGAATCTTAAATCAAATAAAGGTAGATCAATCCTCAGGAGCTCATTAGGTCTGTGCTAGAATATTGTGGGAAGCTCGGGAAGAGATTACAGAATCCCTAACAGAGATATTTATATTATCAACAGACACAGTGAGGTGTTGGAGGACTGGAGGGTTGTTAATGCTGTTCCGTCACTTAAGGACTGCAGGGAAAAGCCAGGAAATTACAGCCGGTGAGCCCAGTGATGGGGAAGTTGTTCGAGGAGATTCTGAGATAAAGGAGCTCCTTAATGAGAGGTCCTTCATGAATACTATGTCTCAGTATTCACTGCTGAGAAGGGTCTTGTCGTTTGTGAGGACAGCGTGATACAGGCTGATGTACATGTATAGGTGGATGTTAAGAAGGACGATATGCTGAGAATTTCTAAAAGATAAGGATAGATATGTCGCTGAACCAGACGAGATGCGTCCAAAGTTACTACACGAACCGAGGGAATGGATTGCTGCGCACCTGGTGATGACCTTTGTGCCCTCACTGTCCACTGGAGTCTTACCAGATGATTGGAGGCAGGAAAATATTAGTCCCTTGTTCAGGAAAGGGAATAGGGATAATCCTGGGAAATGCACACCTCTCGGTCTTATGTCTGTGGTGTGCAGATTATTGGAGAGGACTCTGAGAGACAGGATTTATTATTCCTTGGGAAACCATAGTTTGATTAGAGGTAGTCAGCATGATTTTGTAAGGGGTAGGCCATGCCTTACATGTCTTATTGAATCTTTTGAGAATGTGATGAAACACCTTTATGGCTCATTCAGAAAGTACGGAGACATGGGATATAGGGAAACCTGTCTGTCTGGATACGGGATTACTGACCCACACAAGACAGAGGGTGATGATCGATAGAAACAATTCATCCTGGAGCAGAGTGACCTGTGGTTTTCTGCAGGGAGTTGTTACAGGACCTCTGCTCTTTGTGATTTTATGAATAAGTTGGATGTGTGAGTGGAAGAGTTGGTGAGTAAGTTTGCCAAAGACACGAAGGTTGGTGGAGTGGTGGATAGTGTGGGGGGCTGTTGTCGGTTGCAATGGGACATTGACAGGATGTAGAGCTGGGCTGAGAAGTGGCAGATGGAGTTCAATCTGGAAAAGTGTGGAGTCATTCATTTTGAAGATTGAATTTGAATGCAGGATACAGCGTTAAAGGTAGGATCCTTGGCAGTGTGGAGGAACAGAGGGATCTTGGGTTCCAAGTCCCTAGATCCCTCAAAGTAGCCACCCAAGCTGATAGGCTTGTTAAAAAGGAATATATTGTGTTGGATTTCATTAGTTTGAGAATTGAGTTTTAATGCCATGAGGTTATGCTGCAGCTGTACAGAGCCCTGGTTCGACCCCACTTGGAATATTGTGTTAAGTTCTGTTCCCTTCATTACAGGAAGGATGTGGAAGCTTTAGAGAGGGTAAAGAGGAGATTTACCAGGTTGCTGCCTGTACTGGAGAGCATGTCTTATGAAGAAAGGTTGAGGGAGATTAGGCTTTTCTCATTGGAGTGAAGAAGGGTGACGGGTGACTTGGCAGAGGTGAACAAGGTGCTGAGAGTCATAGAGTGAATAGAGAGAGATTTTTTTACCCTGACATAAATAGCTATGACAAGGGGGTATAATTTTCGGGTGATTAGCGGATGGTTAAGGGGAGATTTCAGAGGTAGGCTCGTTACAGACTGATTGGTGTATGTGGAATGCACTGCCAGTGGTGGCAGTAAAAGTAGATGCATTAGGGACATTTAATATACTTCTGGATAGGCACATGAATGGTAATAAAATGAAGGGTATGGAAGTTAGAGTCATAGAGATGTACAGCATGGAAAAAGACCCTTCAGTCCAACCCGTCCATGCTGACCAGATATCCCAACCCAATCTAGTCCCACCTGCCAGCACTCGGCCCATATCTCTCCAAACCCCTCCAATTCATATACACATCCAAATACCTCTTAAATGCTGCCATTGTACCAGCCTCCACCACTTCTTCTGACAGCTCATTCCATACAGGTACCACCCTCTGTGTGAAAATGTTGCCCCTTAGGTCTCTTTCATATCTTTCCCCTCTCACCCTAAACCTATGCCCTCTAGTTCTGGACTCCCCTACCCTATGGAAAATACTTTGTTATTTACCCTATCTATGCCCCTCATAGTTTTGTAAACCTCTTTAAGGTCACCCCTCAGCCTCTGACACTCTCCCTGTAGCTCAAATCCTCTAACCCTGGCAACATTCTTGCAAATCTTTTCTGAACCCTTTCAAGTTTCCCAACACCTTTCTGATAGTAAGGAGACCAAAATTGCACGCAATATTCCAACAATGGCCTAGCTAATGTGCTGTACAGTCGCAACATGACCTCCCAACTCCTGTACACGGTACTCTGACCAATAAAGGAAAGCATACAAAAGGCCGCCTTCACTATCCTATCTCCCTGCGATTCCACTTTCAAAGTGTTATGAACCTGTACCCCAAGGTCTCTTTGTTCAGCAACACTCCCTAGGACCTTACGATTAAGTGTTTGAGTCCTGTTAAGAAGTACTTTCCTAAAATGGAACACCTCGCACTTATTTGAATTAAACTTTATCTGCCACTCTTTTTTAATCTTACGGTCGGATAAAGGATTGGCATGTCACCATGGCTGAAGGGTCTTGTTCTGTACTGTTCTGTGTTCTAACTGTCGTATCTTAAACTGGGTAATAAGCTCAGATCAGTGTAAAAGGATATGGCATTCAGGAGAAGCTAATCAACTGGACAGGAAGTTGGGCTTGATGGTAGGAGACAGAGGGTGATGGGAGACATGTTTATTTTCTGACTGGAGACATGTGACCAGCGGTGGAGTGGGTCCCCTGTTGTTTGTTATTTGGATAAATGGTTTGGATGGGAATATTGGTTTCCCGTTAAATAAGTTTTTTGGGTGACACTGGAATTGGTGGTAAAGTGGACAGTGATGAAGTTATCTGTGATACAACAGGATGAACAGTACTGCTGGGATAGTGGGCTGAAGAATAACAGATGGAGTTTAATTAGATAAATGTAAAGTGATCCATTTTGGTGAAACAAACCAGGGCGGGATTGTACAGTTAATGTTCTGGCCCTGGGCAGTTTTGTCAATCAGTGACCCAGGAATGCAGGTACACAGTTCTTTGATAGTGGTATCACAGGCTGGTGAAACGGGCGTTTGGGCTGGTTTCCTTTATTGGGCAGAGCATTAAGTGTTGGAGTTGGGATGTCATGTTGTATCTGTACAAGATATTGGTCAGGTCACCATAAAAGCATTGTTGATCAGTGGGAAGAACTCATCTGGTTCACTTACCTCCTTTAGGGAAGGACATCTGACATTCTAACATGGTCTGGCTAACATGTGACTCCAGACCCACTGCAATATGTCTGACTCTGAGCTGTCCTCTGGGTAATTAGCAGTGGCACCCACATCCCATGAATGGATAAATAAAAATACATACGTCCGTCCCTACCTCTGCAAACACATCCAGCTGCAGCAAATCGGTGTGGCTTTGTAACACTGTTCATGCTCTGGCCACTCTCTGTAACACTCTTACCACCTCCAGCACCTTCACCTCTTTCTGTTCCTTTTGTGACATTAAATCCTGACAATGATTCCCCTTCCCATTGCCTTCCCCCTGCTAGCAGACCCTTTGCAATGCCTTTAACACCTACTCCTTCAACACACTCTCATTTTAAGTACTTTGTGATGATCTTCTCATCCTCATAATCGAATATGATACATTTTGTCCTGAGTGAGGGGCCGGTGGGAATTTCGTGCTGTCTGCTTCAATGGAATGTTCTTTCATTGAGTGATTTACACTGTTCCTTCAAATGGTTTCCACTGTTCATTTACAGGCACACATTTCAGTCTGTTTAGCCTGTTTACCTTGGTCATTTCTCCTCTCAAACCCATGTAATTGGTTATTTTTGTTTCTAGTTGTCGCATGTCCTACTGTGATTCACTTTAAAACTTTATATTTCTTTAAACTGCACTTTATCACAATTTCCCAGAGGATCTCTCCAGGTGATATTACTTATTCACTAAGTTTCATCATACAACGATCGCACTGAGATAGTTATATCAATAGCCAGTTGCACAATTTGTTATTCAAAGCAACACTGAAAGAAGTTCTCTGAACTCCTCTTCCAATATTCCTGTTGTCAGTGTGACTGTCTCAGATTATGGGAATATTGAAGTTTCCCAAAATTATCATAATGTGTTTGGAATTTTTTAACAATGTTTAATACAGTGATGAGCAATGAAATGCTGTTCAGTGGCTAAAACTGTTCTGCTGCTTGTGTCCTTGGCAAGTAGTAGCCAGAATTTACATTCAGACTGACTCTACTTCATGATCTGAGACCAAATGCTTTCTCTGTAATGCCTATGTTATCCATTATTGTTAGTGTTACCCATTTTGCCTGAGTTTCCGCAAGGTTGTGATCCATTGAAAACTTATGTCCACCTTTTGTTTGCCCTGTAAACACGTGTCTCTGGTGTCTAAGTCTCTTTTATCTCTGTGTCACAAATGAATCTACCTTATTGAAGAGACATTATCCATTCCAAAATAAACATAATTTACTCTTTCCCACAATTTCCTCTCACAAATCGATTCCCTGATGTACAGGTTTAGTTAAACTCTGTCCCATCCTGTTCCTTTCTGCTTGTCTTTAGTCACATTCCCACACTGTTCCTATACTTCACCTTTTCTCTGTGGATTTGGAAAGCTCCTTTTACCTGAATCCAGTCCCAGCATCCTCTCTGTCAGTTTGAAGCCCTGTCCATAAACCTACCGACATGATTGGCCAAGATACTGGTCCCTGCACAGTTCCAGTGGGACCATCCGAATGGATTATTTTAAATCAGGTATGGGATGTGGGTGTCTCTGGCTGACCAGCCTTTCTTGCTCAGACCTAGCTGCCCTTGAGCTGATTAACTTGCTCGGCCAGTTCAGAGGGTCATTGAGAGGCAAACATTTTTCTGTGGGTATGTCGGGCAGACCACATGAGGATGGGCAGATGTCCTTCTCTAAAAGACACGTGTTTGGGCTTTTTTTTTGTACATCAGCAATGTTTTCATACGTAATTATGGATTGATAATTACCATTTGTTTTAGTTATTGATTTCAAATTTCTCCATTTCTGATGGTGGGATTTAAACCAGCCTCCACAGAACATTCACTGAGGTTTGGCATACATGCTCTAGCAATAATACCAGGTCAGCACTTCACCTGTGCACAGATTGCTCAACCCTGAGCACTGATACATCATGAAGCTAAACTCGTTCTTCCTACACACTTTTTGATCCTAAAATCATCCTGAATTCTGGTGATATCACTCAGTCTCTCTCTAAGTGGTATCCCTCACTGTCTGGATCTAATTGCTGCCTCTGTCAGTGTCTCTCACTCTTGCAGCAACTCCAAATCCTGAGCCAATAGAATTGTCCACTCCAGAGAGATACAGCAGCACAGGCCAGGGATGGAGACTGGGATTTTCCAGATATCTGTGGGACACAGTATGATTCTCCCTGTGTAACCCTCACTGCTGCTGTCTAATTTCCTAATCTATCTATCTTTCAGTCTCCTATAGGTACTCAGGAAGTTACTGACTCAGTGGAAGTCCCAGCTGCTGGGTGTTTCGTCCATCACCACATTGAAGATGTTTGGTCAGCCAGAGAGACAAAGTGCAGGGAGATCTGGAGCCTTCAATAAATCCTGCAGTGAGGTAAGATCACTCACAGTGCACAGAGCAAGGAGCAATGAGAGGGGTCCAAACATCGGCTAACAAGACATGACATAGATACCGTGCTGGAGGGGGAGCACAGTACAGACACACCCCAGGCTCAATCACCGCCCCAACTTTAACTTACTTTGTACTGAGTCAGCATCGGGAGTGTCACAGTTATCGATCCAGGTCTGTGCTGTCTTAGTGAGTATCAGTACAACAAAGGGGAAAGCAGGCCTCCCACGAGAGGGTGGGACTGCTGCCTGGGATCTTTCTGTTCTGCGCTCCCTCTCCAACACTGTGTCTATGTCATGTCTCCTTGACCAGTGTCTTCAACAGTGTGTAACCCCTACATCAGTTCCAGTCCCTGTAACCTCCTCCCTTCCCTTTCGTCCCTCTACATATTTGAAATGTACTGCATTCCAGCCTACCATCCCTGTCTCTGTAACTTGCTTCAGTATCTACAACATGCCTTATCTCGGAAGTCTCCTCCTTCAATAACTGGAGACAGAGGCATGCAGCACCAGTCGGTCGAGATCCCCTTTGATAACCGTATTCACTGTCCACTACACCATTAATTTGATCATCCATAAAATTACAAACAATGGCTCCTTTATTCTCAACCAAATCGTTTATGTAGATGATATACATCAGTGGGCCCATCCCTGATCCTTATGGCACACCGCTGGTCACAGGCCTCCAGTCTGAACAACAACCCTCTCCCACCTCCCTCTGTCTCCTAATGTGAAGCCAATTTTCTATCCAGTTGGCGATCTCTCCCTGATCCCATGTGATCTAACCTTACTAACCAGTGTATCATGCTAAACCCTGTCAAAGGCCCTGCTGACATTGGTGTAGACAATATCTGGTCACAACTTCAACGAAAGCAATCAAGTTAGTGAGCCCTGACTTTGTCTGCACAATGCCCTGCTGACGATCTTTGATCAATCTTTGCTTTTCCAAACGAATGTGACTCCTATCTGGCAGAATCACTTTCACAACTTACCCACCACTGACGTTGGGCTAATTGGCCTTAAGTTCCCTGGCTTTCCATTGCAGCCTTTCATAAATAATGGAATAAAACTATATTCTTGCCATAGAGCCATACAGCATGGAAACTGACCCTTCAGTTGGTACCAAACATTACCTAAAACTAAACACATCCCAGCTGCCTGTTGCTGGCCCATATCCCTCTTACCCCTCCCTATTCCTGTACTTAATCAAATGTGTTTTAAACATTGTATTTGTACCCACATTCCCCCCCCCACTTCCTCAGGAAGTTTATTCCACTCTCAAACCACCCTCTGTGTAACAATTAGCCCCCATGTTTTTTTTTTAACATGTCCCTCTTCTCACCCTAAAAATGTGGCCCTTCCACTTGAGACTCCCCCATCCTGAGGAAAAGGTAACTGCCATTAACTCTATCTATATCCCTCATCTTTTTCATAAACTTCCATCAGGCCATCTCTCATCCTCCAGGCTCCAGTGAAAAAAGACTGGCTGGATGGGCTTTTTTTCAAAACTCAAGCCTTCCATACCCAGCCACATCCTGGTAAATCTCTTCTGAACGCCCTGCAGCTTAATAATATCCTCACAATAACTGGGCGACCAGAACTGGACAGAGTATTGCAGAACAGGCCTCACCAGTGTCTGTACAATCTCAACATGACGTCCCAAATCCTCCACTCAATGGACTGAGCAATAGTCAGGCATGCCAAGCACTGTCTTATCCATCCTGTGATGTAAGCTTCAAGATTTATGTACCTGAATCCGGAGGGCCCTCTGCTCTAAAACACTAACCGAGGCCCGAACATTAATTGTATAAGCTCTACTCTTGTTTGTTTTACCAAGTGCACTACCTCGCATTTATTCAGATTGAATTCCATCTACGGTTTCTCAGCCATTTCAGCCATATTATCAAGATCCATTTTAGCAAACCTCCTTCACAGTCCACGATTCCACCCTCCAGTCTTCCAGCACCTCACACTTGGCTGTCAATTGTACAAATACCTTTGCTCAGTGCTCCACAATTTCTTGCCTAGCATCCCACAATGTCCTATGATACACTTAATGAAGTCGTGGGGCTGTCCATACCTTTGTGTTTTAAAACCTCCAGCACCACCTCTTCTATAATGTGCACTCTTTTCAAGTCATAGAGATGGATACCATGGAAGCAGAGCCTTCGGTCCAACTTATCTATGCTGACCAGAAGATCTAAATGCATCCATCCCATTTACCAGCATTTGGCCCAAGTACCTCAAAACACTTGTTATTGATATACCCAACCAGATACCTTTTAAATGTTGTAATTGTATTAGTCTATGTTACTTTCTCTCTCAGCTCATTCCATACACGCATCACCATGTGCATGAAAAAGCTGTCCCTTCAGTCCCTTTGAAATCTTTCCCCTCTAACCTTAAACCTATGCCCTCTAGTTTTGGACTCCCAACCCCTGGGAAAAGACCTTCAATGTTTACCCAATCCATACCCCTCATGTTTATATAAACCTCTGTAAGGTCACCCCTCAGTCTCCGATTCTCCAGTGACAGTAACCCCAGCTTATTCAGCAACAACCCGGGCAATATCTTGTTAATCTTTTCTGAGCACTTTCAGATTTCACAACGTCATTCCTATAGCAGGGTGACTGGAATTGCCGAGAACTCAATTGTGGTCTAACATATTGCTCTTGTTCCCTGAGTTCCCCAGTCTTTCTCCACAGTAAGTTCTGGAGTGAAAACATTGTTTAGGGTCTTAGGAAATATCCAGCACTTCTGCACATCAATTGCCTCATTCATCTTTAAGGGCCCTTATTTTGTCTCGAGTTACTCTATTACGCTTAATATATTTATACAACCACTTTTGGATTCTCCTTATGCTTCTCTGCAGAGGCTATTTCATGTACCCTTTCTGCATTCCTGATTTCCACCCAAAGTGTATTTCTCCAGCCCCTGTGATCCTCGTGGATTCCCTTCATCCAGCTGACATGTTCCCCTTTTCCTTGACCGGACTCTTAACAGACAGCCAGTGTTTCCGAATGCTGTCAGCATTGACCTGCACACAAACAGGAACATGCTGGCACTGAACGCTCAATTTATCTCACTTTTAATATATTCTCACTTGCCAGATTTCACTTTCCCTGTAAATGGACTCTCCAATCACCTTTTCAAAGTTCCTTGGCTGATACGATCAATATTAGTCTGGCCCCATTTTACAATTTGAACTTGTGGACCAGGCCTGTCCTTTTCCATAGCCATTTTCAAACTCATACAACTGCCTCAGTCCCTTTCCCTACCTTGTTTCCCAAGTGGAGGTCAGGTTTTGCCCATTTCTCTTTTCAGTCCATTTACATATTGATTGGGAGTTTTCTGGAACGCAATTACCAAATTCCTCCCTTGCAAATGCTGAACACTGGCAGTCCCAGTCTCAGTTTGGAAAGTTTAAAAACCCCTGCCATAACAACCCTATTATTGTGATCGATATTTGAGATCTCCTGACATATTTGTTCCTCAGTCTGCCACGGATTATTCGGGGTCAATAGGACAATCGTGTCAGAGTGATGACCCATTCTTAATTCTCAGTTCCACTAACATAGCTTCACTGGGCGATCCCACAGGAATATCCTCTCTAAGTACTGCTGTGATGATTCATGCAATCAAAACCCACCACCACGCATCCTCTCTTGCCTCCCCTTCCTGTAGCATCTCTACCTTGAAACAATGAGCTGCCAGTCCTGCCCCTCCCTCAGCTGTGTTTCTGTAATAACTATAATATCCCAGTCCCATGTCCCAATCCATGTCCTGAGTTCATCTTCCTTAGCTGTCAGGCCCCTTGCAATGAAATAAATGCAGTTTAATCATCGGTTTTCCACTATTCCCTGCTATGTTCTTGCCTGCCTTGTCTGTTGAAATTGCTGTCTTTAACTTGTGCACCAACCTCAATCTTCTTTCTGACCTTATGACTGTTTACGGTCCAACACCCTGCCAGATTGGATTATATCCTCTCAAGCAGCTCTCACAATTCGCCCCACCAGGATATGGGTCCCCCTCCTGCTCCCAGTTCAGGTGCCTTCCCCACCCAGTCCACCTGTTCTGACACCTTTAGGGATATTTGGTCAGGTCCCTGCGTTCCTCAGTAGTCGGCAAGAACCAACCATTCATTATGTCTGCCCTTTGCTTATCATACCTCCCACAGGGTATGACCTCACATTGATCAGAACTAAACTCTGCTCAGATTATCATCTGATCGTCATCAGACTGTAACGAGAGACCATCCCCTTCACTGAGAACATCTTCATCTTTCATGTCGACTGCAAACCTATGAATGATAACTTTTGCTTTCACATCGAAGTTATTATTCAATAGATTAACCAGTGCTGGTTCCTGCACAGATCCCTGTGGTACACCCGCTGGTGAAAGAATTTCAAACACGAAGAGGTTTATCCACGAATTTTGTATCCAATTTACCAACTTGCCTTGAATCCCAGTGGCTCTTCCCTTTCGGACCAGCCTTCCATGTGGGACCTTGTCAAAGGCCTTATTCAGGTCCATGTAAACCACATCATCTGCACTGCCCTCATCAATATTTTGAGAGATCATTTAAAAAAAAACGCAACTGAATTCCTCAGACAGTATCTTCCTCTGCCAAATCCGCGATGACTCAGCCAAGTTGATCCCTGCCTTTTCAAGTGTTTATTCATCCTCAGAATTGTTCCCAGAAATGTCCCTCCCCCTGTTGTCAGACTATCTGCTCTGTAATTACCTGGCCTATTCTTGCTGCCCTTCTTGAACAAAGGAACCACCTTAGCGATCCTCCAGTCATTCAGCACTTCACCTGTGGCCAGCAAAGTATTAAATATATACACCTGTGCCCCAGCAATCTCCTCCCTTACCTCCCATAGCAGCCTGGGATATATTTCTTTGGGCTTTGGGGATTTCCCCACCTTTATGCCTGTGAAGACATTTAATACTTGCTCCTTATTGATCTTAACATGTTGTAGAAACTCACCATCCCAACTGAAATCCCCGGCTACAATGTCTTTCTCCTGTGTGAATACGATGGGAAGTATTCATTGGAGACCTCACCTACTTCCTCTGGCTCCATGCACAGATTATCCCTTTGGTTTCTAACAGGCACAACTATTTAACTAGTAATCTTCTTCCTCGAACTGTATTGATAAAATACCTTGTGGCCTTTTCTTAACGGTATCTCCCAAGGGTATTTCAAGCCCATTCTTTGCTCCTCATTTTTAAGGACCCCTTGCACTCTCTATACTTTTGAAGTGCTTCGCCTGTTTTCATTGCACTGTACTTACTTTATCCAGGTCACGATATCGCGTGACCAGTATTCACTGCAGTTACTGCCGTTGTCTTTCACTCTTCTCTTCTGGGAGCACACTGGCCCAGAATTCTCCCTGTATCACTTTAACCTTCTTCCTTAATCCGAATATGAACCCAACTGTAAATAGTTCCTCCCAGTCTGTGTTTGCCAGATCCTGTCCCGTGATAATGATAATGCTCAGTGACAGTAATATTCTAATGATTAGGGGGCTTCTCCAAATTTTGGCACCTTCACTTCTGCACTCTCCTTATCTCTTTCCAAAATGACTTTGACACTTAGTGTTGTGTCCACTATCCCAAAAACCCTACAAAAATCCTTATCCTTCTGTCTATCATCCTGTCCAGCATCTACAACCTACTCTGTCGGTAACACCCAGCCCTTACTGATCTACCCTCCAGCCTCTCCAGCACATGATATCACTGCAAACTTCTCCGGTCCCCACAGCACTTCTCCATCCTTTCATACAGCACCTCATTACCTCGAACTATTCAGAGAGTACGGAGGCATGGGATACAGGGAAACCTATCTGTCTGGATACAGAATTCCTGGCCTCTAGAAGACAGAGGACGATGATAGATACAAAACCTTCAGCCTGGAGTTCAGTGACCAGTCGTGTTCTGCAGGGATCAGTTCCCGGAACCATGCTCTTTGTGATTTTTATAAATGACTTGGATGTGGGAGTGGAAGATTGGGTTAGTAAGTTTGCCAATGACACAAAGATTGTTGGAGTGGTGGGTAGTGTGGAGATCTGTTGCTGGTTGCAACGGGGTATTGACATGATGGGGAGCTAGGCTGAGAGGTGGCAGAAAGAGTTCAACCTGGAAAAGTGTGAAGTGATTCGTTTTGGAAGGCGTTACTTGAATTTGGAATATTGGGTTAAAAGTAGGATTCTTGGCAGTGTGGAGTAACAGTTGGATGTTTGGTTCCATGTCCATAGATCCCTCAAAGTTGCTACCCAAGCTGATAGGGTTGTTAAGAAGGAATACGTTGTGTTGGCTTTCATTAGCTGAGGGATTGAGTTTCAGAGCCGTGAGGCTATGCTGCAGTTCTATGGAGCTCTGCTTAGACCACACTTAGATATTATATTCAGTTTTGATTCTCTCATTACAGGAAGGATGTGAAAGCTTAAGAGATGGTAAAGAGAAGATTTATAAGGATGCTGCCTGGACTGAAGAATATGTCTTATGAAGAAAGGTTGAGGGAGGTAAGGCTTTCCTCATTGGAGTGAAGAAGGATGAGGGACGTCTTGATCGAGGAGAACAAGATAATAAGAGGTGCAGACACAGTGAACAGTGATTTTTTCCCCCATGGCAGAAATGTCTATCAGAAGGGAGTATAATATTAAGGTGACTGGAAGAAGGTTAAGGGGAGATTTCAGAGTTTGGTTCTCCACAGAGTGGTGGGTGTGTCGAATGTACTGCAGTGGTGGTAGTAGTTAGGTGCGTTAAGGGCATTTAATAAGAGTCTTGGAAAGGCACATGGATGATAGTGCAAAATGAAATGTATGTAGGTTTGATCTTAGAGGAGGATAAAAGGTCGGCAGAACATTGAGGGCCCAAGGGCCTTATACTGTACTGTTTTATGTTCTACGTTCCGTATGGAAAACTGGGTAATATGTTCTGATCAAAGTAAAAGGATACGGCATCCAGGAGGAGCTAGTCAACTGGATATACAATTTACCACATGGTAGGAGACAGAGGGTCATTGGAGACATTTTGTTTTTCTGACTGGGGGTGTTTGTCATTTGGATAATTGATTTGGCTGAGAATATTACTTTCCTGGTAAATACGTTTGTAGGTGGCACTAAGATTAGTGATATACTGGACAGTGAAGAAGGTTAACTATGATAAAACAGGATGAACAGTACTGCTGGGATAGTGGGCTGAAGAATAGCAGATGGAGTTTAATTAAATAATGTGAAGTGTTCTATTTTGGTAAACCAAGCCATGGCGGGACTTGTACAGTTAATGTTCGGGCCCTGGGTAGTGTTGTCAGTCAGCGAGCCAGAGATGCAGGTACACAGCTCTTTGAAAGTGGTGTCTCAGGGAGACAGGTTGGTGAAGCAGGTGTTTGGGATGGTTACCTTCATTGGTCACAGCATTGAGAGTAGGAGTTGGGATGTCATGTTGTGGTGGACACTGGTGAGGTCACCATAAAAGCATTGTTGATCAGTAGGAGAAATACATCTGGTTCACTTACATCCTTTAGGGAAGGACATCTGACATTCTAACCTGGTCTGGCTGTCATGTTACTCCAGACCCACAGCAATATGGTTGATTCGGAGCTGCCCTCTGGGTAATTAGCATTGGGGCAAAGAATGCTGGTTCTGGTAGTGACACCCACATCCCATGAATGAATAAGTTAAATACATATGTCCCTCCATTCCTCTGTGAACCCCTCCAGCTGCAACAATCCGTACTGGCTTTGTAACACCATTCAGGCCCTGACCACTCTCTGTAACACTCTCACCACCTCCAGCACCTTCACCTCTCCCTGTTCCTGACGTGTCATCAAACCCTGACAATGATTTCCCTTCTCACTGCCCCCCTCCTGCAAGCAAACAGTTCACAATCCCTCTAACACTTACTGCCTAAACACTCTCTCACTTTAGAATTGTTAGTACTTTTTGGTGATCTTCTAAGCCTGATAATCTAATAAGATCCATTTGTCCTGAGTGAGGGACAGCAGGAAATTTCTTGCTGAGATTTTGACTGTTTCAATGGAATGTCCTTTTGTTGAGTGTTTTACATCATTCTTCAAGTGTTTTCAACTGTTTGCTTACAGACACACATTCTAGTCTGTTCATCCTGTTCACCCTTGGTCAGTTCTCCTCTCAAACCCATGTAAATGGGCTATTTTGTTTCACATTGTGTCTTGTCCATTCTGTGATTCATGTTAAAGCTTTAGAATTAATTAAATTTCACTTTATCCCAGTTTCCCAGAGGATCTCCCTGTGTGCCATTACTCATTCACTCAGCTTCATCAGACAACAGTCGCTCTGAGATAGCTGCGTCCCTCGCCAGTTGCACAATGTGATATTCAAAGAAACACTGATGGGAAAAAAAAGTTCTCCTCTTCGAATATCACTCTTGTCAGTGTGATTGTGCTAGATTATGCGAATATTGAAGTTTCCCAAAATTATCTCAATGCCTTTGTTAAAAATTCCAATGAGTTCCTGTTTAATGCAATGATGAGCAAGGAAATCCTGTTCGGTGGCTAAAACTGTTCTGCTGCTTGTGACCTTGGCAAGTAGTAGCCAGAATTTACATTCAGACAGATTCTACTTCATGATCTGTGGCCAAATACTTTCTCTGTAATGCCTTTGTTACCCATGTCTGTCAGCGTTACCCAACCGTCCTTTCCCATTCTGCCTTAGACCCCGCAAGATTGTGAACCATTGAATATTTATGTTCCACCTTTTGTTCGTCCTGTAACCATGTCTCTCTAGTGTCTAAATCCCATTTATCTCTGTGTCACAAATCCATCTACCTTATTGAAAATACTTTGTCCATTCCAAAATAAAACATAATTTACTCTTTCCCATAATCTCCTGTCACAAACCTGATGTACAGTTTTAGTTAAAGTTTTTCCATCCTGTTCCTGTCTGCTTGACTTCAGTCACATTCCCATGCTGTTCTGATGCTTCACTTTTTATCTTTGGATTTGGAAAGCTCCTTTCACTTGAACCCTGTCCCTGCATCCTCTCTATCAATTTAAAGCTCTGTCCATAAACCTGCCAACATAATTACCAATACTCCGTTCTCATCATGGTTCCACTGGATCCCAGTGCAATGGGATTGTTTTTATTTACTTGTGGGATATGGGTGTCTCTGGCTGCCCAGCCTGAGCTGCCTTTGAGTTGAGTAACTTGCTCGGCCATTTCAGAGGTAAATTGAGAGACAAACACTTTACTGTGGGTATGTCGTGCAGACCACGTGAGGATAGGCAGATGTTCTTCTCTTAAGGACCAGTGTCTTTTTGATGAACAAAGATTATTTTGGACATCAGCAATGGTTTCATACTTATTCATGAATTTGTAATTGCAAGTTGTTTTTAATTATTGATTTAAACTTCCCCCATTTCTGTTGGTGGGATTCAAACCTGTCTCCCCTGACCATTAGCTGAGGTTTGGGATACATGCTCTAGCAATAATACCACTCGGCCATCACTTCACCTGCTCACAGGTTGCTCATTCCTGATCGTTTATGCCAGTGCATACTGAAGCAAAACCCGTTCTTCCTACACAATTATTTGATTCTGACATCTTCAAGCAGTCTGGTGATATCACTCAGTCTCTCTCCACGTGGTATCCCTCACTGTGGGGGTCTAACTGCTGCCGCTGTCAGTGTCTCTCACTCTTGCAGCTACTCCAGATCCTCAGCCAACAGAATTCTCCACTCCAGAGAGATGAGGCAGAACAGGCCAAGGATGCAGACTGGGATTTTCCAGATCTCTGTGTGACTTAGTGCCATTCTGTATGTGTAACCCTCAGTTCATCCGTCTAACATCCCATTCTGTCTATTTCTCTGTCTCCAGTAGGTTCATGACTAAATAGACTTCCCATCTGCTGGGTGTCTCGTCCATCACCACATTGAATATAGTTGGTCAGCCAGAAAGACAAAGGGAAGGGAGATCTGGAGTCTTCAATAAATCCTGCATGAGGTAAGATCACTCACAGCGCACAGAGCAGAGAGCAAGAGTGGGCTCCAAACATCAGCTAACAAGACATGACATAGATACAGTGCTGGAGGGGGAGCACAGTACACACACCCCTCAGGCTCAATCCCCACCCCTACTGTAAGTTCTGTTGTACTAAGACTCATTACTCTGCAACACTGTATCTGTGGCATGTCTTGTGCACCAGTGTCTTCAATAATTTGTAACTCCTATAACAGTTCCTGTCTCTGTAACCTCCTCACTTCCCGATAGCCCCTCCACATATTTGAAATGTACTGCATTCCAGACTACAATCACTATCACTGTGACTTGCTACAGTGTCTATCACATGCCTTATCTCCTCCTCCAATAACTGGAGACAGAGCCATGCAGCATAAAAGGGTTCCTTGGATCCAACTAGTCCATGCTGACCAGAGTCCCTGAACAAGTCATGTTTCCCTGCACTTGACCCATATCCCTTCAAACCTTCTCCTCTCCATGTACCTGCCCAAATGTTTTTTACATGTTGTTATTGTACTTTTCTCTACCACTTCCCCTGGGAACCCATTCCATGCCTGCACCATCCTCTGTGTGAAAAATGTTCTCCTCCAATCCCATCTAAGTCTTTCCTCTCCCATCTCATATTTATGCCCTCTAGAACACAGATCATGACAGTGCAGTACTGGCCTTTCAGCTCTCGATGTTGCACTGACCTGTGGAAATAATCTGAAGCCCAAGTAACTAACACTAGTCCATTCTTGTCCATATGCCTATCCAATGACCATTTAAATGCCCTTAAAGTTGACGAGTCTACCACTGTTGCCGGCAATGCATTCCATGGCCCGACTACTCTGAGTAAAGAACCTACCTCTGGCATCTGTCCCATATCTATTTATTAGTATTAGTATCTACCTCAATTTACTGTCTCCCCTCGCATTAGGCATCGCGATCCAAGACAAAAGGCTCTCACTGTCCAACTCATCTAACTCTGTTTATGTTATATGTCTCAATTAATAGGCCTCAAATGTCTTCTCACGACCAGAAACAGATTCAAGTCTCTCAGCATTACTCATAAGTCCTTCACTCCAGACTCGGTAAAATCTTAGTAAGTCTCCTCTGAACCCTATCCAAATCTTCAACATCCTTCCTGTAATGCGTTGGTCTGAACCATAGTCAAAACTATGACTATGAACCATAGTCAAAATTTGAGCGGGAGCAGCGTCGAAGTAAAAGCGAACCCGGGAGACTACAGCAAAGGTAAGACAGTTCGTTTTAAAATTGCTTACCTGTAGCGGGCAGCGGTGTGTTTTTTTTTTCTCTCTCTCTCTCCACAGAAAGAGCGGGAGCTGCAGAGGAAGTGACGGCGAGCAGAGGGGCAGCCGGGAAGGAAAAGTGAGTATATAAGTCTGGAAGGATCTAAAGAAAGGGAATTCATGGAATGCTTACAGGATGGCTTTTTGGAACAGCTTGTCATGGAGCCCACAAGAGAGCAGGCTATTCTGGACCTCGTGCTTTGCAATGAACCAGACTCTATAAAAGATCTTAAAGTAAGGGAACCATTAGGAAGTAGCGACCATAATATGGTAGAGTTCAGTCTGGAGTTTGAAAGGGAGAAGGCAAAATCTGATGTAATGGTGTTACAGTTGAATAAAGGTAATTATGAAGGCATGAGAGAGGAACTGACTAAAATAGACTGGAAGAAGAGGCTAACCGAAAAGACACTAGAGCAAAAATGGCAGGAGTTTGTAGGTGTAATTGAGGACACTACAGAGGTTCATTCCCAAGAAAAGAAAGATTAACCGGGGAGGGATTAGACAACCTTGGCTGACAAAGGAAGTCAGGAAATGTATTAAAGAAAAAGAGAGATCCTATAAAGTGGCTAAGAACAGTGGGAAATCAGAAGATTGGGAAGGATACAAAAGCCAACAGAGGATAACAAAGAGTGTAATAAGAAATGAGAGGATCAAATATGAAGGTAGGCTAGCCAGTAATATTAGAAATAATCGTAAAAGTTTCTTTCAGTACATAAGAAACAAACGACAGGCAAAAGTAGACATTGGGACACTTCAAACTGATGCAGGGAGCCTAGTGATGGGAGATAAGGAAATAGCAGGAGAACTTAACAAGTACTTTGCGTCAGTTTTCACAGTGGAAGACCTGAGTAATATCCCAAAAATTAAAGGGTGTCACGGGGCTGAGTTGAGTATGTTGCCATTACGAAAGAGATAGTGCTAGAAAAGTTAAAAAGTCTTAAAATTGATAAATCTCCTGGCCCCGATGGGATACACCCTAGAGTTCTGAGAGAGGTTGCTGAGGAAATAGCAGAGGCATTGGTTAAGATCTTTCAAGAGTCACTGGAGTCAGGAAAGGTCCCGGATGATTGGAAGATGGCTGTAGTAACCCCCTTGTTCAAGAAAGGATCAAGGCAAAAGATGGAAAACTATAGGCCAATTAACTTAACCTCGGTTGTTGGTAAAATTCTAGAATCCATCATTAAGAATGAGGTTTCTAAATTCTTGGAAGAGCAGAGTCTGATTAGAACAAGTCAACATGGATTTAGTAAAGGGAGGTCATGCCTGACAAACCTGTTGGAATTTTTTGAAGAGGTAACAAGTACGTTAGACCAGGGAAACCCAGTGGATGTGGTCTATCTGGACTTTCAAAAGGCCTTTGATAAGGTGCCACACGAGAGGCTGCTGAGCAAGGTGAGGGCCCATGGTGTTCGAGGTGAGCTGCTGGGATGGATTGAGGATTGGCTATCTAACAGAAGGCAGAGAGTTGGGATAAAAGGTTCTTTTTCAGAATGGCAGGCGGTGACGAGCGGTGTCCCGCAGGGTTCGGTTCTGGGGCCACAGCTGTTCGCATTATATATTAATGATTTGGATGAGGGAACCGGGGGCATTCTAGCGAAGTTTGCCGATGATACGAAGTTAGGTGGACAGGCAGGTAGTACTGAGGAAGTGGGGAGGCTACAGAAGGATCTAGACAGGTTGGGAGAGTGGTCCAGGAAATGGCTGATGGAATTTAACGTGAGCAAGTGCGAGGTCTTGCACTTTGGCAAAAAGAATAAAAGCATGGTCTACTTTCTAAATGGTGAGAAAATTATTAAAGCCAAAGCATAAAGGGATCTGGGAGTGCTAGTCGAGGTTTCTCTAAAGGTAAACATGCAGGTTGAGTCTGTGATTAAGAAAGCGAATGCAATGTTGTCTCTTATCTCAAGAGGGTTGGAATATAAAAGCAGAGATGTACTACTAAGAATTTATAAAGCTCTGGTTAGGCCCCATTTGGAGTACTGTGTCCAGTTCTGGTCCCCACACCTCAGGAAGGACATACTGGCTCTGGAACGTGTCCAGTGGAGATTCACACGGATGATCCCTGGAATGACAGGTCTAGCATATGAGGAACGGCTGAGGATACTGGGATTGTATTCATTGGAGTTTAGAAGATTAAGGGGAGATCTAATAGAGACGTACAAAATAATACATGGCTTTGAAAAGGTGGATGCTAGAAAATTGTTTCTGTTAGGCGAGGAGACTAGGACCCGTGGACACAGCCTTAGAATTTGAGGGGGTCATTTCAGAACAGAAATGGGGAGACATTTCTTCAGCCAGAGAGTGGTGGGCCTGTGGAATTCATTGCCACGGAGTGCAGTGGAAGCCGGGACGCTAAATGTCTTCAAGGCCGAGATTGATAGGTTCTTGTTGTCTAGAGGAATTAAGGGCTACGGGGAGAATGCTGGTAAGTGGAGCTGAAATGCGCATCAGCCATGATTGAATGGCGGAGTGGACTCGATGGGCCGAATGGCCTTACTTCCACTCCTATGTCTTATGGTCTAACTCCAAATGCGGCCGCACCAGAGTTTTGAACAGCTGCAGCATTATCTCATGGTTCTGACAGTCAATCCCTGTACCAATAAAAGCTCACACGCTGAATGCCTTCTTAATAACTCTTTCAACCTGGGTGGCGACTTTCAATGAATCCATGTCCATAGACACACTGATCTCTCTGTTGATCTGCATTACCAATATCTGCTTTACCCACATCCACCTGTTAGGTCACCTTCTCAAATACGTCAATAAGGTTTGTGAGGCATGACCTACCCTTCACAAAACCGTGCTGACTATCCCTCATCAACGTATTCACCTCCAGATGATTATAAATCCTAGCCTCTTTTACAAGCCTTTCCAACACTTTACCCAGAATCGGAGTAAGGCTCACAGGTCTATCATTACCCAGGGTTGTCTCTACTTCCCTTCTTGGTCAAGGGGTCAACATTTGCTATCCTCCGGCCATCTGGCCCTATTCTTGTACACAATGATGGCATAAAGATCAAAGCCAAAGGCTCGGCAATCTCCTTCCTGGCTTACCAGAGAATCCAAGGATCAATCCTATCTAGCGCAAGGGACTTACCAATTTTAACACTTTCCAGAATTGCTAACACCTTCTCCTTCTGCAGTTCAATCCCATCTAGTTATGGACCCCACTACCCTGGGGTAAAGACGTTGGCTAATCAACTTTCCTGTACCCATCATGGTTTTCTAAACCTTGATAAGGTCACCCCTCAGCCACCTACACCCAATGGAAATGCGAAAGACAATGATATAAATATCCCTGCTCATGTCCCTGCCACTACGCTGTCACAATGTTCTGGGATACACTTGTTTAGGACCTAGGGTTTTCTCTCCCTTTGTGTTCTAAGACCTCCAGTGCCACCTCTTCTGTAATAGGGACTCTTTACAAGCCATCACTGTTTCTTTCCTTTGTTTCCTAGTTTTTGTTCACAGTACGTTCTGACATGAAATGCTCATTTTGGCTCTTGCCCATCTCCTGTGGTTCCACACATTGATGGCCTCACTGATCTTTGAGGGGCCCTAGTGTCTCTCCAGTTGCTTTTTTGTACTTTTGTGCTGTAGAAAACCCGTTGCATTCTCCTTTACCTTATCTGCCAAAACTATCTCATCCCCCCCACCCCCATGTTACTTTCCAGCTTATCCATCCTCTCTGTTTCTGTCACACCCTCCAGTATCAGTAACATCTTCATCAATCCTTGCAGCATTTACAGTTTCAGAAAATGCTTCCTAAATCAGGATGATCAGAATTCTATGCAGTACTCCAAAGCTGTGCTGACTATCCCTAATCAATCCTTGTCTTTGGAATGCATATAACTCCTGTCCTGCGGACTTGCTTCCAACAATGTATGCACCACTAACATCAAGCCAATTGGTGTTGATGTCCCTTGGATTTCCCTCGGAGCCTTTCCTAAGCACTGGCACAACATTAGCCCCCCTCCTGGCTCCTTGGAGACACTGATAACTTCCGGCTATCAGTGATAGAAAAATCTCTTTTTGGGACTCCGCAATTTCTTCCTGAGCTTCTCACAATATCCTGAAATATACTGCATTAGTTCCCAAGGACTTGTCTCCCTTATATGCATTTTAATACCTCTAGTACCTCCTGTTATCTGGAGTCTTTTGAAGACATCACATTTTTCCCCCTGACTTCACCAGTCTTCCTCCACAGTAAGTTCAAACGTGACATTTTCGTTTAGTATTTCACCCATCTCCTGTGGCTGGCTCCATTCATCTTCAAGGAGCCGTATTCTCCCCCTAGTTCATCTTGTGTTGTTAATATAATTGTAGAATCTCTTTGGATTTTCCTCAGCCTCATTTGCCAAAGCTTTCTCAGGTCCCCTTTGGGCCCTCGTGATTTCCCTCTTAAATGTATTACTCCACCCGCAATGTTCTTCAATGAATTCCCTTAATCCAGCTGGCTATATGTGACATGTGCCCCCTTTTGTTGACCAAAGCCTAAATCCCCCCCCCCCCTTATCCAATGTTTCCTACTTGTGTCAGCATTGTCATTCACACTAACAGGAATATGCTGGCCCTGACCTTTCATTTTATCTCTCTTTTGAAAGTTTCCCACCTGCCTGACGTCCCTTTACCTGCAAATATCCTCCACAATCAATTGTTAAAAGCTCTTGAAGCAAGGCCAGTTTTGATCTTTAACTTGTGGACCAGGCTTATCCTTTTCCATCGCTATTTTCAAACTAATAGAATCGTGAGAACTTTGCGAAAGTGTTGCCCCACTAATGACTCAGTCCCTTTCCTTTCCTTGTTTCCCAAGGGGAGGTCAGGTTTTACCCCTTTCTGCAGTCTGACCATTTACATTCTGAGTGAGACAGTTTTCTTAAATATGACTAACAAATTCTTCGCTCCCAAGCTCTGAACACTCTAGCAGTCCGAGTCTTGGTTTGGAAAGTTAAACTCCCCGACCATTACAATCCGATCGTTCTTACAGATCTCTGAGATCTCCCGACATATTTGCTGCTCAAATTCCCACTGACTGTTGGGGGCCTGTAGTACAGTCATATCAAACTGATAACCCATTCTCATTTCTCAGTTGCACCATTATGGCTTCACTGGGCGTTCTCTGGAATATCCTCTCGAAGTCCTGCTGTAATGTTTTCATTGATCAAAAACTCCACTCCCCCTTCTCTCTCACCACCTGTTCTCTCCATCCTGTAGAATCTGTACCCTGGAACATTGAGCTCCCAGTCCTGCCCCTCCCTCAGCTGTGATTCTGTCATACCATGGAACCCCGGTCCCATGTTCCCGTCCATGCACTGAGTTCATCTGCCTTAACTGTTAGGCTTTTTACTTTCGAATAAATGCACTTTAATTAATCAGTTTTCCCTCTATTTAAATTCCTGTCTTGAAATTCTGTCCCAGCCTCAACCTTCAGACTGTAGCCTGAGACCATCTCCCTCACTGTGGACAACACCCTCACCTTCACGTCAGCTGCAAACTTACTAATGATACCTTCTGCTTTCACATCCAACTCATAAATGCATATAATACTGTACAAAATAATGAGAGGAATGCATAGAGTAAATAGCCAGAGACCTTTTTCCCCAGGGCAGGATTGACTGTTACGAGAAGTCATACTTTGAAGATATTAGGAGGAAGGTATAATGGAGACATCAGTGGTAGGTTCTTTACGCAGAGAGTTGTGAATGCATGGAATGCGTTGCCAGCAGTGCTGGTGGAAACGAAGTCATTGGGGACATTTAAGCGACTGCTGGACATGCACATGGATAGCAGTGAGTTGAGGGGTCCGTAGGTTAAGTTACTATATTTTACATTAGGATTAAATCTCAGCACAACTTCGTGGGCCTATGGGCCTGTTCTGTGCCGTACTTTTCGATGTTCTATTTTCTATAATAAACAGCAATGGTTGCTGCACAGATCCCTGTGGTACACCCGCTGGTGAAAGTATTTCAAACACAAAACTTACCCTCCACCGTTGTGGATCCAGGTTGCCAAATTGCCTTGGATCCCATTGGTCTGTTAGGCCTGCGTTCCATGAGGGACTTTGTCAAGCTCCTTAATGAACTCCATGTAACCTACATCTTCTGCACTGCCCTCATCTAATCCTCAATCGTAATTTCAAACAAAAATCTCAGCTGAATTTGGGACAGGATCTTTCTCTATCAAATTCGTGATGAGTATCCATAATCGATCTCTGCCTTTCCAAATGTTGATTCATTCTGTCAATCAGTATTGTTTCCAATGATTTCCCTGCCCCTGCCGTCAGACTATCTGCTCTGTAATTACCTGGCCTATCCCTGCTGCCCTTCTTGAATAAAGGAACCACATTTTCGATTCTCCAGTCATTCAGCACTTCACCTGTGGCCAACAAAGTATTAAACATATCCATCAGGGCCCCAGCAATCTCCTTCCTTACCTCCCATAGCAGGCTGGAATACATTTCATTGGGCACTGGGGATTCCTCCAACTTTATGCATGTGAAAAAATGGAACACTTCCGCCTTATTGATCTTAACATGTTCGAGAAACTTGCCATCCCAACTGAAATCCCCGGGTACAATGCCTTTCTCCTGTGTTAATACAGATGGGAAGTATTCATTGAAGACCTCACCTACTTCCTCTGGCTCCATGCACAGATTGGTCTTTTAGTTTCTAACACTTCCCTCAGTAATTTTCCTATTCTTACTATACTGCTAAAATACATTCATTTTTCTGGAGCCCAACTTGCACTCCCTATACTTTTGAATGGCTTCACCTGTGTTTATTGCACTGTATTTTCTTTATCAAACTCACGATATCACTTGATTAGTATTTGCTGGACTTGCTGCCTTTACTATTCCCTCGTCAGGAACACACTGGCCCTGAACACTCACTGCATTGCTTTAACGTACTCTCACTTTCCAAATATAGACCCAACTGCAGACAGTCCTCCCAATCTCTGTTTGTCAGATCCTCTCTATTGATAGTGATACTGATAGGAGGTTCAGTTGTGAGGGGGACAGACAGGAGGTTGTGTGGCTGCAGAAGAGACCCCAGGATGGTGTGCTGCCTCCCTGGTATGAGGGTCAAGGATGTCTCTGAGCAGTTACAGAACATTCTGAAGTGGCAGGATAAATATTCAGAGGTTAATGTTCACATCGGTCCACATGACACAGTTAGTCAAAGGGATAGTCTCCTGTGAAATACGTACAGGGAGTGCGGAAAGAAGTTAAAAAGCAATACCTCAAGGGTTGTGATCTCCAGAATACTCCCAGTGCCACATGCCAATAAGGGTAGAAATAGAAAGATTGGCTAGATGGATACGTGGCTGAGGAGCTGGTGGAGGGGGCAGGGTTTTCAGTTCTTGGATCATTGGGATCTCTTCTGGGGTAGAGGTGACCTGAAAAAGGGGAGCAGGTTAGACTTGAACCAGAGGTGCACCAGTATCCATGGGGGGAGATTTGTTTGTCTTACCCCAGAGGGTTTAAACTAGTTTGGCAGGGTTTTGGATTCTAAGTAAGAGACGGCCCATTGATCAGTCAAGGGAAAAATGCATCAGCCATCGAGAGCATGTTTTCTATCCAGGATATCTAGGGGCACAGTAAAGGGGGGGAAAAGACTTCTGGTTTAAAGGACATTTATTTTGAGACATGAGACCTGACAGGTAAGGCAGACGAGATCAGAGCATGGATTGGCTCTGGGGACTAGGATATTATAACCATAACAGAAACATCGCTGGGAGAAGGCCAGGACTGGCAACTCAGTGTTCCAGGACACGGAAGCTTCGGGCGTGATCGAAGGGCAAGTAAGTGAGGAGGGGGAGTTGTACCTTTTGGTAAGGGAGGACATAACAACAGTGCTGAGAGAGGATACTCTTTCGGGGTGATCAAATGAGGTCATATGGTTAGAATTTAGAATCAAAAAGGGGATAGTCAGTCTGCTGGGATTGTGTTCTGGACCCACAAATAGCCAGCGGGTACTAGAGGAGAAAATGTGTAGAGAGATTGCAGGTACCTATAGAAATAATAGAATAGTATTGGTTGGAGATTTTACCTTCCCCTGGATTGCTTGGACCACCCGGAGTGTAAAAAGTCCTGTATGGGGTGGAATTTGTCAAATGTGTCCAAGAAAGTTTCCTCGATCAAAATGGAGAGGGCCCCATTCTACTCAGGCAGCTGAAAACGAGCCCTCCCCTCAGAAAAAGAGTTCAGTCATTTACTGAAGTGTCAGTCGGAGAGCACTTTGGGTCCAATGACCACAACTGTCCTCGTTTTAACATAGTTATGGAAAAAGATCAGGCAGGTCCACAGATTAAGGTCTTAATCTGCAGCAGGGCCAATTTTGGGGCTATTTGGCAGATTGAGCAGAGGTCGATTGGGTGAATTAAAAATCACACAACACCAGGTTATAGTCAAACAGGTTTAATTCAAAGCACCAGCTTTCGAAATCCAGGTGATCATTCTGAAAGATGAAAACTTCAACTAAATATGTTTGGTATTACATTCCATGACACTGCAATTCTGTTGCTATAAATTCTGTGCCTGATTATTGTGCTCCACAACCACCTGCTGAAGGAGCAGCGCGATGAAACCCAGTGCCTCCAAATAAACCCGCTGGACTGTAAGCTGGGGTTGGGTGGTTTTTAACGTTGTCCATCCCAGTCCAACACCGGCTCCTCCACATCATGCTACTGTCAACTGGGTGAGTCTGTTTGAAGGAAATGGAATGACTGGCAAATGGGAGGATTTTAAAAGTGTGATCTCTGTTAGAGTGACGGGAAAAGCTGGCAGGTTTAGGGATCCATGGCTGATGGGGGATATTGAGGCTCTGTTCAAGAAAAAGAAGGCGGCACACATTGTCTTTGATGTTTCCGTATCTACGTAACCTCTTCCAGTCCTAAAGACCCGATCACTCGGTGGAGACACAACAACCCCCTCAGGTCCCTGCAGCCCTCCCGATCTGTCGAACCCACTGAAAGCCTGTGACTCTCGCGAACCAGTTCGGACAAGACTCACTGTCTGTGTAACATCATCCCATCGCTAACACCCACCTTTTCAATGTAAGCCCCTCCTGTATCTCCATCCATTTACTCATCTCTACAACCTTCTCCAGCATTTACGCCCCTACTTGTGTAAATGTCACCCTCCCCTACAACCCTTCCCACTTTGACCATTCTGGAGGAGGTTACTAATGTTCCCTAATCTGTGAAACTGTCTCCAACCAAAATTACTGCCCTCTGGAAAATCTGTCAGACTCCACACTCTTCATATCTAAATAATCTGCAAAGTTAAACGTCCTATATCTGTAAACATCTTCAGTCACGACTACCCTCCATATCTCTGTTTGGTCCTCCAGTTTATACAATCCACTTTATCTCTGTAATCTCCTCCATTCACCGAAAATCCTCCCTGTCTGTGTAAACCGCTCCATCCTACTAACATCCTTCTCCCTGTAAACTGCTCCATCCCTCCCAACCTCTCCATCTTCATGAACACATGTAGACAGTACAGCTCTCCACATTTCTGTAACATCCTGGGGCTCTATGTGCTCCCTGTGAAACCACCTCCACTCCCCACAACCCTCCCAGTCTGGGTCGTCTTCTCCAGATCAGATTATTGCTGTCTCTGTTACCTCCGACAATCCTAGTAAACCCTTCCTAATGTGTCTATTCATTCAGATCCCATCCTCTCCAGCCTCCTGAAACCTCTTTCTGCCATCGTAACTCTCCCTATTTAAAACAAGGAACAGTACAGCACAGTACAAGCCCTTCAGCCCTCAGTGTTGTGCCAATCTTTTATCCTACTCTAAGATCAATTTAACCTGCAGACCATTGAAAGAACAAAGAAAATCACAGCACAGGAACAGGCTCTTCAGCCCACTAAGACTCCGCTGATCCAGATTCTCTGTCTAAACCCTTCACCTATTTTGTGAGGATCTGCTCCCTGCCCATTCAGGCATCTGTCTGGATACATCTTAACTGACGTTATCATTCCTGCCTGTTCCTCCTCCGCTGGCAAAGTGTTCCAGGACCCCATCACTCTCTGCGTATGGGGGCCTGCCACGCATATCTGCCCTAAATCTTTCCTCTCTTACTGTGAACTCGTGGCCCCTAGTAATTGAGTTTCGCACTCTGGGGAAAAAAGCTTCTTGCTATTCACCTTGTCTATAAATCCCATGATTTTGCAGACCTCAATCAGGTCCCCAATCAAACTTTGTATTTCTAATGAAAATAATCCAAAACTATTCAATCTCTCCATATTGCTAGCGCCCTCTATGCCAGGCAACATTCTGCTGAACCTCCTCTGCACCCTCTCCAAAGCATGCACATCCTTTTGGTAATGTGGAGACCAGAACTGTACGTAATATTCTAAACCAAACTCCTAAGCAACTGTAACATGACCTGCCAACTCTTGTACTCAATAACCCGTCCAATGAAGGAAAGTATGCCGTATGCCCCCTTGACCACTTTACTGACCTGCGTTACCACCTTCAAGGAATAATAGACCTGAATACCCAGACATCTCTGTACATCAATTTTCCCCAGGACTTTTCCATTTACTGTGGGTTCACTTTTGAATTGGATCTTCCGACATGCATCACCTTGCATTTGCCAAGATTGAACTCCATCTGCCGTTTCTCTGCCCGCCTCTCCAATCCATTTATATTCTGTAGTATTCTCTGACAGTCCCGTTCACTGTCTGCTACTCCACTAATCTTAGTGTCATCTGCAAACTAATCAAGGCACCGATACCTTCTTCCAAATCATTGATATGTATCACAAGCAACAGTGGCCCCAGCACGGATGCCATTGGAACACCACTGGTCACAGGTCTCCATTTTGAGAAATTAATTTTGCTGTCATTCATGTGCCTATCCAAAATGTATTTAAATGTCCTAATGTATCTGACTCTACCACCAATACTGGCAATACATTCCACTCATCCACCACATTCTGTCTAAAGTACCTCCCTCTGACATCATCCCTCAACCTTCCTCCAATTACCTTACTATTTTGCCTCCAAGATATAGCCATTTTCGCAATTGGAAAAAAAAACTCACGCCACCCAATCTATGTATGCCTCTCATCATCTCATACATCTCTATCAAGTCACTTCTCATCCTTTTTTATTCCAAACAGAAAAGCCCTGGCTCCTCAACCTTTCTTCATAAGTCCTCCCCTCCAGTCCAGGCTGAATCTTGATAAATCTCCTCTGCACCATCTCCAAAGCTTCCACGTTTTTCCTGAAATGAGGCAACCAAAACTAAGCACAATATTCCAATTGTGGTCTACCACAGGCTGTATCAAGCTGCAGCATAACCTCACAGCTCTTAAACTCAATCCCCTACTAAGGAAAGCTGACACATCATTGGCTTTCTTAACAACCCTAACAACTTGGTTGGCAACTTTGAAGAATCTCTGGAAGTTGACCCCAAGAATTTTCTGTTACTCCTCACTGTCAAGAATCCTGGCTTTAACCTTGTAACATTTCTCTGCAGAATCCTTCAATCTTAAACCCTCCAGATTTTGGTATTTTCCTCCAGTCCCCACTACACTCTTAAACTGTGAAACCTCTTCCAGTCCCTACAATCCTCCTTAGCTCTGTATCCTCTGTAAGCATGTGGTAGTAGACGTGTGGTTTAGGCGATGGGTTAGAAATCCATTGGGGCTTGCCCAGACAGGTTTGAATCCTGGCCAGCAGGGCGGTGGGGTTGATTGGTGCAGGTGTTAGGAGATGTTCTCTAAAGTGGTCTGCGAGGAGATGAGGAAACTGATGCCTTCTCACATCTTGCTTCACAGAACATCTCCACGATACCTGAAAATCAACTCACCGCCCTGTGGCCAAACATTTGAACTCCCCCTCCCACTCTGCCGAGAATTTCGCCACTCCCTCACCACCTGAGGAAGGAAGAGAGAAGAACGTCTTATCTTCTGCCTTGGGACCCTTCAACCCCATGGCATCAATGTGGACGTCACCAGTTTCCTCATTTCCCCTCCCCCCTTATCCGAGGTCCAACCATCCAGCTCAGCGCTGCCCTCATGACCTGTCCCACCTGTCAATCTTCCTTCCGACCTATCCAATCCACCGTCCTCTCTGACCTAACAATCTTATCCCCATCAACAACCACCTATTGCACTCTCAGTGACCTTTCCACCAGCTCCACCCGCCTTCCCATTTATCTCTCCACCCCCGAGGATCCCAGCCTCATTCCTGATGAAGGGCTCCAGCCCAAAACATCGACTATCCTGCTACTCAGATGGTGCCTGACTTGTGCTTTTCCAGCAACACACACTCAACTCTGATCTCCAACATTTGTAGACCTCACTGTCTCCTCTTTATCAGATGAGCCAATGGAGTGAAGAGTGTCAGCTGGAGAGAAAGGCACAACAGAAGAACGTTTATTTCTAAGGCTCCAGAGCAGCATTTCATTGTTCAGCACTGCAATAAACAGGAATTTGTTGGAATTTGTAACAAAGACTCGAGGGAAAACAGACGAGTGTCAGAGGCTGAGGGGTGGCCTTATCGAGGTTTATAAAATCATGTGGAGCATGGTTAGAATAAACAGACAAGGTCTTTTCTCTGGGGTAGGGGAGTCCAGAACAAACGGCATAAGTTCAAGTGAGAGGTGAAAGATTTAAAAAGGACCTAAGGGGCAAATATTTCACGCAGAGGGTGTTGTATGTACAGAATCAACTGCCAGAGGAAGTGGTGGAGGCTAGTATAGTTGCAACATTTAAAAGGCATCTGGATGGCGATATGAATAGGAAGGGTTTAGTGGGATATGGGCTAAATGCCGGTAAATGGGACAAGAATGGTTATGACATCTGGTCGGCGTGGATGAATTGGACTGAGGGGTGTGTTTCTCTGCTGTATATCTCTATGACTGTATGACCCTAATTGTCTTCCACTGTTCATTTACAACCATATATTTTAGTCGGTTTCCCCTGTTTACCTTGGTCAATTCTCCACTCGCACTCATGTAATTGGCTTTGTTTCTGATGCTCGGGTGTGTTTTATGGTCACTTGAAAACTTGATAATCTCTTTGAATTCCACCATATTGCAATCTCCTGGAGGATCTCTGTGTTACATCACTCCTTCAGTCAGCTTCCTCACTCAACGGTCGAGCTGAGATAGTGACATCCCTAGCCATTTGCACAATATGTTACTCAAAGAAACACTGACAAAAACATTCAAACAGGAGCTTGCAGAATATCATTCTTGCCAGAGCGACTGTCCCAGATCATGCAAATATTGAAGTCTCTCAAAATTATCACACCACCTTTGTTACAAATTCCAACAAATTCCTGTTTATTGCAGTGATGAACAACGAAATGCTGCTAGGGAGCCTTAAAAATAAAAGTTCTTCTGTTGTGCTTTTCTCTCGTAGGACATAGATTTCACATTCAGGCTGATAAAGCCACATCATCTGAGGCCAAATGCTTTCTCTGTACTGCCTTTGTTCCACAACACTGTCAGGGTTAGGCTCCTGCGCTCCTATTCGGCCTGAGATCCATTAAGGTTGTTTACCATTAAATATTTATGTTCCACCTTTTGTTCACACTGTAATTATGACTGTCTAGTGACTAAATCTCAGCTATCTCTATGTCACTAATCTATTACCTTATTGCAGATACTTTGGTAATTCCAGAAAAGAACATTATAATTTCCTCTTTCCCACAATGTCCTGTCACAAACCTATTCACTGATGTACAGTTTTAGTTCAACTCTGTCCCTTCCCGTTCCTTTCTGCTTGTCTTCAGCCCCATTCCCCATGATGTTCCGATGCTTCACCTTTCGTCTCTGAATTTGGAAAGCTCCTTTCACCTGAACCCTATCCCCGAATCCTCTCTGTTAATAAACCTCCTGATATGACTGGCCAGGATACAGCTCCCAGCAGGGTTGGTTTTAAAGCATACATGGGATGTTGCTGTCTTTGGCTGGCCAGCACGTCATGACCACCCCGAGCTGCCCTTGAGCTGAGTGGCTTGCTAGATCATGTCAGAGGGCAGTTGAGTGTCAGTCCCATTGTTGTGGGTCTGAATTCATATGTAGGCCAGACCAGCTGCCTACAACAGATTTCCTTCCTTAAAGGCTATTGAGTATTCACATGGGTATGCCTGACACCGGCATTAAATTCTGGATGAACAGTCTAGTGAGAGTAACACCAGACCATTGCCTGGATCACTGATAGCTCCCTCATCCCTGAGTACTGATCCCAGTGCACCATGAATCAAACACTCTTCTTCCTGACTGTGGTTTGATCCTGATGCCTTCCTGCACTCTGGTGATATCACTCAGTATCTGTCCATTTGGTATCTGTTACTGTCAGGGTCTAATTGCTGTCTCTGACTCCACCTTTTGCAGCTACTCCAGATCCTGAGCCAACAGATTTCTCCACTTCAGAGAGTCCAGGCAGCACAGGCCAGGGATGGAGACTGTGATATTTCAGATCTCTGGGACTCAGTGTCATTCTCCCTGTGTAACCCTCAATGCATCAATCCAATTTCCCATTCTGTCTATTTCTCTGTCTCCTTTCAGTACTCAGGATATTCCTGACTCATCAGAATTCCCAACCCCTATCTCGTCAATCACCTCATTGAGGATGGTTAGTCAGCCAGAGAGAGATGGAGTGTGAGATCTGGAACCTTCAGTAAATACTGCAATGAGGTACGATCACTCACAGTGAACAGAGCAGAGCGTATTTAAGGGATTGACGTTTGATCCAGAAGACACAACACAGATACAGTGTTGAAGGGTGAACACAGACCATGAAGATTCCAGGTTCAATCCTCACCCTCTTGTTTACTTTCATCTCTGCTGTACTGAGCCTTCCTCTGACAATATAGGAAGTTCACAGTTATCAATCCAGGCCTGTGCTGTCTTAGTGAGGATCAGTACAACAGAGGGGAAAGCAGGCCTCCCTTAGGAAGGTGGTATTGAAACCTGGGATCTTTCTGTTCTATGTTCCTTTCTCACACTGTCTCTTGTCGTGTGATAGCGTCATACAGCAAAGAAACATACCTTTTGGTCCAACTCATCTGCACTCGTGTCTTGAATGCTTGTAATTCCCAGAAAATGTCCTATTTCTGTAACCTCCACCCCTCCCATAATCCTGCTATATATTTGAAACCTACTCCAATGCTGACGACTCTCCCTATTTGTAAATTGCTCTGGTCTCAATAACATGCCCAATCTCAATAACCTCATCCTGGACTCAGTACAATAATCCCTATTCCTGTAGTCTTGCAAAACAACTACAGTCCACCCTGTCTCTGTAAAGTCCTCTAGCCCGGACCAAAATACCGACCTGTGTATCTTTCTCAAGCCCCAAGAGACCATGATATCGCTGTAACCTTCTGCAGGCCCGATCATATTCCTGCCTCCTGGCCTATAGCACCACACGACCTCAGTAACCATCTCCCATCCCTAAAGACCTCCTTATCTATATAAACATCTACAGACCCTTTTCCAGCTGAAACAACATCATATACGTCTATTTATTCCTCCACATCCGACAACCCTCCCACCATCGCAAACTCTCTCCTTCTGTAACTCTGCAATTTGGGGCATCACGGTGGCTCCATGATGATCACTGTTGCCTGACAGTGGCAGGGACCGAGATTTAATTGCAGGCTTGGGTGACTGTCTGTGTGGAGCTTGGACATTCTCCCCATGCCTGCGTGGATTTCCTTCAGGTGTTCTGGTTTCCTCCCACAGTCCAAAGATATTCAGATTACGTGAATTGGCCATTCTAATTTGTCCATCGTGTTAGGTCGGTGTGGACTTGTTGGGCCGAAGTGCCTGTTTCAGTACTGTAGGGGATTTAGTCGAATCTAAACTCTACCTCTGCGTTCCATATTAAAGTCCCTAAAAATATATGTCTATCCATAAATAACCCCAAACCCTCCAAACCTCCCAGTCTCTGTAAACTCCGACAGTTCCAACATTCCTCCTTTTCTATGTAAACTCTTCCAGTCCTAAAACTCTCTGATAATGTGGAGATCTTACCATCCTCCCTATCTGCGTCATCCTCTGCGTAAGGTTGCTGCACCACTCGCAATCTATAGAATCCACTCCAATGCCTGTGACTCTCTCAATCCAGTTCATTCAAAACTCTCTATCTATGTAACCTCCTCCCGTCACTTCACCCGCCCTGTCAATGTAAGCTCCTGTGGTCTCTTTATCTTTCTAATCACATTCTTAATCTTCTCCAGCTGTTACACCTCTATCTGTGTAAATGTCACCCTGGCCCAGAACCCTCTCTACCGCAGGAACCTCCTCCAGTGTTTGCAATGCTTCTTAATATGTGTTATTGTCACCAAGCTCTATTGATGTTCCTGTCTCTGTAAGCTCTGACAGACTGTCCAGCTCTCACGTCCATTTAATTTCCAGAACTTTCGTATCCGACATTAACTACAGCCTTTCACATCTCTGTTCGTTCCTCAATTCTGTACAACTTTGTAATCTCAGTAACTAGTACCATTCCATAAATACTCCCTCTCTGCGTAAACTGCCCCATCCTACGCTGAGAAGCCTCACTGTCCTTTTGATCACCTATGGTCCATTCAGATCTCCCTGTATCTTCCCTGACTCCATTGAATACAATCATGTTGTAATCCTCATATGTTACTCCCTATCTCAGTGATATTCTTCATTCCATGCAATTCTCTTTCTCTATCTCCAGACCTTCCAACCCCGCTGATCGATGTAAGGTTATTGATCCCTTGCAGCATGTTTAATACCTGTAGCAGACTCCAACTCCTCAATGCACCCTGTCGCTGTAACCTCCTCAAATACTACAGCTCACTGTCTTTGTAACATCTTCCAGCATCTCCAACCCTCTTGATTTGTGTAACCTCCTCCATAACAGCACTCCACATCTCTGTAACTGATGGGAATGCTGCAAACCTGCCTGCATAGACCCCACTAACTCTCTGAACACCTGCGGCCTTACAATCCTCAGTATCTCTGACTTCTTCAATCGCGACAATTCTCCTTGGCTCTGTGAACTTATCCAGCCCCTTTGAACCTCCCTATCTCACTGATCCCTGCAGATCCAAGTACTGTCCTTGTTAGTGTATGCCCCAGCACTAATAATCCACCCTATCCTATAAACTCCATGAGCTCCAACCACCATCCCTATCTGTGTACACTCCAGTCCCTCCAACCGTCCCCATTTCTGTAAGTCCTGCAGCTCCAGTTGTCACCCTTTTCTGTGCAATCTCCAGTCCCACGAATCTTCCCTTTCTCTAAAAACTCCTGCAGCTCTGACCACCACCACTATCTGTGTAATTTCCAGTGCCTACGCCCCTCCTTTTCTCCAAAACCTCCTGTCGCTCCAACTGCCACCCATATCTGTGTAATCTCCAGTCCCGACCACCTTCCAGTCTCTGTATCTCCTGGAGCTCCACCTACCAGCCCTATCTGTGTAATCTCTAGTCCCTATATTTCTCCCTATCGCTGTAACTTCTTCCGGACTGATAATTTTCTACCTCTATGAGACATGTTTCATCCCGACAACCTATCTGATCTCTTACCACCACCAGTGATCTCAAACCATGCGAACTCTATAACATCCTCCAGTCTCCCTGCTTTTCTCTGTAAGCTTCCCTAGTGCCGGCATTCCCCATTATCTCTGGTTACAGATTCTTGCTCAGGGGAACAACGTCTTAGTACCGAACCTGTAAGAACACAAGGATATTCGGTGTATGAATAATTTTGCCTTATTTTCTACATTCTAATAAGTTCAAGTACAACCTTTTTCACCTACTCTCATCAATATCCTTCCATTTTGAGCAACAGTCTCTTGAACCTTCTCTGGGCTGCCTCCAATGCAAGAACATTCCCCCTCAAGATCGGCGACCAAACCTGTTCACAGTATTCTCAGTGTGAGCTGACTGGAATCCTCTATAGTTGTTTCAGGCTTTCCCTACTGTTATTCTCCATTCCCTTTGGAATCAATCCCAGCATTCCACTTGCCTTCTTTATGACCTGCTGACCTTGTATACCACCTTTCTGAGGTTTATACACAAGGCTCCCCACCTTACCCTGTGGTGCAGCTTTCTGCAGTCTGTCTGAAACCAAGAGGTGACTGCAAAAATTAGGAAAATGCCGGAGTGCATGGTAAACGATATGGCAGAAAGGACAAATGCATACTTAGAAACCTATGGAATAAGCACTGTCCACAAGACCATCGGATACAAGAATAGAATTAGGCCATTCAGTCTATCGAATCTGCCACACCATTCAATTGTGGCTGTATTTTGTGTGAGCCCCATTCTCTCAGCTACTCCCTGTAACCATTGAGCTCTTCATTCATGAACAGCCTATCTATCTCTGAGTTAAATGCACTGAATTACTTACCTCCACAGCCCCATGAGGTAGTGAGTTCCACTGATCCATCACCCTCTCGCTGAATAAATTCCTTCACATCTCCATTCTAAAGGGTCGTACCTTCACACGGAAGATGTGCCCTTGGCCCCTAGTCTCTCTGCCTAGTGGAAACATCTTCCCCACATCATCTCCATTTAGGCCCCTCAGTATTGTGTAAGTTTGAATGAGTTTCAGCCACTGCCTCCTAAACCTCATCGAGTAAAGATCCAGAGACTTCACCTGCTCCTCATATGACAAGCATTTCATTCTGGGCTCATTCTTGGAAAACTAGTTCTTGTACCCCTTCACATTTTTTTCCAGACTGTTAATGCATGACATGTACAGCGTGGTCCCAACACTGACCCCTGCGGAGTTCCCCTCATCACCAGATCCCATCGTGAAAACAACTCCTTTATACTCACTCCCTGTCTTCTGTCAATCAGCCAATCCTCTATCCATGCCAAGCATGTTGTTCTGAACCTGAAATTCCATTTCATAAACCCTGCCGGATTTGATTTCCTGTCTGGCTGTAAACAGCAGAGTAGATAAAAGGGAGGAACGGTTTGTCGGGAATTTTATAAATATTTCAACAAGGTCCCAATGAAGAGGAGGATAAGCAAAATTAACATGTGTGGGGTTGGAGGGAATGTACTGGCATGGTATGGGAATTCTTTAACTGAAAACTAAGCGGGAATAAATGGATTAGTGCTTGACCCCTAACTATTCACAAAGGGATTCGATACATTTGATGGTGGACAAAATCGACTGATTCCATGTTTGTTGCTGACATCGAACTCGATAGGAATGTGGGTTGTGTGGAGGAAGCAAAGGGGACATGAACAGTCCATGAGTTTCCCTTGTTCAAATTCATTGATGGGATGTGGCCATCACTTGCTCGGCCATCATTACCTTCCCATTTGTACTTCCCTGGAGAAGGTGATGGTAACCTGCCTTCCTGACGCACTGCAGTCCTTTTAGGTGCAGGGACAGATACAGCGCTGGGAGGATGGAGTGTGGCTTGGCAGTCACTTTGGAAATGCTGGTGTTCCCGTGCACCTGGAACTAATGTACTTCCAGGGTATAGTGGTTCCGGGTTTGTGAAGGACTGTTGAAAGAGCCTTCCTGAGTGACCTCCGTGCTGCTTGAAGATCTTTTATTTATTTATTCACTCGTGGTCATGAGCATTGCTGGATGTATTGTTGATTTGGAGTTGTCCCTGAGAAGGTGGTGGTGAGCTGCCTTCCTGAGCCACTGCACCAGCCGATGGAAATGCTGTTATCTGTATCCCCTCCAGCAGGCCACAACACTCCTCATGTCTGTAAATGCATACAGACAATGCAGCTCTTCCTGTATATGTGACATCTTCCTCTACCGACAACACTTATTGTTCATCAGAATGTCTCACCACCTCCATTCCCATCTACACTCATGATCTCTCAAATGTTTTTATTCTTGTTTAAACTTCTGATTTTCTATAACCTCTTCCTTTCTAAATTTGTAACCCCTCGGTATCTGCAACTCTCCATATAACTGTAATCAATGACAGCACAGGTTCCCTTCCTTAAATCTCTGTGAATTACAGCGGCTGGTTGTGCTAAATTGGTACTTTTCATCCCCCTTATCCATGTTAGCTCTTCCAGCCGCTGCGATCCCACTAATTTGCAATTCTCCCATCTCTGTACCTCCTTATGTCCTGAGGGTCCTTGAATATCACGAGTGCTTCAAACATCTGTAACCCCCCCAGTTACTGCGAGTCTTCTAACTCTGTAACATCCAACAGTCTCCAGTACCGTACAACACTTACTGGCTGTCAATTTGAATTTGTTGAAGTCTTCACATCTCAGTAAGTAGCTCACAAAAAGCCCTTTAGAGTCTACAAGGCTCCGTAACCAACAAACCACCATCTCTCTATTTCTTTTGCCTCCCTCAGTGCCTACAATCCTCCCTGTATCTTCCAGTAACCTGCTTTAGACACTGCAGGTCTGCCTACCTCTCCAGATAACCTGTTCCATCCCCGACAGCTCGCTCAATCACTGCAACACCCTCTGTATACTCTAAACCTCCTCTTTTCCTCTGTCCTCCAAGGCACAGCGGCGATCCTATGTGGGAGCAGTGTGGAGTGGGATATTATACATCTCAGCTGAGGCTTGAGGCCTAAAATTAGCTGGGAATGACAAAGGGAGAAAACCTGACCTTGAGCAGCACAAAGCTGGAGAATATAAATCAGCAGCGAGGATCGGGGCCGACTGGGACTTGGTGTTGAACAAACAGCAGAGCAGGAGGCTCTAAACCAGCACCAAGTCACAAGGGAGTGACCACGTGAGGCAGCAACTTGAAGCAGGAACATGAGGCTCACACTCACCTGGGTGTTACAGAAGCACCAAAGTGGGAGGATATAAATCAGCACTGAGGGTCAAGGCCTAATCGTGCCTGGGAGCAACAGACATGGTGACCCTGTGAGGGAGCAGAGTGGAGTGGGAGCTGGAGGATTACACATCCCTGGGAGTCACAGAGACGGTGACCCTGTGAGGGAGCAGAGTGGAGTGGGAGCTGGAGGATTACACGTCCCTTGGAGTCACAGAGACGGTGACCCAGTGAGGGAACAGAGTGCAGTATGAGCTGGAGGATTACACATCCCTGGGAGTCAGAGAGACGGTGACACTGTGAGGGAGCAGAGTGGAGTGGGAGCTTGAGGATTACACGTACCTGGGAGTCACAGAGACGGTGACCCTGTGAGGGAGCAGGGTGGAGTGGGAGCTGGAGGATTGCACGTACCTGGGAGTCACAGAGATGGTGACGTTGTGAGGGAGCAGAGTGGAGTGGGAGCTGGAGGATTACACGTCCCTGGGAGTCACAGAGACGGTGACACTGTGAGGGAGCAGAGTGGAGTGGGAGCTGGAGGATTACACGTCCCTGGGAGTCACAGAGACGGTGACCCAGTGAGGGAACAGAGTGCAGTATGAGCTGGAGGATTACACATCCCTGGGAGTCAGAGAGACGGTGACACTGTGAGGGAGCAGAGTGGAGTGGGAGCTTGAGGATTACACATCCCTGGGAGTCACAGTGACGGTGACCCTGTGAGGGAGCCTAGTGGAGTGGGAGCTGGAGGATTACACGTCCCTGGGAGTCACAGAGATGGTGACCCTGTGAGGGAGCAGGGTGCAGTGGGAGCTGGAGGATTACACGTCCCTGGGAGTCACAGAGACGGTGACCCTCTGAGGGAGCAGAGTGGAGTGGGAGCTGGAGGATTACACGACCCTGGGAGTCAGAGAGATAACTTTCTGCTACTTGGACCTGCCTGCACCGAGTTTGACAGAAGGGCTCGAGCCATCACAGAAAAGGCTATAAGTTTCATTGGCTTCTAATGACGCCGTTATTAGCGACTGTCAGTTAACTGCTGTAAGTCAGTATTTTGTCAACTTCTGAAATAAGAGTTGAACTCACAACTAAGAGGAAGAAGTGAAATTCTGAGCCAATATAATAAATTATCCTCAGTAAGCCATAGTGGAATTAGAGAGTTAACCATTAATGTTATTTCCCTGATATTAACTTAATTAATTACTAAGAATGAAGTTACTCCAGACATGTTGCATTTTAAGACATGACAAGACATGTTTGTCAGATGGAAAATGTGTTCTATTACATTGGGATGCTATAGCCCCTGCTCGTGTCCTAGTTGGACACTGGGTGTTGGAGCTCAGACAGTGACTAGAGACCCAATGGGACATCTGTGATGCTGAGAGTTAGGGGGATAGTACACACACAGAGTCGATCACCCTGCAGACATGGCAGCTGAGAAGAAGAAAGGGAACAGGGGAATAGACAATCGAAGAGAAACATTCAAGGAATGGGATAATATCCTGATATCTCCGTCCCAATTCAGTTTCCTGGTTTGGAAGCTGATGAAGGTGCTGGATGCTCAGGGAGGGCAGTCGGAGCCATGTCTGCTGCACCACAAGCAGCCTGACTGTACAGGAGGGGGGGGGGGGATGTGGGGGATAAGGAAGGTGGAGTAATAGGCACAGGGGAGTCAGGAAATTGAAGAAGGTGTCAGTGTTCCTGTAATTCCAGGATAGTGGAGTGAAGAATGTCACGGTGTCTGCAGGACATTCGTCTGATGGACAGTGAGCAGCCATGTTGGTAGGAATGACCTGGGAGGGAAGGTTGAAGTGGTCTGGGAATCAGAATTTAGGGAGCTTGGTGGATGGTTAGCAAGCAGGACCTCAAATGTAGCAGTCCCTTGGTTGCTGCCAGTGCCGTGTCCAAGTGAGAACAGAACTCGGAGTTTTAGGGAGATGAGAGTGTGACTGGAACGATGGTGCAGCAGGAAGGGCTTCAGATTCCTGGGACATTGGGACTGATTCTGGGAAAGGCAGCAGCTGTACAAGCTGGATGGGCTAACGTGACAGAACCAGGACTAAATTTCTTACGGGGTGTTTGGGAGTGATTGAAAATAACTTGGCGTGTGCTTAGGATCCAAAAAGGAATAGTAGAGGAGACTACCAGGAATCTCAAAATAATGGGAGATATAGTTGGTACTAATTTACAACAACAAGTTTATCAGTGCAAGATGGAATGAGAAAGAAAGCCTTATGGACATGGACATGAATACTCGGGATGTGGTGCGTCCCAGATGCAGATTGGTGTGTGGAAATCTGATGTACTGATCACCGAGAGCTGGCTCAGGGAATGGCAGGCCTTTGTGTTAAATATTGCCAGGTATAAAGGATTCCAAAATAAGAGTAGCGAAAGGAATAGATGAAGGTAGAAGTACTGGTTGAGATTAGCGTTAGTTAAGGGGTCCAAGAGAATGAGGATCCATCCAAGGACGGAGTGAATTTGGCTGGAGCTACAGAACAAAAAGTGTACAATTACACTGAGGTACAGTCTATCAGCCAGCCGCCATTGGAAAGGATGGAGAGAATAAATATGCAGGGGCATTTGAGAGCGATGATAATACTACAGATTAGTTATACTGAGAAACTTAATTTATCCAGATATTGACTGGGTTATTGGTGGTGCAGGGTCATGAGGGGCCAGTATCCCTGGATTACATGGAGGATAGCTCACTTCAGGAGGATGTGTCCAGCCCAAGAGAGTATGTACTATTGGACCTGGTCCTTGGGAAAGAGATGGGGCAAGTGGATCCAGTGTCAGTAGGGGAACGTTTTGGGGTGCAGCGATCATTTTATTGTAAAATTCAGAATGATGGTAGAGAATGATATACAATAATTGAGAGTGAGAAACATTAGTTGACTGCGATCAGCCTTCAATGGGGCAAGAATGAAGCTGGGAACCTTTCAACAAGGCCAGTGAAATGGTAGCTTTAAATAGCTAGATCAGATGGAGCTGGGATTGTGGAGATGTGGCTGTAGTGTGCCCACGACTGAGAACTGGATAATCAAAGGTTTTCCCCATTTCTACAGGAAGGATAAGTAGGCCAACACAGTGAAGTAGCATTGCGTATAAAGGATGGGATCGGTATTATTGTGATGCTAATCAATTCGCACACTGCTACTCCCTGCCCTCACCCCTCATCCCTGTGTATTGATCCTATCAGATGTTGGTAACCTTTGAAAACTTCAGAAAATAGCACAGTACAGAGGAGATTACTCTGTCCACTGTCTGCATTGGACAAGATGTAACGTTGTTTTTTAAAACCCCAGTTCTGTCTCCCCAGACAGTGTAGGCCTTCATGTGTAGATTCCGGCACCTTTTTAAAATGGTTTGAGAGTTTCTGCCTCTACTCCACTTCCATGTGTGCCTCCCAGATCCCGACCATACTCTGGGTGAAATAACAACTTTCCTCACAACTTCGCTAATATTTCAACCAATTACATTAAATATACACCACTGGTAACTGAGCTCTCCAACAGGAACAAGGTATTCTCTCCCTTTGTACCCAGGCTCCTGACAATATGTGCACCCCAATCAAATCTCGTCTGAGCATCCTCCGTTCCAATCGTTCCCCATAACTGCACTTCCACTGTCACAGGGAGGAGAATCGCCTCTGGACCCTCTCCAGTCCAATTCCATCCTTCCATGTGATGGGGTGACCAGAAATGTACACAGTCTCCAAGCTATGACTGAGCTCATTATTTATACAGTTCCAGGATAAGCTTCCTACTCTGAAGTTCCGTATTTTGTCTGATAGAGGAAATAATGCCAATTGTTGCATTAACGAGATGATTGATGTTTCCAGCTACCTTCATTTATCCGCCCACCACAGACTATTGTCTCATTTATTGTCCATTCCTCTCTTTTGTTGATGTCCCCAAATGCATTGCCTTGCACTTCTCTGGGTTGTTTGCTCCATTCACCTGGACCCCATAGTTGCTGTTTTTAAATAGGCTCCCGTGGGATCTCTCGTCAAATCCATGTAAGTCACATGCAGTTACAAGTTACTGCCTCAAACCGACACAGTCAGATTAGTAACACACAATCTTCCTTGAACAAATCCAGGGACTTTCTCAGTGACCGTTCATCCACTGTCTCAGAATTCCAGCCGCGACCTATTGTCAGTCCCTTGCTCGACATTAAACAAAGCTGCAGTGTTAGCCATTCTCCAGGCTTCCGGCACCATCCCTGCATCCAGTGAGGATTGGATAATGTGGGTAACTATAAGGCAGGGCATTTTCCTCGGCTCTGTTTAACAGTCTGGAACATTGTGTTACCCCTTTTTGAGGATTTGAATCTCCTTATGATTCTCCGCTCCAAGTTTGTTGCTCCCAATATTTCACACTGCATCCCTATTTTGGTTCAGACAGACGGGGGTCTAAACCATCTTTTGATTTGGTCAAGTACGATTTTAGTCGGGTTTCCTGGAGGGTTTCTCTCCACAAGGTGAAGTGCATTTTCTCATGATGCCATCCACAATCTGCTTCATTAACTACCCTTCCTGACCGTGTGCTCTTCCGCTCATCTGACACTAAGGTGATTTTTCCCTTTGTCATAAAAACCACCCACTGCCTGGATTTCCCAGAATGCACCAGCCTCTCTGTTCCAGTGGCCATCTTTAAAAAGTCATTACACACTTGGATTATCACTCCGAAACTACCCTGGAAATGGCAGAGAGGGTAAAACTGGAGCTTCACTTTGTGGCCAAGCCCCTGAGGTTCTGGTGTATGACATGGTGCAGGAGAAGAACATTATCTTCCTCCAGGACTGGCAGGGGAGGCCATGATATTATACACTGCCAGCTTGGTCCGAGGGGGTTCCCTAGTCAGTGAGTTGTCAGCCTTCTTGGTGAATGCCCAGCAGTGTAGGAAGCAGGTCAGTGACCGTCTCCCCTCCACCATGGTAAGTGCCACCATCTGCACTTAATGACCTCGCCCTCATGCTCTCTCTGTTACTGCACCCACCTCCCACCAAGGTTTATGTTCTCCCACTCTCACTGAATGCAGCATCTTCTCTCAGTTTTTCTCTAACCGCTTCTCTGTCACTCTGCGTTGGTGTTTGTGCTGTCCACTCATTCACTCAGGATAGCTTGCCACCTTTCCCCAGCTGTCCCAGCACTAACAGCTGGACCAACCTTTTCCATCTCCCTTTATAACATTTGTTAATTTTCGCATTCCAGAAGGAACCATTCCACAATCGGAGAGAAAGAGCCAAACGAGGCATGGCTCTCCCCAACATTCAGCTCCTCATCCCCCTCACAGGGGAAGGAGCCTGACTGACCACTTACAAGCTCCCGGACTGGGATCTGAGTGTTCCCTTGTCTCACTACTGGGCACCGTGACAATGATATCAAGCTTCCTGGGTTTGTGTCTGTGCTAAACACCAAAACAATACAGCAGGAGGGTGAGCCTGGTAGCTCTGGCTGAGGGGTAACACTACTAAAGACAGGGTAAGGCAAAGCAATAATTCTGTCAGCATTCAAATCAGCTCAAAGTGAATGTGTACAAACACAGAGTCAGTAGCCCAGACGGACGGTCCATGAACTGGGTGTGTGCCTAAGCTCAGTGTCCTTGCAGCATCATTGAGTGTGTACAAACACGGAGTGAGCAGCCCAGAGGGATAGTCCATGAGCTGGGTGTGTCCCTGAGCACAGTGGCCTTGCAGCGGCATTGCAATGAGAGTTGTCAGTGGACCCTGAGCTGCAGCATTGAAGTACAAATATATACTGTCAGTGGGACGGAGATATTCTGGGATGGTGTGGTGAGGCTGACGTGTCAGATGTCAGCATTAGTGAGTGTGGATTACATGCAGCTTCTCTCAGTGCAGTGTCCACCGAGACGTTGATGTCCAAGATAGAAGGCCGTAGGAGCGCGGGGCGAGATGGAGTCACCAGTTACCAGCTCGGACTTTCACGTCAAATTCTCCATATTGAGTTTCCCTACTGTGGGAGGGAGGATATGAAACTGCAAGTTGTTGAGGATAGACCCACTGAATGTGGCTGTTGATCATCAGTAATCATTCAGTCAACATCTCGTCACTCCCTTGTTTTCGAGATCAGTCCAGCTCAGGAACAGGCCCTTCATCCCAGCAAGACCACACTGACACATGATGCCGTTCTAAAGTTAAAAAGAACGCTTTTGCTCCGACACCCCCATGTCATTCTATTCCCTACTTACTCATACTTGTGCCAAAATCCCTCTTAAACCTTGCTATATTGGCTTCTTCCCCTCTATCACTGCATTCCAGGCACTTGCACATTCTGTCTGGAAAAGCAAAATAAACCTTGCCGATCATATCTCCTAAACTTTCTCCCCTTTACCAAAAACCTCCGGTCTTGAGTAATTGAAATTTCTACTCTGGGAAAAAAAGCTTCTAACTGTCCTTCTATCTATGCCTCTGATAATTGTGTAAATATCTATCAGGTAGCCCCATAGCCAATGATACCAGGTGCAAACAAACCATGTTTGTTCAATTTCTCCTTCTGACTAATACCCTCCAAACCAGGCAACATCCTGGGAAACCTTTTCCATACCCTCTCCAACACTTCCACATCGTTCTGCTGGTGTGGCAACGAATACTGTACACGATATTCTAAATGTTCCCGAACTAAGCTTCTCTACAGCTACAATATGACCTGCTAATTTTCATACTGTATGCTCTGATGCTTGTCTGCAAGTTTGCCGTTAGTCTTCTTGATCACCCTATCCACCCGTGTTACCACTTTCAGGGAACTGTGGAGCTGTACACCAAGATCCTTTCGGATGCTGATGCAATCAATAGTTTTTCCATCCACTGTACACTTCTCTCCTGCATTAGATCTTCTAAAACATATCACGTCACAGTTGTCTAGATAAAGTTACATCTGTGTTTTCTCTGTCCAAGTCTGCAGCCCACCTATATCCTACTGTATTCTCTGGCAATGATCCTCACAATCTGCAACTCCGCTAATCTATTTACAGGTCTCCAATCACAAAACACTGTTCCACCATTACTCTTTATTCTATGACCAAGCAGTTCTCTATCCATCTTACTAACTGACCGCTGATCCCCTTTCACTTCACCTTCCTGCCATAAGGAACCATATCAAAGGCCTTGATAAGGTCCAAATGGCAACATCCAGCCCCATGCCTTCATCAATCAACTTTGTCACTTCCTCAAAATGTTCAATCAAGTTTGTGACACATGATGTTCCCCACACAACTGCCTATCACGAATAAGTCCATATTAGAGTACTATTGGAGCTGCACTCATTCAGACAAATGATTATTCCATCATATTCCTGAATTGAACCTTGGAGAGGAGACGAGATTCCCTACAGTGTGGAAACAGGCCCATCAGCCCGAATAGTCCACACCAACCCTCAGAGGAGTAATCCACCCAGACCCATTTCCCTCTGGCTAAAGCACCTAACACTACGGGAAATTAATTATGGCCAATTCACCTGATCTGCACATCTTTGGACTGTGGGAGGAAACCCACACAGACACAGGGTGAACGTGCAAACTCCACACAGACAGTCACCCCAGGACCTTGGTGCTGTGAGCGAGCAGTGCAATCCACTGAGCAAACGTGCTGCTCGTGATGGTTACAGTACAGTGGGAGTTATATCGAGCCATGATGGTTACTGTACAGTGGGAGGTATGTCGGGCCGTGATGGTTACTGTATAGTGGGAGGTATGTCGGGCCGTGACAGTTACTGTACAGTGGGAGGTATGTCGGACCGGGATGGTTACTGTACAGTGGGAGGTATGTCGGACCGAGATGGTTACTATACAGTGGGAGGTATGTCGGGCCGTGATGGTTACTGTACAGAGGACGTATGTCGGACCGGGATGGTTAATGTACAATGGGAGGTATGTTGGGCCGTGACAGTTACTGTACAGTGGGAGGTATGTCGGACAGGATGGTTAATGTACAGTGGGAGGTATGTCGGGGTGTGATGGTTAATGTACAGTGGGAGGTATGTCTGGATGTGATGATTACTGTACAGTGGGAGGTATGTCGGGGTGAGATGGTTACTGTACAGTGGGAGGTATGTCGGGGTGTGATGGTTACTGTACAGTGGGAGGTATGTCGGGGTGTGATGGTTACTGTACAGTGGGGGGTATGTCGGAACGTGATGGTAACTGTACAGTGGGAGGTATGTCGGGCTGTGATGGCTACTGTACAGTGGGAGGTATGTCGGACCGTGATGGTTACTGTACAGTGGGAGGTATGTCGGGGTGTGATGGTTACTGTATAGTGGGAGGTATGTCGGGGTGTGATGGTTACTGTACAGTGGGGGGTATGTCGGGGTGTGATGGTTACTGTACAGTGGGGGGTATGTCGGGGTGTGATGGTTACTGTACAGTGGGGGGTATGTCGAGCTGTGATGGTTACTGTACAGTGGGAGGTATGTGGGGCCGTGACGGTTACTGTACAGTGGGATGTATGTCAGGGTGTGATGGTTACTGTACAGTGGGAGGTATGTCGGGCCGTGATGGTTACTGTACAGTGGGAGGTATGTCAGGCCGTGACGGTTACTGTACAGTGGGAGGTATGTCGGGGTGTGATGGTTACTGTACAGTGGGAGGTATGTCGGGGTGTGATGGTTACTGTACAGTGGGAGGTATGTCGAGCTGTTATGGTTACTGTACAGTGGGAGGTATGTCGGGCTGTGATGGTTACTGTTAAGTGGGAGGTATGTCGGGCCGTGATGGTTACTGTACAGTGGGAGGTATGTCGGGGTGTGATGGTTACTGTACAATGGGAGATATGTCGGGGTGTGATGGTTACTGTACAGTGGGAGGTATGACGGGCCGTGATGGTTCCTGTACAGTGAGAGTTATGTCGGGCCGTGATGGTTACTGTACAGTGGTAGGTATGTCGGGTCGTGATGGTTACTGTACAGTGGGAGGTATGTCGGGGTGTGATGGTTACTGTGCAGTGGGAGGTATGACGGGGTGAGATGGTTACTGTACAGTGGGAGGTATGTCGGGGTGTGATGGTTACTGTACAGTGGGAGGTATGTCGAGGTGTGATGGTTACTGTACAGTGAGAGTTATGTCGGGCCGTGATGGTTACTGTACAGTGGTAGGTATGTCGGGTCGTGATGGTTACTGTACAGTGGGAGGTATGTCGGGGTGTGATGGTTACTGTACAATGGGAGATATGTCTGGGTGTGATCGTTACTGTACAATGGGAGGTATGTCGGGGTGTGATGGTTACTGTACAATGGGAGATATGTCGGGGTGTGATGGTTACTGTACAGTGGGGGGTATGTCGGGGTGTGATGGTTACTGTACAGTGGGGGGTATGTCGGGGTGTGATGGTTACTGTACAGTGGGGGGTATGTCGAGCTGTGATGGTTACTGTACAGTGGGAGGTATGTGGGGCCGTGACGGTTACTGTACAGTGGGATGTATGTCAGGGTGTGATGGTTACTGTACAGTGGGAGGTATGTCGGGCCGTGATGGTTACTGTACAGTGGGAGGTATGTCAGGCCGTGACGGTTACTGTACAGTGGGAGGTATGTCGGGGTGTGATGGTTACTGTACAGTGGGAGGTATGTCGGGGTGTGATGGTTACTGTACAGTGGGAGGTATGTCGAGCTGTTATGGTTACTGTACAGTGGGAGGTATGTCGGGGTGTGATGGTTACTGTGCAGTGGGAGGTATGACGGGGTGAGATGGTTACTGTACAGTGGGAGGTATGTCGGGGTGTGATGGTTACTGTACAGTGGGAGGTATGTCGAGGTGTGATGGTTACTGTACAGTGAGAGTTATGTCGGGCCGTGATGGTTACTGTACAGTGGTAGGTATGTCGGGTCGTGATGGTTACTGTACAGTGGGAGGTATGTCGGGGTGTGATGGTTACTGTACAATGGGAGATATGTCTGGGTGTGATCGTTACTGTACAATGGGAGGTATGTCGGGGTGTGATGGTTACTGTACAATGGGAGATATGTCGGGGTGTGATGGTTACTGTACAGTGGGGGGTATGTCGGGTTGTGATGGTTACTGTACAGTGGGGGGTATGTCGGGGTGTGATGGTTACTGTACAGTGGGGGGTATGTCGAGCTGTGATGGTTACTGTACAGTGGGAGGTATGTGGGGCCGTGACGGTTACTGTACAGTGGGATGTATGTCAGGGTGTGATGGTTACTGTACAGTGGGAGGTATGTCGGGCCGTGATGGTTACTGTACAGTGGGAGGTATGTCAGGCCGTGACGGTTACTGTACAGTGGGAGGTATGTCGGGGTGTGATGGTTACTGTACAGTGGGAGGTATGTCGGGGTGTGATGGTTACTGTACAGTGGGAGGTATGTCGAGCTGTTATGGTTACTGTACAGTGGGAGGTATGTCGGGCTGTGATGGTTACTGTTAAGTGGGAGGTATGTCGGGCCGTGATGGTTACTGTACAGTGGGAGGTATGTCGGGGTGTGATGGTTACTGTACAATGGGAGATATGTCGGGGTGTGATGGTTACTGTACAGTGGGAGGTATGACGGGCCGTGATGGTTCCTGTACAGTGAGAGTTATGTCGGGCCGTGATGGTTACTGTACAGTGGTAGGTATGTCGGGTCATGATGGTTACTGTACAGTGGGAGGTATGTCGGGGTGTGATGGTTACTGTGCAGTGGGAGGTATGACGGGGTGAGATGGTTACTGTACAGTGGGAGGTATGTCGGGGTGTGATGGTTACTGTACAGTGGGAGGTATGTCGAGGTGTGATGGTTACTGTACAGTGAGAGTTATGTCGGGCCGTGATGGTTACTGTACAGTGGTAGGTATGTCGGGTCGTGATGGTTACTGTACAGTGGGAGGTATGTCGGGGTGTGATGGTTACTGTACAATGGGAGATATGTCTGGGTGTGATCGTTACTGTACAATGGGAGGTATGTCGGGGTGTGATGGTTACTGTACAATGGGAGATATGTCGGGGTGTGATGGTTACTGTACAGTGGGAGATATGTCGTGTCGTGATGGTTACTGTACAGTGGGAGGTATGACGGGCCGTTATGGTTCCTGTACAGTGAGAGTTATGTCGGGCCGTGATGGTTACTGTACAGTGGGAGGTATGTCGGGGTGTGATGGTTAATGTACAGTGGGAGGTATGTTAGGGTGTGATGGTTACTGTACAGTGGGAGGTATGTCGGGGTGTGATGGTTACTGTACAGTGGGAGGTATGTCGGGGTGTGATGGTTACTGTACAGTGGGAGGTATGTTAGGGTGTGATGGTTACTGTACAGTGGGAGGTATGTCGGGGTGTGATGGTTATTGTACAGTGGGAGGTATGTCGGGGTGTGATCGTTACTATACAGTGGGAGGTATGTCGGGCCGTGATGGTTACTGTGCAGTGGGTGGTATGTCGGGGTGTGATGGTTACTGTACAGTGGGAGGTATGTCGGTGTGTGATAGTTACTGTACAGTGGGAGGTATGTCGGGGTGTGATGGTTACTGTACAGTGGGAGGTATGTCGGGCTGTGATCGTTACTGTACAGTGGGAGGTATGTCGGGGTGTGATGGTTACTGTACAGTGGGAAGTATGTCGGGGTGTGATGGTTACTGTACAGTGGGAGGTATGTCGGGGTGTGATGGTTACTGTACAGTGGGAGGTATGGCAGGACGTGACGGTTACTGTACAGAGGGAGGTATGTCGGGGTGTTACGGTTACTGTGCAGTGGGTGGTATGTCGGGGTGTGATGGTTACTCTACAGTGGGTGGTATGTCGGGGTGTGATGGTTACTGTACAGTGGGAGGTATGTCGGGGTGTGATGGTTACTGTACAGTGGGAGGTATGTCGGGGTGTGATGGTTACTGTACAGTGGGAGGTATGTCGGGGTGTGATGGTTACTGTACAGTGGGAGGTATGTCGGGGTGTGATGGTTACTGTACAGTGGGAGGTATGTCGGGGTGTGATGGTTACTGTACAGTGGGAGGTCTGTCGGGGTGTGATGTTTACTGTACAGTGAGAGGTATGTCGGGCTGTGATGGTTACTGTACAGTGGGAGGTATGTCGGGGTGTGATGGTTACTGTACAGTGGGAGGTCTGTCAGGCCGTGACGGTTACTGTACATTGGGAGGTATGTCGGGCTGTGATGGTTACTGTACAGTGGGAGATATGTCGGGGTGTGATGGTTACTGTACAGTGGGTGGTATGTCGGGGTGTGATGGTTACTGTACAGTGGGAGGTATGTCGGGGTGTGATAGTAACAGTGCAGTGGGAGGTATGTCGGGGTGTGATGGTTACTGTACAGTGGGAGGTATGTCGGGGTGTGATGGTTACTGTACAGTGGGAGGTATGTCGGGGTGTGATGGTTACTGTACATTGGGAGGTATGTCGGGGTGTGATGGTTACTGTACAGTGGGAGGTATGTCGGGGTGTGATGGTTACTGTACATTGGGAGGTATGTCGGGGTGTGATGGTTACTGTGCAGTGGGTGGTATGTCGGGGTGTGATGGTTACTGTACAGTGGGAGGTATGTCGGGGTGTGATGGTTACTGTACAGTGGGAGGAATGTCGGGGTGTGATGGTTACTGTACAGTGTGAGGTATGGCGGTGTGTGACGGTTACTGTGCAGTGGGAGGTATGTCGGGCCGTGACAGTTACTGTACAGTGGGAGGTATGTCGCGGTGTGATGGTTCCTGTACAGTGGGAGGTATGTCGGGCCGTGATAGTTACTGTACAGTGGGAGGTATGTCGGGGAGTGATGGTTCCTGTACAGTGGGAGGTATGTTGGGCTGTGATGGTAACTGTACAGTGGGAGGTATGTCGTGGTGTGACGGTTAATGTGCAGTGCGAGGTATGTCGGAACGTGATGGTTACTGTACAGTGGGGGGTATGTCGGAGCGGGATGGTTACTGTGCAGTGGGGAGTATGTCGGGGTGTGATGGTTACTGTACAGTGGGAGGTATGTCGGGCCGTGACAGTTACTTTACAGTGGGAGGTATGTCGGGCCGTGATGGTTACTGTACAGTGGGAGGTATGTCGTGGTGTGATGGTTACTGTACAGTGGGAGGTATGTCGGTCCGTGACAGTTACTGTACAGTGGGAGGTATGTCGGGGTGTGATGGTTACTGTACAGTGGGAGGTATGTCGTGGTGTGATGGTTACTGTACAGTGGGAGGTATGTCGGTCCGTGACAGTTACTGTACAGTGGGAGGTATGTCGGGGTGTGACGGTTACTGTACAGTGGGAGGTATGTCGGGGTGTGATGGTTACTGTACAGTGGGAGGTATGTCGGTCCGTGACAGTTACTGTACAGTGGGAGGTATGTCGGGGTGTGATGGTTACTGTACAGTGGGAGGTATGTCGGTCCGTGACAGTTACTGTACAGTGGGAGGTATGTCGGGAACGTGACAGTTACTGTATAGTGGGAGGTATGTCGGACCGGGATGGTTACTGTCCAGTGGGAGGTATGTCGGGCCGTGACGGTTAATGTACAGTGGGAGGTACGTCTGGATGTGATGGTTACTGTACAGTGGGAGGTATGTCGGGGTGTGATGGTTACTGTACAGTGGGAGGTATGTCGGGGTGTGATGGTTACTGTACAGTGGGAGGTATGTTGGGCCGTGATGGTTACCGTACAGTGGGCGGTATGTCGGACCGGGATGGTAACTGTACAGTGGGAGGTATGTCGGGGTGTGACGGTTAATGTACAGTGGGAGGTATGTCGGGGTGTGACGGTTAATGTACAGTGGGAGGTATGTCGGAACGTGATGGTTACTGTACAGTGGGTGGTATGTCGGGGTGTGCTGGTTACTGTACAGTTGTAGGTACGTGGGGCCGTGACGGTTACTGTACAGGGGGAGGTATGTCAGGCCGTGGCGGTTACTGTACTTTGGGACGTATGTCGGGCCGTGACAGTTACTGTACAGTGGGAGGCATGTCGGGGTGTGATGGCTACTGTACAGTGGGAAGTATGTCGTGGTGTGATGGTTACTTTACAGTGGGAGGTATGTCGGGGTGTGATGGTTACTGTACAGTGGGAGGTATGTCGGGCCGTGATGGTTACTGTACAGTGGGAGGTAAGTCGGGGTGTGATTGTTACTGTACAGTGGGAGGTATGTCGGGGTGTGATGGCTACTGTACAGTGGGAGGTATGTCGGGGTGTGAAGGAAACCTGAAGAAAGGCGTATGCCCGAAACGTCAATTCTCCTGCTCCTTAGATGCTGCTTGACCTGCTGCACTTTTCCAGCAAAACATTTTTCAGCTCTGGTTAGAGACATACCTGAACAACGGGGAGATGTGTGTTGGTGCAGATTGGTCATTGGACTAGAACATAGCACTGGTCCAGATGCAGTCCAACATTTGTAACAACGACCTGTCAACAACCCTGTCTTGCAAATATATCTCTTCTGTGTGCCACCTGAACTCTGTAATTCTGCTCCTTAGACCCGATCCTGAATGAAGTGTTTATCAAGGTTATGGGCTCCTGCAGCACATGGCATCTTACATTGAATCCCTCATAAACCATATCCAGTGTACATTCGCCCCACAATGTCAGTATCCAAACAGAATTGTGCAGCTCCATTGATGGCCAGTATGAACCCAGCCCAACAACCTTGTGTGCGACTTGAGCTGGAAATGTCTGTGTAAATGTTTACAGCATTGTTCTAACCATGAACAGCCAAGTCTCTTTGCTGAAGTTTCGATAGCCTTTCATAATACCAACTTTTAGATTGTCCAATCAGCATTATATCGCCCCTTTATTTAGTTCACTTTTATAACAATAATATGATGAAAACAGTGCCCAATTCACAGGAAGGATCATTGAAATGATGAGCCTCATTGCCACTCCCAAGACCAGATGATTATTAAGTACAAGGTCTTTGAAAATATGCAACTATTTTCCCTTGTAGTAGTATTGTGAACGAATAGTCGACTCTCCTGTTCCTCAGATGCTGCCTGAACGGTTGTGTTTGTTTTTCAGAACCACACTTTTTGACTCTGATCTCCAGCATCTGCAGTCCTCACTTTCTCCCGGCTAATATTCACTCATAATCATTTTCACGGCAACAATATCACTGTGTATTTAAACATGTTACAGTCAGACATGAGTACATTTTGAATTGCTTCTTTCTATCTCAGAGCTCAGTAATGTGGGATGTGAATGGCAGTGTCTGTGTGATGTTGAATATGTAGTCCATGCATCTGAGGGATGGACAGATTGTTTCAAACATCATTTCCCTTCAGCTGTTCACAAAAAGCAAGGTACCGCTTGAACCCCACCAGCCTGAGCACACAAAACCCAAAGCACAGTGTCCAGCTATGGGCATGAATATTTTTCATTTTAATTTATTCATAGAATATGATTGGGATGGTATTTATTGCCCATCCCATATTGTCCTTGAGAAGGTGTGGGTGAGCTGCCATATTGACCCGCTGCCGTCCATGTGCTATGGATGTGCATTCCGGAGGGACGTTGAAACAGTGACACTGACAGAACAGCAATTTCGTGGGTGGCTTGAAATGGAACGTGAATTTGGTGATGATCCCATGTGTCTGCTTCCCTTGTCCTTCTTGATTGTCGTGGTTTCGGAGGTATGTTGGAAGGAGCCTTGGTAAATTTCTGCAGAGCACCATGTAGATGGCAGACTTTTCTGCTACTGAGTGTCAGTGGGTGAGGGATGAAGCTGCATTCACACAGGCAAATGGGGGTATTTCATCACACACACATTCAATATGTGTCTTATAGATGGTGTGCAGGCTTTCAGAAAAGCTCCTGACATATTCTTGTTGCCAATCAATTTAAATGTATCAAAGCGTGGCACTGGCAAAAGCACAACCGGTCAGACAGCATCTGAGGTACAGGAGAATCGACGTTTTAGTATAATCCCTTCACAGGAATGGTAATGAAATTATATGGTCAGTCCAGTTCTGGATAACGGGAATCCCTGGGATACTGCTAGGTGGGTGTTCAGTTGTGGTGGTGGCATTGAACATTGGAAGATATGGTTCAATTTTCGATTGTTAGAGGTAATCATTGCCTGGCACGTGTGTAATGCAAATGGTATTGTCACTGTTAAGCACACAGCTGCATATTTCCAGGTCCTGTTGCATTTGGACAAGGACTGCTTCAGGATCTGAGTAAATCACGAATGGTGTTGAACATTGTCCAATCATTGGCAAACATTCCCACTTGTGACTTTACAGTGTAGGAATGGTCATTTATGATTGGGCCATGGGCAAAGAGAACTCTTATGGCTCATCGATGCTGTCCCTCTCTCTAAGCTAGGAAACTTGTTTCTAGTTCTACCTGGTCCAGATTTGTCTAACAACATATCTAATCAGAATAATGTTACAGTATCTTCCCCATGGAGCTGAGGGAGGACTTGGTTAGCTCAATCAGTTGTACAGCTCGATATTAATGCCTACAGCGTGGGTTCAATTCCTGCACTGACTGGGGTGACTAAAGGACTGTCCTCTCCCTTACTTGAGGCATGATGACTGTGCAGTTAAACTGCCACCAGTCATCTCTGTCTAACGAGAGAGCAGCCCTATCACCCTGTTGGGGTATGGTGCACTACCTTTCCAATTTTGATTTTCAGGTTTACTCAGAAACCCCTCTCCGAGGAACTGATGCAGGCCTGTCCTGGAGCTAAGATGTCTGCTTCCCACCAACCCCAGTCACCTTCCTTTCAGATATAACTTCAGCCAGTGCAGACGATTCCGATTTGCTCCAGTTTTGCTGTTAATCCTGGTTACGACATTTGGTCAAATGCAGTTATGATGCTGTTCAGTGCAGTCATTGTCGCCAACCCTCGAGATTTCAGCTGTGTGTTTTCTTGTTGTACATCATTAAACCCAGGGTTCAATGAGCCCAAGGGATGAGAGCCCAAACTGAGCTTCAGTGATCAGGTTGGTGTTGAGGAAGTGCTGCTTGATCCCACTGTAGATGACATCTTCATCAATTTATTAATGACAGGGATTAGAGCAATGGGGCAATCAATGAATTGTCTGATGTTTTGTCTGTGTGTGTACAGGACATACCGGACACACAAGGGTTTATCCCCTGGCCTGATGGTAAGGGTAAAGTGGAGCGGATGCCAGGCATGGACAGTGAAAATTATGCAGGAGTAAAAAAACTGCTTCTGTAAGTTATGACTCACATCACTTCACATAGGCCAGTGCCGAGTTCTTGATCTCTTTGAAATCTGTTCCGTTTAGAATGGTGATAGTATTTCTCACATGTGCGCTCATGCGTATCACGCACACACACACTTCACATCATAAAAGTCGGGCTTTATCTCCGGAAATACTGTGTGCGGTAGTCACTGTTCCCAATATGGTCATCACGCAATGTGTCTGCAGCTGGTAGATTGGTGAAGATGAGGTAAAGTATGTTTCTCCCTGTCAGTCGCTCCTTCCTGACCCAGTGCAGACCCAGTCAAGCAGCTATGACCGTTTGAACCCAACCACCTCGATCAGCAAATGCTGTGGCTGAGCCCTTCTGGGTAGTGGTTTTAAAGTGGCCCACTCAGTATAGATTCTCCAGACTTGCTTTCCTATCTCTGTAACATCGCCAAGACTGGATTCCTCTCTCTCTAAAATCTCGAGCCTTGCTTTCCTACCTCTGGAACATCTCCAGCCTTGCTTTCCTCTCTCTCTAACATCTCCAGCGTTGCTTTCCTATCTCTGTATCATCTCCAGACTTTCCTCTCTCTCCGTAACATCACCAGCCTTGCTTTCACATCTCTGTAACATCTCCAGATTTTCTTTACTCTCTCTGTAACATCTACAGATTTGCATTCCTCTCTATGTAATATCTCCAGCCTTGCTGTCCTCTCTCTGCGCAACGTCTCCAGCCTTGCTTTCCTCTCTCTTCGCAACATATCCAGCCTTGTTTTTGTATCTGTGGAACATCTCTAGCCTTGCTTTCCTCTCTCTGTAAAATCTCCTGCCTTCCTTTCCTACCTCTGTAACATCTCCAGCCTTGCTTTCCTATCTCTGTAACATCTCCAGCCTTGCTTTCCTGTCTCTGTAAAATCTCCAGACTTGCTTTCCTCTCTCTTTAACATCTCCAGCGTTGCTTTCCTCTCTCTGTAATATCCCTAGCCTTGCTTTCACATTTCTGTAACACCTCCAGCCTTGCGTTCCTCTCTCAGTAACATCTCCAGCCTTGCTTTCCAATCTCTGTATCGTCTCCAGAATGATTTCCTATCTCTGTAACATCTCCAGCCATGTTTTCACATCTCTGTAACCGCTCCAGACTTGCTTTCCCAACTCTGTAACGTCTCTAGCCTTGTGTTTGTATCTCTGTATCATCTCCGGCCCTGCTTTCCTTTTTCTGAAAAATCTCTAGCCTTGCTTTCCTATCACTGTAACATCGGCAGCCTTGCTTTCCTATCTCTCCGCAACATCTCCAACCCTGCTTTTCTATCTCTGTCACATCTCTAGCCTTGCATTCTTATCTCTGTAAAATCTCCCGACTTACCTTCCTTACTCTGTAACATCTCCGGCCCTGCTTTCCTTTCTCGGTAAAATCTCCAGCCTTGCTTTCCTTTTTCTGTAACATCTCTAGCCTTGCTTTCCTATCTCTGTATCGTATCCAGCCTTGCATTCCTTTCTCTGTATCATCTCTAGCCTTTCTTTCCTTTTTCTGTAACATATCGAGCCTTGCTTTCCTATCACTGTACCATCTCCAGCCTTGCTTTCCTCTCTCTGTATCGTCTCCAGACTTGCTTTCCTATCTTGGTAACCTCTCCAGACTTGCATTCCTATCTTTGCAACATCTCCAGACTTGCTTTCCTCTCTCTCTGTAAAATCTCCTGTCTTCCTTTCGTTTCTCTGTATCATTTCCAGCCTTGCTTTCCTCTCTCCGTAACATCGCTCGCCTTGCGTTTGTATCTCAGTGTCGTCTCCGGCCGTGATTTCCTATATCTGTAACATCTCCAACCTTGCTTTTGTATCTCTGTAACATCTCTAGTCTCGTTTTCCTCTCTCTCCACAACCTCTCCAGCCTTGCTTTCCTATCTCTGTAACATCTCTAGCCTTGTTTTCACATTTCTGTAACCGCTCCAGACTTGCTTTCCCAACACTGTAACGTCTCGAGCCTTCTGTTTGTATCTCTGTGTCATCTCCGGCCTTGCTTTCCTCTCTCTGTATCATCTCCAGCCTTGCATTCCTTTCTCTGCAACATCTCCAGCATTGCTTTCCTTTATCTGTAGCACCTCCAGCCTTGCTTTCCTATCTCTATAACATCTCTAGCCTTGCTTTCCGATATCTGTTAAATCTCCTGCCTTCCTTTCCTTTCTCTGTATCATTTCCAGCCTTGTTTTCCTCTCTCTGTAATATCTCTAGCCTTGTGTTTGTATCTCTGTATCATCTCCGGCTTTGCTTTCCTATATCTGTAACATCTCCAGCCTTGCTTTCCCAACTCTGTAACATCTCTAGCCTTGTGTTTGTGTCTCTGTATCATCTCTGCCCTTGCTTTCCTCTCTCTGTAACATCTCCAGCCTTGCTTTCCTGTCTCTGTAAAATCTCCAACCTTGCTTTCCTGTCTCTGTAAAATCTCCAACCTTGCTTTCCTGTCTCTGTAAAATCTCCAACCTTGCTTTCCTGTCTCTGTAAAATCTCCAGACTTGCTTTCCCACTTCTGCAACATCTCCAGCCTTGCTTTCTTCTCTCTGTATCGTCTCCAGAATGATTTCCTATCTCTGTAACATCTCCAGCCTTGTTTTCACATCTCTGTAACAGCCCCAGACCTGCTTTCCCAACGCTGTAACGTCTCTAGCCTTGTGTTTGTATCTCTGTATCATCTCCGGCATTGCTTTCCTTTCTCTGTAACATCTCTAGTCTTGCTTTCCTTTTTCAGAAAAATCTCCAGCCTTGCTTTCCTCTTTCTGTAACTTGTCTAGCCTTGCTTTCCAATCTCTCCGCAATATCTCCAGCTTTGCTTTTGTATCTCTGTAGCATCTCCAGCCTTCCTTTCCTCTCTCTGTAACATCTCGAGCCTTGCGTTTTTATCTCTGTATCATCTCCGGCCTTGACTTCCTATATCTGTAACATCTCCAGCATTGCTTCCCTTTTTCTGTACCATCTCTAGCCTTGTGTTTGTATCTCAGTATCATCTCCGGCCTTGCTTTCCTATATTTGTAACATCTCCAGCATTGCGTTCCTTTTTCTGTAACATCTCTACCTTGCTTTCCTGTCACAGTAACATCTCCAGCCTTGCTCTCCTCTGTCTGTAACATCTCCATCCTTGCTTTCGTATCTCTGCAACATCTCTAGCCTTGCTTTCCTATCTCTGTACAATCTCCAGCCTTGCTTTCCTTTTTCTGTAAAATCTCTAGTCTTGCTTTCCTCTCTCTCCACAACATCTCCAGCTTTGCTTTTGTATCACAGTAACATCTCCAGCCTTGCTTTCCTCTCTCTGCAACATTTCCAGCATTGCTTTCCCATCTCTGTAACATCTCTAGCCTTGCTTTCCTCTCTCTGAAAAATGTCCTGCCTTCCTTTCCTTTCTCTGTAACATCTCCAGCCTTGCTTTCCTCTCTCTGTAATATCTCTAGCCTTGCTTTCCGATCTCTGTAATATCTCCTGCCTTCCCATTCTTACTCAGTAACACCTCCGGCCCTGCTTTCCTTTCCCAGTAACATCTCTAGCCTTGCTTTCCTCTCGCTGTATCATCTCGAGCCTTGCTTTCCTATCTCTGTAAAATGTCCTGCCTTCCTTTCCTTTCTCTGTAACACCTCCAGCCTTGCTTTCCTATCTCTGTATCATCTCTGGCCTTGCTTTCCTTTTTCTGTAACATCTCCAGCATTGCTTTCCTATCTCTGTATCATCTCTGGCCTTGCTTTCCTATCTCTCCGCAACATCTCCATCCTTGCTTTTGTATCTCTGTGACATCTCCGGCCCTGCTTTCCTTCCTCGCTAACATCTCCAGCCTTGCTTTCCTTTTTCTGTAACATCTCTAGCCTTGCTTTCCTATCACTGTATCTTATCCAGACTTGCTTTCCTCTCTCTGTAACATCTCCAGCCTTGCTTTCGTTCTTCTGTAACATATCTAGCCTTGCTTTCTTATCACTGAAACGTCTCCAGCCTTGCATTCCTCTCTCTGCAACACCTCCAGCCTTGCGTTCCTCTCTCTGTAACATCTTCAGCCTTGCTTTCCTATCTCTGTAACATCTCCAATCTTGCTTTCCCACCTCTGTAACATCTCCAGCCTTGTTTTCACATCTCTGTCACAGCCCCAGACCTACTCTCCCAACGCTGTGATATCTCCAGCCTTGCTTTCACATCTCTGTAACCGCTTCAGAATTGCTTTCCCAACTCTGTAACGTCTCTAGCCTTGTGTTTGTATTTCTGTATTATCTCCGGCCTTGCTTTCATAGCTCTGTAACATCTCAAGCATTGCTTTCCTATTTGTCTAACATCTCCAGCCTTGATTTCCTCTGTCTGTAATATCCCCAGCCTTGCTTTCCTAGCTCTGTAACATCTCCAGCCTTGCTTTCCTCTCTCTGTATCGTCTCCAGACTTGCTTTCCTATCTTGGTAACATCTCCAGACTTGCATTCCTATCTTTGCAACATCTCCAGCCTTGCTTTCCTGTCTCTCTGTAAAATCTCCTGCCTTCCTTTCCTTTCTCTGTATCATTTCCAGCCTTGCTTTCCTCTCTCTGTAACATAGCTAGCTTGCGTTTGTATCTCAGTGTCATCTCCGGCCTTGCATTCCTATATCTGTAACATCTCCAGCATTGCTTTCCTATCTCTGTAACATCTCTAGCCTTGCTTTCCTATATCTGAAAAATGTCCTGCCTTCCTTTCCTCTCTCTGTAATATCTCTAGCCTTGCTTTCCTATCTCTGTAAAATCTCCTGCCTTCAGTTCCTTACTCTGTAACATCTCCGGCCCTACTTTCCTTTCTCAGTAACATCTCCCCCCTTGCTTTCCTTTTTCTGTAACATCTCAAGCCTTGCTTTCCTATCACTGTAACATCTCCAGCCTTGCTTTCCTCTCTCTGTAAAATGTCCTGCCTTCCTTTCCTTTCTCTGTAACACCTCCAGCCTTGCTTTCCTCTCTCTGTAAAATGTCCTGCCTTCCTTTCCTTTCTCTGTAACACCTCCAGCCTTGCTTTCCTCTCTCTGTAAAATGTCCTGCATTCCTTTCCTTTCTCTGTAACATCTCCAGCCTTGTTTTCCTCTCTCTGTAATATCTCTAGCCTTGCTTTCCTATCTCTGAAAAATGTCCTACCTTCCCTTCCTTACTCTGTAACATCTCCGGCCCTGCTTTCCTATCTCTGTAACATCTCGAGCCTTGCTTTCCTTTTTCTGAAAAATATCTAGCCTTGCTTTCCTTACACTGTAACATCTCCAGCCTTGCTTTCCTATCTCTCTGCAACATCTCCAACCTTGCTTTTGTATCTCTGTCACATCTCTAGTCTTGCTTTCCTATCTCTGTAAAATCTCCCTCCTTTCCTTCCTTACTCTGTAACATCTCCAGCCTTGCTTTCCTCTCTCTGTAACATCTCTAGCCTTGCAATCCTTTCTCTGTAAAATCTCCCGACTTCCCTTCTTTACACTGTAACATCTCCAGCCTTGCTTTCCTTTCTCTGTAACATCTCTAGTCTTGCTTTCTTATCACTATAACGTCTCTAGCCCTGCTTTCCTATCACTGTATCGTTTCCAGACTTGCTTTCATCTCTCTGCAACATCTCCATCCTTGCCTTTGTATCTCTGTATCATCTCCAGCCTTGCTTTCCTATCTCTGTAATATCTCTAGCCTTGCTTTCCTTTCTCTGTAAAATCTCCTGCCTTCAGTTCCTTACTCTGTAACATCTCCGGCCCTGCTTTCCTTTCTCAGTAACTTCTCCAGCCTTGCTTTCCTTTTTCTGTAACATGTCTAGCCTTGTTTTCCTATCACTGTAACGTCTCCAGCCTTGGATTCCTATCTCTGCACCATCTCCAGTCTTGCTTTCCTCTCTCTCCGCAACATCTCCAGCATTGCCTTCCTCTCTCTGTAACATCTCTAGCCTTGCTTTCCTACCTCTGTAATATCTCTAGCCTTGCTTTCCTTTCTCTGTAAAATCTCCTGCCTTCAGTTCCTTACTCTGTAACATCTCCGGCCCTGCTTTCCTTTCTCAGTAACTTCCCCCCCACTTGCTTTCTTTTCTCTGTAACATCTCCAGCCTTGCGTTCCTCTCTCTGTAACATCTCCAGCCTTTCTTTCCTTTTTCTGTAACATCTCTAGTCTTCCTTTCCTCTCCCTCCACAACATCTCCATCCTTGCTTTTGTATCTCTGTAACATCTCCAGCCTTACTTTCCTCTCTCTGCAACATCTCGAGCCTTGCTTTCCTATCTCTGAAAAATGTCCTGCCTTCCTTTCCTTTCTCTGTAACATCTCCAGCCTTTCTTTCCTCTCTCTGTAATATCTCTAGCCTTGCTTTCCTATCTCTGTAAAATCTCCTGCCTTCCCCTTCTTACTCTGTAACACCTCCGGCCCTGCTTTCCTTTTTCTGTAACATCTCTAGCCTTGCTTTCCTCTCTCTGTAACATCTCCAGCCTTGCATTCCTTTCTCTGTAACATATCCAATCATGCTTCCCTATCTCTGCCACATCTCCAGCCTTGCTTTCCCTTTTCTGTAACCTCTCTAGCCTTGCTTTCCTCTCTCTGTAACATCTCCAGCCTTGCATTCCTTTCTCTGTAACATATCCAATCATGCTTTCCTATCTCTGTAACATCTCCAGCCCTCCTTTCCTTTTTTTGTCACATCTCTAGCCCTGCTTTCCTATCACTGTAACGTCTCCAGACTTGCTTTCCTCTCTCTCTTTAACATCTCCAGCCTTGCGTTCCTCTCTCTGTAACATCTCCAGCCGTGCTTTCCCATCTGTGTAACATCTCCAGCCTTGTTTTTACATCTCAGTAACAGGCCCAGACTTGCTTTCCCAACGCTGTGACATCTCCAGCTTTGCTTTCACATCTCTGTATCCGCTGCAGACTTGCTTTCCCAACTCTGTAACATCTCTAGCCTTGTGTTTGTATCTCTGTATCATTTCCGGCCTTGCTTTCATCTCTCTGTAACATCGCTAGCCTTGCTTTCCTAGCTCTGTAACATCTCTAGCTTTGCATTCCTATCTCTGTAACATCTCCAGCCTTGCTTTCCTCTGTCTGTAACATCTCCAGCCTTGCTTTCCTATCTCTGTAACATCTCCAGCCTTGCTTTCCTCTGCCTGTAACATCTCCAGCCTTGCTTTCCTATCTCTGTAAAAAGACATGCCTCCCTTTCCTATCTCTGCAACATCTCCAGCATTGCTTTCCTATCTCTGCAACATCTCCAGCCTTGCTTTCCTATCTCTGTAACATCTCCAGCCTTGCTTTCCTATCACTGTATCGTATCCAGACTTGCTTTCCTTTCTCTGTAACATCTCCAGCCTTGCTTTCCTTTTTCTGTAAAATCTCTAGTCTTGTTTTCCTCTCTCTCCACAACATCTCCATCCTTGCTTTTGTATCTCTGTAACATCTCCAGCCTTGCTTTCCTATCTCTGAAAAATGTCCTGCCTTCCCATCCTTACTCTGTAACATCACCGGCCCTGCTTTCCTTTTTCTGTAATATCTCTAGCCTTGCTTTCCTATCACTGTAACGTCTCCAGCCTTGCATTCCTATCTCTGCACCATCTCCATACTTGCTTTCCTCTCTCTCTGTAACATCTCCAGCCTTGCGTTCCTCTCTTTGTAACATCTCTAGCCTTGCTTTCCTATCTCTGTAACATCTCCAGCCTTGCTTTCCTATCTCTGTAAAATCTCCGGCCTTCCTTTCCTTTCTCTGTAACATCTCTAGCCTTCTTTCCACTCTCTGTAACATCTCCAGCCTTGTTTTCACATCTCAGTAACAGCCCCAGACTTGCTTTCCCAACGCTGTGACATCTCCAGCTTTGCTTTCACATCTCTGCAACATCTCAAGCATTGCTTTCCTGTCTCTGCAACATCTCTAGCCTTGCCTTCCTATCACTGTAACATCTCCGGCCTTGCTTTTGTATCTCTGTAACATCTCTAGTCTCGTTTTCCTCTCTCTCCACAACATCTCTAATCTTGCTTTCCTATCTCTGTAAAATCTCCCTCCTTTCCTTCCTTACTCTGTAACATCTCCAGCCTTGCTTTCCTATCTCTGTAACATCTCTAGCCTTGTTTTCACATTTCTGTAACCGCTCCAGACTTGCTTTCCCAACACTGTAACATATCTAGCCTTGTGTTTGTATCTCTGTATCATCTCCGGCCTTGCTTTCATATCTCTGTAACATCTCCAGCATTGCTTTCCATTTTTTGTGACATCTCAAGCATTGCTTTTCTATCTCTGTAACATCTCCTCCCTTGCATTCCTATCTCTGCAACATATCCAGCCTTGCTTTCCTATCTTTTTAACATCTCCAGCCTTGATTTCCTATCTCTGTAACATCTCTAGCCTTGCTTTCCTATCACTGTCTCTTATCCAGACTTGCTTTCCTGTCTCTGCAACATCTGTAGCCTTGCTTTCCAATCACTGTAACATCTGCCGCCTTGCATTCATTTCTGTGCAACATTTCCAGACTTGTTTTCCTCTCTCTCTGTAACATCTCCAGTCTTGCTTTTCTCTCTCTGTAACATGTCTCGCCTTGCTTTCCTATCTCTGTAAAATCTCCGGCCTTCCTTTCCTTTCTCTGTAACATCTCTAGCCTTCTTTCCACTCTCTGTAATATCTCTAGCCTTGCTTTCCTATCTCTGTAAAATTCCTGCCTTCCCTTCCTTACTCTGTAAAATCTCCAGCCTTGCCTTTGTATCTCTGTAAAATCTCCAGCCTTGATTTCCTCTCTCTGTAACATCTCTAGCCTTGCTTTCCTATCTCTGTAAAATCTCCTGCCTTCCCTTCCTTACTCTGTAACATCTCCGGCCCTGCTTTCCTTTCCCGGTAACATCTCCAGCCTTGCTATCCTTTTTCTGTAACATCTCCATCCTTGCTTTTGTATCTCTACAACATCTCTAGCCTTGCTTTCCTATCACTGTACCATCTCCAGCCTTGTTTTCCTGTCTCTGTATCGTCTCCAGATTTGCTTTCCTATCTTTGTAACATCTCCAGCCTTGCATTCCTATCTTTGCAACATCTCTAGACTTGCTTTCCTTTCTCTCTGTAAGATCTCCAGCCTTGCGATCCTCTCTCTGTAACATCTCCAGCCTTGCTTTCCTATCACTGTAACATCTCCAGCCTTGCTTTCACATCTCTGTAACAGCTCCAGACTTGCTTTCCCAACGCTGTGACATCTCCAGCCTTTCTTTCACATCTCTGTAACCGCTCCAGACTTGCTTTCCCAACTCTGTAACATCTCCAGCCTTGCTTTCCTCTCTCTGTACCATCTCCAACCTTGCTTTCCTGACTCTGTAACATCTCAAGCATTGCTTTCCTCTCTCTGTATCAATTCCGGCCTTGCCTTCCTATCTCTATATTGTCACCAGATTTGCTTTCCTCTCTCTATAACATCTCCAGCCTTGCTTTCCGAACTATGTAACATCTCCAGACTTGCATTCCTATATCTGTCACATCTCCAGCCTTGATTTCCAATCTCTGTAACATCTCCAGCCTGGCTTTCCTGTCTCTGTTACTTCTCCAACCTGACTTTCCTGTCTCTGTAACATCTCCAGCCTTGCTTTCCTATCCCTGTAATATCTCTAGCTTTGCTTTTCTCTGTCTGTAACATCTCCAGCCATGCTTCCCTATCTCTGTATCATCTCCAGCCTTGCTTTTCTCTGTCTGTAACATCTCCAGCCTTGCTTTCCTACCTCTGTGACATCTCTTGCTTTGCATTCCTATCTCTGTAACATCTCCAGCCTTGCTTTCCTATCTCTGTAATATCTCTAGCTTTGCTTTTCTCTGTCTGTAACATCTCCAGCCTTGCTTTCCTATCTCTGTATCATCTCCAGCCTTGCTTTTCTCTGTCTGTAACATCTCCAGCCTTGCTTTCCTACCTCTGTGACATCTCCAGCCTTGCTTTTCTCTGTCTGTAACATCTCCAGCCTTGCTTTCCTACCTCTGTGACATCTCCCGACTTGCATTCACATCTCTTTCGCATCTTCAACCTTTTCTATGTCGTTCTCAGTATCTCAGATGATCCTCAGTGCATCCAGCTCCATCTCCCGAACGTGTCTCCCAGCACCTGGAGCTGGGTGCACTTCCCCCACACGTGTATTCATCACGAAGTTGAAGTCTCCCTGAACTGCCACATCCTGCAGGAGGAACATGCGACCGCCCTGACTGCCATCTCGACTGCTGCAAGACTAGAGTTCAAAGGAGTTTACCTGAGCTTATCTGCACCTTTTGTTGAGCTGCTGCTCACTGAAACCAATCAAATCAAAGCACGACTACCTACTCTGCTACTGGCGGCATGTATATGGACAAATCCACATTTAGTTTTGGCGAGGGAAGGAGGGAGACACTTCAGGGAAAAAGTGTTAGGGCCTGAAGCACTCCTTGACACCAGGCACATAATGACCTTTTCGTCAGTGCAGGTCACCGCTTGACCTTGGAAGGTGTCTTCCTGAGGTCTTCCTTCTGGTAGTGGTGACTGCGCTGATGCAAGTATTCCACCGACATCCAAACCGCGTTTTCGTATTACTCTGGTCTTTTCTGACTATTATTACTGCATTTCTGAATACCTTGAATCTATTGATTGCATTCCAAACTGCGTCTCACTCCCTAGGGAAAGAGGTTGGAATTTCACTGAATACAGGCTATTGGGAAAAAAAGTTTACCATTGGACATATGAGCGACAGTATGCCGATCTGCTTGCTGTCTGTTTTTTCCTTTCAATTTGCATATATTTATTCTGACAACCCTTCATTCCACTTTCCTACATTTTCCCCATAACACTTGTTTAAAAATCTGTACATCTCAGCCTTGAAGATATTTAGTGATCGAGCCTCATCAGCCTTCACAATTTTCTACAGTTGTTTTACTCCCACTGATGTGAGACTTGGTGGTCTTTAAACCCATTGCCTTTTTTTTCTCACACTGTGTGGAAATTGAAACTACATTAAATGCTGTCCTATTCAATCACACCAACTCTGTGGCCAGATCCCAAATTAAAAAAAACACAAAGTTTTTAGGAGCCTGCAAACTCTTCCCTCATCTTCCACATCAGCCTTGGGTACAGTTCATCCTGATCGAGGGATTTGCCACTTTTTATCCTGCATAAACTTCCAATTCTTCCTCAGCTGGTGTGTCACTTTGCTTAAAGCACTCTATTAGGGCCTGAGTGAATCCAGGAACTGCTTCTCCAAAGTGAAGCACGTGTTTAACATATTCTCTGGCTCTGTCCTCAGGCTGCATCCTCGGGCCCTAATACTCCCTATTCTTTCGGTTGTCCTTAGTAAACCGATAAAATGTCTTTGGATTATTGAAGCTATTGCCCGCTAATGTTTTTTTAACCCCATTTTAATTCTTACACTAACTTTCTTGAGATTAGCCCTACATGTTCATTGCTCTTCTGGCACCTATTTTTGTATCTGATACGTATTGATCTAAGAAGTTCTCTGGAATAAATGTCAAGACATGTTTTCCCTCTTAAAAATATTCACTGCCCTCATGAATGTTTGGAATTGAAATGCCTGAATACAATGATCCTATTACTGGATTTACACAACTCAATGAATTGGTTTCATGTCTGCTCCTGTACACATGGGTTAGGGGCAGCAGTATATCTCCGTAACAGCCTTGAGGGATGAATTGAGGAAAAACACATGGCTTAGGGACAGCAGTTGGCCATTTGGCTGCACCATTCAGAATGCTCATGACTGATCTGAGTTTGTCTGTCCATCCATCTCCTGTCTGTTCCCAATAAACATTTACTCTCCTGTCCATCAAAGATCAGTCAAGCTCATAAGACCATAAGATCATAAGACATAGGAGTGGAAATAAGGCTATTCGGCCCATCGAGTCCACTCCGCCATTCAATCATGGCTGATGGGCATTTCAACTCCACTTAACCGCATTCTCCCCGTAGCTCAGGCTTATGCACTTAATGGTAAGGTCCTGGGGAGTGTTGCTAAACAAAGAAGCCTTGGAATGCAGGGTCATAGCTCTCTGAAAGTGGCGTCACAGGTAGATAGGACAGTGAAGAAGGCGTTTGTTATGCTTTCCTTTATTGGTCAGAGTATTAAGTACAAGAATAGGGAGGTCATGTTGCGACTGTACAGGACATTGGTAAGGCAACTGTTGGGATATTGCGTGCAATTCTAGTCTCCTACCTATTGGAAAGATGTTGTGGTGCTTGAAACGGTTCAGAAAAGATTTACAAGGATGTTTCCGGGGTTGGAGGATTTGAGCGATAGGGAGAGGCTGAACATGCTGGGACTGTTTTCCCCGGAGCGTCGGAGGCTGAGGGGTGTCCTTATGCAGGTTTACAAAATCATGAGGGGCATGGATAGAATAAATAGACAAAGTCTTTTCCCTGGGGTCGGGAGTCCAGAACTAGAGGGCATAGGTTTATGGTGATAGGGGAAATATATAAAAGAGACCTAAGGGGCAACTTTTTCACGCAGAGGGTGGTACGTGTATGGAATGAGCTGCCAGAGGATGTGGTGGAGGCTGGTACAATTGCAACATTTAAGAAGCATTTGGATGGGTATATGAATAGGAAGGGTTTGGAGGGATATGGGCCGAGTGCTGGGAGGTGGGACTAGATTGGGTTAGGATATCTGGTCGGCATGGACAGGTTGGACTGAACGGTCTGCTTCCATGCTGTGCATCTCGATGACTTTATAAAAGAGTCTTCATTGCTCCCTGAGGATGAGGACACCACAGGAAGCACAACACTAAAGTGAAAGGGACGTCCTTATTTCTTTGTGGGACCTGTTATTTTAAAACTGAACATCAAATCACCACATCTTTTCAGAAATAAGGAAAGAATAATTAGAAATAAACATAAACTATTCCGGACTCCAAACCTGTCCCACATTGCCACTGACTCTTTCAAATGGAATATATATCAAACCCAGCCTCTTCTGCTGTCTCAGGAAGAGAGCACCTGATAGCATAACACCACATGAGCATGAACAATGTAGCAGAATGAGGCCATTCAATCATTTCTTATATGTTCCTCAACGTCATTCTCCTGCCTTCCCCGGAGAATCTTTGATCCCCTTACAAATCAAAAGCTTATCTATTTGTGTCTTAATGACACTCATGTCTGTGAGAGTGTGTGTCCCCATCTGCTTGTCATCTGTGTATTTGTGCGTCTACGTCTGTCTTTCTGTGTATCAGCCTGTGTGTTGTATCTGTGTTTGCGTCTATTTGAGTGTAACTCTATATGTCTGTGTGTGTTTCTACGTGTGAGTCTGCCTATCCCCTTGTATGTGTTGTGTTTGTTCGTACGTTGGGGTGTTTACCAATAATTCCGTGTATTTCAGTGCCTGCATCTGTATATTTGGGGGGGAAGTGAAAGGACTGTTGTTGGAACTGCCAGTGGGTTGAAAGTAAGAATTGTCTTTCACTGAGCACTGTTCCTTAATCGGTCAGTGGGATATGGATGTTTCAGAAACTTCATGCGTGGCATCCCAGTACACTCCATCTTGTACTAGTGTCCTCCCCACATGTTTGGGTTAGGGGGGTGAGGGAATGGATATTGGCAACTCCACCACCCGGCTTGGCCATTCCTGCCGTATTCCAGGCTGTTTCTCTTGGAATGGGAGAAAGGGAGGGAGGGAGTGAGGGCAGGAGTGGGTGGCCCTGCTATTAGTGCTGGTGTAAGTGGGGCTGGGGGGAATTGTGAGGTGTCTGGAATGAGTCAGTTGACAGTTTTGAATCCATCTAGTGTTATTGTGTGGGGAGATATTGCATGGGTGACAGGGAAAGTGTGGGAAGGAAGTTGCTGAATTCAATAGTGAGAGGAGTAGTACGTGAGCTTTATTTGGAAATAGAGCATGAGGATTGACTGTGCGTAGGTGCTATAACAGATACACAGTGAGTGTGAGGGAGCAGAGAGAATATGGTGAGCTTTATCCTTTCAGAGTGGGGAGGATATTGATGCTTGTCCTGTATTGATGGGCATTTCTACAGATCATCTCAGTGTCGAGGTGAGCATTCCCGAATGTCTTGTCCAAGTCTATCATTAATAATGGCACAGACCTGTCCTTCAGATTCCACAGAATCAGTTTAGGTAGAGTTTACAAATAGCAAGGAGAAGCAAATATCGGTGTGTTATATATCGAAACCAAAACGGTTGCAGAAAATCTGAGCATCATATGTTCTGGAAATTAGATATGTAAGTATCATGGATACTGCGGTTTTACTGGTTAGTCTCAAGTTGCATCTAAACTGCATTAACTAAGTGACTGCACACATTGTGAAAAATAAATTCTGTAAGTGTATTTGAGGTGGGTTTAAGAGTATGTTGTGAAGCAAACTAGAGAGCAGGTTATTTTGGATTTGGTGTTGTGTGATCAGAAGGATGAATTAATAACCTTGCTCTGAAACAGCTTTTAAGGAATAGTGACATTAATAAGGTGCATTTTACATGGTATCTGCATATAATATAGAATGCTTGAACATTCTGGTCAAACATCATGGTAGCCTGGAGGGTCAAGTTCGCTCCAGTGAATTGGGAAAGTACAATATAACATTCAGTGGGACACAAGCAATTGTTGTTAGAGTCAGAGAGTCCGACAACATGGAGACAGGCCCTTCGATTCCGATCAAAATGTACATCCACGCAAACCCCATTTGCCTGCCATTGCCCTGCATCTTTCTAACCCTTTCCTGTCCGTATATTTGTCTAAATGCCTTTTAAATTTTGCGAATGTTCCCGCCTCAACCACTTCAGCTGGCACATCATTCCATAGGCGTTACCACCCTGTGTATAAAACAGTTGCTCCTCCAGTTCTCTTTTATTGTTTCCCCTCTGACCTTAAACTGATGCCCTCTAGTCCGTGATTGCACAACCTCTGGGCAAAAAAAAATGTGCGTTCACTCTGTCCATCCCTCCCATGATCTTATACACTTCTCTCAGATTCCCCCTCAGCCTCATACATCTTAAGTAAAAGGTCCTAGCTTGTCCATCCTTCCCAATAACTCAGACCATTGAGTCCTTCGCTATATCTATGTAAATTTCTTCTGCACTCCTTCCAGTTTAATGACATCCTTCCTGTAGCAAAGTGAACAAAACTGAACATAACGCTACCAATATGGCTTCACCAGCATCCTATATAACTGCAACGTAACTCGTTAATGTCAATACTCCGTGATATACCCTGATGAAGACCAGTGTGCCAAAAGCTTTCTTCACTGCCCTGTCTACCTCTGCATCAAATTTCAGAGAATCATGCACCTGAATTCCAAGGTCCCTCTGTTCCACTACACTCCTTAGAAACCAACCATTACCCATGAAACTCCAACCTTGATTTGACTTTCTAAAATGCAGGAACTTACACTGATCTACATTAAAATCCATTTGCCATTTCTCAGCCACTTCTCCAGCTGATCAAGATGCTGCTGCATTTTCTGAAATTTCTGCTAACCTTCTTCACTCTCGATGATGCTAATTTTCTTGCCATCTTCAAACTTACAATTCATGCCTGTACATTCTCATCTTCATCATAGATATATGTAATATGTAGTGGTCACAGCACTAAACCGTGAGGCATTCCACTAGTCACAGGCCTCCAGGCTGACAAGCATCCTTCCGCTATTACCCCTGCTTCCTACCTTCAAGACAATTTTGTATCTAATTTGGCAGCTCCACCTCAATTTCAGGTGATCTAACCTTCCAGAACAGCGTACCATATGGAACCTTTTTGAAGGCCTTACTGGAATCCATATAGACTACGTATGCCACCCGGACCTCCTCAACGTTGCTGCTCACATCATCAAAGAATTCAAACAAATTTGTGAGCCATGATCTCCCATGCACAAAGCTGTGCTGAGTTTGATGATGGGCTTTTGCCTGAAACATTGATTTTCCTGTTCCTCGGATGCCGTTTGACCTGCTGTGATTTTCTAGCACTACTCTAATCTTACTCCTAATCACACCCTGTCTTTCCAAATGCATGTATATCTTATCTCTCAGAACCTTTTCCAGTAAGTTACCTACTACAGATTTTAGGTTCCCTGGTCTATAGTTCCCAGGTTTTTCGTCGTAGCCCTTCTTGAGTAAGGACACAGCATTCGCTACCCTCCAGTCCTCCGGGACCTCACCTGTTGGCCAAGTATGATGCATAAATATCAGCCAGGGACCCCGCAATTCCTTCCCTGTCCTCCTGCAGTGTTCCTGAATATATCTGGTCAGGACCAAGAGATTTATAGAAATAAAAAGTCTGAAAAATACATCTATTTATTTCAGGTACAAACACCACAGAAAGGGAAAGTGACAAAATGATTTTTAACACAACAAAATCGAAAATGTATTAATCATAGGAAGTGGCTTCAGAAGAATTTCAGTCATTGTGGGAACTTGAGAATTTTCAGAAATTCACGATCCAGAAACAAGGGCAACGAAACTGATAGGGAAATCAGAAAGAGAACTTGAATGCTAACAAACAGGAACAAAAAACCACTGCATAAATCTACAATCTGTATTTCAAAGGAAACAAAATAAAAGCAAGGTCAAATATGGAAATTTGTAATCAGGAGAGGAGTGTTTATTGTGAAGAACAGGGAAATCGTCAAGAAAATAATCAGTTACTATGCATCTGTCTTCATGGATTAAGATCCACAAAATCACCCAGTAATACCAAGTGATCATGTAGGGCTTGTGCAACGAGAGACATAAAGTCAATTTATATCAGTAACAAGGTAGTATTTGAAAAAGTGACTGGATTGAGCATGGCTAAGTCTGACAATCCTGGTGTACTTCATATTAAAATGTCAGACATAAGTCAGTAATAGAAGTATTAATTGCACTGTTGATGACTGGCTGTTTTATTTTCCTGTGGTTTCTGAAGAGGCCGGAAGCCATTGCAGATAAATACAAGTTAGTGAACGTGGTCCAAGCACGATAGATTAATGGAAGGGAGCTGAGCATCTATAAAAGGGAAGAAGACATAGTTTGGAGACCTGCTGATCAATTAACTTGACATCTGCAGGGAAACTGTTGGAATCTATTGTACAGCGTGTGATATTGGATACTTAGAAATTAACAGCAACAATGGAGAGGATCCGTATGTATTTCTGACAGACGTCTAACTAGACGCGCTATTAATTGTTAGACCCCAACTACTACCCCCTGAGAAAAATAACAGGAAGTGACTTCACCACAGGAAATAACATCACCACAGGAAATGACATCAACATCCCAAAGAAACCCAAACATACGAATAGAAAGCATGAATTTTCAACATTGCTTCTCATGAGGTCCTCTGAAGATGTTACCTCGTAAGGTAATGAAGTGTCTGGAAATGAACCTTCCAGCTCAGCGAGAAAACCTGCATCCATTGGTGAAAATGTGTTGCTGGAAAAAGCTCACGCCCGAAGCGTCGATTCTCCTCCTCCTTGGATGCTGCCTGACCTGCTGCGCTTTTCCAGCAACACATTTTCAACTCTGATCTCCAGCATCTGCAGTCCTCACTTTCTCCTGCATCCATTGTGTACAGTTTTAGTGACACAATCGGAGAAAGAATATACTGACCACAAAAAAAGAGTGCAGTGGACATTCTGCAGATGAGTCCCACAGATGGCGAGGTTGCCTGATGAGGAAACTCAGTCCATGTTCTCCAGAGTTTCGAAGCGAGATGTGTCACAGTGAAATTTAGAAAATTCACAAAACATATGACAGTTTGGAAATTAACAGAATGCTTCCCTGGCTGTCTTATCCACATTCAGGGCAAATAATGGCAAGATAAGGAATGGCCACGTAATACGGTAATAATGAGGAAATTCATCACTCGGTGAGAACTGCCTAAAACAGGGGCATACAAACCTGCTGGTAGGGTAGGATGAGGGAGGATCTTCAGATATTCTGCCAGTGTGTCAAGCAGAAAAGAATAACAAGGGAACAGGTGACTTGTCATTAGTGACTTGCCAAGTTGCATCCAAATTAACTTAGTGTTAGGAGACAAAGGATAGTTGTTGAAGGCTGAAGACCGGTGTGTCTGGAGAACGGTGTCCAATGGTGTATCATAGGGATCAGTGCTGTATCCCTAATTATTTGTGATTCGGAGGTGCTGGTGTTATACTGGGGTGGGCAATCCTAAAAATCACATAACACCAGGTTATAGTCCAGTTGGCACGTGCTTTCAAAGTGCACAACACCTGATGAAGAAGTAGCATTTCCAAGCTAGTGCCTCCGAATAAACCTGTTGGACTATAACCAGGTGTTGTGTGAACTATAACCTTATTATTTGTGGTACTCATAAATGATGCAGTTGTAAATACAGACGGGGGTGGCGGGAATGTGACAACTATGTTTTTGTTTAATTCAAGGATTGGCCGGGTGGTTCGCAGTGAGGACGAAGGCCTTATGTTACAGGAAGATACTGATGGAATGGTCAGATGGACAGATCAATGGCAGATGGAATGTAACCCTGATAAATATGAGGTGATGCACGTTGGAAGACGGAACCAGACAGGGGAGGACACAATGATTGGCAGCACACTCGGGAGCTCAGAGGGTGCTTCTCCACACATCCCTGAATGTGACTAAACGGGTTAATACACAATTTGAGAAAACATCGGGGATGTAAACATAATCTTTATTCATCAAGGCATAGATTATAAGAGCTATGCAGAACTTTGGTTTGGCCAAGTTGGAATACTGTGTGTAGTCCTTGGAACCACATTACAGGAAGGATCTGATTGTCGTGGAGGGGTCTCAGAGGAGATTCACCAGGATGTTCCCTGGGATGGACCATATCAGCTATGGAGATAGGCTGGATAAGCTCGGGTTGTTTACTTTGGAGCAGAGAAGGCTGAGCGGGATGTGATTTAGGAGGATAAGATCCCGAGGGACATGAACAGGCTGGATAGACAGCAGCTGTTCCTTTTAGTCAAAGGGCCAAGAACAATGGAGCGCATTTTAATGTGAAGGATTTGAGATTTGGAGGGAATTGAGCTTTGTTTGTCACTCAGAGGGTGTTGGGGTCAGGAATGCCCTTCCTGAGAGAGGAGTTGTCATGGTACTTCACAACCTTTGGAAAATATATGGCTGTGAACTTGAAATGCCATAAGATTCATGGCTACAAGCCTTGAGTCGGAAAGTGGGACGAATGTAGACCGTGCTGTATTTCTGATGGTACAAAGTCTGTGCTTCTGTGTCTATATGGCTGTGGAAGGTCAATCATTGTGTAGCTTAGGATAGGAATTGATGGGTTTCTGAAGAGTATATTAATAAGTGTTTTAAGATTGAACTTGTAATATCTTCTGAAAATATGTCAATGGCAAAATTAAGTGGAAAAGGGTGCAGCTTTCTTACAGTCTGAATCCAGAGAATTGAGGGCAGGGAAAAAGCAGAACTATGGAACAAATATTTTAGTTATGTCTTCACAGAAGAAAACAAAACAGAAAAGATAACTTCCCAACAATACTAATGAACATTAGTCTGCTGAGAAAAAGGGAATAGAACAAAATTAGCAACCAAACAATTTTAGGGGAAGTATTGGAACTAAGAGGATTGAGCACAGACAAAGTCAACAGAGATTTATCAAATGGGAATCATATTTGAGAAAGTGACGATTAGCATAATTATAGAGAAGCAATCAATGAAATATGATTGCATTTTCAGAAAGATTTTTGGACCAACATATGAATGGGAAACGTTTCAAGGCATTTGGGCCAAGTGCAAGCAGATGGGATTAGTCTAATTTAGAAAACCTGGTCAGCATGGACAAGTTGGACCAAAGGGTCTGTTTGAGCACGATATTACTGGATGGATGTAGAAATTGAGGAAAATGTACGAAAAGATATGATGTAATAAATTGCTAAGAAATATAAAAACAAGCATCATGAGCTTTTCTGTCAACATAAAAAACCTTGAAGATGTGTGTGTGAGCTGAGGTGGAAGTGAAGTGAGGGAAGTACATTGAGGCCATTAGGAGGGTGTGACTGGAGAACTGGCCATAAAGATCATAAAGATCCATTAATCCTGATTCTCCGATTTTTATGTGTTAAGCAACCATTATCCCATGCAAATATATTATTCATCACACTACAAGCCTCTGTCTTGTGTCAGAATGTTTATTTTGTGATACCTTGTGAAAACTTTCTGGAAAGCCTCATGTTGCCAGTGCCCTTATGGGCGGCACGGTGGCACAGTGGTTAGCACTGCTGCCTCACAGCGCCAGAGATCCGGGTTCAATTCCCACCTCAGGCGGTTGACTGTGTGGAGTTTGCACGTTCTCCCCGTTTCTGCGTGGGTTTCCTCCGGGTGCTCCGGTTTCCTCCCACAGTCCAAAGATGTGCAGGCCAGGTGGATTGGACATGCTACATTGCGTGTAGGTGTAGGTGTAGGTGTATCAGGACTAATGGATCTTTATGATAAAGACGTATCTACTGGATTACCACAAATATCAGGCCGATGGCATCAGTTATGTATAATCTATACTGATAGCCTGACGGCCGGAGCTGAGTGCAATATACATCCGAGCTTGTGGATGACACTAAGAACCAAAATGCAGGCTGCTATTCGATGAAGAGGACTCCCAAAAAAATAGTAGTACAAAGGGATTGGAGTGTTCCTGAGTTTGAAACGTAACGTCTGCATGCTGATGCAGCAAGTAACTAGGTTGGTTCATGAGGCGGCTTCCTGGGACGGAAGGGTTGAATTATTGAATACATTTAAAATGGTGAGATTAATCATTGTGGTTGAAATGAATGAGAGTGATATTACTGAAATGTACAAGATACAGAGGGGCTTGACAAGGTAGATGCTGAGAAGGTGTTTCCCCTGAGTCTCGAACTCGAGGCGGTAGATACTGAATAAGGGACATCGATTTCAATCTGAGGTGAAAAATGATGAACTCTCTCAGAAGGGAGTGAACGTCTGGAATTCCCTAACCCAGAGAGTTGTGGAGGGATACAAGGAATTGGGTAGGAAAGTGGAGTTGAGCCCTGAAGTAGATCAGCCATGTTCTCATTGAATGAGAGTTCAGTCTTGAGGGGCCGACTAGCCGTCTCATGTTCCTACTTCTTAGTTTTTTATGTCATGCTTTTGGAAAGTAATTGGTTATTTTCCTGGAAGTCGTGTTGTACAATGTTGTATTCGGGAGAGGAGAAAATTTGCCTGAGTTAATCCTGGATGGGATATGGGATCTGCATTCAAAGCAATTCCAGAGCAGAAGTTACAGAGTGGGGAAGCATGGAAAAAGGGATTGCGGCTGGGGGCCACTTACTGACCAAGCCTGGAATTTCTAAGTGCATTTCCAAAACTACACCTAACCATCTGCGTAGCTTCCATCTGCCTGTTTGTAGCAGGTCCGAAGGGCTGAATGGAACATCAGAACATAGGGCTCAGGGACACGAGTGGGCTAAACGGCCCTTTGACACTACCCCACCAGTAAATAAGGTCATGGCTCATCTCCTTGTGGTCCCAGCTGCACCTTTCTCTCCATGCACCTTTATCCCTGATTCACCTGTCTATGGAAAATCAGACAAAGCCAGCCTCGATATAATATAATGATTCAGCCATCCTAAACTTCTGGGGAAGGGAATTCCCACTTGAGTGAAATCCTACTTTGTGAATTTTTCCTCACTCCGGTTCTGACTGAGGATGGAGGGTGTCACTGTTTCCTTTTCTAGTCCCACTACTCCACTGCTCACAACAAATGTTAAATGTAACCGGGTCGGTGATATGACCGATGATAAAGGTCTCAGACGGGGTCAGGTTCAGTGACAGGAACAAGTCAGGCAGATTTCTTTTGTCAGCCGCAGGTAACAAATAGGGCTAATGGAGCAGCATGTTAGATTTGTGGTTAGCACTGCTGCCTCATATCAGCAAGGAGCTGAACTCAATTCCAACCTCGTCTGACCCTCTATGTGGAGTTTGAACATTCTTCCCGTGTCTCTGTGGGTTTCTTCCCAGTTCTCCAGTTTTCTCCCACAGTTCGAAGACGTGCAGCTTAGTTTGATTGGCCATGCTAAATTACCGATTAGTCTGTTTATTTTTGTTTATTCAGGGTGTAGTGAGTCTTTGGAACACTCTTCCCTGCAGACCATTCGAGGCAGAGATATTGAGTATTTTTGAGGCAATGTTCACGAATCACAGATGAGTCAAGGATTATCGAAGAGTGGGCAGCAATGTGCCTTGTGGGGAATATGTAGTCAGTGGTACTGAATGACACGGCTCCAGAGTATCCAGGAATTAAACGAAATGATAACATCGATAAAGGTTGAATGGGGAAACAAGATGGCAGCGATCTGAAAGGTCAGCTTTGCTGATCTCTGTACCACAATAATGCTCTACCCCCACCCCACCACAGTCATTTACTTACAATTGAACACTGAAAGAGCTACAGAATCCTCACTAATGCCATTTTGTCAAGTGGAAATGACAAAACATTGGAAAGGATCGAGTAAGTCCCAACACGCAGCGCACTCGTCAGAAGCTTTCAGCATGTCTGTGGCCGCACCTGTAACACCCTCTGCTCATTCAATGGACGGAGTTACTCACCAGGACTGGTCACCGAGTTCACCAAGTTACGGGAAATGACTGAAACCATGATTGAAGAAAAATTCAGCATGAAGATAGAACCACTCTCAGCAGTGCTCCAAAAACATGAACAGCAACTTGAAAGGCTTGGAAACAGAACAGATGAGGTCAAGAGCCAAACTGTAGGTGTAGAGACTGTGATCGAGTCCTGTAAGCAGCGGATCCTCACCCTTGAAAAACAGGTCCGTACCTTAACTAAACAAGGTGACGACCTCGAGAGCAGGGGCAGGATGAAGAGTGTTCATATCATCCGTCTGCTGGACCGGACATAAGGTGATCAGCCGGTGAGCTTTTCTGCGAGAACTGGCTGCAGAGATTCCTTCACTTCGAAGCTGAAGAGGGACGGGTGAAGAGTGAGACAGTTCATTGGGTTACGGTGCTCAGGTCATACTCAGACCAACGCCCTCACCCTGTCCTTGTGCTATTACATTGTTGCAGGGACAAACAAAGATTTAGGGAAGCTTCCAGAACACAGGGAAGAGACCCGAAGAGGGCTCCAGGATTATGTTCTTCCAGGTCTTTTCAGCGGCAGTGATTCAGAAAAGAAAATCTTTTGATGATATCAAGAGAAGATTAAGGGAACTTGAGATTCAGTATTCCTTAATGGACTCAGCGGTGCTCCGTATGCACTAGTGGATCTTTCAATAGATCCACTCTCTCCAGAGGATGAGAAAACTTTGTGGACACTTTAAGTGTGGTGTGTGCGTTAATGGAAAGCGATAACCTTGTTTATCTTTTTTAAAACAAAGTTTGTTGACCGTTTCTGGTATTAAGCAGTGTTAAATTAGAGTCGGGGATGAGTCGAAGACACACTTTTACCTTCTTCATTAGTAATACTACTGGTTTTTCTCTTGCTTAGTTTGTGTGTCGGGTTCGGCTCAAGCTGAGGAAGTTATGAAGGTGATCGTGATGACTGAATGCCGACCAAAGGGCAGTTCAGTCCCGATGTTTGTGATTAATTGCCCTGGATGCAGTATTGATAATGGGGCAGAAGATAGAGATTTGTGACGTGCAAATGCCCCCAGTCGGCGGCGGGTAAATACCCCTCCTGAGAGCCATTGGCACTTTGTATCTTTTTTTTGTTTTCGTATGTATTTAGTTTTGGAACGTTTTGAGAGCTTGTTAGTTGTAGTAGCTTTTTTGTGTATTTCTTTTAGGTTCTATGATTCTTTTTTCATTGGTGCTCAGTGATTTGTAATTTGAGTTCTTCCTCTCTGGATTTCAAATATTCTTTCAGTGTGTAATGGCGAATGTCATGCTTAAATGGCGTATCTGGAACATTAAGGGGAGCCATTCGCCAGTTAAGAAAAAGGAGAGGGTGGATATTGTCGTATTGCAGAAACGCACTTTGATAACAAGGAACATTCAACATTACAGCAGGGTGGATTTGATCGGGTTTATTTCTTGTCTTTTAACACTAGGAATAGGAGAGAAGCCATACTGGTGAGGACGATTCTTTCATTTAAATTAGTAGATTGTATTAGACACCCACGGGAGGATCATAATCCTCGAAGATATATGGGGAAGAAAGCAATAGTTTGAATGTTTATTGCTCCCTGGCTCACTGCCGTAAATTCCTGATAGATGCATTTTCCAAATTAAGTAAGCTTTCTTCGTAGTACATTATCGTAGGAGGAGATTTCAATTGTCTTTTGCACCCACGGTGGACAGTATGCCCAAAGGCCCCCAGTACCATCTTTCCAATCTAAGCAATTAGTGGATTTTTGTGTGGAACTGGGGCTGGTGGATGTTTGGAGGCAGATCCACATCATAAATAGGGATTTTACTTTCTTCTTTAACCCGCAGAAATGCAACACTAGGGTTGATCTCTTCCTCAACTTGCAGCAATCTTCGATTCAGTGGTTTTCTGTACAATTGGGAATATTACCATTTCTGACCATGCAGCAGCATACTTACTGGTTAAGATTAAGGGCAATATAGCAGGTTGGAGACACTGGAGAATCCCTTTATTCTTAAGGATAGTAAGTACATTGAGTATTTCTGTAATGAATTCAGATCTTTCTTAGCCATTAATTCAGATTCAACCAGTAACCCATCCATTCTATGGAAAATTGCTAAGATTTATGCCAAAGGAATAATTATTCCTGAGGATGCGGCAGAAGCTTGAGCAGGAAAGCTTGATCCAGGCACGTTTGAAGGCAGCTGGGAGGGCATACTGTGATAGACCCTCGGTGGCTAGGGTGCAGAGGATCACAATGCATCGGTCTGCAGTGAATTCTATGCTCACACAGACAGCCAAGGAAAAACTTAATTTTGCAAAACAAAGGCTGTTTGCGCATGGTAATAAACCGGGCAAGTCGTTAGCCTATCTTGCGATGAAAAAGAGAACCCTAAAGCCATTACCTCAACTAGGGAAGGTACTGGGACCCTTTCGTGCGATTCCATAAAGATTAAAGCAGCATTTCGGAGATTTTACTCCGAATTATATCAGACTAAACATTATGGGGATAGATGGATTAAGATGGAATCTTTCTTCAAGAACTTGGACCTTCCAGGGGTAACCCCCAAATAAGCGTCTTGCCTTAATGCACCATTGTCAGTGGTGGAGGGTGTAAAGCAGCTTCCAGGCAGAAAGGCACCCGGTCCTGACAGATGTCCACGTGAGTTTTATGAGGAATTTATAAACCTGTTGTCAGAGCCGATGCTTACTATGTTCGTCACTCACACAGTTACGACTGTGTCCCACCATCCTAAGAGAGGCTCATATCTCTCATATTCTGAAGAAAAGGAAGACATCGAAAGATTGTGCTCCCTCTAGGCCCATCTCACATCTAAATGTTGATTTCAAAATTCTGTCTGAGTCCCTTACATTGAGGATGGAAACTATTTATCCTTCTATTGTCAAAGTATAACAAACCGGCTTATAAAAGGCTGCAGATATTCCAACAATGTTAGGAGATTACTCAATATGATCCAAGGGTGTCAACAGCAAATTATGCAGCTATTAATGATCTCTTTAGATGCAGAGAAGACATTTGTTTGGGTTGAGTAGCTGTATCTCTTCTATACGTTAGAATGGTTTGGTCTCAGCAAAGTTTTTATCAAGTGGGTGAGGGTCCTTGAAAATGACCCCCTGTGTGCGATCCTGTAAAATTAATATTTCTAGAGGCAGTCGACAAGGTTGTTAATGCCAATGTTGTTTACGATGGTGATGGAGCCACAGGCGAAGGCCATCTGCAGGGACCCCAACATATCTGCCCCAGAAGTGGGATAGAAGTCACGTAAGATTACATTGTTTACAGATGATGGTTTTAATTTTTTGTTAAATCCCACAGTTTTGGTACCTCACCTCATGCAATGCATCAGTTCGCCTCTGGGCGAACTCAGGGAAATACCTGATGCCGTGGGAGAATCCTGATTTCCTTTTCAATAGTCCCAGGGGGTAATGGGGATGTTCCCTATTTTGGTGTATTCATCAATCCTATCTTTGGACTTATATTTAAGTGGGATTTGTCCATTTGTTTGACAAAATTAAACAAGATCTTTGAAGATGGGAGACACTTCCAATATCCTGGCTAGGTCAGATAGCTCTTATTAACATGAATTCCCTCCCTTATTTGCTGTACCCCATGTGAATGCTTTCTTTGAGGTTTCCCAGACAGATATTTAGGAGACTAAATGGATGGTGTAGCTCTGATTTGTCACCATAAGTGACCCCTTATCAAGTTAACCAAATTACAACGACCCCACAATTTGTGGGGAGTAGATCTCCCGGATATTAAAAGCTATCAATTAAGTTCTTCTTTACACGATGTTAGTGAGGCCTCAGTGTCAATATGGTTAGATATTGAAGCTTCTCAGGCAAAGTGCTCCCTTATTAGTCTGCTACTCATAGACAAAATGAGGACAGTTATGAATTATTACCATTTCCCAATAAATATCAATAATTTTAAAGTAGGGAGGGCAATGTGTCCGATCGAGGGCAACATAGCCAAACCTCATTTCTTACCCCAAAGCGTGGTGTACCATGTTTCCGACGGGGAATACTGGATTCCATGCTTAAACTATGGACAACTCGTGCGTGTATCTTGCTTTGATGGTTTATCTGAGGGAGAAACAAGGATGTCCTTTGATCAAATAAGTGTTAACTATAGACTACCGAGTAGAGATCTCTTCTGTTTTCTTTTTATCAGATCAGAGATGTTATTCAGAAAAGAACCACGCTTTTAACAGACCCGTACAGATCCGATAAAGAGAAGAGTGTGTTTATTGCTAAGAACACTCTCTCTGTCAGTACCCTTTATCATTTGTTAGAGAGTGACCTCTCAGACGAGACATTGTGACTTTCTGAGGTCTACAAAGAGAGTTGGGGATTCAGATCTCTTTGAACATAGGGGAGGATATTTGTGTAAATGCAAGAAGGATTTCAATCTGCAAGAAGACTCTTGCCATGTAGTTGAAGATTCTTCATAGAGTCTATCTGGCCCCAGACACTCTCTCAAAATTCAAGATGGGAGTCTGTCTTAAATACAAAATATTTATGGACACTCTTACTCATTGCTTGTTGCCCTCCCACCGGCGCTATAGGAGCGGTGTGCTCGCTGGGATGGAGAGGATCTTGCGGACCGAATTGGAGATGGATCAGGTATCCCTTTTCCTGGGCCTGCCCAGTCTACCTTACTCAGATGTGCATAAGAAAAAATACTTCAATACCCTCACTCTCTGAGTTCAGAAAAAAAGGTCTGTTGCATTCGGTGTCTGAAAACCCCCTGGGTCTATTGGTTTGTCATAACCTCGTCATGGAGCATAGCCCTTTGGACTTTTTTAAAGGTATGTTGCACCATAAAATAGAGGATTTTTATAAGAGATGGCAGTCCTTTTTGAATTACCAAGGTACAGGCTGATCTGCCATTCTAATAAGGACTTTTATATAGCTATGACGAACTTGACTAATGAATCTAATGTCCAGAGAGGAGGAATGAACGTGTATTAGTTAATGCTCTTGAAGGTTGAGAGCTATAGTTTGTTACACTGAGTCCTACTGTTCGTTTTTCAATTTTTTTTATTTTTCTTCGGTCCGTTGATTTACCTTTTCTTTATGTACATTCAAGTGGGTGTAATTGTATTCCATTTGCATTGCTTTTTGAGTTGGGTACTTATTGGTTCATCGAAGCATTAAAAAGATTTTCTCTGAATAAAAATATTTTTGAAAAAATTAAAATATTAACATGGATAGAATAGAGTCCCAAAGGACCACTTTCTCGTTAGTGAGACCACAAATTATGGTTTATCTTAAGGGTCATCACACTTCGGGTGACAGGATGATGTTGAGAGGGTGTACCCTTCATGACAACCTCTGTCTGTGTGGAGAATTGAAAATGCGCTGTTGGTCCATAATACCACCAATTTTAGTGTCAACTTCAATTTTACTAATCATGCCTTATACATTCTGAAGAATATCATTGAAATAGATAATAAGCAACAATGGGCCCAGCACTGACTCTTGAGGCATTTCATGTGTTACAGGCCTCTAGTCGGAGAGCATCATTCCCTATAACCCGCTGTTTACTACCATCAAGCCAATTGTGCATCCAATTTGTCAGATCCCTCTGGATTCCATGCGAATCTAACCTTCCAGACCAACCTATCAAGAGTAATCTTGTCAAAGGCCTTATTGAAAACCATACAGACTATGTCTACTGCGCTACCCTCATCAACATTCCTGGTCGCTTCATCAAAGAACTCAAACAAATTTGTTAGGCATGATCTCCCACTCACAAAGTCATGCAATCGTTCCAGTCTAAAAACAACTATTAATAATAATAATTAAAATAAATAACAACAAACAATAATAAATAATAGTAAGATGACATTTTCAATGGACAATAAATTATCCATGGTTTGTGGCATTGGAACGTGCATCATTGGTGAAGGGCAGAATAGATTTTGTTGGGAGAGTGAGGACTGCAGATGCTGGAGTTCAGAGCTGAAAATGTGTTGCTGGAAAAGCGAAGCAGGTCAGGCATCATTAAAGAAGCAGGAGAATCGACGTTTCGGGCATGAGCCCTCCTTCAGGAAGGGCTTCAGATTGATTCCTGAAGAAGGGCTCGTGCCAAAACGTCGATTCTCCTGCTCCTTGGATGCTGCCTGACCTGCTGGGCTTTTCCAGCAACACAGAACAGATATTGTACCTGTGTCATTGAACTGCGTTGAGAAAAAGCAAGGGTGGCATGGTGGCTCAGTGGTTAGCACTGCTTCCTCATAGTGTCACGAATCCGGCTTTGATTTCAGCCTCGGGTGACTCTCATGTGGAGTTTGCACATTCTCACGGTGTTTGTGTGGGTTTGCTCTGGGAGCTTCATTTTCCTTACACAATCCAAAGATGTACAGGTCAGGTGAATTGGCCACCGCCTTATGTGCATTAGTTAGGGGTAAATATAGATTAGAGGCATGGGACTGGGTGGGTTTCTATTCAGAGGGTCGGTGTGGCCTTGTTGGGCCAAATGGCCTGTTTCTATACTGTAGGAAATTGAAAAAAAAAATTCTAATCAAACCCTGTCTTTCCAAACGTGTGTATATCTTATCCCTCAGAATCTTCTCAAGTAAGCTACCTACTACAGATGTTAGGCTTCCCGGTCTATAGTTCCCATATTTTTTCTTTGCTTCCCTTCTTGAAAAATGGCACAACGTTTGCTACACTTCAATATTCTGGAACCTAACCTGCGGCTAACGATGATGCAAAAATATCACGCATGTCCCCGTAGTTTCTTCTGTAGCCTCTTGCAGTATTCTTGGATGCATCTGTTTAGGACCAGGAGATTTATCCACCTTCATACATTCTAATGCATCCAACACGTCCTCTCCTGTGATATTGACTAACCCCAAGATATCATCACTACCTTTGTTAATCTCCCAAGTCTTCATGTATTTCTCCATGGTAAAGAGAGAGGAGAACTATTCATTGAGAATCTCACACATCTCCTATGGTTCCAGACATGCATGTCAACTTGGGACCTTGAGGGGTCATATTCTCATGTAGTTATTCTTTTAACTTTAATATACTTAAAGAACCTCTTTGGCTTCACCCTAATCTTCTCAGACAAGGCTATCGCGTGCGCTCTTTTCGCCCTTCTGATTTCCTTTATCGGTAAACTCCTGTATTCTTTGTACACCACCAGGGATTCCCTTGATCCCAGCTGCATGGACCTCATCCACACCTCCTTTTTGCCTGTCAAAGCCTCAATATCTCCTGACATCCAGGGTTCCCTCTTCCTACCAACCTTGCCTTTTATCCTCACAGGACATACAGACCTTGAACTCCAGCCATTTGCCGGAGGTTCCTTCTCCTGCAAACAAACTCCTCCAACTAACCCCTACAAGCTCCTATTTAATTCCATCAAAATTCGCCTTGCCCCGAATTTAGAACTTGAACATGCGGGCCAGTTTTGTCCTTCTCCATAAGTATTTTAAATCTATGGTCACTGGTCCTAGCGTGCTCCCCCACTGTCACCTCAGTCACCTGTCTTGCCCTATTTCTTAGAGTAGGTCAAGTTTTACCTCTTCCCGAATTGCTCCCTCTACATACTGCTTGAGGAAACGTTTCTGAACACACCATCTCAATTACATTCTCAGTCAATGTTAGGAAAATTGAAATCTCCGACTATGGCAATCCTATTGGCCCTGCAAGTCTCCCCAATCTCTCTACATATTTTAATTATTGTAATTCCCCGTTTACTATTTGGGGGCCTATAGTACAACCCAAATAATATCATCATTCCCTTTTTATTTCTTAGCTTCCCCCACAAATCGTCACTGGATGATCCATCCATCAGTTATTTTATCTCTGATTACTGCTGTGGTACTCGCCTTAATCAAAAATGAAACCCCCGCACCTCCTTCCACCATCTCTGTCTCGCATAAAGCACCTGTACCTTGGTACATTAAGCTGCCAGTCCTGTCCCTCCCTTAGCCATGTTTCTGTAATGGCTACAATATCCCAGTCCCACGCACCTATCCACGCACTGAGTTCATCGGCCTTACCTGTCAGCCATCTTACATTGAAACAGATGCAATTTAATCCAACAGGCATTCCTTGCTGCCTGTCGTGTTCCTGCCTAACCTGTCTCTGCACTTTACTGTTTGTGATTACGGTATCTCCTTCCAGCCTCGCACTTGCCTCCCTGCTGTTGAGGATCCTACGCCGTCCCCCACGCCAAAAATCTAGTTGAAACCCTCCCTTGTAGCACTAGCAAACCTGTCATCCAGGAGATTAGTCCCCTTCCAATTCAGGTAAAACCTGTCTTTCCTGAACACGTCACCTCTGCCTCACAAAAGATCCGAGTGATCTAAAACTCTGAATCCCTACCTCCTGTACCAATTATTTAGCCACGTATTCATCTGCCATGTCAGCCTGTTCTTACCCTCACTAGCACGGAACACTGGAAGGAAACCGGATATTACCACTGTCGTGGTCCTGTCTTTTACCCTTTTTCCTCGCTCTCTATCATCACTCTGCATGACCTCATCACTACTTCTACCTGTGTCATTTGTACCAATGTGCACAATGACTTCTGGCTGCTCCCCCACCCCGGTGAGAACGTTCTGCAGCCGCTCTGAGACATCCTGGACCCTGGCACGTAGGAGGCTATACATCATCTTGGATTCCCATTTGCAGCCATAGAATCTCTTGTCTGATCCCCTCACATATCGAGTCTGAATAATTACTTCTGAAGTTATTTGTCTCGCATAACCTTCTGACAATGGGATTTCTTCATGAAACAGTTGGATTTGGCTGAATTACTTTGCTTCCGGCAGTGGGGAGATTCCAATGAATCATCATCAGGAATCCTCCATGAGTGGAAAAGACGACTAGGCTTTTTCTCACTCCCACACATTGCTGTGTTGAACGGCAGGGAAACAGAAAGGGAGCAATAGGCTGTTCCTTCACAGATAGACTACATTTTCTATCTGTGAGTTAAATCATTCACGTTATCAGGCCCCAGACTGGACCATGTGAGCTCTCCTTGAATATTGTCCGAATTATATGACTCCATCACATTCTCGTCTCCAGGCCAGTGCATTAATGCTGTTGTCATACACAGAATCAAATCATTAACAATAAATGGTCCTACTTGTTTTGAAGATGTGTTAATATGTGCCTGAATAATGTAAACATTAGCGTTTGATGACTTCGCAATATCTGTGTTAAGATGAATATGTTTTATTCTTAAACAAATAGAGAAATTGCTGGAAAAGCTCAGCCTGTCTGGCATCAGATATGAAGAGAAATCAGAGTTCAATGTTTCCGTCCAATGACTTTTCCTTTGAACCTTACTTATTCTTAAATTATTTCCCCAATTTTATTCTCCCACATAAGAAGAACTATCCATCCGGTATTCACCAACTACACTCTTCTCAAGATGTTATACGGTCAATAAAACATTCTCAGGTCGAACTGTTACTTCTTCGTAACGTAATGCCTTCATAACAAGAATGAGTAAAGAGAAAGATCTTTGAAACGTTTCGAAAGTAATTTTGTTTTTATCAGTTAAGGCAATTATAACGACACATAATACATCAGATGTGATCTCAGCAATGCCCTGTACTGATGCAAAAAAATCATCGCTAAGATCAAACACAACACCCCTTACACGGAACAGAATAATTCCATTTATTATCAAATCACCAGCTGCCTCTTCAGAGTAATTTGATGTGATTCATGTACAAAGACACACAGATCCCTCTGTACCACTCAGTTCTGCATTCTCCTTGCATTTAAATATTTTTCTGCTGTTTTGTCTATTGCCCAAAACAGAAAATTCCCATCACAGAAATGTTGTACTTTGTTTTCTGCTGAAGGTTTGCTCAAAACTGTCCTCTGTCTGGATCCCATTGCAGACGCGCAGCCCTCCCCTATCTGTATCCCATTGCAGACGTGCAGCCCTCCCCTGTCTGTATCTCATTGCAGACGCACAGCCCTTCCTTGTCTGTATCTCATTGCAGATGCTCTTCTCTCCCCCTGCCTGTATCCCATTGCAGATGCTCTGCCCTCCCTCTGTCTGTATCCCATTGCAGATGCTCTTCCCTCCCTCTGTCTGTATCTCATTGCAGATGCTCTGCCCTTCCCCTGTCTGTAACTCATTGCAGAAGCTCTTCCCTCCCCCTGTATGTATCCCATTGCAGATGCTCTGTCCTCCCCCTGTCTGTATCCCATTGCAGATGCGCTGCCCTCCCCCTGTCTGTATCCCATTGCAGAAGCTCTGCCCCTCTCCTGTTAGTATCCCATTGCTTACGCTCTGCCCTCCCCTGTCTGTATCATATTGTAGACGGTCTGCCCTCCCCATCTGTATTCCACAGTAGACGCTATGCCTTCCCCCGTCTGTATCCCACTGCGGACACGCAGCCCTCCCCTGTCCGTATCCCATTGCAGAAGCTCTGCCCCTCCCCAGTTAGTGTCCCATTGCAGACGCTCTGCCCTCCCCCTGTCTGTATCATATTGTAGGCGGTCTGCCCTCCCCCGTCTGTATTCCACTGTAGGCGCTATGCCTTCCCCGTCCGTATCCCATTGCAGATGCGAAGCCCTCCCTTGTCTGTATCCCATTACAGATGCGAAGCCCTCCCCCCATCTGTGTCCCATTGCAGACGCTCTGTCTTCATTTGACATCTTATTGATTGACTATCCTGATGTATGAGCAAACTGAGCTCTATCCCCTTCATCCAATTCATTGGTATGGATTGTGATTTGTTGATGACCTCACACAGATCCCTGAAGAATTCCACTAGTTACAGCTTGCTAAAAATAAAGTGAGTAATGATCTCTTGTCTGTATTTCCTGATACTGCCCAAGGCGCCCCTGCTCCTGCGTAACAGCCTGGGATGGTTATATGGCGTCCTCCTGTGCTGTGTAATTTACTGAAATGATTTGAATACTTCATTCTATTCCTGTCTAACCCCATGGAGGTTCATTATGGCCTGATCTTGCTGTATTATCACGATGCTGACTGGCTGAATGGGATCTTTCTCTCCCTCTGTAACAACCTTGTGGGTGAATTGACAGAACAACGGATGAAGTAGGAACAGCAGTTGCTCATTCGTCCCCTCCAAATTGCTGCTCAGTTTAGAAACATTATGGCTGGTCTGATTGTAACTGAATACCCCTTTCCTGTCAGTTCCCAATAAACATTGACCATCCTGTCCATCAAAGGTCAGTCAAGGTCAACCTTGAACATCCTCAGTGACCCAGACTTCACTGTTCTCGGGGGATGAGAACACCACAGATCGCATAATCCAAAGGAGAAAGGACCAACGTTATCTCAAATGGAAATAGGAGACACCTTTTATATTAAAGCGTGTTCACCTCACAGCAAGTCACCTCCTCTTTTCAGAAACAAGGGCACAGAAAATAGGAACAAACATATACCATTCAGCCCCTCAAACGTATCCCACAGTCCCATTGGCTGTTCAGTCAAGTATTTATCAAACTTAGCTTCTACTGCACCCTTGGAAAATAATCCTGACACCTTAAGGCCACAGAGCATATGAAATTGGAATTAGGCCATTTGGCCCATCAGGTCTACTTTGCTATTTGATCCTGTCGGGTGTGTGTTTCTCACACAACTTTCCCACCTTCTCACTGTAACTCTCGATCGTTGTTTTAATCTAACATTTGTCTTAAAGACATGGTTACGTCAGTGTGTCGGTATGTGTGTGTGATTGCGTGTGTGTTTCTGTGTATATCTGTTTAATGGCAGGAGACAGGGTGGTGGTGGATGGTTGTTTTTTGAAATGGAAGCCTGTGAGCAGCGATGATCCAGAGGCAAAATTGTTGGGTCCACTTTTGTTTGTCATTTATATAAATGATTTAGATGAGAGTAATAGAAGATATATTTCGCAAATTTGCGGATAACATCAAGTTTGGGTGTACAGTGGACTGTGTTTGTATAATGGTGAACAACTGAAGATTACAAAGAGACCTTCATTAATTAAATCAATGATTCATAGAGATGTACAACAGGGAAACAGACCCTTCAACTTGTTCATGCCATCCGATTATTCTAAATTAATCCACTCCCATTTGCCAGCATTTGCCCCATGTCTCACTAATCATAAAGCCATCCAGTTGCCTCTGAAATGCTGGAATTGTTCCAGCCTCCACCAGTTTCTCTGGCAGCTTATTCCATACAAGCACCATCCTCTGCAGGAAAAAAAAGTTGTTCTTCATTGTCTTTCAAATATTTCTCTTCCCACCTTAAACCTATGCCTTCTAGTTTTAGACTCTCCTACCTTGGGGGGAAGGAACCTTGACCACTCACCGTATCCATGCCCTTCATAATTTTATAAACCTCTAGAAAGTGTAAATGTGACTCCAATCAAGACGGTTGGCTGCGCTTTCAGTCATCCTGGGTCTATAGTCTCAAATTCAGTAGTCGTACCTCTTCCTTCTCCATCAAGGCACATAGAACATAGAACATAGAACATAGAACATAGAACAATACAGCACAGAACAGGCCCTTCGGCCCACGATGTTGTGCCGAACTTCTATCCTAGATTAAGCACCCATCCATGTACCTATCCAAATGCTGCTTAAAGGTCGCCAATGAATCTGACTCTACCACTCCCACGGGCAGCGCATTCCATGCCCCCACCACTCTCTGGGTGAAGAACCCACCCCTGACATCTCCCCTATACCTTCCACCCTTCACCTTAAATTTATGTCCCCTTGTAACACTCTGTTGTACCCGGGGAAAAAGTTTCTGACTGTCTACTCTATCTATTCCTCTGATCATCTTATAAACCTCTATCAAGTCACCCCTCATCCTTCGCCGTTCCAACGAGAAAAGGCCGAGAACTCTCAACCTATCCTCGTACGACCTACTCTCCATTCCAGGCAACATCCTGGTAAATCTTCTCTGCACCCTCTCCAAAGCTTCCACATCTTTCCTAAAGTGAGGCGACCAGAACTGCACACAGTACTCCAAATGTGGCCTAACCAAAGTCCTGTACAGCTGCAACATCACCTCACGACTCTTGAATTCAATCCCTCTGCTAATGAACGATAATACTCCATAGGCCTTCTTACAAACTCTATCCACCTGAGTGGCAACCTTCAAAGATCTATGTACATAGACCCCAAGATCCCTCTGTTCCTCCACCTGACCAAGAACCCTACCATTAACCCTGGCACGATTCCAAAAAAGTTTAATCAACTTGTTCAGACATGTGAAACAGCTCTGTGGGATTCGGAACGAGAATTTTCGGTGCAGTGATAGGGACACTACCATCATTCAGCATTAGCCCCGAAAGCTGCAACATGATGCTCCGGTGTGTTTGTTCTTCAGCCTGTTGTAACATGCTGTGACACACCTCCACAGGACATGACTCCACTCCACCTTCTCCAGAGATAGGGGCACTATCAGCCAGTCATGGACTGGAATCGAATCCAGAGCTCCGGATCAGAAATTTGGGCACCCATCCATTAAACAAGGCCTAAATCATGCCCAGATTTCGGGTCATATTTGAAGTGTATGGATTTATTAAATTCTGGTTAACATTACAAAATTATACAGGGGACATTTCTAATTGAAAAAAAAGTACAAGTTATTAGCCTCAACGAAAGGATGTTGAGTGCATTCGCTAAGCCATTGAGATAGCCAATGAACATCTTCAATTGCTTGGCTATGATTTCCGGTTTAAATAGCTATTACCAGCAGTCTGCTATATTAGGGAAAGAAATCCTGCAGACACACTCTACACTATGAAGGCTCTCGAGTAGATATCAATACTGAACATCAGAGACGAGAAAGGAGCACAATTCTGGGCCCAAAACACCGGTCACTATTTCAAATCCCGTGGCTTCCGTCTTCCTAAAATCATTCATTGAGACAAGGCAACTGTTTCCTTTCCAGCTTTTGCTTTCCGACTCCTCCCTCTGCCTGCGCAAGGCAAACCAAGTTCTGGGTCTTTGGGAAACTCAAGGCTGGTGTTTGTTGGCCTTCTGGACACGGGATTGTCGTTTAATCCGAAGGGGGAGTGTGAGGGGGCAGTAATATCATTCACTGGGCTGGGGTGTGGCAGATGGATTTTAACATGGATGCATGTGAGGCATTGTATTTTGATAAAATAAACAAGAGGAGGGCTTATACAATTAATGGTGGGCTTTGGTAGTTATATAGTAAAGAGGGACCCAGGGACGCAGGTATAATTCTTTGAAGTTTGTGGCGCAGGGTGTTTAAGGTTACTTCATTGCTCATACTTTTGAGGTTAGAAGTTGGGAACTCATGCTGAGATTGTGCAGGATATTGATAAAGCCTCTTCTGAAGTCCTGTGTGCAGTTCTGTTATAGGAAGGAGATTATTAATCCGGAGATGTTTGAGAAGAGATTACCAGGATGTTACCAGTAACACCTCATCTTCTGCCTCGGAAGAAACAAACACACGGCATGAGCATTGGATTCACTGATTTACAAATCTCCCCTGGCCAACCCAGATCCCAGATCCAACCCCCGGACTCACATCTGCCCTCTTGAGAAGACTTAATGTCCATCTTCCTTCCCACCATCTCCTCCACACTCCCCACCGATCTATCACTATCACCTCCTACCTTCACTCACCTATCACTGATCTTTCCCCCAGCCTCACCCCATCACCCATTTTCTCTTAGCCCCTTCTCCCTCCCCAGTCCTGATAAAAGGTCCTGCCTGCAACGTTACTCTCTTGCTCCTTGGATGTTGCCTGGCTTACTGTGCCTTGTCCACCTCCATGCTTTACCTGCACTGAATTATCCATTATCTGCAGTCCCCATTATCTCTTAGATACAATTCCCTTTTAACATGGCCATGTCGCAGTCTGTTATAACCGCATGTAGTCTTCGGGATATTTTCTTATCAGATCATGGACGATAAAAGTTCTCTCAATGTCTTCCTGATATTGCAGTGCCTGATCAGTAGATACAGAATGTATGTTTCAATTTATAAACGGAGAAGCACGCTTATATTCTGATAAACCCCTGGCATTGCTCCCATATCCAAGGGAGATTGAATTCTTACACATGACTGATCTACCAGACCGAACATAACGTATGCTGTCCCTCAGTCACCCCCACATATCCCACCCAGAATATGTAAATTTTAATCAAAATTTTGAATTTTAATAAAAAGTATTGAATTGAAATGGGTTAACGGGAGGTATTTGTTCAGCGACTGTGATTGATGTCAGTCTCCATGCATCCTAAATACGTCGCTGGAGGGCTTTCCTCTTCTATTAATTATGGACTCGGTTCAATGTGTTATCTTATAGTATCAGCGGGAGCATCACTGACAGCACTAACAGGCATCAGCAGGTTTAGAGAGAGGGGGAGGAGAGATCAGAATCTGAGAACATTAGACTGGAATGTTCCAACAATGGGCAGGAGTTTATCCGAGGTTCTTTACTGTCTGTCTCGGCGTTGGATCTCATTAGTTTTGCAGATCTATGATGTATTGATGGTTGTTCAAGCTGGTTCCTATCCCATCCTCGCTAAGTTGATGTTCCTGGTAATTTATGCTATCTGTTCATTAAGCCAGGTTGGACTGAATTGCAGCACGTATTATTTAAAATTTTGAAAGGTGGATGTCAACATTTTCAAATCCAATGAACTATTTCTTTCCTCACAATTTGTATCGAGAAAATTACTCATGACAAGTTACTCACCAAATTGTGAGGAGAACCACACTGTTCTCAAACTCCATAATCCTTCTAGCCCTGCACAGATTCTACATTTCTATATCCTCCCACTCACTCATCCTGTCCAATACCACCATCATGATATCCCCGACTCCTCCTCTGCCTCAGTGCATCTTCTGAATAAACCATCAATTGTGTCTTTGTTAAATCTGGATACAATTTATCAAGTCCCTTGTAACCACACGTCAATTACAGAATAATTGCTCTTGACTTTGTTGAACTTGTTTACTGCACAGATTCTGTCAGATGGGCAGATGCTGCATGCTGCTTAAATCATTGACACATAATCGAGAGGCACAGAATAATAATCCGTTGATATCTCATGAACGAAATTGATGTTATTGGACTGAAACTATCATCATTTGTGAGAAAAGGCCCATCTGCTTGCTTCATGTCCTTCAGAGAAGCCAATGCGTTATCCTTCCCCAGTCATGTCTGTGCAAACCCACAGCAATGTGTTTTACTCTTGACTGTCCTGTGGAACAGCTGAACCAGTCACTCAGTTCAAGCTCAGCATAACATTCTGGCCTGACCATGACTGCACACATCCCGTGAGTGAAGAACAAAAGTAAAGTTAGCTCCCTTCCTCTGCCTGTTTTCCTTATTTCTACACTTCATTTCCATTCAAGTAGGTGACCATTCCCTATTTCAAGTGCAATCTTTCTGACTAAGTCCCTCCCCAAGAGTGATGTTCATCTCCACAGGCACCTCTGGTACTGGCTTTACTGATGCTGACATGCAGATGTAAGGAACGTTTAAATTCCACAACAGTGGCAGTGCATAGAGAAGGAATGGGTTTTTATGTCATAATAAAGATATGGAGACCAATAAGTGAGGGAAAGGAATTATTGTGATCATCACTAAGAGTGTAGTTGAGGTAGTACTTGGGGTATTATGGACAGATTTTTCTCCTTTAGAAGGAATTATCTCACTACAATAGAGGCTGTGTAAAGGAATTTCATGAGACTAATCCCTGGGCTGATGATAAAAGAGGAGTGAGTGAAGGTTAATCTGTAACGCTGCCGGAGAATAAGAGGTCATTGCATTGAAACTTGATGGTGATGGACAATCACTCATTATGTTCTATACAGTCACCGAGAAGGTGATAAATTCCATGAATTGCATTTTTAATTTTAATCGGGATGCATGATTCTTGATATTTAAGTGCCTCTGTGGATAAAATCTTCAGTCAAATCCTGCCTTGATATCAGGGTCAATCCCTCTTACCTAAGCAGGTCAGTTAAACACTTTTGTTAATGTTAATATGTGATGGTGTCTGTGTGGAGAGTATTTTCTTCTCATAGAGGGCAGTGTCAGGAATTCTCACGTCTAGAAAGTTAGGGGGGGCCATATTACTCCAAGAGGAGGTAGATGGATTTTTGACCTGTCAGAGAGCTGAGGGGTGTGAAGAATTGCGCATTAAAGAAGAGTTAATGCCAACAGTCGGTCAGCCATGATGGCATACAATGGTGTGAGCATCCAAATTACTACTCCTGTTTTTATGTTCTCATATTCTGTCTTTGGAAAGGTAATGGTTTTAATTTTCCTGGAAGTGTTGTTATTGAATGTTGAGGACAGTGAGAGAAAAGCATTTTGTGAGCCATCTCTGGGAGAGGTATGGGCCCGATATTCACATGAATCTGGGTCTACAACATGACCAACATACGAAACACCACTTGCAGAGAGGAGACACTCTTTAAAGAGGTGGGAGACCACTTTCATACACAGCTTGAATTTCCCATCACATTTTCCAACCCACAGCAAACCACACAGTGTTGAGGGACTGAATGATATCCTGTAATACTGCAGACCAGGTATTTGGAGCAAGTGGTCTCCATCTGCTCCTATACAAGTGGTTTGAAGGACTGAATGGAAGATAGGAACAGAGACCTGAGGAGCAGGAGGGGGTCATTAGACACTTTGTCATTGCTCGACCAGACAATAAGATCATGGCTGATCTGATTATGGTCTGCGCAGCACTTTTCAGTCTGTCCACAATTTTCCTCCATTCACATGTCTGTCAAGTGTTGTAAAACACAACTTTGAATAAATGCAGGCACCCAGGCACAATACTAGGAAACTGCACAAAGTCAAAGTACACAGGCAGCACAATTCTGGAAGGAAACAGACATTTATCTATCAGTCTTGTTCCCATTCAATTAATTCTGCTGCAGTTTATCATTTTAGATTTGTTCATGGAACGTGGGTGTTGTTGATAGGCCAACATTTATGGACCATGTCTAATTACGCTGAAAGTGGTAGTGTTTAGCTGCCACCTTGAGCTGAAACATCTGGGGAAAAGAATTCCCATTTGAACAACCCGTGCGAATTTCTCATTTCTGCTCCGACAAATGTTGGAGGATCGCTGTGTCCTTTTCCAGCCCCACTTCTCCACTGGTTACAACAGGTTTGAAGTGTAACCTAGCCCAGTGTCTCGAAAAATGTGAGACACAGAGTCACACACGTACTGACACATACACAATCGCATTGTCTGAAGATGAAAAATAATAGGAAAAGGTTTCCAGAGTTTCATAGTAGGTGAACTCATTTCAAATGGAAAAGAAATGATGCGTCCCAACTGATAGTCTGTCTCCGACGTCATTCTACTCAAACAAGCTGCTGGTATGAGACTTCTACCTGGAATAGTTGAATTTCCTTTCCTTCAAGCAGTGGAGCGATTCCCATTAATCCTCAACAGGAATGCTCCAAGTTTGGTGAAGAGGACTCAGGGATTTTTTACTCTCACATTTTGCTGTCAGAAGGGACAAAGTGAGAGAGAGGTGGCAATAGACTGTCCATTACGACCATAAGATCATCGGATATAGGAACAGAAATTAGACCATTCAGCCCATCGAGTCTGATCCACTCTTCAATTATGGCTGACAAGTTTCTCAAAACCATTCTCCTGTCTTCTCCCTGTAACCCTTGATCCCTTTGATACTCAAGAAGCTAACTACCTCTATCTTAATTATACACAATGACCTGACCTCCACTGCCTTCTGTGAAAATGAATTCCATAGATTCTCCACTCTCTGGCTGAAGACGTTTCTCCTTACCTCCATTCTTAAAGGATTTTCCTTTACTCTAAGGCTATATCCTTGGGGCCAAGAGTTTCCTACCAATGGAAGTCTTCTCACCATCCGCACTGTCCAGGCCATTTAGTATTCTGTATGTTTCAATTAGATCCCCCCCACATCCCTCTGAACCCCATCAAGAACAGACCCAGAGTCCTCAAACGTTCTCATATGTTAAGCTTTTCATTCCTGAGACCATTCCCATGTACCTCCTGTGAACCCATTCCAAGGTCAGCACATCCTTCCAGAGTTGTGGGGATAAAAACAGCGCACAATACTCCAAATATGGTCTGACAATAGCCTTATAGACCCTCAGAAGTACATCCCTGCTTTTATATTCAAATCCTTTCCAAATAAATTCCATCACTGCATTTGCCTTCCTAATTACTGACTCAATCTGCAATTTTACATTGAGAAAATCCTGGAGTAGAACTCCCAAGTCCCTTTGCCCTTCAGATATCTGAATTTTCTCGGTAGTCCATGTTTTTATTCTTCCTAACAAAGTGCATATTCCCACAATTTCCCACTTTGTACTCCATCTGCCATTTCTTTGCTCATATTCCTAACCTATCCAAATTCTTCCTGAGCCTCCTTGCCTCTTCAATGTTACCTGTCCCTATCCCAATTTTTGTTTTATCTTCAAACGTAGATCGAATGCCTACAGATCCTTCATCTGGATCGTTAATGTATAAAGTGAAATGTTGTGGTCCCAACACTGAGCCTTAAGGAACGCCACTTGTCACCGACTGTCAACCTGAGAGGGACACGTTTATCGATATTCTTTGCTTCCTGCCAGACACCCAAAATTCTATCCATGCTAGCACCTTGCCTCTAACACCATGGGCCCTTGCCTAACTCAGTAGCCTCCTGTCGGCACATTGTCAAAGACTTTCTGGATGTCCAGGTGGATGACATCCATTGGCTCTCCTTGTTCTAAGCTGATCATTACCTCCTCAATGTTTTCTAGCAGATTTTCCAGGCATTACCTCCCCTTGATGAAACCATGGTAACTTTGTCCTACTTTATCATCCACATCCAAGTATTCAGAAATCTCATCCTTCACAATGGAATCCAGGATCTTACCCACAGCCAAGTTTAGATTAATCAGTCTGTAATTTTCCATTTTTTTCTTTACTTTTTTAAACGGGGGCATCACGTTAGCGATTTTCCAGTCCTCTGGGAATCTCCCTGATTCGAGAGATTCCTGAAAGATCACCACCAACGCCTCCCCCGTCTCATCAGCTATCTGCCTTAGAAATCTGGAGTGGAGTCCATCTGGTCCAGGTGATTTACTTACCTTCAGGCCATTCAGTTTTTCCAACACCTTCTCCTAGGTGATGGCCACCTTACTCACCTTACTGTCCACTAAGTCTTTTCAATGTTTGGGATATTACTCGTGTTTTCAACGATGAAGACTGACAAAAAGTAATTTTTCAGCTCCTCAGCCATTTCCTTGTTCCACATTACTATCTCTCCTGCGTCAGTTTCTAGCGATCAGATGCCCATTTTTGACTCTCGTTTGCCCTTTATGTATCGAAAGAAGCTCTTAGAGTCTTTCTTTACATGACTGGCTTGCTTACCTCATATTTAACTTTCTCACTCCTTATATCATTTTTTTTGCTCTCTATTGGTCTTTGCAAGTGTTACGATATGGGGGTGAACGCCTCTTAATTAAACCAAACACCCAGGAAAGCTCACCTAACCCGTCAGCTATTAGAATATGAGTGACAGAGAACTCCCAAATTCCACTATTTACAGAAAATAACGCCAATTTATTTTTAACTGCAAAAGTGAACATTACGGCACAACTATTTACAACTTTAACCAACCCACCCCCCACAACTGCCCCCAAATCTCTAACAATATGCTGTTTCAATAAGACACTTATGAAGATTAAATCAACTTAATTTCAAAACCACACAGCCACTGCCGTCCTCTGTGAGGTTACTCTCCTGGCTGCTGAATTCCCTGGGTCGTCGTATTTCTGTTTACTGTGAATATGTTTCGTATGAAAAAATACATATGATTAGTGAGTATTTCCTAATTTCTTGCAAAGCAAGATGGTTGATCCCCAGGCTTCTTCTGTCTCGATGACATCTGCTCTCTCCCTAATTTTCAAAATGTTCGCATTTTTATGTCCCCAGCATCCAATTGTCTCACTGGTTCAATGTTGGCAAAACAATAAATTCAATCTCGATTTGCTTTCAGTGACAGAGTGAAGGAAAGAGAGTGTTGCATGCGAAGGTGAGAGTGGTGTAGCAAGAGTCTTGTTCGGGGGTAGGTGCTGTAACAGATATACAGAGAGTGTGAGGGAGTAGAGAGAACAGAGAGACATTTGTCCTGGCCGAGCGGGGAAGGTTATTGATGCTTGCCCTGTATCGATGTGCATTTCTTCAGATCATCTCAGCATCGGAGTGAGCCTCCCCAATGTCCTGTCCATGTCTATCACTAATAACACCACACACCACATCACACAGCTTCTTCAGAATCAGTTTGTATGGATCGTGCAAACAACAAGGAGGAACACACATTGGTGCCTTACATATCTAAACCAAAACTGTTGTGCAACTTTGTGCATCCGATTCTCTGGAAATTAGATATGCAAATATCGTGGGTGCTGCAGTAATACTGGATTATCTAAAATTGCATCTAAACTGTGTTAACTAAATGATTGCTAATGCTGTGAAAAATCAATTTCATGTGTATATGAGGTAGGTTGAAGAGTATGTTGTGAACTAAAGTAGAGAGCAGGTTATTTTGGGCGTGGTGTTGTGTGGTCAGAAGGATTGATGACTGACCGTGCTCTGAGGCAGCTATTGGCCAATCGTGACATTAATATGTTGTTTTTCACATGGCGCCTGCAAGCAATATAGAATTTTTGAACATTACACTCAAATATCAAGGAAACCCGAAGGCTAGAGGGTCAAGTGAATTGGAAAAATACAATATGGCACTTAGTGTGAGACAAACATTGGCTGGTAGTCATAGAAATACTGTATAGTCTGAACAATACGTACATATCACTAAGTTACAAACACCAGCGAAAGGGAAGGTGACTCATTAATGGTTTACGTAAGAAATTAATGATTGCATTAAATTGAAGCAGCTTCAGAAGAATTCCAGGTATTGTGCAAACCTGAACATACAGAGAGATTTACTTTTCTGAAAATAAGGACGAAGAAAGTGTTAAGGAAATCAAAAAGAACATGAATACGAACAAACAGGAAATAAAAAAAGCCTGCTTAAATCTCCGATGCATATACCGAAGAAAACAAAAGTAAGGCCAAATGTGGAAATTTGTAAGGCATAGGAGAATTTATTGTGGGGAACAAGGAAATGGCAGAGAAACTAACCAGCTACTTTGCATCTGTCTTCATTGAGAAAGCGCCAGGCAATCTCTGTGTAAAGCAAGTGATCACATGGGACTTGTGGAACGAAAGACATGAAGTCCATTCATATCAGCAAAAAGGTAGTACTTGAAAATTGAGCTAGATTAATCATTGCTAAGTCTGATGGGCCAGATATACTTCATATCAAAATGTCAGAAATAAAACAGCATATTTATTGAACTGCCGGTGACTGTGTTTTATTTTCTTGCAGATCCAGCCATTGTATGTAACTGAAAGGGAGTAAACATGTCCCATCTATGTACACAGGGAAGAAGTGATAATGTGGAGGACTGCAGACCAATTAATTTGACATATGTATGGAAAGAGTTGGAATCCATGATATAAGATGTGATATTGGGTACGTAGAAATGAACAGCAAAATTGCAGAGAATCACAATGCATTTCTGACAGAGAAATCATGCCTGACAAACTTCGGAATTGTTTGAAGTTGTTTCTTGCAGCATAGACCACAGACAACCAGTGGGAGTAGTGTATTTGGATTTTCAGATGTCTGGGCGGGCGGGAAAAATTTCTGGCTGTAACAGCTGCTCCTCTTTTTGAGGTATTTTAGGTGTTAGAGGTGATTTCCTCGAATTCCAGAAAGCAGCAATTACTGTTTTGTATGCACTTGCATTGTTTTGGAACTTTGGGAAAAAGAAAGTCAAAGAAACAGCAGTTTTAACAGGGAAAAGAACGGACAAAGGAAGCACATGGTGAGGGGAAGAAACTGACAGGACAGCGTACCTGCACAGTTACTGCCTTTGCTGTTTGAATTCATGTATCGCTGGATATCGGAGTGCCTCTAGGAAAATTAACAAACAGTGGAATTTTAAACTGGTTTGGAGGAACTGTTTGAGCAAAGTTCCCAGCCAGATTGGGATTGTTTTAAATGTGTCCTACAGAAAGTCTGCAGAAGTAAGTAGAGTGGGTTATTCCTTAATTATATATTTTTGAGATATGTCTTTTGATTAATCTTAAAATATAAGCCATAAATATTAATATAACCTTGGGCATTGTTTTGTAGAGGAATAAGACAGTTTTGTTTTTCTGTAGATTGTGAAGGAGCACAAATGGCCTTAGTAGAATCATATGTGCTTCTTGTCAGATGTGGGAGTTTAAGGAGGATTTAAAAGTTACTGCGGATTATATCTGCAATAAATGCTTCTGGTTGTGAATCCTATCAGATTGTATGGATCGGTTGGAGAGACAGTATAAGACAATGAAGAATTGGTAACAGCAACAGTATGTGATGGACGGCAGTTATAGGAAGGGGGGAAAGTCTCAGATACAGTTACATAGATGGGATAACTCCAAGAAAGGCAAGATAATGAAGTAGCTAGTGCAGGAGTCTTCTGTGGCTGTCCCCGTTTCAAACAAATATGCTGTTTTGGAAAATGTAGCGGGTGATGGATTCGCACGGAACGTAGCACAAACAGACAAGTTTGTGGTATGGAGACTGGCTCTAATGCAAAAAGGGATACGTCAGATTCCACGAGGTCAATTGTGTTAGGGGACTCGCTAGTTTGAGGTACAGACAGACGGTTCTGTGGACAGCAGAGAAATAAGCAGATTAGTGTGTTGCTTCCCTGGTGCCAGGAACAAGGATGTCTCAGAAAGGGTGCGGAATGTTCTCACAGGGGAGAGGGTCCAGCAAGAGGTCATTGTCCAAATTGGAACCAACGACATAGGAAGGGAAATGTTTGAGATTATGGACGGAGATTGCAGGGTGATAGGCAGAAATTTAAAAAGGAGTTTCTTGAGAGTAGTAATATCTGGATTACTCCCGGCGCTACAAGCTAGTGAGGGCAGAAATAGAGGGATAGACCAGATGAATGCATGGCTGTGGAGCTGGTGTATGTGAGAAGTATTCACATTTTAGGATCACTGGAATCTCTTTTGAGGTAGAAGGAACCTGTAGAAGGACGGATTGCACTTAAATTGAAAGGGGACGAATATACTGGCAGGGAGATTTGCGAGAGCTGCTCGGGAGGATTTAAACTAGTAAGGGAGGGGGGAGGTGCTGGGGGCAGGGAGATAGAGAGTAAATAGATCAATCTGAGATTGGTACAATTGAGAACAGAAACGAGTCAAACAGTCAGGGCAGGGAGGGACAAGATAGGACTAATAAAGTAAACCGCATTTATTTCAATGCAAAGGGGCCGAACAGGGAAGGCAGATGAACTCAGGGCATGGTTAGGAACATGGGACAGGGATATCATAGCAGTTACAGAAACATGGTTCAGGGATGGGCAAGGCTGGCAGCTAAATGTTCCAGTTTACAACTGTAACAGGAAAGATAGAAAGGGAGGCAGGACAGGAGGGGGAGTGGAGTTTTTGATTAGGGATAGCATTACAGCTGTACTGAGGGAGGATATTCGTGGAAATACATCCAGGGAAGTTATTTGGGTCGAACTGAGAAGTAAGAACGGGATGATCACCTTATTGGGAATGTATTATAGACTACCTAATAGTCAGAGGGAAACTGAGAAACAAACTTGTAAGGAGATCTCAGCTGTCTGTAAGAAAGTAGGTTGATTATGGTAGCAGATTTTAACTTTCCAAACATAGACTGGGACTGCCATAGCATTAAGAGTCTAGATGGAGAGGAATTTAATAAGTGTGTACAAGAAAATTTTCTGATTCAGTATGTGGACGAACCTACTAGAGACGGTGTAAAATTTGACCCACTCTGGGGAAATAAGGCAGGGCACGTGACTGAGGAGTCAGTGGAGGTGCACTTTGGGGCCAGCGACCATAATTATATTAGATTTAAAATGATTATGGAAAAGGATAGACCAGATCTTAAAGTTGAAGTTCTAAATTGGAGAAAGGCCAATTTTGACAGTATTTGGCAAGAACTTTCAAAACCTGATTGGGGGCAGATGTTCACAGGTAAACGGACGGCTGGATAATGGAAAGCCTTCAGAAATGTGATAACAAGAGAAAGTATATTCCTGTTAGGATGAAAAGAAAGGCTGGTAGTATAGGGATTGCTGGCTAACTAAAGGGTTTGATTAATAAAAAGAAGGAAGCATATGTCAGGTATAGACAGGATAGATCGAACAAATCCTTAGAAGAGTATAAAGGCAGTAGGAGTATACTTAAGAGGGAAATCAGGAGGGCAAAAAGGGGACATGAGATAGCTTTCGCAAGTAGAATTAAGGAGAATCCAAAGGGTTTTTAACAAAAACATTAAGGACAAAATCATAACTAGGGAGAGAATAGAGCCCCTCAAAGATCAGCAATACAGCCCTTGTGTGGAGCTACAGGAAATGGGGGAGATACTAAACGAGTATTTTGCATCAGTATTTACAGTGGAAATTGATATGGAAGATATAGAATGTCAGGAAATAAATGGTTACACGTTGAAAAATGTATATATTACAGAGGAGGAAGTGCTGGATGTCTTGAAACGTGTAAACGTGGATAAATCCCCAGGACCCGAACAGGTGTACCATAGAAATCTGTGGGAAGCTTGAGAAGTGATTGCTGGGCTTCTTGCTGAGATATTTGTACTGTTGATAGTCACAGGAGAGGTGACAGAAGACTGGAGTTTGGCAAACGTGGTGCCACTGTTTTAAGAAGGGTGGTACTGACAAGCCATGGAACTATAGACTAGTGAGCCTGATGTCGGTGGTGAGCAAGTTGTTGAAGGGAATCCTGAAGGACAGGATGTACATGCATTTGGAAAGACAAGGACTGATTAGGGATAGTCAACATGGCTTTGTGCATGGGAAATCATATCTCACAATCTTGATTGAGTTTTTTGAAGAAGTAACGAAGATGGCAGAGCAGTAGATGTGATCTATATGGACTTCAGTAACGCGTTCAACAAGATTCTCCATGGGAGATTTGTTAGCAAGTTTAGATCTCACGGAATACAGGGGCAACTAGCCATTTGGATACAGAATTGGCTCAAAGGTTGAAGACAGAGAGTGGAGGTGGAGGGTTGCTTTTCAGACTGGAGGCCTGTGACCAGTGGAGTACCACAAGGATCAGTGCTGGGTCCTCTATTTTTTACCATTTACATAAATACTTTGGATGCGAACATAAGAAGTATCGTTAGTAAGTTTGCAGATGACAACAAAAGTGGAGGTGTAATGGACAGCGAAAAGGATTACCTCAGAGTACAATAGGATCATGATCAGATGGGCCAATGGGCTGAGAAGTGGCAGATGGAGTTTAATTCAGATAAATGCGAGGTGCTGCATTTTGGGAAAGCAAATTTTAGCAGGACTTATGCACTTAATGGTAAGGTCCTGGGGAGTGTTGCTGAACAAAGAGACCTTTGAGTGCAGGTTCATGGCTCCTTGAAAGTGGAGTCGCAGGTAGATAGGATAGTTAAGGCGGTGTTTGGTATGCTTTCCTTTAGTTAGAGTATTGAGTATTGGAGTTGGGAGGTCATGTTGCAGCTGTACGGGAAACTGGTTAGGCCACTGTTGGAATATTGTGTGGAATTCTGTTCTCCTTCCTATCGGAAATATGTTATAAAAATTGAAAGGGTTCAGGAAAGATTTACAAGGATGTTGACAGGGTTGGAGAATTTGAGGTATAAGGAGAGGCTGTACAGGCTGGGGCTGTTTTCCCTTGAGTATTGGAGGCTGAAGGGTGACCTTCTTGAGATGTAAAAAATTGTTAAGGGCAAGGACAGGATAAAGGGATAAAGTCTATTCCCTGTTGTCGGGGAGTCCAGAACTAAAGGGCATAGGTTTAGGGTGAGAGGAGCAAGATGTTGGGCGGCACGGTGGCACAGTGGTTAGCAATGCTCCCTCACAACGCCAGAGACTCCGCTTCAATTCCTGCTTCAGGCTGTGTGGACTCTCTATGTGGAGTTTGCGCATTCTCCCTATGTCTGCGTGGGTTTCCTCCCACAATCCAAAAATGGGCAGGCTAGGTGAATTGGCTATGCTAAATTGCCAGTAGTATTAGGTTAAGGGGTAAATGTAGGGGTTTTGGTGGGTTGGTGTGGACTTGTTTCCACTCTTTAAAAAATCTAAACGTAAAAGAGACCGAAAGGGCAACTTTTTCATACAGATGGTGGTACATGTATGGAATGTGGTGCCAGAGGATGTGGTGGAGGCTTGTATAATTGCAGCATTTAAAAAGCATTTGGATGGTTATATGAATAGGAAGGTTTCGAGGGATTTTGGCCAGGTGCGGTCAGGTGGGACTAGATTGGGTTGGGATATCTGCTTGACATGGACGGATTGGACTAAAGGGTCTGTTTCCATACTGTACATCTCTATGACTCTATAACTCACAGAGTGAGTTCGTAAATGCAATTGGTGTGAATGGTATTTGGTGCAATACATGTAATTTGAAAGTTAAAGTTAGGTTGGAGTTTGTTTAAGGGACTCGGAATAGAGAGGTAAAGACATCATGAAGCAGTTGCATAGAGTGTTGGTGAGCATGTACCTGAGGTAATGAGTGCAGTGTTGGTGACCTAATCTAAGAAAGATTACAATGATCACAGAGGACGTGCAATGGACATTCCCCAGATTAATTCCTGAGATGACAAGATTTTCTGATGGGGAGATTTGTCCTGCGACCTCTCCAGTTTCAAAGCATGAGAGGTTATCGCAGTGAAATTTCAAAACTCTATGCTACATGTGATGTGGTGGAAATGCATAGGATGTTTCTCTAGCTGTCTACTCTATACTTAAGGTAAATAATGACCGGATAAGTGATATGTCATTTAAGACCGTAATAAGGAGGAAATCCTTCCCTCAGAGGGGACTGACTAACACAGGGGCAGGGAAGGGCAAGATTAAGGAGAATCCCCAGATATTCCTCACGTATATCAAGTGGAACAGAACAACCAGGGAACATGTAGGGCCTATTAGTGACTTGGCAAGTTGCATCCAAACTCAACTTCATGATAGAAGGCTGTTTGTGTGACTGGAGCCCAATTTCCCCAGGTGTACCACAGAGATCAGTGTTGTGTCCTATATTATTTGTGGTATTCATAAGAGAAGTGAATGTGAAGTGGGTGGGGGAGTGTGATAAGTAAGATTGTGTTTGACACAAAGATTAGCCGGGTGGTTGGCAGTGAGGAGGAAGGTCTTATGTTACAGGAAGATACAGATGGTATGGTCAGATGGTCAGATCAATGGCAGGTGGAATGTAACCCTGATAAATATGAGGTGATACAGTTTGGATGAAGGAACCAGACAGGGGAGTACTCAAAGAATGGCAGCACACTAGGAAGTTCAGAGCGTGCCTCTCCACGCATCCCTGAATGTGACTGGATATGATAATTGATGAGTTCAGCATGACTGTAGATAAAGCTTTTATTCATTGACCCAATGCCATACGAGTTTTATATGGCAACTTTGGTTAGGCCAAATGAGATATTGTGTGCAGTTCTGGGAGCCACATTATCGGAAGGATATGATTGTACTGGATGAGGTTCAGAGGAGATTCACCAGGATGTTCCCTGGGATGGAGCATATGAGCTATGGAGAGAGGCTGGGTAAGCTCGAGTTATTTATTTTGGTGCAGAGGAAGTTGAGCGGATAAGTAATTCAGGTTTAAGATTACAAGGGGAATGGACAAGGTGAATAGACAACAGCTGTTCTTTTTAGTCGAAGTTTCAGATTCCTTTCCGTCTGAATCCAGGGAATGGAGAATGGAGAACAGAGAAACATGACACAGCTACTTCATTTCTGTCTTCACAGAAAAATACATAAACAAAGCCTTCCCAGCAATAGGAGAAAACCTGAGTCTGATGAGAAAATGATGTGGAATGAAATTTGTAATCAAACTAATTTGGAGAAATTATTGGAACTGAAAATAATGGGCATAGCAAAAAATCAACACACATTGATGAAATTGGAAACATATTTGAGAAACTGACTAGTAGATTAATTACAGAAAAATAACAATAGAGGCACTGAACTTGGATTTTCAGCAAGAATTTTAATAGAGTCCCAAGCCTAGTGTGCAAAGTAAAAACACATGGGATAGGGGGTAATATATGAACATCGTGTGAAAATGGGAGTGTGAATAGGAAACAATGAGTAGGAAAAAATGGATGGTTTTCAGTTTGGACGGCTCATGAGGCATCGCAATGATTGGTGCTGGGGCACCAGATATTCACAATAAATCTCAAACATCTCGTTGAGGGAAACAAATGCAAAGTTTCCAAGTCTGCCAATGGAATTGGATTTTGAAAATTGAGGAGGATGTGAAAAAAACTTTTAGGTGATTGAAACAAATAGAGTGAATGAATAAATATGTCGCAGATGAAGAGCATTTGGATAGATGTGATTTTGTCCACTTTGTTGGGAAACACTAAAATGCCAGCCAACCATTGGAAAAGGGAGTGGTTGGGAAATGTCAATCTATGAAGGGAACTGTACATTTCTCCTGTTATTGTTTGGACAGACATCTGAGTTCCATGCAGGGCAATGAGTACTGAAGACACAAGCCAATACTGGGAATACATTGGCACACAGACCAGTTTACGCAGACCCACCAAGTGGGGAGCTGTAACATTGAAAATGATCTCGGATCTCCCTGTACATCAGTCACTGAAAGCAAGATTGCAGGAGCAGAAAGCAGTCAGGAAGATAAATGGGGTGTTGACCCTCATTTCTGGTGGACTTGAGTCCAGCAGTAAGGGTGTCTCAGTGCAGCATTACAGGCCCTTGGTGAGACCTCAACTCGAACATTGTGCAGTATTGTGTGCAGTTTTGGTCTCCGTCCCTCATAAAGGACAAACCTGACATTGAGGGAGTGCAGCGAAGGATGACCAGACTGATCTCTGGGATGACAGACTTTTTTTTTATGGAGCAGGGTTTGGGGCGACTGAGCCTGTATCCCATGGGGTTTAGGAAAATGAGTGGAGATCTCAGTGAGATATATAAAACACTGACAGGGTTAGGTAGATTGGAAGCAGTTATGATAATTCCCCTGCCTGGGAAGTCTAAAACAAGAGGCCACAGTATTAAATACAGATGGGTCACATTGCATTTAGATACGAATAAATGTCTGCACTCAGAGACTGGTGAACCTGGGAATTCTCTCTCACATAAGGCTGTGGAAGACAAGGCACTAAAGACTAATAAGGATGTCTAGACACCGAAAGGATGGGGGAGAGAGCAGGAGTGTGGTGTAGAAATAAAGGGTTATATAGATATGTCATTATATTGAATTGGATAGCAAACTCGACAGACCAAGGGGACGACTGTAGTTCCTATTTTATAGCTTCACGCGGTTAATCACATTAAGGCATGTGTACAGTGTGTGGGGAAAGTGCATTGAGGAGATGTTCAGACATGAACTAGAATGGGGCAGGCTCAATGTGCTGTATGGTCTATTCCATTCCCGATGTTTCTGTGTGGTCTATAGGAAAGCTCTGTAAATGTTGTCACAAGTTCACAGATGTTAGGAAGGAGGTCTCTGCAGGGTCAACAGGACTGTCTTTCCAGTTCCCTTTTCCATACTGAGGCTGGGGCTGGGTGTTCTGTCAGGTTTTATCCTTTAAGACTTCAGAGCAGTTTGATACAATAGAGTGTTTTGCTTGGCCTTTTCAGAGACCATTGAAGAGTCGATCACATATCTGTGTATCTGGAGTCAGATTCAGGCCAAACCAGGAAAGCACGGGAGATTCACTTCCTGAAAGTTCATTGGAAAAGCAAATTGGTGTTTACAATCAACGTTGACTTCAAGGCCGCTGTTACTGACACCAGATTTGAGATCTCGATATTTTATTAATTGTTTTTAATTTCCACCAGCTGCCATAGCATTAGCCTGGTCTGGATTATTCATCCAGTGACTTTTCCAAAACAGCACCATCTCCACATGGGGACCGATCAGAAACCAAAATGAGCAAGTTTATGTCTGTGCTGCTTGACAGCTCTATCAAAACGAACTCCCAATTTGACGATCGTGATGAGACTGAGAGGGTTGGAATTGGTCAGATTGTAATTATTCCCCGACACTGAGTAATTTTCCACATTGCCAGGGAGATGTCAGAGTTGGAGCTGGAAGGAAACCGCTTCCCCAGGAACACGGCTTGTTGTACAGCACAAGTCTTCAGTCCTATTACAGGAATGGGGTCAGGGCTCATTGCCTTTGCTGTCTCTACTGTGTTCAGCTGTTTCTTCATGTCACGTGCAGCGAATCGAATTGGTTGAAGACTGATCTGTGATTCTGTGGGCATCATGATGACGGTGAGTTGAATCATCGACTCAACACCCCTGGCTAGGATGGTACAGATACTATTTCCTTGTTTTTTACACTGATGTGCAGAGCTTATCCGTTGATAGAATGGGAATAATTGTGGAGCCCTCTCCATCAGTCAGTTGTTTAATCGTCTATCACGATTTTTGGCCGGATGTGGCAGACTGCAGAGTTCGATCTGGGTGTATTGACCTTGTGACAATTTCTCTCTCTCTATCATTAGATTTGGTTTAATTTGATTTGATAGGAGTCATTGTCGCATGTATCGAAGTGGAGTGAAACTCTTTGTTTATACACAGTTCTGGCAGATCATAGTGAGAGTTGGAGCTGCCTTTTTTTTAGAGACATGGAGTGGCCAAAATATAAAAGTCTACTTCGACTGTCTGTTTTTGAAGAGCCACAAAATAGACAGAAATTAAAATAGATTGCTTCAGCATTAGTGAAAAAAGGGCCTTTGAAAAGGGAATTATTCCAAAGCAAAATAAATGATAATCTGATTCGTAAGATTCAGAAATATGCCAACAGAGTGATAACGAAAGTTCTTTTTTTAAGAATCGATTATTTTTAACAGAACACAGAAGAAATAATGAAATTGTAGCACAAAAACTTTGAAGAATCATTACAAAAGGTAACTTATTCTGATCTCAGTAAGGATTCTTTTCATCCACAAAAACAGCAACTCAAGTTATCTTTCAGAAGCTCGCTGTGCCTTTGAAACTATTTACAATAGTAATAGGTCCGAGTTAAATATTTGGTAAATAATCATGGACACAGATTTCAACGTAATTCTAAAAGCTTAAAGAGATGCCTGCCATGTCTTGTCTAATTCATTAAGAAAAAGTTTAACAGTAGAAATAATAATAACAATACGAATTTTGTAACATAATCAACTTTTTAATGTAAAATGTGATCTCGGAATTTGATAAGAGATAGCCTTCCCATTGGAGAATAGAATTTATGCAATCCTTCAAGATAAACAATGAGGGCTATGACTAAAAAGAGCACAGCCACTAACTTTGGGAATGCATTATAGAAAGATCCCAAGGCCTAGAGATAACAATTGTTAAACTTCCGAAACAAATAAGAACCTCGAGCTGTCCCTGGGAGTGTCCATCATTGATTAGTTGTTTACCAAGATTGGTTCTGCAGTAGGGGAGTGGAGGGGACACTGACAAAGTTGTGTATGATCATTGCAACACAGAAAGTATAAAAATGCTGTCCTTTTACTGTAAACCCGAAGTGTGTCATTGATTTGCCGTCTGATCTGAGCTAAAGATTAAGGGAACGATTGTCTTCTCATGTCAAAGTCAGATTCGAGGAAGATCCTTTGGTATTCTCCCAGCATTAACCAGGTTTTGCTTGAATTAAAGTCCATTCCGTGCCTGTGTCCTGTCTGCCTCCAGAGTCTTTGTCCCTAGCTGGGGAATCTCGCTCCTACAATAAGCAAGGACATACAGATCATAGGGTAAAGGAAAAATTTGTACTGAGGCATACAGGCTACACCAGAAAGGGCAGGCAATAGGCAACATCAATGTGAGCAAGATCAGCATTATTTGAAGTTAGAGAGTCCATTCATTAGTTTAATAATGGCTGGGAAGATGCTGTTCATGAGCCGCTGGTTTGTGTGTTCAAGCTTCTGTATTGTCTCCATGATGGAAGAGATTGTAGGAGATCCAGGGTTCGATGGGTCTTTGATAATGTTATCAGCCTTTCCACGGCAGTTAGATGTGTAAATGGAGACAATGGATAGGACGTTGGTTTCCGTGATGGCATGGGCTGTGCACACAACCTTCTGTCATTTCACTTACTGTCCTGGGCAGGGCTGGGGCCACACCAGGTCATTATGCACACAGATAGTTTGCTGTCAGTGGTGCATTTGTAGACATTGGTGATGGTCCTTGTGGACATGTCAAATGTCATGAGCAGCCAGAGAAAGAAGGGGCGTTGTTGTGCCATCTCGACTGTCACATCTACATGAGAGGTCGGTTATCGTCACTCCAAGCAACTTAATGCTTTCCACTCTTTCAACTTCAGTTCCATTGATGCAGATGGGGGCATGTTCTCCTCATTTCTTTCTGAAGTCATTGATCAGTTGGTTAGTTCTGCCGACGTTGAAAGAGAGATTGGTCTCAGTGCAGCACATCACAAAGTCCTCTCTTTCCGTTCTGTATTTTGACTTGCCATCATCACATACCTGCCCTACTATGATGGTGTCACCAGTCAACACGTAGATGGCATTTGTTCAAAATTTGGCAATACAATCGTGGGTGAAAAGGGAGTATACTAGGGGGCTGAGGACACATCCTTTGGGATTTCAGTATAGAATGTTTTCATGGAAGAGACACACTTACCTATTTTCACTCACTGTGTACTATAGGTCAGAAAGATGAGGATCCAAATTCAGAGGGCGGAGCCAAGACTAAGGTCAGGGAGTTTGGTGATCAGTCTGAAGGGAATAATGGTTTTGAAGGTGAACCTATAGTCAATGAGCAGGAATCTGATGTGGGTGTCCTTGTTGTCCAGGTGTACCAGGGATATGGCACCCATTATGGACCCATTCCACTGGTAGGAAAATTGTAGGGGATCGAGGTAGGCTGGGAGACTGGAACTGATGTGGGCCATGACGAGCTTCTCGAAGAACTTCATGCCTCCCTCAGTCTCCTGCGCTCTAAAGAGAAATGTCCCAGCTTATCCAACGTCTCCCTATGACTCACACCCTTGAATCCTGGCAAAATCCACGTAAAGTTTCAGTTTAATACCATCCTTCCTATAGCAAGGTGACCAAAACTGAACACAATGCTGAACTGGGAAATATCTGGAACTGTAAGTTTCACTCTGCTGCCAATTATTATGCTGCTGTGATATTGCTTTATTTTTTGAGTCATTCTGAAACCTTAAAATTCATTGAATCCCCTGACGGTAATCCCCTCGGGTGAACGTCCTGCTGACTGTTTGAATTTGAATCAATCTATTTTATTTGGACTGATATTTTGAGGCCGCTGTATATCAGAGAACAGGAAGAGATGATGGATGATTGTGCAGTGTGTGTCCTTTACTGAACCAGCTTGTCTCTCCAGGCACCTAAAGCTTTTATTGTGGGCCAGAGTACCTCAGAATCGTTACATCAGAGAAGAACGCTACTTAGCCCATTGTAGGTCCATGCACACAGAACATTACTGCTCAGTACCTACAACATCCTTCAGCACTGCCGACAGATCCACCGACCTTACCATCAACCGTAAATTTACTAACTCATCCTTCTATACCCTCATTAAGGTCATTTTCAAAAGGACAAACAACAGTCACTCCAAAGCAGATCCTTGCAGTATACCACGAGTAACTAAACTCCAGGATGAACATTCCCCATCAACTACCACCTTCAGTCTGCTTTCAGCTAGCCGATTTGTGATCCAAACGCTAAATCACCCACAATTCCACGTCTCCATATTTTCTGGGAGAAAGTAAAGACTGCAAATGTTTGAGATCAGAGTCGAGATTGTGGCGCTGGAAACGCACAGCAGGTCAGGCAACATCCGAGGAGCGAGGAGAAAATGAAGACTGCAGATGCTGCAGACCAGAAAACTGATTCCTGATGAAAGGCTTACAAGAGAAACATCAACTTGCATGCATCTTGGACGCTGCCTCATCTGTTCTGCTTTTCCAACACCACACTCTCCATATTTTCTTCAATAGCCTACCATGAGGGACCTTATCAAACGCTTAAATGAAATCCACATAACTGACTTTACCCTCATCCACCTGTTTGGTCACCTTCTCATTGAACTCGGTAAGATTTGTGAGGCATGACATACCCTTCACAAAACCTTGTTGACTATTCCTAATCAAATGATTCCTTTCTAGATGATAGTAAATCCTATCTCTTATAATACTTTCCAACACCTTACCCACAACCAAAGTAAGACAGGTATCTAATTACCAGGGTTGTCTCTTCTCCATTTCTTGAGCAAGGGGACAACGTTTGCTGTCCTCCAGTCTTCTGGCACTATTCCTGTAGATAATGGCGATGTAAAAATCCGAACAGATGGTTGTGTAAACTCCTCCCTAGCTTCTCAGAGAATCCTAGGATAAATCCCATCTGGCCCAGGGGACTTATCTATTTTCACACTGTCCAGAACAGCTAACATCAATTACAAACTTCAATCCTGTCTAGTCTAATAGCCTGTGTCTCAGTATTGGCCTCAACAGCATTTTCTTTTTCCATTGTGAATACTGATTCAAATATTAATTTACAGCCTGTCCTATCTCCTCAGACTCCACACACAACTTAACACTACTGTGTTTGATTGCCATTAATCTTCATTTGTTCATTCTATTATTCCTGACGAACTGATAGAAATGTTGAGGGTTTTCCGCGATCCTACTTGCCAAAGACTTCTCATGTTATCTCCTGGCTATTCTTAACTCTTTCTTTAAGACCTTCCAGGCTGACTTGTAACTCTCAAGCATCTGAACTGAGCCTTCACGTTTCATCATAAAATAAGACTCCTTCTTCCTCTTGACAAGAGATTCAACTGCTTCAGTAAACCACAGCAGCCTCACTCGACCACTTCCTCCTTTCCTGACAGGTATAAACTTATCAAGGACACACAGTAGCTGTTGTTTGAAAAAGCTCCACTCTTAAATACTACCCATCCTCTGCAATTTCCTTCCCCATCCTATGCATCCGAAATCCTTTCCTAATTGCATCATAATTGCCTTTCCCCCAGCTATAACTCTTGTCCTGCGGTATACGCCTGTCCCTTTCCATTGCTAAGGTAAACATAACAAAATTGTGGTCACTATCAGTAAAGTATTCACCTACCTCAAATTCTAACACCTGGTCTGGTTCATTACTCAGTACCAAACCCAATTTGGCCTCGGCCCTTGTTGGCCTATCTCCATACTGTGTCAGTAAACCATTCTGCGCACATTGGACAAAAACTGACCCATATAAAGTAATTGAACTGCAGCATTTCGAGTCAATATTTGGAAAGTTAAACTCTTCCATGACAACTACTCTGTTATTTTCGCTCCTATCCAGTATCATCTTTGTAATCCTTTCCACTACATCTCTGGAACTTTTCAGACGGCAGTAGAGAACTTTCAGAAGAGTGACCTCTCCGTGTTTGTATCTAACCTCTTCCCATACATCCTCACTAGACGAGTCCTTATCAAACATCCTTTCTACCAACGTAATGCTGTCTTTGATTTTCAATGGCACCTCACCCTCCCCCACCCCAAGCCCCACCCCCGCCCCACTTTTAGTACCTTCCTTGTTCTTATTGAAGCATCTAAACCCGGACCCTCCAACGATCAGTCCTGTCCCTGTTCTATCCATTTCTCCAAACTGGCCAAAACATCAAGCTGTACAACTGCACAATTTGGAAACAGGGATTGATTGGAGGGATGCTAAAAGAGGGTGAGTTGGATAGATCAGAAGACAGCATGAGGGGTGATAGACAGGAACGGACAGAAAATGGAAGTTTTATTCAGAAATTCTCACGGATGGCAAGGTCTTTATCTATTGCCATACCGTTTGAGCACTGTGCGGATACTGGCTGTGGTCCCAGAGCATTTATCGCCAATAATATCACAGAGCTGAGTTGCTGACAGTTAAGCAGAGTCCAAAAGGCAAAGTGTTTTTTTTTCTCTACAGTGAGAAGGGTATTTAATTTAAATAGACTGGATGAACAGCAGCAGGAACTGAGAATCGTGCTCGATACTGAGATATTGCGCCAGAGAATCTCAATGAGGTGGATCACTGACAGAGGGGAAATCAGCATCTCAGCTGTGGGCCAAATAATGATTGACAAAGATTACACACCACTTCCGTGGTTTTGTAATGCACATTTCAATTTATGAGGCTCAATATCATGAGTGTATCTTATTTCTTTGTACTACCCATAGTTTAGTACGGACAGAAAATTATTTTGTCCCCGTATTTTGTGTTCAATAAACAGATTTTACTCCTCATTCCTCACTTTAGATATATCCTTGAATCTGTTCTTCATATGAGTTATAAAGAATAACATTCCAATACTGTGACTGAGGAATATCATTGTCCCTCCCACCAGTCTGAACTGCCATGTCTCACTATTCTCTCTGTTTCCTGTCTCCTCCACAATTCCATAATCACACTGTAATTGAAGTCCAGTAAATAACATTTCATCACAGTTCACTAACATCGATAACATCAATAGCACAGGCCTCATCTGCCTCTCTCTAAACCTGGAATAACAATCTGAATTGTATTCGCCACGTTCAATTCTCTGTTAACATATCCATGCTATTTGTCTGTGACAACCCCACGTTTCTCAGACACGCATTCACCTCAGATCATGAATTATAAAAGTTGTCTCAATGTTTAATTGAAATTATGATGCTTGATCAATAGTTCCAGGATGTATGTTTCCATTTATAATCAGAGACACGTGTTTACGTTCTGATAAACTTATGGCATTACTCCTGCATCCAAGACAGATTGAATGGTTACACTCAATTGATCAACTGTCCTCAAGATTTGTTCCATCAGTCACCCTCACATAGCCCATCCAGAAAATTACAGTTTGAATCATTGTTTTGAATATGAATAAAACAATATTGAAGTTAAAGGCGTTGGCTGGAGCTATTTGTTCAGTGACTGTGATTGATGTCAGTCTCCGTGGATCCGAGATGTGTCACTGGAGGGTTTTCCTCTTCTATTAATTAAGGACTCGGTTCAATGTGTTATCCCAGTATGGGCGGGAGCATCAATGACTGGACGAACAGGGATCGGTAGCTTGAGAGACAGGGGGAGGAGAGATCAGAATCTGAGAACATTAGACTGGGATGTTCCCTTAATGGATCAGAATCTGAGAACCTTAGACTGGAATATTACAACAGACAGGAGTTTATCCGAGGGTCTTTACTACCTTTCTCAGCCTTGGATATCATTAGCCTCACGGATCGAAGATATCCTTTGGATTATTCAAGGTGGTTACTATCCCATCCTCGCTATAGTTGGTGTTCCTGGTAAGTCATTCCATCTGACCATTAAACTGAGTTGTACTGAATTGTTGTTCATATTCAAATTTTAAAATTTGCAAGTCATCATTTTCAGGTCCAGTCAAAAATTTTATTCCTTACTGATTATAACTAGCAAATTACTATTCACAGCTTACTCAACAATACACGAGGAGAAACCACACTGTTCCTAATTTCCATGATCTTTTTTCTTCATTCATATTTACATTTATACTTATTCTCCCCACTCACCAATCCTGCCCAAGACCACTATCAGGATATTTCAGTCACCTTCTCAGCCTCAATGCTGCTGTTGCTGAATAATCCATCGTTTGTGCCTTTGGTAGATCCAGATATAACCGTGGTGGGCGGCACGGTGGCACAGTGGTTAGCACTGCTGCCTCACAGCGCCAGAGACCCGGGTTCATTTCCCGCCTCAGGCGACTGACTGTGTGGAGTTTGCACGTTCTGCCCATGTCTGCATGGGTTTCCTCCGGGTGCTCCGGTTTCCTCCCACAGTCCAAAGATGTGCAGGTCAGGGTGAATTGGCCATGCTAAATTGCCTGTAGTGTTAGGTAAGGGGTAAATGTAGGGGTATGGGTGGGTTGCGCTTTGGCGGGTCGGTGTGGACTTGTTGGGCAGAAGGGTCTGCTTCCACACTGTAAGTAATCTAATCTAAAGTCCCTTCTAACTATGCTTACGTCACTTGAGCTGGTTAATTTGTCCTCTCCACAGAATCTGTCAGATGGACAGACAGTGCATGGTGGTCAAGTCATTTACTCATAATCAAGCGGCACAGAATAATAATCTGTTGGTATCTCATGAAGGAAGTTGATGGAATGCAAATGAAATCATCACCACTAGTTTTAAACAGGAGCATATCTGTTTGCTCATGTCCTTTAGAGAAGGCAATGGGTCATCCTTTCATGTTCAGGTCTCTGTGTGACTGCAAACCGACAGCAATGTGGTTTACTCTTTATTATCCTGTGCAACAGCTGAATCAGCCACTCAGTTCAGGATCAGCATAACATTCTGGCCTGACCAGGGCACACATCCCGTGAGGGAAGAACAGAAGGAAAGATAGCTCCCTTTCTCTGCCTGATTTCCATTTTCCTGCAAGTCTTTTCCATTCAGGTCGGTGACCATTCCCTGTTTCAAGTGAATTCTTTCTGATTGAGTCTCCCTCTGAACGTGATATACATCTCCATCGACACCTCTGGTGATGACTGACGCACAGATGTAAGAAACTTCAAATTTCCACAACATTCGCAGTGCAGAGAGAAGGAATGGCTTTTTATACAACAGGAAAGAAGCTGAGACAGCTAAGTGAGGGAACAGAATTGTTGTGATCAACCTTAGAGTGTTGTTGAGATAGTATTTGGAGTATTGTGCACAGATTTTCTCTCCTTTATAAGGAATAATCCTCTTGGCAGAAACAGTATAAAGGAGTTTCACCAGACTAATTATTGGGATGATTGTACCATCGGGAGTGCATGAGGATCTGTAGCGCTTTGAAGAATAAGAGGTGATTGCATTGAAACTTAAGGTGATGGACAGTCACTCATTATATCCCAAACAGAACTAATACGGTGATAAATTCCATGTTTGTTTAACATGGTTTACATAATTCTCAATGGCTTAAAAGACTCTGAGAATGTCCCTCTCAGTCCACGCCACTCCCCATTTCGATAAACTCTTCCAACATTAATCCAGTGCATTTGGTGTGTGATCATACATAGAACTTCACGTTATCCTCCATCGCGACAGGAGCCACAACACCTTCATTCTAAAACAGTTAACTATCCCCACCAGCTTCTGACCCCCACGGAGAACATGGGTCTGTCTTCTTGGAGATGGAAGATGCCTCCTTGAGGCTTGGCACAAAACATTTGACTCTTTCCTCATTGCCAGCAAAACACGTTAAAGAATCATCTGTTCCACAGGCAATGGAGCCACGAGGAGCAATGTGAGCAGTCTATGAGTGCAGTCTCTGCTCCATTCGTTTTCCAGGTTGGAGCATCAATGACACCCTCCTATTCCTGTATAAGTGTCTCGAGGGGTGAATGGTCTCCTCCTGGTTCCATTGAACAGGTTTAGGGGTCTTACTGGACTCTGCCTGTTCCTGTTTAACAGCTCAATGTACTGACCAGACGCCTCCTCTTCCTGTGGAACAGGCAGAAGGATTGAATGGGTTGTCCCTCTTCTTGTTCAGTCATTTCGATGGGCTGAATAGTTTCCACATATCCGGGTGTAACCAGCTTGAGGTGCTGAATGAGCTCCGCTTTTAACTGTGGAAATGTGCAGTGCCTGGCCGTTCTGTTACATGAATGTTACCGACACTTTAACAGCACAAATGTGAATGTTGTTTGGGTCTTGCTGAATATGGACACATACCGGTTCAGGAGCTGAGTGGGGACAAAATGTTCTGAATATTGTGTGATCTTCAGTGATCACTCCGCTTCTGATCTTGGGATAGGTGGGGGGCGCCGGGAATGGGGGCACATAGACGTTGAGGAAGGAGCTGAAGATGTTTGTGCTGAGGAAGTTACTCTGAGGATCTCCTGAAGAGATGTCCCTGGACTGAGAGGATTGTCAGCCAACGACCACAAACATCTTCCTTTGTGCTCTGAAAGACCCCAACCAGTGAGGACGTTAGACCTGACTCTCATTAAGCTCAGATAAGTAGGTGGTCTTGATGACATCCTCAGTCAACTACTGCCTTGATATCAAGGCCATTCACTCTTTCCTGAGCCCCTGTGTTCACCTCTTGTTCACATCAACACGGTAACGGTGTATGTGTAGAGAGTGTTTTCCTCTCACAGAGGGTAATCAATGTCAGGAATTATCTGGACTAGAAAGTTAGGGGAGCTACATCACTGAAAGTATTTAATGGGGTGGTACATGAATCGTTGACCTGTCAGAGAGCTGAGGAGTTTGAATAACTGGGCATTAAGGAGGAGTTAGTGCGAACAGTAGATTAGCTATGATCGTATACAATGGCTTGACCGTCCGAATTACCTATTCCTGTTCCTTATGTTTTCATTTTCTGTAATTTCAAAGTAAATCGCTGTAATTTTCCTGGATGTACTGTTATTGCATGTTGCAATCAGAGAGACCAAAGCACTTTTGAGTCATCTCTGAGTGAGGCTCTACCATGCACTATGATCTGATTAAGGTCTCAGCACTTTTCTGTCAGTGTACCATTTTCCTACATTCATTTGTCTTTCAAATGTCTTACATAGACAATTTTGAACAAATGGAAATATCTAGGAAATATCACAATCTTCTGTGGAAGGGAATTCACACCTTGACAACCCTATGAGAATCTCTTGTTCGTGTTCTGACCAGTGTTGGAGGGTCACACATGTCTTTTCCCACTCCTCTATTGGTGAAAGCAAATTTTAAATGTAACCAGTTGAGTGCTGTGTCCAATAATATAGGTATCGGACTGGGTAATTTTTCTTCAAAAATCTGAGACACAGAAAGTTGAACTGTGAACAAATGGTAAAATGATAGTGTCCCAAATGTTTTTTTCTGACTTTCAACTTATTCTGCTCACACAAATGTCTGGGAATGCGGATTTCTTCCCGGTACAGTTGCATTTGGCTGAATTCCCTTTGCTTCGAGCTGTACAGAGATTCCTATGAATCCTCATCAGGAATCCTCCACGAGTGGTAAAGATGACTCAGGAGTTTTCTGCTCTCATGCCTTGTTTTCAGGCAGAAGTAAGTAAGAGAGAGAGACCAATTGGCTGCTGCTTCTGAAGCAAATAATATTTTTCTCCGTCTTTGTGTGGAAAAATACAAGAATGTCAACTGAAAACAAAACTGGACCATGTGCGCTCTCCATGTACATTCTCTGGAATGGATGATAATAAACTGTATGCTGTATGCAGCATCATTGCTGTTGTTGTGCACAATGTTTGTTCATTAGCAAAAGAAAATAATGTCCGCACCGACCACCCCACCAACCTCCATGTACAGCATATGATCCGCCGCCATTTCCCCCACCTCCAAACGGACCCCACCACCAGGGATATATTTCCCTCTCCTCCCCTATCAGCGTCTCTACAAAGAAAGTAATGTGCCCGTTTGATGATTTGATGAGATGTTTATATACATCTGCGTAATTTTTAAAAAATGGGTTGATATCTTCATAGTATTTGTGTTAATACCAATGCATCTCATTCAAAAAATTATTATCGATCTTTAGTCTTCTTAACAAGGGAAAATGTGTATCCAGCTGAAAAACTTCCCTGAAAATCGTGGTTTAATAAGATTTCTCATCTAAGATCAAAACAGATAATCCCTGATAACAAAAGGCCTTCATTTCAGGAATGAGTAAAGGGAAACATCTTTGAACATTTTTGAAAGGAATTGTATCCGGTTGTATTTTTAGTTTAGAGGATCAGAACTTCAACCAGAGTATCTGATGTGGTCTCAGCAATGCCCTGTACAGATACAGTGAAATATTCCTCATTAAACCCAATACCCGTTGCTAAAAACAGCATCATTCCACTTACCTTCCGAATCACTTGCTGCATCTGCAGACAGACTTCGTATCAGTCATGTAACAAGAATATGAAAAACATCTGCATCACAGAGTTCTGCAATCTCTCTGCATTTAAATTGCTCCCGACTGCAATAAACAACTCACATTATATTATTTCGACTGAGGGTTTGCTCACTAACCTTCCCTGTCTACATCATAATGCAGATTCACTCCCTCCATTTGAAGATCTATTGAATGATCATTTTGGAGTACAAGGTACTTCAGCTTTGATCCATTCAGTCCCTTCATCCAGATATTTTACATAGATTATTGATCATTGATGACCCTACAGTGATCTCTGAGTCAAAACTAGTTACAGTTTTGTTTAAAAAATCATATATCTCTACTGTCTATTTCCTGTTAGTGAGCAGCATCCCTGTTCCTGTGCAGCAGTTCAGGCGGGTTGAATGGCCTCGTCCTGGGCTGTGTAATGTACTCAACGAGCTGAATTACTTCATTCTATATTCCTGTGAAATTCTTTGGAGGAGCAGAATGGTCTCCTCCCGTCTCATTGTAACGATCCATTCAGGCTGAATGGGATGGTCCTCTACCCTGTAATCGCACTCAGTGGTGGATTGAGGGAACAACACATGGGGTATGGTCAGCAGTATATCTCTGTAACGGTCGGGAGCGTGGATTGAGGGAACAACAGATTGGAAAGTGGCAGCAGTTGGCCATTTAGCGGCACCATCCGGAATGCTCATGGCTGATCCGTGTGTGTCTGACCATCCGTCTCCTGTCTGTTCCCAATAAACATTGTGTCTCCTGCCCGGCAAAGATCAGTCAAGCTCAAACTAAAATACCTAAATTAACCGAGTCTCCACTGCTCCCTGAGGATGAGGGCACCACAGACAGCACAACAGTAAAGGGAAAGGGACATCCTTCTTTCATTGTGGGACACAGTTTTTTAAAAAACCGTGTTAACCTCATATCAAATCACTGCCCCTTTTCGGATAAAGTGGTACATTAACTAGGAATAGACATTAACCATTCTGCCCTCCTATCTTTTCCCACGTTATCACTGACTGTTTCCAATCAAATATGTTGCTGTTGGTGTCTCAGGAAGAGAATACCTGATAGCATAACACCATACGGGCATTAAAAAAAGGAGCAGAATTAGACCATTTGGTTCATCGAGTCTGATATACCTTTCAGTCATTTCTAATATGTTCCTCAACATCATTCTCCTACCTTCTCCCTAGAATCCTTGATCTCCTTATAAAATAAAAAACTTATTTATTTGAGTCTTCATGACACTCGCGTCTGTGTCTTAATGTGTATTTTTGTGTGTGTGTGTCCATGTGCTTGTTACTTTTGTATTTGTGTGACTATGTCTGTCTGTCTTTGTATCAGCCTGTGTGTTTCTATCTGTGTTTGTGTCCAATTGTGTGTGACTGTTTATGTCTTTGTGTGCTTCTCCGTGTGTGCATGCTTATCTCCTTGTATGTATTGTTATATTATATTATTATATTATTATATTGGGGTATTTAACAATGCGTCTGTGTATTTCAATGCCTGCATCTCTGTGCAATGGGGTATCTGTTCTTCTTCGAGTGAGAGAGATGAGGTTGGAACTGACAGGAGGTTTGAATTGAGAATTTCTCTTTACTAAACACTGCTCCTTATTCGGTTGGTGGGACGTGGATGTTTCCGAATCTCCACCCAAGGCCTCCTGGTCCTCTCCGGCTCACTCCAGGATCCTCCCCACATATCAGGGTAGGGATATGAGGGAACGGATATCTGACAATCCACCACCCGGCGTGGCACGTTCTATCCTATTCCAGGCTGTTTCTCCTGGAATGGGACAAAGGGAAGGAAGGAGTGTGGGTGGAAGTGGATGGTCCTGCTGTTAGTGCTGGACTAGGTGAGGTGTGATCTGGTGAGGTGGCCGGAGGGAGTCTGTCCATAGTGTTGTATCCATGGTCGTGCTATTAGTGTGTGGGGCTATTGCATCAGGGACAGAAAATGTGGGGGAGGGAAGGTGCTGAATTCAACAGTGAGAGTGGTCATGCTTGAGCCTTATTTGGAGATAGAGTGTGAGCCTTGGTCGAGGGGAGGTGCTATAAGAGACATACAGTGAGTGTGAGGGAGCAGTGAGAATATACGGAGACACTTATCCTGACAGAGCGGAATGGATATTGATGCTTGTCCTGTATTGCTGGTCATGTCTTCAGATCATCTCAACATCGATGTGAGCCTCCCCGAATGTCTTATCCAAGTTTATCACTAATAACGACACAGGCTCTGTCCCTCAGATTCCACAGAATGAGTTTGAGTGGGTCTTACAAATAGCAAGGAGAAACAAACTTGTTGTGTTATATATCTGAACCAAAACTGTCGCGCAAATATTTTGCATCATATGCTCTGGAAATTATATATGCAACTATACTCAAAGGGAAGCTATGACATAGTGATATTATCGCTGGGTTCAAAACCCAGAGACCCAGGTAATGTTCTGGGGACATGGTCTCAAATCCTGCTATGGCAGATTGTGGAATTTGAATTCAATATGTATCTGGAATCAAGGGTTTATGATGATCAGGAATCCATTCCTGATTGCTGGAAAAACTCATCTGGTTCACTCATGTCCTTTAGGGAAGGAAACGGCTGTTCTTATGTGATCTGGCCTGCATGTCACTCCAGATCCAAGGCAACGCTGTTGACTCTTAACTGCCGTCTGGAATGGCCAGTAAATGCTGGTTATCCAGCTAAGTCCCCATCCTGTGAATGTGTAACAAATACTCGTGGGATCTGCAGTAATAATGGATGGTGTCAAGTTGCATCGAAACTGAGTTAACTAAGTGACTGCTAATGTTGTTAAAAATAAATTCCATAAGTGTATATCAGATAGGTTGAAGAGTATGTTGTGAACCAAACTAGAGAGCAGATTATTTCGGATTTGGTGGTGTGTGATACTGATTAAGGATGATCAGCCATGATCATATTGAATGGTGGTGCAAGCTCGAAGGCCAGAATGGCCTACTACTGCACCAATTGTCTCTTGTCTATTGTGTGGTCGGAAGGACTAATTACTAACCTTGCTCTGACGCAGCTTTGGAGGAATAGTGACATTAATATGTTGTATTTTACACGGCGTCTGTATTCAATGTGGAATGTTTGAACATTCTGGTCAAACACCATGGAAGCCCAGAGGTTAGAGGGTCAAGTTCACTCAGTGAATTGGGAAAGTACAATATCACATTCAGTAGGAGAACAATGGTTGTTAGACCCATGTAGTCTTACAGCACGGAGACAGGCCATTCGGCCCAAACTGGTCCATTCCGAACAAAATGTCCATTCACACTAACCCCATTTCCCCGCCATTTCCCTGTATCCTTCTAATCCTTTTCTACCTGTGTATTTGTCCAACTGTATTTTAAATTTTGTGAATGTACCCGTCTCAAACACTTCTGCTGGCAGCTCATCCCATATGCATACCACCCTTTGTTTAAAAGAAATTGCCCCTGAGTTTCCCTTTTACTCTTTCCCCTCTGACGTTAAATTGATGCCCTCTAGACCGTGATTGCCCAATCCGAGGGAAAAAAAGACTGAGTGAATCGATGCCACCCATGATCTTATACACTACTATCAGATCCCCCTCAGCCTCATGCATTCTAAAGTAAAAAACTCCTAGCTTGTTCAACCTCTCACTATAACTCAGACCATTGAGTCTTGGCAACATCCTTGTAAATTTCTTCTGCACTCTTTCCAGTTTAATAACATCCTTCCTCGAGCAAAGAGAACAAAACTGAACATGACGCTACAAGTATGGACTCGCCAACATCTTGTATAACTGCAACATAACTCCCTAATTTCGATACTCAGTGCTCTAACTGATGAAGGCCAGTGAGTCAAAAGCCTTTTTCAGTGCCTTGTCTACCCGTGACTCCACTTACAGAGAACTCTGCACCTGAATTCCAAGGTCACTCTGTTCCACTGCAATCCTTAAGGCCCTGCCTTTCACCATGAAACTCCTGCCTTGATTTGATTTTCTAAAATGCAAGAACTTACACATATCTGAATTAAATATCATTTGCCATTTCTCGGCCCAATTCCCCACCTGATCAAGGTACTGCTGTAATTTCAGAGATTTCTGATAACCTTCCTCACTGTCCACGATACCACCTATTTTAGTGTCACCTTGAAACTTACAAATCATGCCTGTACATTCTCATCTAAATCATAGATATATGTAATATATGAATATATGGTCCCAGCACCGACCCCTGAGGCATTCCACTCATCACAGGCCTCCAGTCTGACAAGCATCCTTCCATGATTACCCTCTTCCTCCTATCATCAATCTAATTTTCAACCTAATTTGCCAGCTCCCCCTCAATTCCATATGATCTAACCTTCCAGAGCAGCGTACCATGGGGAACCTTATTAAAGGCTTTACTGCAATCCATATAGACTATATATACAACCATGCCCTTACCAAAGTTACTGGTCACTTCATCAAAGCACTCCAGCAAATGTGTGAACCATAATCCCCCATTCACAAGGCCCTGTCTTTCCAAATGCATGTATATCTTCTCCCTCAGAATCTCCTCAAGTAGCTTACCTGCTACAGATTTTAGGTTTACTGGTCGAAAGTTCCCCGGTTTTTTCTTTGTAGACCTTCTTGAATAAGGGCACAGCATTTACTACCTTCCAGTCCTCCAGGATTTCACCCGTTGGCTACTGATGATGCAAAAGTACCATCCACGGCCCCCGCTATTTCTTTCCTGTCCTCCTGCAGTGTTCCTGAATATATCTGCTCAGTACCAGGATATTTATAGAAATACTACAAAGTCTGAAAAATATCTTTATGTATTTCAGGTAAAACACCCAAGAGTGAGAAAGTGAGTTAACAATGATTAGCATAATAAATTAAGATTATATTAATCACAGGAAGTGACTTCAGAAGAATTCCACACATTGTGAAATCCTGAGAATTCTCAGAAATTTACGATCCAGAAAAGCAGGGCCATGAAACGGGTAAGGAAATCAAAAAGGGCACATGCATGCAAACAAACAGGAACACAAAGACTACATAAATCTATGGTCTATATTTCAAAGGAAAGAGAGAAACATAGTCAAATGTAGAAATCTGCAATCAGGAGAGACGAGCTTATTATGGATAACTGGGAAATGGCCAAGCAAATAACCAGTTACCTCGCATCTGTCTTCATGGAGGACGATCCAGAAAATCACCCAGAATTACATTGTCATTATTTAGGACTTATGGATCAAAAGACAAAAAGTCAATTTATATCAGTAACAAGGCTCTACTTGAACATGCAGCTGGATTGAGCATTGCTAACCTTGACAAACCAGATGTCGTTCATACCAAAATCTTCAGAAATAAACCACTAATAGAAGTATTAGTTGCACTGTCGATGACTGTGTTCTATGACCCAGTGAATTCTGCATAGTCTGGAAGCCATTGCAGATAAATGGACATTAGTAAACGTGATCCAAGCACTACAGATGAACGGTAGTGATTCAAGCATCTACAAAGGAAAGAAGAGATAGTGTGGAGAACTGCCGACCAATTAACTTGACATTTGTGGGGATACTGTTGGAGTCTATTATATAGGATGTGATATTCGTTATTTAGAAATTAACAGCAACATTGGAGAGAATCAGTATGTATTTCTGAAAGGGAAATCATACTTGACAAGCTTTGGAATTGTTTGAAGTTGATTCTTACAGCATAGATAATGGGGAGCCATTACAATTGGCATATTTTAGATTATCAGAAGGCTTTCTATAAGAACTCACGCAATGAGTTCATAAATGCAATGAATGTGAAAGGTATTTGCAGGAATATATGCAAGTGGTAAGTTAAAGTTTGGATTGCCTTGCTTTAAGGGAGTCAGAATATAGATGTAAAGACATTTTGAAGCAGTTTAACAGCGTGTTGGTGAGTTCTGTACCTGGAATATTGAGTACAGTTTTGGTCACCAAATCTGAGAAAGAATATACCGACCCCAGAGGAAGTTCAATGGACATTCTCCAGATTAATCCCTCAATTGGCGAGATTGCGTGATGAGGAATCTCCACCTGTGTTCTCTAGAGTTCAAAGAATGAGAGGTGGGTCACTGTGAAATGCAAAAAATTCACAAAACATGTGACAAGTTGGGAATTAACAGGATGTTTTTCCGGCTGCCTAATACACAATCAAGGGAAATAATGGCAGGATAAAGGACAGACCATTTAAGACTGCAATAAGGAGGGAATTCTGCACGGGTAGGGGACTAACTAACACAGGGGCATGGAAACCTGCTGACAGGATGAGATTAGGGAGAATTCCCAGATAATATACAAGTGTGTCCAGCGGAACAGAATAACCAGGGAACAGGTAGGTCTCATTCGTGACTTGCCAAATTGCATCCAAATGAAGTTTAGTGGTAGGAGACACAAGGTGGTGGTTTACTGCTTGTGTGACTGGAGGCCAGTGTCCAATGGTATACCACAGGGATCAGTGCTGTATCTCTTATTGTTTGTGATTCGGAGGTGCTGGTGTTGGACTGGGTGGACAATCCTGTAAATCTCATAACACCAGGTTAAATCCAACAGGTTTATTCAGCGACACTAGCTTTCGAAGTGCTGCTTCTTCATCAAAGCGCACAATCACCTGATGAAGAAGTAGTGCTTCAAAAGCGAGTGCCTCTGAATAAACCTGTTGGACTGTAACCTGATGTTGTGTGATGTTCAACTTGAATATTTGTGGTAATCATAAATGATGAAGCTGTGAATATGGATGAGAGGTGGGGAGTGTGAGAAGTAAGTTTGTGTTTGATACACAGATTGGCTGTTGGCTGGCATTGAGGAGGAAGGCCTTAAGTTACGGGAAGATACAGATGGAATGGTCATCTGGGAAGATCAATGACAGATGGAATGTAACCCTGATAAATAGGAGGGAATACACTTTGGAAGAAGGAACCAGACAGGAGAGGACTCAATGAATGGTAGCACACTAGGAAGGTCAGAGGGTGCTTCTCCACACATCTCTGAATGTGAGTGGACAGGTTCATACACAATTTGGGAAAGTATAAGGGACTGGAAACATTGAGGCGCAGATTATAAGAGCTATGCGGAACTTTGGTGAGGCCAAGATGGAATACTGTGTATAGTTCCGGGGAACATATTACAGGAAGGATGTGACTGCATGGGAGGATTTGCAGAGGGGATTCACCAGAATGTTCCCTGGGATGGAGCATATCAGCTATGGAGAGAGGCTGGATAAGCTTGAGTTGTTTAGTTTGGAGGAGAGGAGGCTGAGGGGGACGTGATTCTGAAGGATAGGATGACGAGGAGCAAGGACAGGGTGGATGGGCAGCAGTTGTTCCTTTTAGTCAAGGGGGCACACTTTTAAAGTGAAGGGTTTGCGGTTTAGTGAGGATTTGAGGATTGCTTTTCAGCCAGTGTGTATTGGGGTCTGAAGTACACTTCTTGAGAGGGGAGATATCATGGCAAAGTCAAAACTATTAAAAGATACGCGGTTGTGCACTTGAAATGCCTTAAGATTCACAGCTAGGCGTATTGTGTCGGAAAGTGGGCCTTATGTAGACCATGCTGTATTTCTGATCGTACAGAGTTTTTGCTTCTGTGATTGTATGACTGTAGAAGGTCAATCAGTGAGTACCTTAAAATTGGAATTGATAGGATTCTGAAGAATGTCTTAACAAAGTTTATAAGAGAGAACTTGTGATATTTTCTGAAAATATGTTAATGGCAAAATTAAGAGAAAGAAATGTGCAGCTTTCTTACAGTTTGATGTCAGATAATTGAGGACCGGGTAATGGTAGAACTATGGAACAAAAGTTTCAGTTATGCCTTCACAGAGGAAAACAAAATAAAAAAGAAAACTTCCTAGCAATACTAGGGATCTTTAGTCTGGTGAGAAAAATGGAATAGAATGAAATTAGCAACTAAACAGTTTAGAGAAAGTATCGGAATGAAATTAATGGACATAGACAAAGTCAACAGAGATTTATGAAATGGGAATCATATTTGTTAAAGTGGTTTTTAGCAACATTATGGAGAAGGTAGCAATGTAATACGAGGGGAATATCAGAAAGATTTTTGATAAAGCCCCAAGCATATTGTGCGAATTCGAATCCTGAGGGACTTGGTCTAACGTATGGTCATGGTTTTAGAATGGGAGAGCTGGCAGGAAACAGTGCGCAGGAATAAAACAACATTTTTTTCAAATTGGAAGTCTAGGAGGATCGTGTCTTGGGCCCCAGCTATTCCCAATACCCATCATATATTTGGTTGACGGGCTCAAATGCAATATTCCCAAGTCTGCTGACAGCACTAAACGATATCAGCATGTGAGTTGTGAGGAAGATGTAAAAAAGCTCCAAATTGACTGAGACAAGTGAAATTACTGGGAAAATATGTGGCAGATGAAGAGTAATGGCAGAGATGAGATGTTGTGTACTTTGATAGGAACAATTGATTTGGCAGCCGACAATTTGAAAAGGGAATGTTTGAAACGAGTTGTTCTATAAAGGAACTTAAGCTGCATTTTCGTGTATTTCTGTGCAGCCCTCTGAGTACATGTGACAGTGAATCTGAAGCCAGAAGTCAAGACTGGGAATGGCATTGGCACTCTGACCAGTGTACATAGACCCAGCAAGTGGGTAGCTGAAACATTGAAAAGAATCATGATCACCTTGTACACCAGTCACTAAAGCAATATTGTAGGAGCAGAAAGCAGGTAGACAGATAAATGATGTATTCACCTTCATTTCAGGGGAAGTGAGTGCAGGAGTAAGAGTATCTTACTGCAGTTGTACAGGGCCTTAGTGAGACCCCATCTCGAACATTGTACAGTCTTGTGTGCAGTTTTGGTCTCCTTACCCAGTAAAGGACAAACCTGACATTGAGGGAGAGCAGGGAAGGATGACCAGACTGATCTCTGGGATGACAGGCTTGTTGTGGGAGCAGAGTTTTGGGCGACTGGACCTGTATTCCATGGGATTTAGGAAAATGAGTGGTGATCAGGGTGAAATATATAAAACTCTGACAGGGCGAGACAGATTGGAAGTTGGCTTGGACGCCTGAAACAAGGGGCCACAGCATTAAGTACAGAGAGGTCACTTTGCATTGAGATGAGAATATATGTCTTCACTCAGAGACTGGCGAACCAGGAGTACTATCTCCCAGCTCGGGCTGTGGAAACCTAGGCACTGAATATAAATAAGGATTTCTGGAAATTAAAAGGATAGCGAGAGAGCGGAGTATCTTGTGAAGATAGAAGATCAGCTATCAATCCAGGTTGTTCTCCAATAACTCAGTCGCTGTGTTCCTGTGCAACAGCATGTTGTGCAAAATCATGCAATATTAATAATGGGGTCTATGGGAAAAAGAGGGTAAGGGGCGAACCCCCAAAATATTAGTAAAGCCAAAAATTTAATTTAGGCTAACACACATACTAGCACAGTCCAAATAAATCTTTAAGTCCCATATTGTAATAAAACAGTGCTGTAAATGTAACACTTTCAAAATACAGGTCACTGACTACAGCAGTGTACCTTTCACCACACTCTTCACCAGAAAGCGCGTGAGGCTGACTGACCATGTGATGTCGATGGGGAGATTCCAGTTCTCCTCAAGAATCTCCCCACAGTTTGAAATAAAGTTCTTTCTAAATGGATACTACAATTCCCCGTTTCAGGCTCATTTTCAAGGCTTCCCGAGCGGATTACCTTCCTGTTTTAGCTGAACACATTGTTGTACATTTTGCAGACAGAGGATCCTGAGGCTGGGCTTTGCTGTTCAGTTGGTTCCCGGCAAGGAATTGCGTCACAATGAACGGGAATTCACTTTATGGAAAAAGGTTCATGAATCACATTGCAGCCAAATTGTATTTAATCAGCACGCGTTATCTGAGAACTGCCTGTATATTGAATAGAGGAGCAAAATTGATGGGCTGAAGGGACTACAGCAGTTCTCACTTTATATTTCACAATGTATAAACATATTAAGCAATATGAATATTGTATGGGTAAAACTGCATTAAGGAGATGTTCGAACATTAACTTGCACAGAGAAAGCTCGATGTGTTGTGTGACGTGCTCATTTCCCGAAGTTCCTGTACAGTTTGTGGGAAAGCTCAGTAAGTGTTGTCACAAACCGTCAGACATTAGGAAGGAGGTCTCTGCAGGGTCAACAGGACAATGTTTCCCGTTCCCTTTTCCGACACCAAAGTTGGAGCCAGGTGTTCTCTCCGGGTATATTCTTTAAGAGTTCGGAGCAGTTGATACAATTGAGTGTCTTGCTTGGCCGTTTCAGGGACTATTGAAGAGTTTATCACATGGCTGTGTGTCTGGAGTCACTTTTAGGCCAGACCAGGAAAACACGGGAGATTCACTTCCTGAAAGTACATTGGGGAAGGAAATCGATGTTTACAATCAACATTGGACACAAGATCACTATTACTGACACCAGATTTTAGATCTTGATATGTTAATAATTGTTTTTATCTTCCACCAGCTGCCCAAGCATGAGCCTGGTCTGTATTAGTAATCCAATGACAATTCCACAACAGCACCATCTCCACATGGAGACCTATCTGAAACCACACTGAGCTGGTTATTTCTGTGCTACTTGACAGCTCTGTCAAATCGAAGTCCCACCGATTTGACTGTCGTGATGGGACTGATGGGGTGGTAATTGGTCAGATTGTATTTATTCCCCTCTTAGGAAACTGGACATAGCTGAGTAATTTTCCACATTGCCAGGGAGATGTCAGAGTTGGAGCTGGAATGAAACAGCTTCCCCAGTGACACGGCTTATTGTACCGCACAAGTCTTCAGTCCCATTGCAGGAATGGTGTCAGGGCCCATTGCCTTTGTCATATATACTGTGTTCAGCGGTTTCTTCATGTCACGTGCAGCGGATCGAATTGGTTGAAGACTGGCATCTGTGATTCTGTGGGCATCATGATAGGGTAAGTTGGATCATCCACTCAACACATCTGGCTGAGGATAGTGCAGAAACCACATACTTGACTTTTACACTGATGTAGAGGACTGTTCCATTATTTAGGATGGGGATATTTGTGGAGTCCTCTCCCCCAGTAAGTTGTTTAATGGTCCATCGATATTTATGCTTGGATTTGGCAGGATGACAGTGCTTCGATCTGATTTGTTACTCGTGGTATAATTTCTGCCTCTGTACCAGATGTTAGTTCTGCTGTTTCGAGAGAAACCAGCCAATTGCGGTAGCTTTAATGGGTTTTCATCATATAAAGGTACACATAGTACTGACCCTGGCATGTTCACCCACACTCGTCACTGAACTATAGATCGGCTTGAGGGTAATGGTGGACTGAGACATTATCCTGAGGGAAAGGTTACAGATTGTCATTGAATACAATTCTGCTTCTGCTGTTGCTGCTGTGACCTACAGCATCAGATGATAACCCAGTTTTAGCTGCAATATCTACAATTCAATTCTACTGACTGTCCCCCAGTTCACACCGAGACCCATTCACCCATTAACCCTGTACTCAGTGACCTACTCTGGTTTCTGATGCGGTAACCCTTCCATTTTCATATTCTCATTCTGCTGAAATTCTTTCCTTGGTGTCACGCCTCCAATTTGTTACTTTAACTCAATCAATTTTAGGTACTAATCTAAATATTTTCCTTTCAGTAATGCCATCTTCTGTATTTGAAGTGAATGTGTTTCCTTCTGTTTTTCTCCCTGACCATAATTCAGAGCACTGCCGTGTCAGTGATGCCAGCCTTATGCAGTTTCAGAGTCAAGGAACTTGTCACCATGTGTTATCGTTCAGTTCCCAGTGTACGGCGCTCCATGTTGGACAGGATGTTTGAGCATCTTTGACAATATGTCGTTGGAAATTGTTCAAAAACAGAAATTGCTGAAGAAATTGCTGAAGATGTTGCAGCATTTTATGAAGTGAATGCAGATATAAACTTTCAGGTCCAGTGAACCTTCTAAAAAGCTCCCGGTTTCTCTATCAATTTTTGATATTTTTATTTCCAGTATCGATCGTTATTTTGTAATTGAAAATATGTTCTGTGCCCCTATTCATTTCTGGAGAAACTCAGCAGGTCTGTCAGCATCTGCAGGGACAGAGAAACAGGATTAGTGTTTCAAGTCTAGTGTGACACTTCTTCAGAACTCGAAATGATTGGAAAATGTGCTTTAAATCCCTAACCAGAGTTGTGGAATGGGTGACAGGGGAAAGAGGGAGTGGCAAAAGATCAAAGAAGATTCTGTGAAATGGGTTTAAATTAAGATGCGATGGGGAAAGGGGTTCTCTCTATTGAGTGCAAGATAAGGAAGACACAAGCACAGAAGATCATTGGGAGGCCAGGAGGGGGAATGTTGACTATGTTTTATTATATCGATCTGGCCATAGATACGTTTTCATTGTCGAGATCATCACCCCCGTTAGACAAATAAATTCAGGTGCGTGACTTGTTATTGGCACTAAATAAGCGTTTCATGCTGCCTCAGTATTGTAACATGGAGAAAAACAAATAATAGTATGAAGTTTTGACTGAGTATTGTTTTACTGTCATGTTTAATATAGTTTCAATTTGCAGCGCTTATCTTTAAATGCTTGTTCTTGAAGTTAGTATCAGATGGAGTCTAGAAGGTTGTGGGCTGACATTATAGAAGTTTATGAAATCAAGAGAGGTACGCATCGGGTGAATAGCCAAGGGCTTTTCCACAGGAGGGGAGAGTTCAACCATAGAAGGCATAGGTTTAAGGTGAAAGGGGGAAGATTTAAAAGGGACGCAGAGGCAGTGTTTTTATACAGAGTGGTACGAGTATAGAATGAGCTTTCAGAGGAAGAGTGGTAGATGCCAATATAGCTATAAGATTTAAAACTCATTTGGACAAACATACAAATGGGAAACATTTAGAGGCCTATGGGCCAAATGAAAGCAGATGGGGCTAGTTTAGATTGGAAAACCTGGCCCGCATGGACATTAAGAAAAGCTTCACGCAGTGTCAGTGCGGGTTTGTGAAAAGGAAATTATATTTTGCCCTGTAAGATCATGCAAAGATTTCTGGAGATGCCTGAAAATATAACAAGCGGACTTGATAAAGGGGATCTAGTAGAAAGAGGCTTTTCAGAGATTTTCCGCAGGGTATTACAAAATAAAAGATCTTACTCAAGCCAGAAGCTTGTAGGATGACAGATAATGTATTAACATACGATGATGACTGGTTAACACATAGAAATCGGAGAGTCATGATTAATGGATCTTTATGATAAAGGTGTATCTGCTGGAGCACCACACATATCAGTCCGATGGCATCAGTTATTGCAATCTATACTGACAGCCTGAAGGAGGGAGCTGAGTGCAATATACATCCGAGTTAGCTGCAATATCTAAAGTTCAATTCTACTGACTGTCCCCCAGTTCACACCGAGACCCATTCACCCATCAGCCCTGTATTCAGTGACCTACTCTGGTTTCTGATGCGGCAACCCTTCCATTCAGCCCATTGACACTACTCCACCAGTAAGACACTGAGAACCAAAAGGCTGGCTGTTATTTAATGGAGAGGACTTCCAGAAAAGGAGGAGTACAAAGTGATTGGAGTCTTTCTGAGTATGAAACATAACGTCAGCATGCTGATGCAGCAAGTAACTAGGTTGGATCATTCACCGGCTTCCAGAGATGAAAGGGTTGAGTTATTCAGAATCTCTATAATGGTGAAGTGATTATTCATTGGGGTTTAAATGAATGAAGAGTGATACTGTTGAAATATACAAGATACAAAGCGGGCTTGAGAAGGTAGATGTTGAGAAGTTGCTCCCATTCCTGGGCAGAGTGCCGAACTCGAGGATACAGATACCGAATAAGGAACATCGATTTCAATCTGAGATGCAAAGTGATGCCTTCTCTCAGAAGGTAGTGAATATCTGGAATTCCCTAACCCAGAGAAATGTGGAGAGATACAGGAGTCAGCATGAAAGTGGAGTTGAGCCCTCGAGTAGATCAGCCACGTTATTATTTTATGACAGGGCTAGCTTGAGGGGGCGAATGAACTACTTCTGTTCCTATTTATTAATTTCACATGTTACGCTATTGGAAACTAACAGGTTATTACCTGGAAGTCATGTTGCACAATGTTGCATTCAGGGACAACAGATGATTTGTTTCAGTTAACTGTAGGTGGGGTATAGGGGCTGTATACCCAGCGTATCTAAGTTTGTAACATGACCCACATCTGGAGCAGAGGTTACAGAGTGGGGAAGCCTAAAAGAAAGCTTGGGGGTGGCGGTGGGCTCCTGACCCAGCCTGGATTTTGCAAGTAGTTTTCCGAAACTACATCTCACCATCGGAGTGGCCTCGATGTGCCTTTGTGTAGCAGGTCCGAAGGGTTGAACGTAACATCAGAACATGGCGCTGAGGGACCTGAGTGGGCCATTCAGCCCATTGACACTACTCCACCAGTAAATAAGATTGTGGTTCATCTCATTGTGTTCCCAGCTGCACTTTGCTCCCGATGCACCATTATCCCTGATGCACCTGTTTGCGGAAAATCATTTTATATTATATCGAAGCCAGCCTCGATATAGTATAAAGATTCAGCCATCCCAAACTTCCGGGAAAGAGAATTTCCACTGGAATAAATTCCCACTTGGTGAATTTCCCCGAATTCCTGCTCTGACTGAGGTTGGAGGGTGTCACTGTTTCATTTTTATCCCACTCCTCCACTGCTCCCAACAAATTTAAAATTTAGCTTAAAAATGTGTTGCTGGAAAAGCGCAGCAGGCCAGGCAGCATCAAAGGAGCAGGAGAATGAACATTTCGAGCATATGCCCTGCTTCAGCAATGAGGAGGGTGTGCCAAGCAGGCTACGATAAAAGGTAGGGAGGAGGGACTTTTGGGGAGGGGCGTTGGGAATACGATAGGTGGAAGGAAGTTAAAGTGAAGGTGATAGGCCGGAGAGGGGTGGGGTGGAGAGGTCGGGAAGATGATTGTAGCTCAAGAAGGGGGTGCTGAGTCTGAGGGACTGGGAAAACGTGGGGAGAGGGGAAATGAAGAAGCTGGAGAAACCTGCATTCATCCCTTGTGGTTGGAAGGTTCCTAGGTGGAAGATGAGGTGCTCTTCCTCCAGGCGTCGTGTTGCCACCGTCTTGTGATGGAGGACGCCAAGGACCTGCATGTCTTTGGCAGAGTGAAAGGGGTATTTAAAGTGTTCAGCCACACTGCGGTTGAGTTGGTTGGTGCAGGTGTCCCAGAAGTTTTCTCTGAAACGTTCTGCAAGTTGGCGGCCTGTCTTCCCAATTTAGAGGAGGCCATATTGGGTGCAGCGGATGCAGTAATTGATGTGTGTGGAGGTGCAGGTGAATTTCTGACGGATATGGAAGGATCCCTTGGGGCCTTGGAGGGAAGTGAGGGGGGAGGTGTGTGCGCATGTTTTGCATTTCTTGCACTTACATGGGAAGGTGCCGGGAGTGGTGGTTGGGTTGGTGGGGGGTGTGGATCTGACGAGGGAGTCGTGGAGGGAGTGGTCTTTCCAGAACACTGATGGGAGTGGGGAAGGAAATATATCCTTGGTGGTGGGGTCTGTTTGGGGGTGGCGGAAATGACGAAGGATGATACGTTGGACATGGAGGTTGGTGGGGTGGTAGGTGAGGACCAGTGGGGTTCTGTCCTTTTGGTGATTGGAGGGACGGGGTTCACCGGCGGAGGAGCGGGATGTGGAGGAGATGCAGTGGAGAGCATCGCCAACCACGTCTGAGGGGAAATTGCGGTCTTTGAAGAAGGAGGCCATCTGGGTTGTTCAGTATTGGAATTGGTCTCCCTGGGAGCAGATGCAGCGGAGGCAAAGGAATTAGGAACATGCGATGGCATTTTTATAGGGGGCAGGGTGGGAGGAGGTGTAATGTAGGTAGCTGTGGGTGTCATTCGGTTTATAGTAAACATTTGTGTTGAGTCGGTCGTCTGTGATAGAAATGGAGAGGTCTAGGAAGGGGAGAGAGGTGTCTGAGACTGTCCAGGTAAATTTGAGGTCGGGTGGAAGGTGTTAGCAAAGTTGATGAACTATTCTCCTAGTAAACTTTAAATGTAACCAGGTTGGTGATATGGCCGATCATAAAGTTCTCAGACTGCATCAGGTTCAGTGACAGGAACAAGTCAGGCAGATTTCTTTAGTCAGCCACAAATAACTAATAGAACTGACGGATGTGCATGGTGGATATCTGGTTAGCACTGCTCCCTCCCATCATCAAGGAGCTGCGTTCAATATAATCTCAGGCGACGCTATGTGTGGAGTTTGAGCATTCTCTCTGCAGATTTCTGTGTGGGTTTCCTCCCAATGCTCCAACAGTCCAAAGATCCGCAGCTTAGAGTGGATTGGCCATGCTAAATTGCCCTTCATGCCCAGGGATGTGTAGGTTAGGTAGGTTAGTCATGGGAAATGCAGGATTACTTGGATAGGGTAGGGGGGCAGGTCCGGTGGATGCTGTTTGGAGGGTCAGTGTGGAGTTGATGAATGGGATGCCCTGCTTCTACACTGTAGAGATTCTGTGAAAATGGCAAGAAATTTGGTCTATACCCAGTGGGTATCTATCTGATCCACTCTCATCTAGGTCTTGTATGTTTCAATAAGATCATCTCTCTTTCCAAGGGTGACCTGTTAAATCCTTCATAATATAAGGTACTCATTCCTGGAATGCGTGAAGTGAAACATCGCCGAACTGCTTCTAACGTAATTATATTCTTTCTCAGAGAAGGAGACAAAGAAAAAATAATCTCACACTCAGATCTTGAGTTTTATTTTTTTTCTCTCAGTGTTGTGGTTCTTTGTAACTCTTTTCCCCACAGAGCATTGGAGGCAGAGATATTGAATAATTTTGAGGAACAGACAGAAGGTTCATAAATAACAACGGTGTCGAGGATTATCAGGGATTGGCAGTAATATGCGGTATGGGGGTAAATGTAGACAGTGGTACCAAATGACACTGCTCCAGAACATCCAGGAATATAATTCAAAACGAAATGGTAATATCGATAAAATGTTAAGGGGGAAGCCCAGATGGTGGCGATCTGGAAGGTCTGTTTTAATGGGGTCTGCATCAGAGCACAGGCAAAGTGGTTCTCTAACCCACCCCATCCCAGCCAGTTACTTAACATTCAACACTAAAAAGAGCAATAGAATCTTTACTAATCCCGTTTCGTCAAGTGGAAATGACAAAACATGGGAAAGGATAGATCAAGTCACAACATGCAGTGCGCCCGTCTGAAGCATCGAGCATGCCTGAGGCTGTCGCTGCAACTCACTCTGCTCGTTCCATGGACCCAGTTACTCACCAGGCCTTGGTCACTGAGTTCACCAAGTTATGTGAAATGATTGAAGGCATGACTGAACAGAAGTTCAGCTGTGGCTAGAACCGCTCTCAGACGTGCTCCAAAAACATGAGCAGCAACTAGACAGCCTTGGAAACAGAACATACAATGTCAAGTGCCGAACTGCATTGACAGAGACTGCGATCAATTCCTCTCGGGAGAGGATCCTCCCCCTTGAAATACAGGTCCATACCTTAACTGAACAAGATGACCACCTCGAGAACAGGGAGAGGACGAAGAATGTTCGCATCGTCGATCTGCTGGGCCAGACGGCAGGTGGTCAGCTTTGATCTGGCTGCTGTGATTCCTTCACTTCGAAGCTGAAGTTCATTGGGTTACGGCACGGTGGTAAGACTCAGACCAACGCCTTTGCCCTGTCCTTGTGCGGCTACATAGTTACAGGGATAAACAAAGACTGATGGAAGTTCAGTGTGGTTTCTGATGGCTTTAATTCACGAGAGCTCCAGGATTATGTTCTTTTATGACTTTTCAGCATCGGTGATTCAGGAAAGAAAATCTTTTGATGATATCAAGAGAAGATTAAGGGAACTCGGGATTCAGGATTCCTTAAGGTTCCCAGCGGTGCTCGGTATTGCTTTGAATGGGTCAATGAACTCGTCTGATTCTCCAGAGAAAGGGAAAACTTTGTGGATATTTTAAAGAAAGCTGGATGTTTAGATAATCATGTTTCTCCCTTAAAGAAATTTTGTTGGATTTTTCTGGTATTAACCAGTGTTAAATTATAGTCGGGGATGGGTAGAGTGCACACTTTTAACTTCTTCATTAGGATTACTACTTGTTTTCTCTTCCTTTGCTTGTGTCGGAAGTGTGGCTCAAGCTGGAGGGAGTTACAAAAGTAGTTGTGATGACAAACTGCTGACCTAAGGACAGTTGAAGCCTGGTTTTTGTTATTAATTGCCCTGAATGCCTTATTGGTAGCGGGGAGAAGATAAAGTTTTGGGATATGTAAGTGCCCCCAATGGGCGGGGTAAATTTCCATATAAAGTGTCATTGGCAGTTGGGATTTTGTTTTGTTCATTGTTTTTTTTATGTGTTTAGCTTTGGAAAGTTTTGCGAGCTTGTTAGTTGTAGTAGTAATAGTTTGTATCGTTTTTAGGGTCGCTGAGTGTTTTATCATTAATGCTCAGCGATGTGTAATTCGATGTGAAACTCTCTCGAATTCAAATGTTGCTGCAATGTGTTATGGATTTATGTGGTTAAATGGTGTACCTGAAACATTAAGGGCAGTGATCTGCCAGTCAAGAGGAAAAATGTAATTTCTCGTCTTAAAATCAAAGAGGGTGGATGTTGCCTATTGCAGGAGATGCACTGTGATGACAAGGAACATTTGATGTTCCAGCAGGGCGGCTTTGATCGGGTTTATTTCGCGTCTTTTAATACTACGAGTAGGGGAAAAGTCAGAATGGATAGTAAGAATCTTCCATTTAAATCACTAGATTGTATTAAACGCTCATGGAAGGATCATAATCCTCAAAGCCTTGAACTATGGGAATTAATACAGTGTTTTGAATTGCCACCCAGTGCACCCGCTTAAAATCCTGGTAGATGCATTTCCCAAATTAAATTATCTTGCATCGTGGCACGTTATTGAAGAGGATATTTCAACGGTGGACAGAATGTCCAAAGGTCCCCAATACCCTCGTTATAATGTACGTAATTAGTGGATTTGTGTGCAGAATCAGAGCTGGTGGAGGTCTGGAGGCAGTTCTACTTCACAAGTAGAGATTTTATTTTCTTCTTGAACCCGCATAAGTGGCACACGAGGGTTGATCTCTTCCCCATCCCTGAAACAATCTTAGGTTCGCTGGCATCCTGCACAATTGGGAATATTACCCCAACATACTTGCTCCAGAAATGGGATAGAAGTCACATAAGATTATGTTGTTTGTAGATGAAGGTCTTATATTTTTGTCAAATCCCGCAATTTCGGCAGCTCACGTGATGCAATGCATTAATTTGCTCGTCACCTTTTTGGGCTTTAAGATTAATTTTACAAAGTTGGAGGCCATGCCTATGGGAGGCCTCAGGGAAATACCAGATTTTAAGGGTAAATCCTGTTTTCCTTTTAAATGGACGGGGGTGGGTGGGGGGAGGGAGGCTTCTCTATTTCAGTATATTCATTACATCCGTTTTTGATCATTTATTTAACATGAACTATGTCTGTTTGTTTGAAAAATTAAACAAGACCTTTAAAGAAGGGAGGCACCTCCAATATCCTGGCTCGGTCGGATAGCTGTTCTTAAAATGAATGTTCTTCCTCATTTACTGTAACCCGTGTGAAAGCTTCCTTTGATGTTTCCCAGACAGACATTTAGGAAATTTTATGGCTGGTTAACTCTTTCATTTGGCACCATAAGCGACTCTCTATCAAGCTAACCAAATTTTAACTACCCCACATTGTGGGGAGTAGATCTCCCAGATTAAAAGCTATGAATTCAGGTCTTTTTTATCCTATGTTAGTGCATGGGCCGCTGAGGACTCGGCGTCAATAGGATTAGATATTGAACCCTCTCAGACAAAGTGAACCCTTATTGGTCTGCTGGATATAGACAAAATGAGAATATTTATGGAATATTGTAATAACCCAATAATTATCAATACTGTTAAAGCATGAATGACAATGCGTCAGATTGAGGGCAATACAGTCAAAACCATGTTTCTTACGCCTATAATTGGTATGCCGGGTTGTCATACTGGGATAATGGATTCCAGGTTTAAACTGTGGGCAACAAGGGGTGTGTCTTACTTGAGTGATTTAGAATTAGTAGAATCCTTACAGTGTGGATTAAAGCCCTTGGGCCCAGCAAGTCCACTTTGACCCTTTGAAGACTAGCCCACCCAGACCCATTCCCGTACCATCCTATATTTCCCCTGACTAATGACCCAACCTACTCATCACTGAACACTATGGGTGATTTATCAATAATCAATTCATCTAATCAACACATCTTTGGACTGTGGGAGGAAACCCACACAGACAGGCCTCGAATATGTTTACTCCACACAGCCAGGCACCCAATGCTGGAACCAAATTCGGAACCCTGGTGCTGTGAGGCAGCAATGCTCACTACTGAGGCACCTCGTGCTTTTTTGAGGGAGAAACAATGATGTCATTTGATCAAATAACTCGTACGTATGGACTGGCTAGTAGAGACCTCTTCTCTTTCTTTTCCAGATCAGAGATTTGATTTAAAAAAACACACTTTTACCAGACTCTTACAGATCCAATAGAGAGAAGAGGGTGCTTATTGCTTAGAATACACTCTCCCTCAGTACCCTTCATCATTAGTTGGAGACTGTCACCTCAGACGAGACTGTGCAGCTTTGTGATGCCTGCGAGAGAGAGTTGGGGGTTCAGAACACTTCGGAGCCAGAGGAGGATATTTGTGAAAATGCTCGAAGAATTTCATCTGTAATAGGACCCTTTCCATGCAGTTGGAAATTTTTCATATGGGCTATCTGACCCTAGATTATCTCCCAAAATTCAAAATGGGATTATCTTCAGCATGTCCGAAATGCAGAATGACTACAGGCACTCTTACTCATTGCATGTGGTCCTGCTGCAAGCTTCATATATATTGGAGCACTGTATCAGGTGTGATAGAGTGAGTCGAGGGGACTGAATTGGAGATGGACCTGGTTTCTCTTTTCCTGGGCCTGCCCAGGGTACTTTACACAGATGCACAAGTGAAAAAATATCCTTAGTTTCTGTGCTAGGAAAAGCATTCTGTTGTGTTGGATGTCTGAATCACCCCCCCCCCCCAAACCCCCAACCTCCTCCCCCACCCCCCGCCCGGGTCTGTTGGGTCGTCGTAAGCTCTTCATGGAGAATATCCATTTGGCCTTTCTCACCAGCATGGTGCACGAAAAAACAGAGATTTATATAAGACCATGGCAGACCTTTTTGAATTACCGTGATACAGGCTTATCTGCCACTCTCAGAAGGGCTTTTATACAGCCCTGAAGATATTATCTAATGAATCTTATATCCAAAGAGGAAGAATAATGAACATAAAAAGGGATATCAGCTAATGCTCTTGAAGAACGAGAGCTATCATTTTGTTACACTGAGCAGTATTATTTATCCATTATTTACTGTTATTGTTTGTTTTTCTTCTGTCCGTTTAGTGTTTTTAACTTGTTTTGTATGTACATGCACATGGGTGGAATTTAGATCAGTTACTTGAGTTGTGTTGTTATTGGTTTATTATAATATTAAAATTCTCTTTTTCAATAAAGATATTTTTAAAAGTATTAAAATGCTAACATTGATAGAATACAGTCCCAAAGAACTCTCATTACACAGTCCACTCATGGTGGTTTATCTTGAGGATCACCACATCTCGGGTGATGGGGTGAGGTTGAGAGAGCGTCCCCTTCTTGGTAACCTCTGTCAGTGTGAGGAACTGAACGTGCGCTGTTGGCCTCCCTCTACATCATAAATGTGCCGTCCAGCCAACTGAGTGGGAGACTGTGCAACTGTTACACACAAATACAGTCACAAAGGGCAAGAGAAACACTCATAACAAGGAAAGTGGTACAGTTCAGATAACGGATATAACATTTATGGAGTATTGTCATAACCCAATAACTTTCAATACTGTTAAAGCATGAATGACAATTCGTCACATTGAGGGCAATACAGTCAAAACCATGTTTCTTCCCCGTATAATTAGCATACCGGGTTGTCATCCTGGGATAATGGATTCCAGGTCTAAACTGTGGGCAGCAAGGGGTGTGTCTTACTTGAGTGATTTATAATTAGTAGAATCCTTACAGTGTGGATAAAAGCCCTTGGGCCCAGCAAGGGTAAAAACATTCTCTGCTCCAAATTGTATTTTATAACAAGACGTGTTTAGAAGTTGTTTTTGGTTTAATATCATTATGGTGAGTCAACTGAAATAACCAGAATTACACAGTGTGATTGGATATCTATAACCATAAAATGAAAGTATATTTTTGTTTGGTCTGTGTAAAGCATGCTGACTGTTGCATGAAAGTATATAGTTGATGGAATATACTGTTAGGAGAGTGCGTTCAATCGGAAATGCCCTCAAACAGGCGCTTGAAGATAATTGGGGTAAAAGTGTCTGAGTGCCGTCTGGACAGTGACAGGAACGCAGAGGGTTGAATGACTGAAAGCTCCTGTATCTGAGAAAAGCACCAGATCAGCTGGGAACTTATTAAATGCTAGAGCACATTTGAAGGGCTGAATGGCCTCAACATGGTTTGAAATATGTGTGATTTGGAAAACGTGCATCTCTACTCCTTCCTCTTTTGTGGTTACACATTGGGGCACTGCTAATTTTCCTGAAACTGGGCATTATTTGGAACACTATCTGGAACATTCCATATTCGGTGTTCTCCAGAATGTTCTCTAACTGTGTGAGGGGTATTACAAAGGCGTGAGAGAGAGAGAGTGAAGCTGTTGCATGCGGCAGTGAGAGTGGTGGAGCATGAGCCTTGGTCGTGCTCTAACAGATATACAGTGAGTGTGATGGAGTAGAGAGACCAATTACCCTGACAGAGCGGAGAAGGTTATTGATGCTTGTCCTGTTTTGCTGGACATTTCTTCAGGCCGCAGATGCTGCACTGAATTTGGTGGTGAGCACAGACCATGATCGGTGGGTCTGGTAGTATGGCCCCCTCTGCGAAGGCAATGGCCCCGCTCTGCACTAGCCCATCCACTATGCACACCATGCACCGTCAACAAACTATCTGCCATGATCGGGGTAAACGGTACAGGGCAGCTCCAAACTGAGAAAGCTCAGCCGTGTGCCCCTTGGCCTGTTAAAGATGGCACCAGTGACAGGGAACACGGAATAGCTAGGGAAATCCTGGCGACTGTGAGTACCTCCAATCGTGATGGGTGGGAGAATCGGGCTGGCATTCAATGAGAGGTGGGTGGGGTGGGTGGTATTTAATGAGGTGAGTTCGATAGGACAGCACCAGGAAACTAGCTGAGCTTCGTACAAACAATCCCTCTGTCACACTCAATGAAAATGACACTGAGACAAATTACTCTTTTATACAGTTCAATGAGCCGAACACTATGCTGTCCTCACTCCCAATTACAAAGTTGCAGAACAAATGCTCATTCAAAACTCCCCATCGCCTGAACTCACAGCATTATTCCATATACTCATAATTCTTCATAATACTGACCGGTGTTGCATGATACTATCGAAATGTCTTCATATCAGCATTCTAAAACCTGTGAACATATCTTTCCATGACATTTTTTCTCAATCTGTCCCTCTCTGTCTCTATCCTGAAACACACATGTTTACAGTCATATGATTCTACTGCATGGAAACAGGCCCTTCGGCCCAGCTGGTAGATGCCGACCAAAATGTGCATCCACACTCACCCCAATTCCCTTCCCTTGCTCCTTTCCTATCCATGTATTTATCCAAATACCTTTTTAATGTTGTTATTGTACCCACCTCAACCACTTCCACTGGCAGCTCAGTCCAAAGGCAAAACACAGTCTGTGTAAAAACGTTGACCCTCAGGTTCCTTTTTATTTTTGTCCTCTCCAAACATTAACAGAAGTCCTCTAGTCCTTGGCTTCCCAAACTTGCAAAAAAAAAATTGAAATATTCACCCTATGCATGGTTCTCATGATTTGATAAGAGGTACACTTCTATATAATCCCCCTCAGTTTTCTACGCTGTAAAGAAATATGTTCTAACCTGTCCAACTTCTCCCTATAACGCAGACCCTTTAGCTCAGGAAACATCTTTGTAAATTTCTTGTACATTCTTTCTCGTTCAATAATATCCTTTCTAGGGCAAGGTGAACAAACCTGAACACAATACTCCAACTGCAGCCTTACCAACATCCTGTACAACGGCAACAGAACGTCCCAACTTCTATACTCAATGTCCTGATGTAGGCCAGTGTGCCAACAGCCTTCTTCACTGTCCTGTATATCTGCGACTCAAATTCAGAAAACCATGCACCTGATATCCAACATCCTTTTGTTCCACTACACTCCTTAAGGCACTCTCATTCACCATTAAACTCCCACCTGAATTTGACTTTCCAAAATGAAAGATGTTGCATTTATCTATATTAAACTCCACTTGCTATTTCTCAGCCCACTTCCCCAGCTGATCAAGGTAGTGCTGCAATTTCTGATAATGTTCCTCACTGTAAACAATACCTCCTATTTTAGTGCCATCTGCAAACTTACTAACCTGCATTGTGCACTCTCGTCTATATCATTGATCTAGATAACACACAGCAATGGAGACAGTACAGACCCCTGAGGCACTCCACTAGTCACAGGCCTCCAGTCCGACAAGCATACCTCCACCATAGCCATTTGCTTGATAATGTCAAACCAATTTCATCGCCAAATTGCCAGCTTACCTTAGAGTCTGTGCGATCTCACCTTCTAGAGCGGCCTTTCATGTGGAATCTTACTAAAGGCCTTACTGAAATCCATATAGATTATGTTGACCGCCCTGCCCTCGACAACTTTCCTGGTCACTTCCTGAAAAAACCCTAATAAAATTTGTAAGGCATGATCTGCCACGCACAAAGCTATGCTGACTGCTCCAAGTCAAACACTGTCTTTCCAAATGCATGCATATCTTGTATCTCAGAACCTTCTCAAGTAGTTTACCGCAAACAGATGTGAAGCTTACTGGTCTGTATTTCCCAGGCATTTATTTGCAGCCCTTCTTGAAGAAGAGCACGATATATTTGTTACTGCCTAGTCTTCCAGGACCTTGGCCCCTGTCTTCTCTCACCTCTTGCAGTGCTCTTGGATATATCTGGTCAGGACCAAGAGATTTATCTGACTTTGTGCATTCTAATATGTCCAGCAGCACCTCTACTGTGATTTCGACAGTACCAAGATATGACACTTAACCTCCCAAAGGTCACAAGTCTTCATGTCTTTCTTCATGGTAAACACAGAGGGGAAATTGAGGACCTCAACCATCTCTTGTAGTTTTATACATGCGTGCCTATTTTGGTTTTTAAGGCATCCTATTCTCTCTCTAGTTGTTCTTTTTCTTTACTATAGTGAACTTGGGTTCACCCTAATCGTCTCAGCCAAGGCTATCTCATACTCCCTTTTCGCCTTCCTGATTTCCTTCTTCAGTAAACTCCTGTATCCCCCGTGTACCTCCAGAGATTCCCTTGATCCCAGCTGCCTGTACCTGAACCACGCCTCCTTTTTGTTGGTCAGAGCCTCAATATCTCTTGTCATCCAGGGTTTTCTCTTCCACCCTCACTTTCCCTTCACCCTCACAGGAATATATAAACCTTGAACTCGAGCTATCTCACTTTTACAACCCTCCCTCGTGCCCAATATCCTTTTAACTGAAAACAAACTACTCCAATTAACCCCTGCAATCCTCTGTCTAATTCCAACAAAATACGCTTTGCCCCAATTTAGAACTTGAATCTGTGGACCAATTTTGTCCCTCCCATAACTATTTTAAAATTAATACAACGCCAGTCACTTTTCCCAAAATACTCCCCCACTTTACCACCGTCACCTATCCATCCCTATTTCCCAACAGTAGGTCGAGTGTGTCCATTCCCGTGTAGGACCCTTTATATACTGCTTGGGGAAACTTTCTTGAACAAACTTAAGAAACTACGTTCCATCGAAGTTCTTAACCATCTGGATGTCCCAGTCTATGTTAGGAAAATTTAAATCACCTATTATAACAATCCTAATGCTCCTGCTACTCTCACCAGCTTCCCTGCATATTTGTTCTTCTAATTACCATTGATGATTTGGAGGCTTATAGTGCAACCACTATAACATCACTAACCCCCTCTTACTTCCTTGTACCATTCACAGAACCTCATCGGATAATATCTCAGTTATTTCATCTTTAAATACTTGTGGGATACTCGCCTTAATCAGAACTATTGGTGTTTCAACTGTTTCCATTTACATCTCTCCCTTGCAATGATTTTCACATATGCATCAAAACTTGTCAAGGTACAGTGGAGATATGGTGCTGTAACTGGATGGGAGCTGCACATCCTGTCACATCCAGCAAATTTCCCCACACTGATCTAACACAGTGTTTCCGAAAACTGGAACAACCTGTGTTTATATATGAATAAACCAGTGAGGTCTGCACATCTCCCCACGCTGGACATTTCACCCAGGATTATAGATCCAGCATTGGTGTGGGCTGCACAGAGTTCCATTCTGGACATTGCTGGGTTGTATTCTGCAGTACGCTCGCCATATCAACACAGTGCTCCATCCCGAATGTATAATGGACGGGCAGGTTATGGGAGTTGGATTGTGAATGTGAGAGAACTAAACATCTGGCTATACCTTTATTTTATGTTTTCATTCTTGTTATTGGACCCTTCAAATCCAGACTCATCCTTAGACCCGACCATCTGGATGAGTGATGGTGACTGTTGTTAAAGCATCTGGGTCTGTAACGTGACCAACAAATGGAGCAGAGGCTGAAGAGAGGGCAGTCTCTGTAAAATGGAATGAGGAAATCACCATCAGATCAGCCGTGGTCTTAGTGAATGGTGGGGCAGGATTGAATGGACCACTAATCCAACTTGTTCATGTATTTATGTTTGTTCCAAGCAAACTCCCCTTCTCTCCCAATGTCCCATACTGGTGGGGAGTGAGTCAGCTCCTCCTGTTCCCGCGTAACAGGATCCTGGGGCCTCACTAGCCTACAGATTTCCCTGTGGCCTAGTTTCGAGCAGTTGAGTGACGACCTCCTGTTCCTTTCCCTGTTCCCGTGTCCCAGTCTCAAGCAGTTGAATGACTCCCTCCTGTTCCTGTGTCCCAGTTTCGAGCCGTTGAGTGACTCCCTTCTGTTCCTGTGTCCCAGTCTCGAGCAGTTGAGTGACTCCCTCCTGTTCCCATGTCCCAGTCTCAAGCAGTTGAGTGACTCCCTCCTGTTCCTGTGTCCCAGTTTCGAGCAGTTGAGTGACTCCCTTCTGTTCCTGTGTCCCAGTCTCGAGCAGTTGAGTGACTCCCTCCTGTCCCTGTGCCCCAGTCTCGAATAGTTGAATGACACCCTTCTGTTCCTGTGTCCCAGTCTCAAGCAGTTGAATGACTCCCTCTTGTTCCTGTGTCCCAGTCTCAAGCAGTTGAATGACTCCCTCTTGTTCCTGTGTCCCAGTCTCAAGCAGTTGAATGACTCCCTCTTGTTCCTGTGTCCCAGTCTCAAGCAGTTGAATGACCGCCTCCTGTTCCTGTGTTCCAGCCGCAAGCAGTTGAATGACTCCCTCCTGTTCCCATGTCCCAGTCTCAAGCAGTTGAATGACACCCTCCTGTTCCTGTGTTCCAGCCTCAAGCAGTTGAATGACTCCTTCTTGTTCCTGTGTCCCAGTCTCGAGCAGTTGAGTGACTCCCTCCTGTTCCTGTGTCCCAGTCTCAAGCAGTTGAGTGACTCCCTCCTGTTCCTCTGTCCCGGTCTCAAGCAGTTGAGTGACTCCCTCCTGTTCCTATGTCCCAGCCTCGAGCAGTTGAATGACTCCCTCCTGTCCCTGTGTCCCAGTCTCAAGCAGTTGAGTGACTCCCTCCTGTTCCTGTGTCCCAGCCTCGAGCACTTGAATGACACCCTCCTGTTCCTGTGTCCCAGTCTCGAGCAGTTGAGTGACTCCCTCCTGTTCCTATGTCCCAGTCTCAAGCAGTTGAGTGACTCCCTCCTGTCCCTGTGCCCCAGTCTCGAGCAGTTGAGTGACTCCCTCCCGTTCCCGTCTCCCAGTCTCAAGCAGTTGAGTGACTCCCTCCTGTTCCTGTGTCCCAGTCTCGAGCAGTTGAATGACGCCCTTCTGTTCCTGTGTCCCAGTCTCAAGCAGTTGAATGACCGCCTCCTGTTCCCATGTCCCAGTCTCAAGCAGTTGAATGACACCCTCCTGTTCCCATGTCCCAGTCTCAAGCAGTTGAATGACTCCCTCTTGTTCCTGTGTCCCAGTCTCAAGCAGTTGAATGACTCCCACTTGTTCCTGTGTCCCAGTCTCAAGCAGTTGAATGACCGCCTCCTGTTCCTGTGTTCCAGCCTCAAGCAGTTGAATGACTCCCTCCTGTTCCCATGTCCCAGTCTCAAGCAGTTGAATGACACCCTCCTGTTCCTGTGTCCCAGTCTCAAGCAGTTGAGTGACTCCCTCCTGTTCCTGTGTCCCAGTCTCAAGCAGTTGAATGACACCATCCTGTTCCTGTATCCCAGTCTCAAGCAGTTGAATGACTCCCTCCTGTTCCCATGTCCCAGTCCCAAGCAGTTGAATGACACCCTCCTGTTCCTGTGTCCCAGTCTCGAGCAGTTGAGTGACTCCCTCCTGTTCCTGTGTCCCAGTCTCAAGCAGTTGAGTGACTCCCTCCTGTTCCTCTGTCCCGGTCTCAAGCAGTTGAGTAACTCCCTCCTGTTCCTATGTCCCAGCCTCGAGCAGTTGAATGACTCCCTCCTGTCCCTGTGTCCCAGTCTCAAGCAGTTGAGTGACTCCCTCCTGTTCCTGTGTTCCAGCCTCGAGCAGTTGAATGACACCCTCCTGTTCCTGTGTCCCAGTCTCGAGCAGTTGAGTGACTCCCACCTGTTCCCATGTCCCAGTCTCAAGCAGTTGAGTGACTCCCTCCTGTCCCTGTGCCCCAGTCTCGAGCAGTTGAGTGACTCCCTCCCGTTCCTGTCTCCCAGTCTCAAGCAGTTGAGTGACTCCCTCCTGTTCCTGTGTCCCAGTCTCGAGCAGTTGAGTGACTCCCTCCTGTTCCTGTGTCCGAGTCTCGAGCAGTTGAATGACACCCTTCTGTTCCTGTGTCCCAGTCTCAAGCAGTTGAATGACCGCCTCCTGTTCCTGTGTCCCAGTCTCAAGCAGTTGAATGACACCCTCCTGTTCCTGTGTCCCAGTCTCAAGCAGTTGAGTGACTCCCTCCTGTTCCTATGTCCCAGCCTCGAGCAGTTGAATGACTCCCTCCTGTTCCCATGTCCAAATCTCAAGCAGTTGAATGACACCCTCCTGTTCCTGTGTCCCAGTCTCGAGCAGTTGAGTGACTCCCTCCTGTTCCCATGTCCCAGTCTCAAGCAGTTGAGTGACTCCCTCCTGTTCCTATGTCCCAGCCTCGAGCAGTTGAATGACACCCTTCTGTTCCTGTGTTCCAGTCTCGAGCATTTGAGTGACTCCCTCCTGTTCCCGTGTCCCAGCCTCGAGCAGTTGAATGACTCCCAGCTGTTCCTGTGTCCCATTCTCAAGCAGTTGAATGACTGCTTCCTGATCCCAAGTCTGTGAAAATGGATGTCCTCCTCCTGTTTCTGGGTAACAGGCTCCAATAGCTCTGTGCTCACCTCCTGCCCCTGTGGAATGGAACTGCGGGACTGAATAGCCTCTTCACATTCCTTACAGCTTCTGTTGACTAAAAGCAATTCTCCTGATTCTGTAAATCACCATCAAAATCTGAATGATGTATTTTTGTATTTTGCTCTCAGTAATTGAGCAAACAATCTGACTGACAGAATTCAGAAGCTGAGTAGCCTCCTCCTGTTCCTGTGTTATACACTCAAATGGCAATAGAGTCTCAGAGATGTACAGTACAGAAAACGATCCTTCAGTCCGGTCGTCTATGCCAAACCAAATATCCTAAATAAATCTCGTTCCCCTTGCCAGCACTTGGCCCATCTCCCTCTAAATACTTCCCATTCATGTATCCATCCAAATGCCTTTTAAATGGTGTAACTGTACCTGCCTCCACCACCTCTTTTGTCTGTTCAATCCATACACACAGCAGTCTCTGTGTGAAACTGTTGTCCCTCATGTCCCTTTTTAAATCTTTCTCCTCTCACCTTAAACCTTTGTCTTCTAATTTTGGACTCGCCTATCCTGGGAAAAGACGTTGACTGTTTACCTTATCTATTCCCCTCATGATTTTATAAACCCCTTTAAGATCACTCCTCAGCCTCAACACTTGAAAATAGCCCCAGCCTATTCAAACTCTCCCTGTAGCTGTAACCCTCCAACACCTGCAACATTATTTTAAATCTCTTCTGTACCCTTTCAAGTTTGACAACATCTTTCCGACAACAGGGAAACTGGAATTAAAGGCAATATTACAAAAGTGGCCAAACCAATGTCCTGTACAGATGCAACGCCTCGTGAAAATGTTTAGACACAAAGCACGGACCAATAAAGGGAACATCACCAAGTGCCTTCTTCACTGCGCTGTCTACCTGTGACAGCACTTTCAAGGAACGGAGAACCTGCACCACAAGGTGACACAGTAGCTCAGTGACTAGCATTGCTGCTTCAGAGCGCAGCGATCTGGGTTTAACTCCATCCTTGAATGACAGCCTGTGTGGAGTTTGCACATTTTCGCCGTGTCTGTATGAGTTTCCTCCGGATGTTATGTTTTCCTCCAACAGTATAAAGATATACAGATAAGGGTAGATTGGCCATGCTAAATTGCGTAAAGTACCCAGGGATGTGCAGGCGAGGTGGATTAGTTATGGAAAATGCAGGCTCAGAGGGATAGGGTAGGGGTTTGTCTAGTGGGATACTGTTTAGAGGGTCGGTGTGGCCTTGATGGGCCGAAAAGCCTGTTTCCTCACTGTAGGGATTCGATAACTTCTATGGAAATCTCCTTGATTGGCAGCTTTCGACAGGACCCTACCTACATGTCTTGCCTTGATATGTCTTGCCAAAATGCTACACCTCACATTTAACTAAAATAAACTCTATCTGCCACTCCTCGGTTCACCTAAACAAAGTCCCATTATAGTCTGAGAGATCATTCATCACTGTCGACGACACCACCAAATTTGGTATTATCTACAAACTTACTGACCATACTTCATATACTCAAATGTAAATGATTTGTATAAGTGACAAAAGGCAGTGGACCCACTATTGATCTTTGCAGCACGCCACTGGTCACAGGTCTCCAAGTTTAATGAACAAATGTCACTGTCACGCCCTGTCTCCAATATTCAAGAAAAGTTTGGACCTAATTGGCGAGTTCTCCCTGGATCCCAGCCAGTCTAACCTTGCTAACCAGTCTACCATGTAGACCATTTTGGTTTTCTTACTGAATTCCATAAAGTCAACATCCACTGTCCTGTCTTCATCAATCATCTTCGTCACTTCCTCAAAAGATTACACCGAGTCAGTGAGACGTGATCTCCAATGTACAAAGCCCTCTTCAGTCCTTGTCTTTCCAAATACATATCGATCTTTTTCCTCGAAATCCCCTCCAACAATTTAGTCACCATTGACGTCATGTTCACCAATCTAGAGTTACCTGTTTTTTCTTTACTTTCTTAAATAATTGCACTATGTTAGCAGGCCTCCAGTCTTTTGACACCTCACCTGTGAAAATCAATGTTACAAATATATCAGCAAAATGCATAAGCAATCTGTTTCCTAGCTTCCCGCAAACATCTGGGATACAACTGATCAGGTCCCAGGAATTAGTTCACCTTTATGTGTTTTAAAATGTCCAACACCTCCTTGTAATATAGACACTTTTCAAGGTATCATTGCATATTTCTTCATTCTCTCGCTCTTGTAACCTCCTCCACATTAAATACTGAGGAGAAATACTTGTTTAGTAACCCTCAAATTTGTTGTGGTTCCATAAATAGGTAGCCTTACTGATCTTTAAGGGGCCCTATTGTCTCCCTAGTTAATCTTTTGCCATTGAAGGATTTGTAGAATTTGTTCAATGCCTCATTAACCCAATTTCTAAAGCAATCTCTTGTCCACATTTTCCTGGCCCGATTTCCCGATTGATGATACACTTGCTGCCCTTATACACCTCTCGGTATTCACTTGATCTCAGCTCTGTTTACCTGACATATGCCTCCTTCCTTACCTTGACCATAACATCAATATATCTAGCCATCCAGCACTCCCTGCACCCACCAGCCTTGCCCCTCTCACTAATAGGAACACGTTTGCTCTGGACTCTCTGAAACCAAGTTTTGATGGTCTTGCATTTACCAACCATCCCTTTACCTGTGAATAGGGTATTCCAATCAGCCTTTCACAGGGCTCACCTAACACTTTCAAAATTGGCCTTGTTCAAAGTTAGAACTTTAATGTTGACATCAGGTAATTCCGATTCCATAATTAATTTAAAACTAATATTTATGCATAACAAACTTGAAAGTTAAATAAACACTTCCTGTGCCTCTATAACGGGCTCGAGAGACTGAATAGGCTCCTCCTGTCCCTCTGTATTACACTGGAAATGCTGTCCCTCTGTAATAGACCCAAGAGGCTTAATGGCCTCCTCCAGTTCTTCTAAACACACTCGAGAGGCTGCATGGCCTCCTCCTGTCCCTGTGTAACAGATCCGAGACACAGCAACCTGTGGATTACGAGCAGCCGGTAAACTGTATCTAATGGAGACCCATTCCTTTTCAGTTACAGAAACACAAACAACACAATGTACTCTAGGTGCCCTCTCAGTGACACCTCATACAGCTGCAGCGACAAATCTCTTTGTTTTGAATGATTCTGTTGGCAAAATGTGCCAATATTCCAACTTTCTACCTTTTCAAGTAGCAACAGGTTAATATGGGCTGAATGGCCTTCTCCTATCCCTCTGTAAGGGGCCCATAGGGACAGAATTGCTTTGGTCTGTTACTGAGCAGCAGTCTCAATGGTCTGACTCAAGGTTATGAAAGGATTTGAAAACAGGGCATTGAAACCAGGAGTAGCCTCACACTGGTCAATAAGTACCGTACTTTGTTTCAGGTATCTAGAAACTTGCCCACCCGACGTTTGTTTTTTTACGCAGCAGATCTATCATTTTATAACTGCCTATTTTCATAAGCAGAGTGGAACATATATAGGCCGCTGCAGTGTTCTGTTAATACTCTTATATACAAGGGAAAAAAGATTAAAAATATTGAAAGATTTATGGTCCATCCCTCAGCAATCCTTATCCATTCCGTCCAAAACCAGTAAATGAAAAGTGATGTTTTGAATTGGTTAACTGAGCCTATTTGTTCAGTGACTGTGATTAATGCCAATCTCCATGGATTCTAATTATCCCAGTGGAGGGTTTCAATCTTTTAATGATAAATGGGCTCCGTTCAATGTGTCAACCCATAACATGAGCGGGAGCATCACCGACAGCACTGACAGGGATCAGCAGATCCAGAGAGAAGGGGAGGAGAAATCAGAATCTGAGAACATGAGACTGGAATGTTCCAACAATCGATCAGAATCTGAGAACATTAGACAGAAATATTCCAACAATGAATCAGAATCTGAGAACATTAGACTGAAATATTCCAACAATGGATCAGAATCTGAGGACATTAGACAAGAATATTCCAACAATATACAGGAGCTTATCTGATTATGTTTGGTATCTTTCTGAATTTGATTGGTTGCCATTATCATCGCAGATCTATTTCGCTCTTCTCATTATTCAATACTTTTATTATCCCTTCCTGGCTATCGTTGGTGTTCCTGGTGAGTGTCACTATCCAGGTTTTGTTTTCTATACACCAATTATGAGTGTATTATTGTTATTTCATATTGTCTACACTTCCTGCCACTGTTATTGTTCCTGTTGAATCTCACAATCCAGACATTCACTCTACAGACCACTGCTAACTACATCAATGAAGGTGTTCAATTACTGTCTCGCTCTCTGCTCTGGCAGTGTTACTCACGGGTCTCTATGTTGAACTATTCAGTTTCAGGGGAGAACCACAATGCATTGTCTCATTGCCTTTGCTGTTAAGAGCGTGGAGGACACTTTCTACTCTTCTGGTTACAAACTCCACTTCCTTCCACTGTTTCCATCCCATTCCTGGCCAATATCTGCAGCTGAAACAGTCAGGTCACAACTGTGGGAGATCCCTTTGACTATGAGCTGATTCTTGACACCATATCCTGAACATGTCTAACTTGAAATACTCACCACTCCAGAATATATCTCACTGGTTTATTCCATCTGTTGTTTGAACCTTGAGCTATGAAATACAATCTTAATGAAGCCAATAATCTGCTGCTGACACTCCCGGCTTCAAACCTGCCGAAGCAAATCTGATTCAACCTCACACCAAACTCCCATCCATCTGTCATTCATGTGCACGCGGATGTATATTGCTGTTGTGTCTGGCAATGCCTTTATTTTAACATTCTCAAACACCTTAGCTCATCTGTCCATGCAACTTCTCTCGTTCTCTCTACTGATTAACAAAAAGCTTGCCTGTTGTTCGTATTTAAAATAATTTCCTCCATGTGCGTTCCTTCTCAAACAATGAGTTTTGCATTCAACCACGCCAATCGCACGCGCACACACACACACTCTCTCAGTCTCTGATGAACATATGCACACACACATACACACGCGTGCGCGCGCGCAGAGAGAGCAAACCTTCCCACTGTAAGCAGTAAATCTGTTGTGAGTATAGTTAGCATATGATAGTAGAGTTTCCAATACTCTCTATGCTGTGCAGATAGTGCAGTTTACTGAGCAACATACTAGCATGGTGTGCACAGCTCTCCATGCTGGGCTGTCATCTTGTCCCAGTTTATGTTGTTTGTGGTGTTCTGTGAAGCACATTGAGAACTTGATGTAACAAACCATTTCAGCTGATCTGACAATGTCTTTATTCAATGTTCTCATTCTTGTAATTTTACTCACGAAGATCTCACTTCGCCAATTAGTCCCACTGCCCTGACGTTTTCCACATATTTCCACAACATCTTTTCAGTTAATTAACTGTCTGTTTCTGTCTTTAATGTGAATCTCTTGTCCCTTTCTTTCTTTCCCTGGCCTTGGGTTTTGGCCTCCCTAGTGTATCGAGTGCTGGCATTGTGTTGCTCAGAAATAATGAAATGGGGTGTGTCAAGCTGTTGTTCACTTCCCGGTATGTCCCATGTGATGGTCCATGGACAGGCATGTTTCTGAAGTTATGAGAAACATCCTTGTAACTTGGTCTGTACCTGTGGCTGTCGCTCTCAGGTGACCATGCGATCAGTAACAAAAGGAAGCCCACTGAGTGAAGGACCACGCATATAAATTGCCTGACAATGCTGTCACTTTTTTAATAAAAGGTTATGTTCTCCCTTTTATTTAGTAAGAGACCTTGAAAGCAAAACTTCCGACTGAAAACGGCTCAAGTAAATAACTTATGGGGCTTTTAGGGTTTTTAAATAAATAGCAGAAACAATGGCCAGCTGGCACAGACCAGGATTTCTAATTTTTTTTATATATTGTAGCTGTAACAATCACCAGGTCCCAGAAGGGTTGTAAGTTTCAGTAAATTATCCACAGCTGCTATTCTCTCTGGAACCTCACTTGATGGTGTTTCCTCCTGGATTGGAGAACTGTATGCAAGAATGCATGTCTGAATGTTCTTTTTTGCCAAGGGGTGTGTTTATGGGATGTTGATATATTGGAACAGTTCATTAGTAGAAGGTACTGTATCCATTACTCGGTTAAGATTGCCAATAGAAAAAATATTCTAAATTCATCTTCATTTCTAATTGGATTTTCATTAGAGTGTTTAAATATATTGTATTTTGCTTAATGGTGAGTGGTTTGAATAGTTTGACATCTGGAACACCCAACTCACGTCTACCTTTAAAATAAGGAAAGGTTGGCATCCAACCTACCTTCTTAAAATAGTTTGAGGCAGCCTGGTTCGACTATAGCAAACTGGGGACTCTTGTCCGGTTCTAAATCGATAATACAAAATTGGGTTTAGAATTTGCAAGCAGGCCATTCTCCCCAACAAGTCCACACCGATCCTCCGAGGAGTAACCTACACAGACCCATTCCTCTACCCTATTATTACACATTTACCCCGACGAAGGCAACTAACTCACACATCCCTGAAAACTATGAACAATTTATCATGGCCAATACACCTGACATGCACATCTTTGGATTATGGGAGGAAACCAACTCATCCAGAATAAGCTCATGCAGACATTGGAGAGTATGCACCAGGAGACAATTGGGTTCAAAGGTCGTGTATGGTAGTTGATAGTGTCTTTTTTCTGGATGTTGAATTCGGTTGTTTTCAACAGTATTTTGTGTATAAAGATTCAGTCATTAAGAGTTCTCTGGGTGTGGAAAAGTGAAGTTGGCGGTTTTACAAAACGTAATGATGGTAAAGCTTTAGGAATTGACAGACAACCTGGAGTTAGGGTTGCGATTGTCTGTGAGAAAATTAGAGATAATTACAGCTATATATCGGCAATTACGTTTAGTAGAACCGCCATCAGACTCTTTGGAAATGGCAGGAATTGAATTTGAAATGATGGCCTTTGAACCTGAGAAGGAATTGAAAGAGTTTGAATTATGATGAAAAGTAGAAATAAAAGAAAGGGAAACGAAGAGAAAAGAGAGAAAAGGACAGAAGAAAAGAAGAGAGTTTCAACTTAAAGCGTTAGCAATTAGAGAGGAAAGTTGATATAGAAGGGGGAGATGAAGGTAGAATGTCGGTGGGATGAGGAGGATAGTGCGGTTGAGCAACCCTATTGTAACCAATGGCCTAAAGAGGTTCTGTTTAAATGCATCCAGGCATTCTCTAAATTTGATGAGAAGGATGGGGAAGCCTTTTGAATTTCATTTGAGAAAGTGGCTAAACAAATGCAGACACCAGTGACCATGTGGATTTATTTGATCCAAAGCTGATAGGTATTTGCATCCCTATCGGAGGAGGTATCTGGGGAGTATGGAGTGGTGAAGAAAGCCATCTGAAGTGTATATGAGCTTGGGCCAGACACTGACAGACAGCGTTACAGGAATCTAAAAGAGGGTCCCTGGTTAAACGCACATTGAGTTTGAAAGGATCAAACACAGTAATTTTGAAAGGTGGTAAGGGTATTAAAAACAGAGCAAACCTAAGACACTCTTAGAAAGATTCTTATTTTGGAGAAGTTCAACAATTCACTTCCTGCAGCCATGAAAACTCGTGTGGAAGAGCAGAGTTAAAACGGCAAGATTAGAAGCTGAAATGGCTGATGATGATGATTGAGTTCAGAAATCAAAGTTTGGTTTCTGTGAGAGATGGAGAAGAATGTGCGAGGTCTTGTTAAGGTTTACAGGCATAGGCCAGGAGTAGCAGGTAAAGAGGTTAGAGCATTAAGAGATACAGAAGCATGTAATTCTTTTATGCTGAGACATGAGGAGCTATGTCATTCAAAAGGTCTATTGGAGAGATGAGAAGTGCTCCATTATGTAACGTGTGGTTGGAGTGTCCAGTGGAAACATCAACAGATTTATTCCACAATGGGGAAGGAGGCCTTGAGCTTGGTGTTGGCGTTACAACTTTTCAGATTTATATTGCCAATAACATACCTGAGACAAATCTTTATCACTGATCATAACCCCTTAAAGTTTTTGGAGAAGATTAGGGAGAAAAATACCAGTCTGTTTCGATTGAGCCTATTATTGCTGCCATTCAGTTTGAAACTATACAGGTGACAGGGCGATAAAACCTAAGTGTGGAGACTTGGATGAAGAAAGTCAAAGGCATTCTGTGGCAGGAGTAAAATGACTGAAATCGAAATAGATGTGAATATTTGTATGCTCAGAGTCAATGTAATATATATGCATTTCAGTCTACTAATCGAGGAAGATTAGGATGTCTAAAATGAATCCAAATGTATTGATGGATTATTTTATTAAAGATGGAGTTGTGAGGATGCTATCACTGTAAAAAGATTATTTCTCTTGGTTTTTTTTGAAGAGAGGTGTTAAAGGCAGAGGTGTAGAACAGCTGTCTGAAAACAGTTTAAATAAATAACTGAGATTTTAGGTTTCATTAAAACTTTGGTAACAATGGAAGGGCAGTGGCCAGCTCTCCAAGACCAGATTACCTCATTTTGCTTTTAGCTGCAGCATTCAGAAGCTGCTGGGGATCCCAGAAGGGTTGGAAGTTTCAATACATGATCCCCAGATGCTTTTCTCTCTGAGATCTCTGTTCAGCTTGTTTCCCCCTGGATTGGAAAACTTCTGTAAGGATCTGTATTTGAATATATCTTTGTGCCATGCGGTGTAAACCAAACAGGTACGGTATCTATTGTTTGTGTAAGTGTTCCAACATATAAGCTATTCCAAAACGTTCTTTTCTTTGATTGTATTTTAACTAAAGCATTTGAATAGATTATATTTTGCTCAATGTCGAGTGGTTTGACTAGTCACAACATAACTGGAACACACACTTCACATCTATATTTAAAATAAGGAAAGGTTTGGGTCTAAACGGCCTTCTGGAAATATTTTGAGGGAATCTGGTCTGGTCCAAAACACTTGTAGTGAGGGGCTTCTGACTGGCTTCTGCAATTGAAAATTTAGTGGAGGGGCAGGGGATGTTTTGCTGGAGGTTGTGCTGTAAGTTGCCTCAGACATTCAGGGAGATCTGAGGATTTCGTGACCCAACTCTGGATGGAGCATGGGGACTGCAGCTCCAGCATCTGGGTCTGCAACATGAACAACAAATGGAGCAGAGGCTGCAGAGAGGGGAAGCTCTGAAACCACGGAGTGAGTGCGTGTGGGGAAAGGGATCTGCTGTATCCACCCAGGATTTTCCAGGACCAATTTCCCAAACTCCACTTAACCCAGGATCAAAGTATTGTCCTTTGTAAAACCATGTTGACTCTGACGGATTGTGGTTTAATTTTGCAAATGTCCTGAACAATGGACTCTAACAATTTGCCATAAATTACAATGGTTTATTGTTACACTTTAGTCCCTAATGTAAACCATTATTATAAGTTCATCCCTTTCGAAAACCTTCACGTTTTCTTTGAATTCCTATTTAATGGGCACACGTTTTTAAGAGATCTGCTCCAATTGCTGTGTAAGGGCCATGTGTGGCTGAATGGACTCACCATCCTGTTGGTGTACAAACTCGACGGGCTGACGTCTTTCTGGTGTTCCCATGTTGTCGTCTCCAAGGCCAGAATGATCTGCGCCCGTTGATCCTTTAGAGGATTGGGAGATTATGGAATCTTACTGTTGCTCTCTAACATTTTGGTGGGCTGATGGGTCTTCTCATACTTCTCCATGGAAATATTGAACGGTCTCCTCATGTATCCGGGAGATGGTTCCGAGGGATTGATTGGTCTTATCTTGTTCCCATACAACAGACACGTGTCGAAATTACTACTTCCTTTCTCATTAAAGAAGTCTCAGATAGTTTTTATCCTTATCTAATTCCCTTGCAATAGGCTCGGTGGGTCTGAATGGCCTCCTGTTATCCCAGTGTAACAATCTCCAGTCATTGTGTGACCTCTTCCAGTTCCTATGTTACAGACTTGAGGAGGCTGAATGGACTGATCCTGTTGCTGTTTAACAGGATACTGGTGCAGCATGGCCTACTGTTACAGGGTTGAATGGCTAATTGGCCTCCTTCTGTAAATGTATATCAGGCTCCAGGGGCTGAATAGCCTCATCCTGTTTTGGTGTAACAGGGTCGAAGGCTTGATTATCCTTCTGTTGTTCCTGCATAACACACTGGAGAACGGAATGGTTCCTCCACTATCTGTGTCATTCGCTTCACTCGTTGACTACATCTGTCACCTATGTTGAAATAAGGTCACCTTATTTTTTGCAAACTCCAATGGCTACTGGATCAACCTGATCATCCTTTCGTTATAAGCTAGCACCTTCATTGCAGGAATCAGTTGAGGGAACCATCTCTGAGCTGCTTCCAATGGAACAACATCATTTCTTCACTGAAGAGATTAAATCTGTACACACTACTCCAGATGTGATCTCACTAAGACCCTGTACAGCAGCAGCAACATTTTACCAGCCTGTTGTAAGGTTCCCACCCAGGTTAGAGCTGTCTCAGCTCTCTGGGGGAATATAGAGCATTGTTGGAAAATCATTGTGCTTCTCTACTCCATCAGCATAACGGGAGATCTGGAGAAATTAAAGTTAGAGAAGATCATAAATGATGTGGCGAGATGATCTCTTCTATTAATCTCTCCAGAGCCCACATCGCTCAGATTCCACAGAATCTAGTAAGATGGAGCAAACATTGATGGGAGTTATATCTCAAAGTGAAAGCTGCAATATAAATGCTGGACATATGATAAAACAGGAAATGAGATATACACATTTGTGGGTACTGCAGTAATAATATACTGCTTACATTATATCTAAACTGTGTTAACCCAACTGAATGCTAATGCTGGGAAAATGGATTTCATGACCGCGTGTGAGATGGTTTACATGAACATTATGTTGAGCACTGAGCTCGAGATCAGGTTATTTAGGAATTGGTGTTGAGTGATCAGAAGAGCTAATTGAAAATTTTGCTGGCAAGGACATTTTGGGAACAGTGACCACAATGTATTGGTTTTCTTTTATGCTGTTTGAGTACACGACAGTTTTTTGTTGTATTTGAAGTAACCATTTGAAATCTGAGTCATGCAGACCATGAAGGTGTGAGGAGAAAGTGGGGATGACAGATGCTGAAGATCAGAGTCGAAAAGTGTGGTGCTGGAAAAGCACAGTCAGGCAGCATACTAAGAGCAGATAAATCGATGTTTCAGGCATAAGCCTTTCATCAGGAATGAAGCTTATGGGCCTAGGGGGCTGAGAGATAAATGACAAGAGGGTGCGGCAGGAGGGAGGTAGCTGGGATTACGATAGGTAGATGAAGGTGGGGTTGAAAGTGAAAGGTGATGAAGGGAGACAGAACGCCTCATCTACTGCATCTATTAAAGACAATGTGGTCTTCTCTACATTGGTGAGGCAGGAGGTCAACTTGTAGATCATTTCAGGGAACATCTCTAGGACAACTACATTGAACAACTCCATCGCCTAGTGGCTGAGCACTTTAAATCCCCTTCCCACTCTGCCAAGGACATGAGAGTCCTGGGCCTGCTCCATCGCCTAACCGGAGCCACCAGAAGCCTGGAGTAAGAAAGCCTCCTCTTCTGCCTTGGGACCCTCCAACCACAGGGGATCATAGTTGATTTCCCCATTTCCCCTAATCCCACCTTATCCTACTCCAACCTTCCAAGTCAGCACCGCCCTTTTGAATGTTCCTATGTGTCCACCTTCCTTCCTATCAATCTGGTGCACCCTCCTCTCGGACTATCACTTTCAACCCCACCTTCATCGACCTATTCGATGAAAGGAAGCAGCTTAGAAAAATGCCAAGTGTTGCAGTAAGCCAGTGGATTCAGAGAAATGTAGGGCCCAGCAAAGGATGACCAAAATCAGAAAGAGAAAAAGCATGCAAACGGAAGAAAAACATAAAGACTGCTAAAAAGCATCTATCAATGTATGAAAAAAATAAAAACAAAGTCAAATGTGGAACAGTTGGTGTGCAGACAGGATAATTTATTTCAGATTACAGAGAAATCGCAGGGAAAAGAAACAGTTCCTTTGTGTCTATCTCCATGGAAGAATGTCCAGAAATTCTCCCAGAAATAACAAGTGACCATGGGACTTGTGTAAGTAAAGTCTAAGATCATTCTTGTCAGTGATGAGGTCATCTTTGAAAAGAAAGCTGAATTGAGTATTTATAAATCTGACAGACTAGATGTACTTCAAACAAGATTTTCAGAGGAAGCAGCAACAGACATGTTGATTGCATCGCAGATTTTCCCTTTATTTTCCGACACATTCCCGAAAGGCATTTATCCAATCTGGATAAGGCAAAGGTTATAAGTATTATCCAACAGTTTAAGGAGAGATGAATTTGGAGAATGGTAAACTACAGACCAGTTCACCTGTCATCCGCAGTCAGGTATCTCTTGGACTCGATTACAAAGCACATGCTACTAGATATTTAGAAGGTAAAAACATAACTGGGGAGTGTGAGAATGCACCGATGAATGGAAAACCAGAAGTGACAAACATTTTTTTGGAATGGTTTGAAGATGATTCTTGTGGACATAGGCAATGAACAACAAATGGATAATGTATAGTTGGATATTCATGAGCTTTTTAAAAGAACTCACACACTGAGCTCATAAGAAAAGTTAAACTGAGAGGTATTAGGAAGAACATATGCAAATGGGAAAGAAAAATTAGGTTTACATTCATGTGAATGTAATTGGAAGATAGAGGATGTCGTACACCAGTTGCATCGAGTGTTAATGAGACTACACTTCGAATATTGTGTATCGCTCGGATTCCCAATCTAAGAAAGAATATACTGACTACAGAGGAACTGCAAAAGCTATTCTCCACATTAACCCCTAAGTTGGCAAGGTTGTCTGACGGGGTAACTCAGCCTGTAATCTGAAGTTTCGAAACATGAGAGGTGATCGTAGTGAATCTTAGAAACATCGAAAGGACTGAATAACAGAGGGACATGAGGAAGTACAAGTAGGCGAGATCTGGGAGAATCCCACGATATTCTACACGGACAAGTCAAACAGAATAATCAGCAAAGAGTCAGTGTTCATTAGAAACCAAAGGGGCAATCTGTGTGTCAAGCGGGAGAATATTGATGGATTGTAACATGAGACCTTCACATCTATTTTACTTGGGAGAAGGAGGATGCAGGTACAGAATTCAAGAAGATGGACTGGACAACTCTTGAACAGATTGATGTAAAATACGAGTAGGGATTTGAGGCTTTGTTCTGTACAAATTAGGACAAATCTCCATGTCTGAAAGAGTTGTATCACAGGCGGCTGTTGGGGTCAAGGGAGGAATGACCCTGATTGAATATTTTAATTAGAATCTGATCATAGGGGAGGTGCCAGAGAACTGGAGGACTGCGAATACGATTCCACTTCACAGTAAGGGTGGGAGAGATAGACAAGGGAACTATAGACGAGTGAGTATTAGATCACTGTTAAGGAAACTACAGGATAAAATAGGGAAGGAGAAAATCGAATTCCAATCAGAGTCACAAGGTTTGATCAGAGATAATCATCGTGACTTTATCAGAAGGAAGTCGCATCTAATGGATTTGATTGAATTAGTTTGAGGAGGTCGATTGTTTAGTTTTGTAAGAAGGTCTCTGACAAATTTCCAGCCGGGATACTGAGAAATAATGTAAAATCTCACAATATGAAGGATACCTTGACAGGTTACAAGGAGAAATGTCTTGATGGCAGCAGGCAGAGGGTGGTGGGAGAAGGCTGTTTGTGTGACTGGAGACCAGTGTCCCCTGGTGTACCACAGGGATCAGTGCTATGTCCCTTATTGTTTGTGTTATTCATAAAAAAAGATGTGAATGTGGAGAGGGCTAGGTGGAGAGTGGGGGAGGTGTGATAAGTAACTGTATGTTTGACATTAAGATTGACCGGATGGTTCGCAGTGAGGAGGAAGGCCTTAAGTTACAGGAAGATGCAGATGATTGGTCAGATGGGCAAATGAATGGCAGATGGAATGTAACCCTGATAAATATGAGCTGATGCACTTTGGGAGAAGGAACCAGACAGGGGAGGACTCAATGAATGGCAGCACACTGGGAACCTCAGGGTGTGCTTCTCCACACATCCCTGAATGTGACTGGACAGGTTAATGGACTAGTTAAGAATTGGACCTTGGGTGTAGCATTTCCTAATCAGGAGTAGATTATAAGAGCAATACAGGGCTTTGGAGTACTGTATGTAGCTCTGGGAGCCACATTCCAGGAAAGATGTGATTGTACTGGAGAGGGTGCAGAGGTGATTCACCAGGATGTTCCCTGGGATGGAGCATATCAGCTATGGAGATAGGCTGGATAAGCTCGGGTTGTTTTCTTTGGAGCAGAGAAAGCTGAGGGGTCAGGGATTCAGAAGGATAAGATTATGAGGGACATGGACAGGGTGGATAGACAGCAGCTGTTCCTTTTAGTCAGAGGGTCAAGAACAAATGAGCACACTTTTAAAGTGAAAAGTTTGAGGTTCAGAGAGGATTTAAATATTTTTTTCACCTTGAGGATGTGGGGTTCTGGGATTACTTCCTGAGAAGGGGGATTATCACGGGTAACCTCACAATCATTAAAAAGTATTTGGACGAGCACGTGGAAGTGTCATAACATTCCAGGCTATGGGCCTGATGTAGGAAAGTGGGACTAATATAGATTGTGCTGTATTTCTGTTGGCACAGAGTCTGTGCTTCTGTGAGTGGATGGTGTGTAAGGTCAATTATTGAGCAGTCTAAGGCAGGAATTGATGGCTTTCTGAAGAGTTTTTCACAAGGGTTAAAAGAGTGAACTGTAATAGCTGGTTAAATTATGTCAATGTGAGAAAAATGAGAAAACAAGTGCAGTTTCCTTACAGTTTGAAACCAGAGAATAGAGAATGGGAAACAGGGAAATGGCAGAAATATGAAGCCACTACTTCAGTTCTGTCTTCACAGAACTTTCAAACAATACAAGGAAAACCAAGTCTGGTGTGGGAAAATGATAGAGTACATTGAACATAGAACATAGTAAGTAAATGGTTGAGGAGAAATTATTGTGGCTGAAAGTGATGGTCATAGGCAACACTGACGGAGATTTATGAAATGGGAATTATGTTTGAGAAACAGAATGGGAGACAAATGAAAGAGAAACAATGGATGTAAAACATGTGGACTTTTAGAAAGATTTTGGTAAAGCTCCAAGCCCAATTTGCAAAATCAAATCTGAGTGGATTGGGGACTAATATATGGCTATGTTTCCAGAATGGGACAGCTGGCAGGAAACGGTGAATAGAAATAAACAGACTCGTCAAGCAACAGCCTGACATTGTCTGTAAGGTATGATTCTGTGAGTATGACCATATCGCAGACACCCCATTACCTACCCGGAATATCTCCTGTCTTATCAACAGGACGGACACAGCAGAAGTGGCGGCACAGTGGGATACAGTTAGAAGGGAATTGCTCTTGGAGTCCTCAACAGTGACTCTGTATCCCATGAAGTCTCATGGCATTACTTTGCACATGGGAAAGGAAACCTCCTGCTGATTACCATGTACCAGCCTCTCTGAACTGATGAATCAGAACTCCTCCATGCTGACCAACACTTGGAGGAAGCACTGAGGGTAGCACGGACGCAAGATCTACTCTGGGTGGGGGATTTCAATGTTCACCAACAAGAGTATCTCAGCGACAGCATTACAGCGAGCTGGCCAGGCCCCAAAGGATATAACTGCTCGACTGGTTCTGCAGCAGGTGGGGAAAGAACCAACATGAGGAAAATACAAACTTGAACACAGCCTTACTAATCTGCCAGTTACAGAAGTATCTGTCCATGATATGATCGGTAAGAGAGACCACCACATAGTCATTGTGGAGACAAAATCACACCTTCACATTGAGAATAACCTCCACCATTTTGGGTGGTACTATCACGTTGCTAAACAGGGCAGACTTCGAACAGATCTAGCAGCTCAAATCTGGATGTCCATAAGGTGTCGTGAGTCATCAATAGCAGCCAAGTTGTACTCCTGCATAACCTCATGGCCTCCCGCATATCCCCCTCACAATTGCCATCAATCTAGAGAATCAATATTGGTTCAGTGGAGTGTGCAGGATGGCAGGAGCTGCACCAGCCATACCTGACAATGAGGTGTCAGCCTGGTGAAGCCACCAATCAGGACTACTTATGCGCCAAACAGCATAAACAGTAAGTAATAGACACAGCTAAGTGATCCCACAAGCAAAGGAACAGATCTAAGCTCTGCAGTCCTTCCACATCTAGCCGAGAAACGTTGGGGACAATGAAACAATTCACTGGAGGAAGAGATTCCACAAATAACCCCTTCCTCCATGATGGAAGAGCCCAGCACTTCAGTGTATAAGATAAGGCTGATTCATTCGCAACAATCTTCAGTCAGAAATGCGGAGTGGATGATCCATCTCAGCCCCCTCCAGTGGTCCTCAGCAATTCAGTTACCAGTCATCAACCAATTTGGTTCAGTCCACACGATATCCAGAAACGATTGGAGATACTGGATACTCCATAGGGTCCATAATCCGACAACATTCTGGCAATAGTACTGACAACTTGTGCTCATAACTTGCCACTCCCCTAGCCAAACTATTTCAATACTGTTACAACAATGGCTTTTCCTGATTACGTGGAAAATTTCCCCAAGTAATCATTGCTCCTGTATGTAAAACGCAGAACAAATCCAATCCGCCCAATTGCCACCCCATCAGTCTCCTCTCGATCATCAGTAAAGTGGTGGAAGGTCTCAGTGTTTTTAAGTAGCACTTGCTCAGCAATGCCCTGGTCAATGACGCCCAGTTTGGGCTCCACCAGGGCCACTCAGCTCCTGATCTCATTACCATGATTCAAACATGGACAAAAGAGCTGAATTCCAGAGGTGGGGTGAGAGCGATAGCCCTTTAAATCAAGGCTGCATTCGACTATGTGTGGTATCAAGGGGCCTTAGCAACACAGGAATCAATGGGCATCAGGGGCAAACTCCCCGCTGGTTAGAATCATACCTGACACGGAGGAAGGTGGTCATGGTTGATAAAGGTCAGTCAACTCAGCTCCAAGTCTGTAGGAGTCCCTCGGGCAGTGACCGAAAACTTCTTCAGGGCTACTTCATCAATGACCTTCCCTCCATTTTAAGGTCAGCAGTGGGGATGTTCGCCAATGATTGTACAATGTTCTGCAACATTTGTGGCTCCTCAGATACTGAAGCAGTCTATGTTCAAACACGACAAGATCTGGAGAGTATCCAGGTTGACAAGTGGCAAGTAATATTCAGGCCACACGAATGCCAGGCCATGACCATCACCAGTAAAGTACAATCTAACCTGCACCTTGGCATTCAATGGTGTTACTATCACTGAATCACCCAGTGTCAAATTCCTGGTGGGTAATCATTGCTCAGAAACTCACTGGTCTCGCCACATGAACACAGTAACTATAAGGGCAGGTCCGAAGCTAGGAATACTGCGGCGAGTAACTCACATCCTGACTTCCAAACGTCTGTCCATCATCTACAATGCATAAGTCAGAAGTGTAATAGGAGACTCCCAATTTGTCTTGATGAGTGCAGCCCCAATAACACTTAAGAAGCTTTATACCATCCAGGACAAAGCAGCCAGTTTGACTGTCCCTTCATCCACAATGCTCCACCATCAACGCTCAGCAGCAGCAGCAGTGTTTTACTATCTACATGCTGCAATAAAATGATCCACCAAAGATCCTCAGAGACCATCTTCACAACTCCCATGTCTATCTAGAAGGACAAGGGCTACAGATGTATGGGAATACCATCATCTTCAGGTTCCCTCCAAGCCAGTCACCATCCTGACTTGGAATTTTATCACCGCTCCTTCACAGTCACTGGGTCAGAATCCTGGAATTCCCTCCCTAATGGCATTTGAGGTCAACCAAGCAGGTGGACTGCAGCGTTCAACAAGGCAGCTCAACACCACCTTCTCGAGGGCAACTAGGGACGGGCAATAAATGCTGGCCCAGCCAGTGACACCCAGATTCACGAAATAAATAAATAGAAATTAACAGAGGACGGTTGCTGAGGTGTCGCAGGGATCGGTGCTTGGGGCCCAGCTGTTCACAATGCCCTTTAAACATTTGGTTACTGGAATCAGATACAATATATCCCAGCCTGCTGACAGCACTAACGGATGTGGGATTGTGAATGGGTGAGGAGGTTATAAAAAAGCACCGAGAAGACAAGTGGAGTGATGGGTAAATACGTGACAGATGGAGAAAAATGTGGATAGAGGTGACGGTGTGCTCTTTGGTGGAAACGATAAATTGGCAGCCTACCATTTGAAAGGCATTGGTTGAAACATGTTGATCTACAAAGGGACGTATGCTCCTGTTTGTTGTTTCCTTCTGCATAAACCTCTGAGGTCCCTGCAGTGCAGTGAGTTCTGTAACCAGAAGTCAATACTGGGCATGGCATTGGCACGCTGCCCAGTGTACACAGACCCACCAAGTGGGGAGCTGCAACACTGAAAAGGATCTGCATCTCCTTGTACATCAGTCGCTGAAAGTAATATTGCCGAAACAGAGAGCAGTGAGGAGATAAATGGTGTGTGGATCTTCATTTCAGGGGGATGTGAGTCCAGGAGAAAAGGTGTCTTACTGCAGCTGTACAAGGCCTTGGTGAGATATCATCTTGAACATTGTGCACTATTGTGGGGAGTTTTGGTCTCCTTACCTAATAAAGGACAAAACTGACATTGAGGGAGAGCAGTGAAGGATGACCAGACTGGTCTCTGGGATGACGGGCTTGTTATGGGAGCAGAGTATGGGAGACTGGGCAAGTATTCCATGGGGTTTAGGAAAATGAGTGGAGATCTCAGTGAGATATATAAAACTCTGACAGGGTGAGACAGATTGGAAGCAGGGATGATAATTCCCCTGGCTGGGACTTGTAAAACAAGGGGCCACAGTATTAGATACAGGCAGTCACTCTGCATTGAGATGATAATAAATGTCTGCTCTCAATGACTCGGGAACCTGGGGAATTCTCTCGCACCTGGAAACCGAGACACTGATTATAAATAAGGATTTAGAGACAGTAAAGGGATAGTGGGAGAGCAGGATTACGGTGTGGAAATGAAGGGCCAACCATCATTATATTGAATTGGTTAGCAAACTCGATGGACCAAAGGTACTACTGCACCGCCTATTTTATAGCTTCCCAAGGTTATTCACATTAACGGATATGTAAATCATGTAGGGTAAGTGCATTGAGGAGAGTTTTTCCATGAACTAGAATGGGGAGGCTCAATGTGTTTTCCATTCCCAATGTTTCTGTGCAGTCTGTGGGAAAGCTCTGTAAATGCTGTCACAAGCTCTCAGATGTTAGGAAGGAGGTTTCTGCAGGGTCGACAGGACTGTGTTCCCATTCCCTTTTCCGACATTGATGCTGAGGCTGGGTTTTCTGTCCGGTTTCATACTTTCAGACCTCGGAGTAGTTTGCTTCGAACAGATCTGTTGGTCAAGTCTGGTAGCTTTAATGAGTTAGCATCAGGTAAAGTTCACGTGATTCTGACCCTGACATCTTCACCCACCCTCGTCACTGAGCCATAGATGGTGTTGATGGTAATGACAGACTGAGGTGTTACCCTGGCAAAAAGTTACAGGTTGTGTTTGAATGCAGATCTGCTTCTCCTGCTTCTGTGATCTACAGCACTACGTGAATACACAGTTTCGAGCTGCAATATCTGCAATGCAATTTTGCTGTCGGTTCCCCAATTCTCACTAAGACCCATTCACCCATCAGCCCTGCACTCAGTGACCTAACCTGGTTTCTGATGTGGAAATACTTCCATTTTCAAACTCTCATCCTGCTGAGGGTCTCTCTCCCCGGGTCTTGCTTCCAATCTGACACATTCCGCAAAAGCATTTAACTGATCTTAATTCAAATGTTTAATTCACCTAAATATTTTTCATTGAGAACTACCAATCTGCTGTGTTTAAAGTGAATGTGTTTCCCCTGTTTCTTTACCTGACCATGATTAAGAGCTCTGTAGTGTCAGTAATGCCAGCCTTATGTAGTTTCAGAGCCAATGAATTCTCTGGAGTCCCAATCATCTTCAGCACATTGTATATTTTCTCTTTTGGTTTGATGCCTTATCACTCATGGCTGCCTTGTTCTCCCTTGAGTATGTTTCAAGTTCTTTGGGTTGCATTTCTGGTATTATCTTCCGAATTTATCCCCAGAACCTCCTCCCATTGCTGCTCCATGGTCTTTCCTGCTCAGCTCCCCTTCCAATTAACTCTGGCCAGCTACGCCCGCATGTCTTTGTAGTTACATTGCTCAGTTATAACCACATTACATCTTGAAAGAGCATTACATATAAACCGAAAGGAGGAGTTTTGGGAGACGGGACACGAAGAATAATTGGTGGATTTCTTAACTAGTTACAAAGGGAGAAGGAGAGAGAGGATAGAGATCTGGAGATCTGGAAAATGAGAAAGCTACATTATCGAAAGAAGTAGATGAACATCCCCCAATGTTTTGGCAATGACTGTGTGCTGTGGTCCTTGGTACAGTGCATGTACAACAGAGTAATATGTTCAAATGCTGAGTCTGATGCCAGAATATTTATCTCCAATAATATGGCAGACACTAGCTTTGGAAAGAACCCACCAGGCCAACATATTGAAGTCCCGGTAGAAAGGGGATTAACTGAAATAAATTGGGACACCAGAATCAAGAATTTGGAGCACACATCCTGGTAAGAATGAGAGATTAGAGTTGGGAATCCCAGAAAAGGAGGGTTCGTTGAGAGGATCAAATCATGTTTTAATGTTTTATCAATTTTATACATCATATGCATCATTTTTCGTTAACTGTGTCTCTGTTGTTTATTTACAATGTGTTGCGCACATATGAAAAATACGACTTATCTGCACACACACATTGATTAAACAGTGTATATAAAATCATTGTTCCACCATTGAAACTGTCCTGTTGTTGTGTTACGAGGATAGATTAGATTAGATTAGATTACTTAGTGTGGAAACAGGCCCTTCGGCCCAACAAGTCCACACCGCCCCGCCTCAGGCAACTGAATGTGTGGAGTTTGCACGTTCTCCCCGTGTCTGTGTGGGTTTCCTCCGGGTGCTCCGGTTTCCTCCCACAGTCCAAAGATGTGCAGGTCAGGTGAATTGACCATCCTAAATTGCCCGTAGTGTAGGTAAGGGGTAGATGTTAGGGGTATGGGTGGGTTGCGCTTCGGCGGGGCGGTGTGGACTTGTTGGGCCGAAGGGCCTGTTTCCACACTAAGTAATCTAATCTAATCTAATCTATCCTCGTAACACAATAACAGGACAGTTTCAATGGTGGAAAAATGATTTTATATACACTGTTTAATCAATGTGTGTGTGCAGATAAGTCGCATTTTTCATATGTGCACAACACATTGTAAATAAACAACAGAACACCAACTAGCCACCAAAAGACATGATCCACTATCACTATGTTCCATACATACAGACAAAGAAGGGCACCACTTTGACTGGGACAAAGCACACACACATACTAAGACACGCAAGGACCTTCTTAGAGGAATCGTATTATAACCAGAAGTCCATCAATAAACGCATCAATTTAGATCCTGTCTACATTCTCTTGTTAAAATAACCGGAAATGACATCACCCACTTTAAGAAACCAAGACCTACAAATAGAGAGGTGGGATATCCCACCAGAGCTTCAGCAGATGCTCCCACTGATGATGTCACCTCGTCATGGTGACGAAACTTCTGAAAACATACCTTCAAGCTCAGCGAGCTTACTTGCACAGATATAAATTGTTGTTTGTTGTTTATTAGTGGAATTTAGGAGTTCTCTATCGCTCACGTTTTGACAGATTATGATGTGAGGTGAGCTTTTCTAGGTGTGTGATTTTAATTAACAGAGGGGTTCGACATTGATGTCATAACAGTTTGGGGCCTTGCCGTGTGGCACTTGGACCGATCTGAACAGATTTGAGATACAACAGGTCGCAGCAAATTCCAACTCATTGCAATTAGTGACTTTGATCTTCAAATAAAACCAGTGGGAAAATTCGTTTAATTTTGTTACTTGTGGTTGGTTAAATGAAAAGTGAGGGAAATGGCTGTTCACATTACTAAAGAGGTTCCCAAATTTTCCAAGGAAGTTTAGAAAGACAGAAGGAGGACATTTGTTAGAATTAGCAAATAGGTTGGAATTGGGTTCAACCAGGGAGAAAAGGGAAGCTGAAATTGTAATGGAGTTGGTTAAGCACTTTGATGTATCAGAGAAACAGGCAACTGCAGTAGAGTTATAAAAACTTAAATTGCAATTGTGGCAACTGGAGTTAGAAGATAAATAAAGGGATGGAAACAGAGAGAGACGAAAGAGAAAGAGAGGAAAAAGAAAGAGAGAGGGGATTTGAAATTCAGAAGTTGGGAATTAGACAAGAAATTTAAATTAACAGGATGGAGATGAAGGGAGAACGTAGGGATGTATACAACTAGGTTAGTAACTTGCCATATTTCGTTGAGAAAATTGTCAAACCCTTTTTCATTTCATTTGAAAAAATGGCTAGGCAGATGACGTGTCCAGTGAACTTGTGGGTAATGCTAGTTCAGACTAAGCTGGTGGGCACAGCTGGTGAGGTATGTGCAGCGCTGTCAGATGAGGGATCAAGAGATTATCAAGATGTTAAATTGGTTATTTTGATTGGTTATGAATTGGTACTAGAAGCATATAGACAGAAGTTCAGAAAAATAGAGACGGAACCAGGTCAGACTTATATTGAGTTTGAAAGAATTAACAACAGTCATTTTGACAAGTGGGTGCTGGCCTTAAAAATGGATAAGACCTGTGAGGCCTGAAGGGAGATTAATCTGCTGGAGAAGTTAAAAGACTCACTTCCAGAGATAGTAAAAATTCATGTGAATGAATAGAAAGTTCAAGAAGTGAGCAGCGCCGCAGAAATGGCAGGTAAATATGCATTGTGCAATGTGATGAAATTTAGCTTCTGGCAGGAATTTCATCCCGTGAGGGATAGTAATTGGGAGAAGGGACGATCACACATTACAAAGCGAACAGTAGTTCACAATATTTTACCACAGGTGAAGAAAGAAGCCCAAGGGGGTTGAAAGGTGGTGAAAGGCCTCAGGTGCTCTCACTATAAGGGAGTGGAACACATAAAATTACAGTGCTGGTGGTTTAGGAAGGGCACAGTGGAAAAGTTGTTTTCACTGCAGTAAACTGGGACACACCGTGCTGGGCGTTAAAGGAAGACACTTTGGGGAAAGATGTGGTAGAAGAGGCTCAGCCCAGTGGCAGTAGTGAAACTGGTAAAGGAGACCCCAAGTGGAGCCGAGGAGCTGCAGGAAATTGCACAGCCTAGGCAAGGGCTGGGTATGGAGGTAGTGCCTGATCTCTCAAAAGAATTCACCTCTGTGGATAAAGTTTACTCAGAAAGAACAGGGGGAGAACGACAAGAAGTTATAATTATGTGAGATGTGGGATCTGCTCAGTCTGTAATAGTTGAGAAGTGAGGCGCCAGAAAAGCACAACAGATCAGGCAGCGTCCAAACAGCAGGACAATCGAATATCAGGCAGAAACCCATCGTCAGGAACATGGTGGGGGGACAATGGGGCTGAAAGATAAATACGAGGGTAGTAGCTGAGCTGGTGGAAGGGTCATTGGGAAGGCAATAAGATGATGTAGGTGGGAGTGATAGTGATATGTCGGAGGATAGGGTGAAGTCGATAGGTGGGAAGGAAGAGGTCTAGTTAGGGCAGTCCAAGAGGGCAGTGCTAGGTTGTACGGTTGGATGTGGAGAGGTTGGTGGAGGGGAGATTTGAAATTTGGTGAAGTCAACATTGATGCGGAACAGTTTGAGGGTTCCAGCTGTCCTACCACTGATAGGAGTCCTATCACCCTCCTCACCGACCTATCACCATCACACCCCACTTGCATCTACCTATCGCCTTCCAAGCTCCCTTCCACCCAGCTCCATCCCCACCCTCCCATTTATTTCTCAACCTCCTTCCCCCTCCCTTACCTCCCATTTTCCTGATGAAGGATTTATGCCTGAAACGTCAACGCCCCTGCCCCTCGGATGCTGCCGACGTGCTGTGCTTTTCCAGCCCCACACTTTTCAACTCTCATCTCCAGCATCTGCAGCCCTCACTCTCTCACCCTCTAATAGGAAGAGATGAAAGGTTTTTTCACTCTTTCTGGCATGTTCATCAAGAGTGTTAATTTGTGGAATGGGGACATAAATTTAGCATTCCCTTGTGTAACATCAGGATGGAATGCCAAATCAAGATTAGGGAAGTAACAGTGACAGTGAGTAACAGAGTGTCAGGTCCAGGAATACAGTTTGTTCTTGGGAACGATTTAGCAGGAGGTGAGGAGGGATAGGCACTCCTTGTGGTGGAGAAGCCAAAGGAAGACTAGGGAATTGGTGAGTTAAAAGAAAATTACCCAGGAATTTTTCCAGACTGTGTAGTAACAAGATCCCACTGTCATAAGTTACAGCAGGAAGTAAAACCGAACGAAAAAGACAAATGGGTTGATGCTCAGTGAACTGACCCCCTGTTTGATGTAACGGTGCAGGATAAACCTGAACAGGCAGAGGATCAGGCAGAGGGGTTTAGTCCAGAAAGGCTAATGGACTTACAACAGATATATACACACACATTCACACACACATACACATGCACACACACAGAAAAGGAATCAGAATATATTGTTGAACGTTATTAACTTAAAGATAGAATCATAAAATTAAAATGGAGACCCCGATAGGTTACTGCAGAAGGGAAATGGTCCGACGTGCACCAGATTGTGTTAGCACTAACGTACAGTGTTATGGGTAGCTCATAAACTAACTGCAGGCGGTCACTTAGGTGTATAGAAGACTCAGGCTAAGGTACAGAAGCATTTCCACTGTCCTGGAATGCACAAGGACGCTGTTAATTTTTGTTGTACGTGACATACATCCCAAATGGTAGGTAAGTAACAGGCAGTAACAAAACCAGCACTTTTCTTGCCAATTCCTGCATTCGAAGAACTTGCATGTGTGTTATGATAAATTGTGTTGCTCCCCTTTCTAAAGTAAAAGTGGAAACCAATATTTGCTTACTTTCTTGGATGTGTCTACCAGATTTCCAGAGGCAATTCCATTATTGGAGTGCCAAGGCAAAAAGGGAAGTGGAGGAGTTGGTAGCTTTCTTTACTCGCTGTGGGCTGCCCAGAGAGATTCAGTCAGACCAAGGGTCTCATTTTACCGCTCAGCTGTTTAAGGAAGTCATGGATGGCTTAGGCATACAACACTTCAAATCAAGTGCATCCCATCCTGAATCCCAGGGCGCCTTGTAAAGTTAGCATCAGATGCTGAAGACTATGTTAACAGCTACTGTCAGGGTTGGCCAAATGATTGTGATAAAGGTGTCCCATTGAAGTGTTTGCCATTAGTGATGTCCCAAATAAATCTACTCACTTTACTTCCTTTGAGTTAATATTCGTACATGAAGTGAGAGCTCCTCTGAAATTAATTAAATATAAATTGACAGGACCGAAGTCAGAAATCTCACACCTGGATTCTGTGTGTGAGGTGAAGGAGAGAGTAGATGGAGTAGGTGAGTTTGCTAAACAGTATCTGAAGAGCACAGCATAGAGTGAAGGAGGTGGCAGATACAAACTCTGAAACTTTGAAGGTTTCCCGTGGGGATGACGTATTAGTATTGCCACCAGTGGTAAGAAATCTCTTCAAAGCCAGGTTTCGTGGCCCCTTTCAAATAAAAAAAAAATGTGGAGTCAGTTTAACTACCCAGTAAAGATACCAGAGATGACAAAATAACCTTTATCGAATATTTCATATGGATGAATAATGCACAAGCCACATTTAAGACTCAGAAACAGAGTTGTGGCCATATGAACAAATTTTGCAGCTTATCTTTATGATGTAGTGATCTTTAGCAAGTGATTGAAAGCTCACATGTTACAGTTGACCGATAATGTTGAATGATTACAAGAAGCAAACTCAGTAATAAACTTAAAGAAAACAGAATTCACGAAAGCAGTGGTAACATTCTTGGGATATTGCATTGGACATGGAAGGTTGACCCCATGGAACACAAATACGAAGGGCTTTGAGGAAATTCCATGACCATCCTCGAAGAAAGAGGTGCTTCGATTTTTGGAACTGAATGGATTCTATCGGAAGTTTGTCCCAAACTTCTGCAGCGTATTGGCATCTCTAATGGACTTATTAAAGAAGAACATTGAATTGTGGTGGATAGAACAATTCCAGGAGGCATTTGAGAATTTTAAAGCAGGATTAATCACCACATCAGTTTTAGCTACACCAAATATTCTGAAACCCTTTGAAAATTGTGTTTGATGCTTGGGATATAGGGGTCGGAGATGTATTGATACAGAAAGAGGATGACGGAATTGTATGGCTAATTGGCTACTTGTTGAAAAAACTCAATATCCACCAGAAAAAAAAATACAAAATCTTCATTATTGAAAAAGAATGATTAATTTTCATACTGGCCTGACAATATTTTAATGTTTATATGACAAACAAATTGTCGGAGATGGTTGTGGACAACGACAAATCTCTCACATTTTTTGAAATATTTAAAGACCAGAATATGAGACTATTTAATTGGAGTCTTACCTTACCGACTTTAAACTCACAAACTGTACAGGCTGTGGCCCCTACAATGTGATAGCAGATGGGTTTTCGCGGATTTAAAGGAAAGCAGTGTAGATAAGATTAGACTTATTCCAGTGTTGTATTGGTGTGCAGAATTAATATGAATGATTTAACTGAGATTACTACTTTTGTATTTCATATAATTGGGATTAAGAATTAGAGGAAAACGAATGATGCCATCTTTTCATTCTGCTGGTTCATTTTATTTTCTGAAGCAGGAAGATGTTATGAAGCCAAAAGCATGTATGGGCACTTTAAGACAGATCGGGTTTTGTTGAATAGAAATTAAAGCCACAGATGCCAGCTAAAGGTCACACTGTTCCACATGTCACCATTAGCTGAGAAATGGATACCTGAGTTTTGGTTGCTGTTTTGACAGCCATCCAAATGCAACCAAAGAGTTTAAATAACGCTCAGGATACCAGAAATCAACAGAATTTGAATATTATTGTTTGGGCACCTGGACAGCAATAAAATTATGAGAATTATTATTTCATGGCGAGTATATAAATCCAGCATTTTGAACACTGGAGGGAGAGCTGCTGCCATCCAAAAATAGAGCAACTGCTGTAGAGCAGGAGTGCTAAGTGACCATCTCAAACACTCTATATCAAAGACACATTTTCATGTAAACCTACTTGCAATAAAAAAACATGACCCAGGGAGATCAGCAGCTGAAAGAGTGAACACAGCGGGAAAGATAGAGACTGTATGGTCTTGAGATTTTAATGTTTCATATGTGGATTGTTGGAACAGCATATTTTTACAGAGTTGGAGTCAGATAGTAAGTAGCTAAGAAAAGAGGGGCTTGTATTTGCGAATAGTTGTTGTTTAGTGTTCACTATTAAAGTTAAGAAACTAACTTGATAATTTTTGTTTTAATAGTGGAATGTAGGAGATCTCTGTCGCTCATATTTTAACAGATTACAAGGTGAGGCGAGCTTTTCTGGGTGTTTGGGTTTAATTAACAGAGAGGTTCGAGTCCACCTTATAAATATCCATCCACGCTAACCCCATTTCCCTGCAGTTGGCCCATATGCTTCCAGTCCTTTCCTATCCACATATTTATCCAAATGTTTTTGAAATGGGTTGTTAATTGGTTGTTCGTGGGTGGCACGGTGGCATAGTGGTTAGCACTGCTGCCTCTCAGCGCCAGAGACCCGAGTTCAATTCCTGCCTCAGGCGACTGACTGTGTGGAGTTTGCACGTTCTCCCCGTGTCTGCGTGGGTTTCCTCCGGGTGCTCCGGTTTCCTCCCACAGTCCAAAGATGTGCAGGTCAGGTGGATTGGCCATGCTAAATTGCCCGTAGTGTTAGGTAAGGGGTAGATGTAGGGGTATGGGTCGGTTGCGCTTCGGCGGGGCGGTGTGGACTTGTTGGGCCGAAGGGCCTGTTTCCACACTGTAAGTAATCTAATCTAATCTAATGTACCCCCCCTTAACCATATCTGCTGGCAACTCATCCCTGTACCAGCCCTCTGTATAACGAAGTGGCCCCTCAGGTTCCCTTTTATTCCTTCCCCTTTAACCTTAAACTGATCCCCTCTAATCCTCGATTCTGTACACCTTGGAAAAAGACTGAGAGCATTAACCCTATCCATACTCCTCGTGATTTTACACAGCTCTATAAGGACTCCTTCAGTCTCTTACACGCTAAAGAAAAGGTCCTAGCTTGTCCAACCTCTCCCTATAACTCAGACCATTGGGTCCTGGCAACGTCTTTGTAAATTTCTTCTGCACTCTTTCTAATTTAATAACATCGTCCCCATAACAAGGTGACAAACACTGAACACAATACTCCAAGTGCGGCCTTACCAAATTCCTGTGTAACTGTAACATTACTTCCCAACTTTTATACTCAATATCCTGCCTGATGAATGCCAATGTGCCAAAAGCCTTCTTCACTGCCCTGCCGACCTGTGACTCCACTCTTAGAGAACCGTGCACCTGAACACCAAGGTCCCTCTGCCCACTGCACCCCTTAAGACCATTTACAATGAAACTCCTCCCTTGATTTCAGTTTCCAAAATGCAAGACCTCACACTTCTATATTAAATTCCATTTGTCATTGCTCGGCCCATTTCCCCACCTGGTTAAGGTCCTGCTGCAACTTTTGATAAACATTCTCACTGATCACGCTCCCAATTACTTTAGTGTCATCTGCAAACTTACTAATCATACCTTCCATATTCTCAACCAAATCATAGATAACAAACAGCAATGGACCAAGCCTCCGGTCTGACAAACATCCTTCCACTCAACCCTCTGCTTTCTACCATCAAGCCAACTGTGTATCCAGTTGGCCAGTTCCCCCCGCATTCTACGAGATGTAACCTTCCTGAGCAGCCTGCCATGTGGAACCTAATCAAAGGCCTTACTGAAATCCATAGAGACTACATCTATCACTCTGCCCTCATCAAACGTCCTGGTAACTTCATCAAAGGACTCTAAGAAATTTGGGAAGCATAATCTCCCACTCACAAGTCTATGCTGACTGCTCTGAATCAAACCCTGTGTAAGTAATGGGTGCAGTCAATGGTATGCTGTCCTTCATTGTAAGATGATTCGAGTACATAAGTAAAGCCGTCTTCCTGCTGTTGTAGAGCCTTGCTGAGAGAGCTTTTGGGGCACTCTCTACAGATTTGGGCACTCTCTACAGATTTGATGCTCTTTATAAGGAATGATCTCCTTACCACAGACACGGGTGATGGTAACATGAGGATAGAGTGAATAAGCTGAGTGTTTAATCTGTAGAGCTGTGAGAGACGAAGAAATGGTGATGCTGAAACACGAGGAGTGGCAGCGATCACTTATTTGCAAAAGAGACATTGACAGGGAGAGAAATTCCATACTTTACTCAGGATTGATTGGTTTGATTGATTGCCACGTGTACCTCAGTACAGGGAAACACTTTGTTTTTGAGCAGTGGAGGATGATCATAGTAAGCATGGCCAGACAGATCATAGGGTGGAAATAGACTTGGACAGAGTAAGGCATACAGGTTACACTGAACAGGACATGCACTCGACAAGGTCAACATGAACAAGATCACCATTAACTGAACTTAGAGAGTCCATTCATCAGTCGAACGTGACTTTCCGAATAGTTTATTTGCCTAAATTAACTCTCGCTCCGTTATTGTGCAGTCGGTGAGTGAACCCTACTGAACCGTCATGTTGCTCACAATTCCCAATAGCAGCCACAATACCTTCCATCTGAAACAGGTAGCCATTCCAACCAGCTTCCGCCCTACATAGAGAACACCAGGCTGTCTTCTTGGAGATGGAAGATGCCTTCTTGAGACTTTACACAAGACATATGGCTTCCCTGCTCACCACTAGAAAACCATGTTAAAGTCCCACGTGTGTATCATAAACAACGGAGCCAAGAGGAACAACGTGGAACAGACAGTCTGTGCAGCCTCTGCCCCACTTGTTCATCATGTTAGAGCATCAATTAGGAGACAGTGAGGACTGCCAATGCTGGAGATCAGATTAGAGCATCAATTGCTGGAAAAGCACAGTGAGTCAAGCAGCATCCGAGGACCAGGAGAATCGACGCTTTGGGCATAAGACATTCATCAGGATTCAGCAAATATTACCTCATTCTGCCCCCGTGTAAGTGCATTGAGGTGGGAATGGCCTCCTGCTGTTCCTGTGTAAGTGACTCAGGGGAGTGATTGGCTTCAATCTCGTCTGATTGGACAGGGCCAAGGGCCTGACTGGTTAACCCTGGTTCTGTTTGACAGCTCATTGTACTGACAATGTTGCAGCTTTAAGATGTTATTTTGTCCTGGTTTATTTTATGATAGAGATTGAACGATTGTTCCCAAGCTTGCCAGTTAAGACCACTTGAGTAACAGCTAGGGAGGCCTTCGGTTAATTTTATTTCAGCCTGAATGGGTGTGGCCAACTCTCACAGATTAGGATCTCTGGGTTTTGGTTTCTCAGTAACATCAGAAACTATTGGGGTCTCCACAGAGTTGGAAGCTTCAGTGGATGTCTTCTGGCTGCTACTCTCTCTGAAATTCCTCTTGATACTGTTTTTAATTCTTGGATTGAAGAAATATTTGTGACATTCTGTGTCTGAATATTTCTTTTTGCCAAGGGCTGTGTTTATGGGATTTCCCTATATTGGAACAGTTCATTAGTAATAGTTCCTAGATCTATTATTCTGTTAACTTGTCCAATAAAATTACGTTATTCTAAATTCCTCTTTCTTTGGTTTCATTTTCTCTTTCATGTTTAAGAAGATGGTGTTTAGCTTCACACCGAGGAGTCTGACCAGTCACATTGCATCTGGAACAGACACTTTACATTTCCTTTAAAATAAGAAAACATTAGAATCTAGGTTACCGCCTTCAAATATTTTCGAGGGGCTCTGGTGTGGCCCATCACACTAGACTCCTTCCCTTCCTGAGTAATAGGCTGGAGGCACTGAATGGGCTGTCCCTGTTCTTCTCCAATAGTGTCAATGGGCTGAATGACTTCCTCATGTTCCTGTGAAACCAGCCTGAGGTGCTGAATGAACTCTTGTTTTACTGGGGCAATGTGCAGTGCCCGCCAGTGCTGTTACATGAATGTTACGGACACTTTAACAGCACAAGGCTCAATGGAATCTGAATCCTGCTACACACGGACAAAGACCAGTTCAGGAGCTGACGGGGGACAAAATGTTCTGAACATTGTGGAACCTTCAGTGATCATCCCCACTTCTGATCTTATGGTGGGGAAGGTGAGGGTGGGGAGACATTGATGAAGCAGCTGAAGGTGTTTGTGAAGAGGAAGCTACTCTGAGGATCTCCCACAGAGGTGACCCAGGACTGAGATGATGAACATCTTCCTTTGTGCCATGTTTGACCCCAAACACTGGAGAGGTTACTCTGATTCCCATTAAGTTCAGTTTTGTTAAGCTCCTTTATGTCAACAGAAGTCAACCACTGCCTTGATATCGGGGCCAGTCATTTTTATCTGAACGCTTGACGCAACCTCTTTTGTTCACGTCAATAGGCCATGATGTAGGAGCAGCAAGTGTTTTCTTCAAACAGGTGATATTGAATGTCAGGATCACTCTTCTCAAGAGTGTTCGGGAAGCTAGATGACGGAACGTATTTGAAGAGGAGATAGATGGAAATTGACCTGTCAGAGAGTTGAGGGCGATGAAGAATTGGATAGGAAAGAAGATTTGAGACCAGGAGCAGATCAGTCATGATCTTAAAGAAGGGCAAGGCAGGCTTCGGGAGTGAACAACATGCCCCTGTTTCTGATGTTCTCCGATTCTGTTATTGGAAAGTTAGTGGGTGTTATTTTCATGAATGTTCTGTTATTGAATGTTGCAGACAGGGACGACCAGAGGATTTTGTGAGCCATCCCTGAGTGAGGTATGGGGGCTGTATTCACATTGAATCTGAGTGTACAACATGACCAACAAATAAAGCACAAGTTGCAGAGAGGGGAAGCTCTGTGAAGAGAGATGAGGGGCCTCTTTCATACCAAGCCTGAGTTTTCCAATTACATTTCCCAATTCACTTCAAACCGTGTGGGACAGTACTGAGGGGCTGAAATGTCTCCTGTGTTTCTGTGCAACATATTATAGGAGTAAGTAACCTCCAACTGTTCCTGTCTAGCAGGTTTGAGGGGCTGAATGGAACACAGAAACATGGGAGTGAGGAGCAGGAGTGGGTCATTAGATACTTTGAGCCTTCTCCACCAGGCACTAAAATTGTAGCTGATCAGGTTGTGGTCTCAGCTCCACTTTCCTGTCTGCGTCCCATTGTGCACTTCTTTGTCAAATATTTAACTAACGCAGCTTTCAATCAATGTGAACATAGAGACACGATAACCTTCCACTGAAGAGAAATCCGACTTGAAAAGTCCTTTCAGAATTATTCATCATCCATCTTATAGAATCAGAGAGTCATGCAGAATGGAAACAGACCCATTAGTCCAATCTGTTCACTCCGATCAGATATCAAATCTGATTTAGTCCCATTTGCCAGCATTTGGCCAATATTCCTCCTGTGATTGTACCCGCCTTGACCACTTCCTCTGACTGCACTTTCTGTCCACACACCACTCTCTGTGTGAATATTTACCTTCTTGTCCCTTCTAAATCATTCGCCCTCTCCCCTCCAACCTCTGCTGTCTTGTTCTGGACTCCCCTATCCTTGGGAGTAGAACATGGCTGTTCAGAATATCCATGTCCCTGATGATTTTATAAACCTCTATAATGTTGCCTCTCAACCTCTGACACTCCAGGGGGAAGCACCTCAACGTAATTAGCCTCTCCCTAAAGCTCAAACCTCCAGTCCTGGAACATCCGTGTAAGTCATTTCTGCAGAAAACCGAGTTGTACGCAGTATTCTTAAAGCGGCCTCACCAACATCCTGTATAGATGCAATCTGCCACCACAACTCCTATACTCAATGCTCTGACTGATTAAGGCAAATGTGCCAAATGTGTTCAGCACCACCCTGTCTACCTGCGACTCACTGCTACAGGTGATCATGTACGTAAACATTAGAAAGTTAACATGATGGTAGTGCCAGCAGATAGGAGGACCAGTGATACATTAATCATTATTGAGATTAGATTGTGTTGGAAACATGAGCTTAACATGTCAGGAAGTGAAATCAAATCAATGGGTTCAGGGTGATTAATCTACAAAATAACAGATAGCCCGGAGTGAGTTACAGACTGGAATCGAATCGAGGGGTTCAGGGTGGTTAATATACAGAATACCAGATACCCCGGAGCGAGTTACAATCTGGAATCTAATCAAGGGGTTCAGGGTGGTTTATATACGAATAACAGATACCCCGGATTGAGTTACAATCTGGAATCTAATCGAGGGATTCAGGGTGGTTTATATAGAGAATAACAGGTAGCCCGCAGTGAGTTACAGCCTGGAATCTAATTGCAGGGTTCAGGGTGGTTTATATACAGAATAACAGATAGCCCAGAGTGAGTTACAGCCTGGAATCCAATTGAGGGGTTCAGGGTTGTTCATAAACAGAATAACAGGTAGCCTGGAATGTGTTACAGGTTGGAACCTAATCGAGTGGTTTAGGATGGTTTATGTACAGAATAACAGATGCCATGGAGTGAGTTACAGTCTGGAATCTAATCGAGGAGTTCAGGGTGGTTTATATACGGAATAACAGATAGCCTGGAGTGTGTTACAGATTGGAAACTAATCGAGGGATTTAGGATGGTTTATGTACAGAATAACAGATAGCCCGGAGTGAGTTACAGCCTGGAATCTAATCGAGGAGTTCAGGGAGTTTTAGATACAGAATAACAGATAGCCCGGAGGGAGTTACAGCCTGGAATCTAATCGAGGGATATGTTAACCTTTTTACGTGAAATAACTTGTAACTGGGAGTGAGTCATAAAGTGTACTATTGGCCAAGTGGTTTCAAATCTTGACTCAAATAAACATAATGCAGTCACAAACTACACAACTTTACTGACTCCCAATTTTCCTTGTTTGAGGACTATCCTCCTCTGTTTTCCCCTTACACTGAAAGTATTAATATACCTTTTATACTGCACTGACATTCTGGTTATAGTGCTACCTATCTCTCACTGTCTCATTTATATTCAATCCTGTTGAAAGATACTTAAACCAACAGAGACACAAAGTTCCAGAAAAGCTTTGTTCAATTGCAGGTGCATTATTTTCTTTTATTTGTAGATAACACACAATTTGATCCCACAGAAGGTCAGTGTGGAATTTGAGCAACCCTTCAATTTGGGATGAGGCCTAGCCAGGCAGGATTCTGATTCAACGCTGCAAATCTACAATTCAGTGGCTGAGTTTTATCAGGTTTTGTATAGTATGTCTCTCTCATATATTAGGAGCTTGGAAAGTAAGGCAGACCTTACTGGAATGTCACATTGTCTCTCCGCATTCACTGTAAAAAGGTTCTGGGATTTGCATTTTATTCAACTTCAAAGAGCTGTCTCCATTTCCTATCTCTGCTGGCATCAATGAATGGAAATGGCTTTTGACACGTTGCCCCCTCTCCCTTGCTGAATGTATTCCTGACACAAATCGGTCAGGCAAACGTTTTAGATTTGTCCACAGCCACCATTTTATATCAGTAAAACTACACGACTACTGTGTGCAGTTCTGATCTCCAAATTTGAGGAAAGACATTCTGGCTATTGAGGGAGTGCACCGTAGGTTCACGAGGTGAATTCCTGGGATGGTGGGATTACCTTACACTGAAAGACTGAAGCGACTGGGTTTGTATACCCTTGAGTTTAGAAGACTGAGAGGGGATCGGATTGAGACGTATAAGATGAAAGGATTGGACATTCTGGCAGCAGGAAACATGCTTCCGCTGAGGGGTGAGTGCCGAACCAGAGGACACAGCTTAAAAATACGGGGTAGACCATTTAGGACAGAGATGAGGAGAAACTTCTTCACCCAGAGAGTGGTGGCTGTGCGGAATGCTCTGCCCCAGAGGGCAGTTGAAGCCCAGTCTTTGGATTTATTTAAGAAAGAGTTGGATAGAGCTCTCAAAGATAGTGGAATCAAGGGTTATGGAGATAAGGTAGGAACAGGATACTGATTAGGAATGATCAGCCATGATCATATTGAATAGCGGTGCAGGCTCGAGGGGCTGAATGGCCTACTCTTGCACCTATTGTCTTTGTCTATTGTCTATTGAGTGTGTATAAATTAGGAAAAGCAGGAGAGACTGGCAATATCAATGCAGTTTGAAAATATATAAACCATTGAATACGCACACAGAATCACACACAAACAGACATGCACAGACACACCGAATCACACACACAGAGATACAGACACCTTCCAGGAGCTGTCTCCATTTCCTATCTTGCAAGAGAATTCATGTTATGATGATGCATTCATGCAGGACAGTAAACAGCTTTTGAGACTTTCCCCATTGTGACAGAAGTTCAGCCCCAATTTGAAATTTGGAGATATGTAACAGGACAGAAATGAACCAGGAGCTTTCTGTGTTCTTGCTCTCAATGTAACATTTGACCATTTAGTTTATCTTGTCTTCGGCCTAACATCCAACAAGGATCACTTCACAGATCCAATAACAGATCCCCAGGAGTGAGTTCCAGACTGGAATCTAATTGAGGCGTTTAGGGTTTACACACAGCAGAAGAGATACCCAGGAGTGAGTTACAGACTGGGATCTAATCGAGGGGTTCCGGGTGGTTTACATACAGAACAACAGATAACAAGGAATGAGTCACAAAATCACGGAGTCATACAGTCATAGAGATGTACAGCATGGAAACAGGCCCTTTGGTCCAACCCGACCATGCCGACCAGATATCCTAACCTACTCTAGTCTCTTTTTCAAGCACTTGGCCCATCTCCCTCCAAACCTTCCCATTCATATACCCATCGAACTGCATTTTAAATGTTGCAATTATACCAGCCCCTACCACTTCCTCTGACAGTTCATTCCATTCATGTACCACCCTCTGAGTGAACAAGTTGCCCCTTAGGACTCTTTCATATTACCTCTCACACTAAACCCTTTTGTTCTTTACTCCCCACTCCAAGGAAAAGACTTTGTCTATTTATCCTATCCATGCCCGTCATGATTTTATAAACCTTGATAAGGTCACCCCTCAGCCTCCGACACTCCAGGGAAAACAGCCCCAGCCTATACAGCCTCTCCCTGTGGCTCAAATCCTCTAACCCTGGCATCCTCCTTGTAAATCTTTTATGAACTCTTCCAAGTTTTACAACATCCTTCCGATAGGAAGGAGACCTGAATTGCATGCCATATTCCAACAGTGGCCTAACCCATGTCCAGTCCAGCCACAACATGACCTCTCAATGTCTATACTCATAACTCTGACCAATAAAGGAAAGCATACCAAACGCTGCCTTCATGATCTTATCCACCTGCCACTCTACTCTCACGGAGCTACGAACCTGCACTTCAAAGTCTCTTGGTTCAGCAACTCTCCCTCGGACTTGACCATTAAGATATAAGTCCTGCTCAAATTTGCTTTCTCAAAATGCAGCGCCTTGTGTTTATCGAAGTGGAATAGAATTGAAGGTTTTGGGGTGTTTTTGAAACATACCAGTCACACATACATGGAAGTGAGTTACACGTTGGAATCTAATAGAGAGGGTTCCGGGTGATTCATATAATCCCGACAGTGGGGAAACAAGCCCTTCAGCCCAACAAGACCACACTGATCCACAGAAGAATAACCCATCCAGATCCACTTCCCCACATTTACCCCTGACTAATGCACCTCAGCTACACATCCCTGAACACTGTGGACAAATTTGGCAGAGTTTGGATTGGATGGTTAATATACAGAATAACAGATACTCAGGAGTATGATACAGACTGGAATCTAATTAAACGATTGAAGTGGCTAATGTACAGAGTCCCTTAAAAGTGGAAGTCAGTTACAGATTGGAATTTTATGAAGGGATTCAGGACGATTATGTGTACAATAACAGATACCCCAGAGTGAATTACAAACTGGAATCTAATCGAGGGTTTCAGGGTGGTTTATATGCAGAATAACAGGTCGCCCGGAGTGAGTTATAGAGTCATAGAATCATCGAGATGTACAGCATGGAAACAAACCCTTAGGTCCAACCTGTCAATGCCGACCAGATATCCCAACCCAATCTAGTCCCACCTGGCAGCACCTGGCCCATGTCCCTCCAAACCCTTCTTATTCATATACTCATCCAAATTCGTCTTAAATGTTGCAATTGTACCAGCCTCCACCACTTCCTCTAGCAGCTCACTCCATACACGTACCACCTTCTGCGTGAAAACGTTGTCCCTTAGGACTCTTTCATATCTTTCCCCTCTCAAACTAAACTTATGCCCTGTGGTTCTGGACTCCCTTACCCCAGGGTAAACCTCGATAAGTTCACCCCTCAGCCTCCGACACTCCAGGGAAAACAGCCCCAGACTGTTCAGCCTGTCCCTGTAGCTCCAATCCTCCAACGCTGGCAACATCCTTGTAAATCATTTCTGAACCCTTTCAAGTTTCACAACATCTTTCCGACAGGAAGGAGACCAGAATTGCACGCAATACTCCAAGAGTGACCTAACCAATGTCCTGTACAGCCGCAACATGACCTCCTAACTCCTGTAATCGGTACTCTGACCAATAAAGGAAAGCATACAAAACGCCTTCTTCACTATCCTATCTACCTGCGACTCCACTTTCAAGGAGCTATGAACCTGCACTCCAAGGTCTCTCTGTTCAGCAACACACCCTAGGACCTTACCATTAAATGTAGAAGTCCTGGTAAAATTTGCTTTCCCAAAATGCAGCACCTCGCATTTATCTGAATTAAACTCCATCTGTCACTTCTCAGCCCATTGGCCCATCTGGTCGAGATCCTGTTGTAATCTGAGGAAACCCTCTTCGATGTCCACTACACCTGCAATTTTGGTGTCATCTGTAAACTTACTAACTGTACCTCTTATGCTCACATCCAAATCATTTATGTAAATGACAAAAAGTAGAGGGCCCAACACTGATCCTTGTGGCACTTCACTGGTCATAGGCCTCCAGTCTGAAAAACAACCCTCCACCACCACCCTCTGTCTTCTACCTTTGAGCCAGTTCTGTATCTAAATGGCGACTTCGCCCTGTATTCCAAGACATCTAACCTTGCTAATCAGTCTGCCATGGGGAACCTTGTCGAATGCCTTACTGAAGTTCATATGGATCACATCTACTGCTTAGCCCTCATCAATCTTCTTTTTTACTTCTTCAAAAAACTCAATCAAGTTTTTGAGACATGATTTCCCACGCACAAAGCCATGTTAACTATCCCGCATCAGTCCTTGCCTTTCCAAATTCATGTACATCCTGTCCCTCAGGATTCCCTCCAACAACTTTCCCACTGCCGAGGTCAGGCTCACTGGTTTATAGTTCCCTGGCTTGTCTTTACCGCCCTTCTTAATCATTGGCACCACGTTTGCCAACCTCCAGTCTTCCAGCATCTCACCTGTGACAATCGATGATACAAATATCTCAGCAAGAGGCCCAGCAATCACTTCTCTAGCTTCCCACAGAGTTCTCAGGTACACCTGATCAGGTCCTGGGGATTTATCCACCTTTTACCATTTCAAGAAATTCAGCACTTTCTCCTCTGTATATCTGCAACATTTTGCAAGATGTCACCATCGATTTCCCTGCAGTCTATATCTTCCATATCCTTTTCCACAGTAAATACTGATGCAAAATATTCATTTAATATCTCTCCCGTTTATTGTGGCTCCACACAAAGGCCACCTTACTGATCTTAGAGGGGCCCTATTCTCTCCCTCGTTACACTTTGGTCTTAATATATTTGTAAAAACACTTTGGAATCTCCTTAATTCTATTTTCCAAAGCTATCTCATGTCCGCGTTTTGCCCTCCTGATTTCCCTCTTAAGTATACTCCTACTTCCTTTCTACTCTTCCAAGGATTCACTCGATCGATCCTGTCTATACCTGACATATGCTTCCTTCTTTTTCTGAACGAAACCCTCAATTTCTTTAGTCAGCCAGCATTCCCAATAACTACCAGCCTTCCCTTTCAACCCTGACAGGAAGTTACAGCCTGGAATCTAATTGAGGGGTTCAGGGTGGTTTATATCCAGAATAACAGATATTCTGGGGTGTGTTACAGCCTGGAATGTAATTGAGGGGTTCAAGGAGGTTAGTATACAGAATAACAGATAGCGCGGAGTGAGTTACTGTCTGGAAGCTAATCAATGTCTGTTCACTTTAAGATAGGACGGGTTTTGCTGAATCGAAAGTACAGCCACAGATGCCAGCTAAAGGTCAGACTGTTCCAAATGTAACAATTACATGGGAAATGGAAGCCTGACTTTTGGTTGTTTTTTGACAGCAATTGAAATGCAATCAAAGAGTTTAAATAATGCTCAGAATATCCGATGCCAATGGAATTTGAATATTATTGTTCGTACACCTGGAAATCAATCAAATTATGAGAATTATTGTATCATTGGAAGGAAATAAATCCAGCATTTGAACACTGGAGGGAGAGCCGCTGCCATCCAACAGCAGATTTACTGCTGTAGAGCAGGAGTGCTAACTGACCATCTCAAACACTCTCTATCAAAGACACATGTTCATGTAAAACATACTTGCAGTTAAAAAAAAAATGACCCAGGGAGATCAGCAGCTGAAAGAGTGCAGACAGCGGGGAAGATAGAGACTGTGTGGTCTTGAGATTGTAACGTTTAATATGTGGGTTGTTGGAACAGTATATTTTTTACAGAGTTGGAGTCAGATAGTAAGTAGCAAAGAAAAGAGGGGCTTGTATTTGCGAATAGTTTTTGTTTAGTGTTCACTATTAAAGTTAAGAAACTAACTTGCCATTTTTTGTTTAAATAGTGGAATGTAGGAGATCTGTATCACTCATATGTTAACAGATTCCGAGGTGAGGCCAGCTTTTCTGGGTGTTTGGTTTTAATTAACAAAGAGGTTCGACTCCACCTTGTAAATGTACATTCATACTAACCCCATTTCCCTGCAGTTGTCCCATATCCTTCTAATCCTTTCCTATCGACATATTTATCCAAATGCTTTTGAAACGTTGTTAATGCATCCCCCTCAGGCACATCTTCTGGCAGCTCATCCAAGTACCAGCCATTTATGTAAATAAATGGTCCCTCAGGTTCCCTTTTATTCCTTTCCCTTTAACCTGAAACTGATCCCCTTTCCTCCTCGATTCTCTAAACTTTGGAAAAGACTGAGAGCATTCACCCTATCCATATCCCTCATGATCTTATACAGCTCTATAAGGACTCCCTCATTCTCCTACGCTCTAAAGAAAAGGTCAAAGCTTGTCCAACCTCTCCCTATAACTCGGACCATTGGGTCCTGGCAATGTCCTTGTAAATTTCTTCTGCACTCTTTCTAATTACATTATATCCCCCCTATAACAAGTTGACAAAACTGAACACAATCCTCCAAGTGCGGCCTTACCAAAGTCCTGCGTAACTGCAACATAAATTCCCAACTTCTATACTCAATGTCCTGCCTGACGAAGGCCAGTGTGTCAAAAGCCTTCTTCACTGCCCTGTCTACCTGTGACTGCACTCTCAGTGAACCGTGCACCTGAATTCCAAGGTCTCTCTGCCCACTACACCCCTTAAGGCCCGCCCATTCACTGTGAAACTCCTACCTTGATTTGAGATTCCAAACTGCAAGACCTCACACTTCTATATTAAATTCCATTTGCCATTTCTCAGCCCACTTCCCCACCTGATTAAGGTCCTGCTGCAATTTCTGATAAATGTCCTCACTGATCATGCTGCCATTTATTTTAGTGTCATCTGCAAACTTACTAATCATGCCTTGTATATTCTCATCCAAATCAGAGATAACAAAAAGCTATGGACCCAACCTCCAGTCTAACAAGCTTCCTACCATCAACCCAACTGTGTATCCAATTGGCCAGTTCCCCCAGTATTCTACGTGATTGAACCTTCCTGAGCAGCCTGCCATGTGGAAACTTATCATAGGCCATACTGAAATCCAAAGAGACTACATTTACCGCTCTGCCCTCATTAACCTTCTTGGTCACTTCACCAAAGGACTCTAAGAAATTTGGGATGCATGATCTGATCTCCCACTCACAAGTCTATGCTGACTGCTCCGAATCAAACCCTGTGTAAGTAATGGGTGCAGTCAATGGTACGCTGTCCTTCATTGTAAGATGATCAGAGTACATAAGTAAAGCCATCTTCCGGCTGTTGTAGAGCCTTGCTGAGAGAGCATTTGGGGCACTCTCTACAGATTTGATCTCCTTTTTAAGGAATGATCTCCTTACCACAGACACGGGTGATGGTAACAGGAGGATAGAGTGAATAAGCTGAATGTTTAATCTGTAGAGCTGTGAGAGACGAAGAAATGGTGATGCTGAAACACGAGGAGTGGCAGCGATCACTTATTTCCAAAAGAGACATTGACAGGGAGAGAAATTCCATACTTTACCCAGGATTGATTGGTTTGATTTATTGTCACGTGTACCTCAGTACAGGGAAACACTTTGTTTATGAGCAGTGGAGGAAGATCATAGTAAGCATGGCCAGACAGATCATAGGGTGGAAATAGACTTGGACAGAGTAAGGCATACAGGTTACACTGAACAGGACATGCACTAGACAAGGTCAACATGAACAAGATCAGCATTATTTGATCTTAGAGAGTCAATTCATCAGTCTAACGTGACCTTTCTAGTAGTTTATATGCCTAAATTAACTCTCCCCACGTTATTGTGCAGTCGGCGTGTGAACCCTGTACTGAACGTCAGATTGCTCACAATCCCCAACAGCAGCCACAATACCTTCCATCTGAAACAGGTAGACATTCCCACCAGCTTCCACCCTACATAGAGAACACCAGACTGCCTTCTCAGAGATGAAAGATGCCTTCTTGAGACTTCGCACAAGACATATGGCTTCCCTGCTCACCTCTTGAAAACCACGTTAAAGTCCCACGTGTGTATCATAAGCAACAGAGCCAAGAGGAACATCGTGGAGCACTCTGTCTGTGCAGCCTCTGCCCCACTTGTTCATCATGTTAGAGCATCATTCAGGAAACACTTAAGACTGCCGATGCTGGAGATCAGAGAAGAGAGTCGATTGCTGGAAAAGCACAGCGGGTCAGACAGCATCCTTGAAGCAGGAGAATCGACGTATTGGGCATAAGACATACATCAGGAATCAGAATCAATTTCCTCATTCTGCCCCCGTGTAAGTGTATTGAGGTGGGAATGGCCTCCTGCTGTTCCTGTATAAGTGACTCAAGGGACTGACTGGCTTCTTCCTTGTCCAATTGGGCAGGGCCAAAGGACTGACTGGGTTATCCCTGGTTCCTGTTTGACAGCTCGATGTACTGACAAGTGTGATGGTGCTGCAGCTTTAAGAGGTTATTTTGTCCGGGTTTCCTTTAAGAGAGATTGAACGATCGTTACGAAGCTGGTTAGTTAAGACCACTTGAGTAACAGCGAGGGAGGCCTTGGGTTTATTTTAATGCAGCCTGAATGGGTGTGGCCAGCTGTCACAGATTAGGATCACTGGGTTTTGGTTTCTCAGTACCATCAGAAACTATTGGGGTCTCCATAGAGTTGGAAGCTTCAGTAAATGTCTCCTGGCTGCTACTCTCTCTGAATTTTCTCTTGATGCTGTTTTTAATTCCTGGATTGGATAAATATTTGTGACATTCTGTGTCTGAATATTTCTTTTTGCCAAGGGCTGTGTTTATGGGATTTCCCTATATTGGAACAGTTCATTAGTAATAGTTCCTAGATCTATTATTCTGTTAAGCTGTCCAATAGAATTACGTTATTCTAAATTCCTCTTTCTGTGGTGTTATTTCTTCTTTCATGTTGAAATAGATGGTATTTTGCTTCACACCGAGGGGTTTGACCAGTCACATTGCATCTGGAACAGATACTTTTCATTTCCTTTAAATTAAGAAAACATAAAGGTCTAGGATGTTGCCTTCAAATATTTTCGAGGGGCTCTAGTCCATCACACTAGACTCCTTCTCTTCCTGAGTAATAAGCTGGAGGCACTGAATGGGCTATCCCTGTTCTTCTCCAATAATGTCAATGGGCTGAATGGCTTCCTCATATTCCCGTCAAACCAGTGTGAGGTGCTGAATGAACTCTTTTTTTACTGTGGCAATGTACAGTGTCAGGCAGTGCTGTTACATGATTGTTACTGATACTTTAATAGCACACGCCTGAATGGAGTCTGGGTCTTGTTGCACATGGACACAGACCAGTTCAGGAGCTGATGGGGGACAAAATGTTCTGAACATTGTGGAATCTTCAGTGACCATCCCCACTTCTGATCTTATGGTGGGGAAGGTGGGGGCGGGGAGACATTGATGAAGCAGCTGAAGATGTTTGTGAAGAGGAAGCTACCCTGAGGATCTCCCACAGAGGTGACCCAGGACTGAGATGGTGAACATCTTCCTTTGTGCCAGGTTTGACCCCAAACACTGGAGAGGTTACTCTGATTCCCATTAAGTTCAGCTCCTTGATGTCAACAGAAGTCAACCATTGTCTTGATATCAGGGCCAGTCATTTTTACTGGCAACCTTGTCTCAACCTCTTTTGTTCATATCAATAAACCATGATATAGGAGCAGCAAGTGTTTTCTTCAAACAGGTGGGATTGAATGTCAGGATTTCTCTTCTCAAGAGTGTTCGGGGAGCGAGATGACTGAAAGTATTTGAAGAGGAGGTAGATGGATATTGACCTGTCAGAGAGGTGAGGGCTATGAAGAATTGGGTATGAAAGAGGATTTGAGGCCAGAAGCAGATCAGCCATGATCTTCGTGAAGGGCAAGGCACGTTTGGGGAGTGAACGACATGCCGCTGTTTCTGATGCTCTCACATTCTGTTATTGGAATGTTAGTGAGTGTTATTTTTATGAATGTTCTGGTATTGCATATTGCAGTCAGGGAGACCATGTGATTTTGTGAGCCATCTCTGGGTGAGGTATGTGGGCTGTTTTCACAGTGAATCTGGGTCTACAACATGATCAACAAATGGAGCTCAAGCTGCAGATAGGGGAAGCTTTCTAAAGAAAGATGAGGGGCCTCTTTCATACCCAGCCTGGATTTTCCAATTACATTTCCCAAATCACCTCAAAGCATGTGGGACAGTCTTGAGGGACTGAATGGTCTCCTCTGTTTCTGTGCAACAGGTTATAGGAGCAAGTGGCCTCCAACTGTTCCTGTCTAGCAGGTTTGAGGGGCTGAATGGAACACAGGAACATTGGACTGAGGAGCAGGAGTGGGTCATTAGATACTTTGAGCCTTCTCCACCTGGCAGTAAGATTGTAGCCGATCAGGTTGGGGTCTCAGCCCCACTTTCCTGTCTGTGTCCCATTATCCGTGACTCACTTCTTTGTCAAATATTTCACTAATGCAGCTTTCAATCAATGTAAACATAGAGGCACGATAACCTTCCAGAGAAGAGAAGTACGACTTGAAAGGACCTTACAGAATTTTTCAACATCCTTCTTATAGAATCAGAGAGTCATGCAGAATGGAAACAGACCCGTTAGTCCAATCTGTTCACTCCGATCAGATATCAAATCTGATCCAGTCCCATTGCCAGCATTTGGTAAATATCCCTCTTCTTTCAGATACTTTTTAAATGTGCGATTGTAACCACCTTCACTACTTCACTACAGCACTTTCTGTACACACACCACTCTCTGTGTGAAACATTTACCTTCAGGTTCCTTCTAAATTATTCGCCCTCTCACCTTCAACCTCTGCCCTCTTGTTCTGGACTCCCCAATCCTGGAGAGCAGAACGTGGCTGTTCAGAATATCCATGCACCTGATGGTTTTATAAACCTCTATAATGTCACCCCTAAGCCTCTGACACTCCAGGGGGAAACACCTCAACCTAACCAGCCTCTCCCTTTAGCTCAAGCCTCCAGTCCTGAAACATCCGTGTCAGTCATTTCTGCAGAAAACCGAGTTGTATGCAGTATTCTTAAAGTGACCTCACCAACATCCTGTACAGATGCAACATACCACCACAACTCCTATACTCAATGCTCTGACTGATTAAGGCAAATGTGCCAAATGTGTTCTGCACCACTCTGTCTACCTGCAACTCCACGTTCAAGGAACAATGAACCTGCAGCCCTATGCCCCTTTGTTTCACAACATGCCCCAGGACCTGACCATGAAGTATATAATATCTGCCCTGATTTGCCTTCCCAAAATGCAAAGCTTCATATTTATCTAAATTAAACTTCATCTGTTACTCCTTGACCCTTTGTCTCATCTAATTGTGGTCTTGTTGTACTCTGAGATAATCGACTACACCACCTTTCTGATGTCATCTGTAAACGTACTAACTATTGCCCCAATATTCACATCTAAATCCTTTACATAAATGATGAAATGCAGTGAACTCAGTACTGATACTTGCAGCACACTGCTGGTCACAAGCCTCCAGGCTGAAAAATATCCCTCTTCCTTCACGCCATTTGTGACTATCTTATGTGACTGAAACTTACTAATCTGTCTACCAATCAGGATGAAATACTAGCTGTGAAGGAAGGCTGAGTAGGTTAGGTTTATTTTCACTAGATAAAAGGAGATTGGGGGGGACCTGATTGAGGTTTCCAAAAACATGAAGGGTATAGACAGGGTGGATAGAGACAAGCTTTTTCCCAGGGTGAAGGATTCAATAACGAGAGGTTGTGCTTTCAAAGTGAGAGGTGGAAAGTTTAAGGGGGATACACGCGGTAAGTACCTCACACAGAGGGTGGTGGGCATTTGGAACACGTTGCTCGCAGAGGTGGTGGAGGCAGGCACGGTAGATTCATTTAAGATGCGTCTGGACAGATGCATGAGTAGGTGGGGAGCAGAGGGAGACAGATGATTAGGAATTGACCGACAGATTTAGACAGTACACTTGGATCGGTTCAGGCTTGGAGGGAGAAGGGCCTGTTCCTGGGTTGTAAATTTTCTTTGGTCTTTGTTCTTTAAATGAACACCTTGCTGAAGTCCATATAGACGATGTCTACCAAATTGCCTTCATTAATCTTCTTTGTCACCTCTTCAAAAAACTCAACCAAATTAATGAGACATGATTTCCCATGCAGAAAACCACGTTGTCTACCCAGATCAGCCCTTGCCTTCCCAAATGTATGTAAATCGTGTCCGTCAGAATCCCCTCCAACAACTTACCCACCACGGACATTAGGCTCACCGGTCTATAGATTCCCGACTTTTTGGGGTCACTGTTTCCATATCTAGTCCCACTCGTCCACTGCTCATAACAAATGTTAAATGCAACCAGGTCGGTGATATGGCCCATAATATCGGTCTCAGACTGAGTCAGGGTCAGTTTTAGGAACAAGTCAGGCTAGGCTTTTTAATGTGCTAAAACAACACGTTTATGATCCAGAGCAATGTTACTCAAACTATGATGGAAAGATGAATGGCAAACTGTTTGGGTATTGCAATTATATAATCAATATTTCCCTTTCTAAAAATGCTGACACACACACACATACACACACACACACACACACACAAAATCTCTACAATTTTAACTTGAAATAACTTGGTCCAAATATTATTGAAACTCATGACAAAGGAAGAATTGTGAGATTGTCCAAAATGTTATTCTGCTTCTGAAGATATTGTACTCACACAAGCTGCTAGCAATGGGATTTCATCCTGGGAGAGTTTGGATTTGGCTGAACGCCCTTTGCTTTAGGCAGTGAATAGATTCCAGTGAATTCTGGTTCGGGATCATCCAAATGGTAGCACGGTGGTTAGCACTGCTGCCTCACAGCACCAGGGACTTGGGGTCGATTCCAGACTTGGGTGACTGTCTGTGTGGAGTTTGCACATTCTCCCCTTGTCTGTGTGATCTTCTAATGGGTGATCCAGTTTCCTACCACAAACTATGTAGGATCGGTGGGTTGTTCATGCTAAATTGTCTGTAATGTTCAGGGATTTCTAGGTTATGTGCAATAGTCAGAGGTAAATATAGGGAAATGGGTTGGGAAAGTTGGTATGGACTTGTTGGGCCGAAGGGCCTGTTTCCACACTGCAGGGATTCCATAAAAATAAGAATGGTAACGATGACTTGTAGAGGTTTTTTTTGTAGCTCGCACACATTGCTGTGATGAGGAACAATGAAGGAGAGAGAGTGCAATAGGCCACTCCTTCTCGGGCACATTACATTTTCTCCCTCTCTGAGCTGAATCACACAGTAATGTCATCCTCTCCCAAACTGGACCATGTGAGGTCTCCTTGTACATTGTCCAAACTATGTCTCCATCACATTCCCTGCTCCATGTAGGTGCATCATTGCTGCTGTCAGACACAGAGCAATACCCTGAGCAGAAAATGGTCTCGGTCAATTTGAAGATACGTTTATATGTCCCTGCGTCATTAAAAAATAAAAATGTTTAATTTATTCAGAATACCTGTGTTAAACTGAATGCATTTTTAAAAGAAATACAGAAATTGCTGGAAAAGCTCGCCAGGTCTCTCAGTACCCAGACGCTGTATAGTTGTACCATCCTCCACCGCTTCCTCTGGCAGCTCATTCCATATGCATACCACCCTCTGTGTGAAATGGTGCCCTTTAGGTCTCCTCAAAACCTTTCCCCTCTCACTTTCCACCAATGCCCTCTAGTTTTGGACGCCCCAAACCTGGGGAAAAACCCCTGACTACTCACCCTATCCATGGCCATTTTGATTTTATAAACCTTTACGGCTGCGAAATGTGACCCTAATCAACACGAATGGCTGTACTTTCAGTCATCCTGGGCCTAAATTCTGAAATACAATTTTGATACCTCTTCCTTCTCCATCAAGTCACAATTCTAAATCCATTTTAATCAGTTTGTTCAGATGTATCCTGAGACACTTATGTGGGCTTTACACCTCGACCTTTGTGCTTGGAGGTAGGGACTAGCATCACTCAGCAATACCCATAAAGCTGTAACAGTATTCTCCTGTGTGTTTGTTCATCAGCCTGTTCTGACATGATGTGATATACCTCTGCAACAGGCAGGACTTGAATCCTGGCCTTCTAGTCCAGAGCTAGGAACACACAAGTTCAGGAATTGGAATCAAATCCTGAGTTCTGGCTCAGAGACAGGGACACTACCCACCACACTGCCATACCCAGATTTTGAGTCATATTTTAGTGCCCACTTTCAGCTCGGTGAGGATTTATTATAATCAGGTTCCCATTACTGAATTACAAACAACACTTTGTATTAATAAACAAATGCAAGGATATTGAGTGTACGTGCTGTGCCATCGAATTTTCCTGTAAACATCTTTAATCGCTATTATCTGTAGTCTGCAATATTAAGGAAAGAAATCCTGCAGACACACTCTGCCCAATGAAGGGTTTCAAATAGATATTTATTACTGAACACTAGAGACGAAGGAAGAGCTTATGTTCTGACCCCAAAACACTGATCACTCTTACCCACCTCTCACGTGCAACTCCCCTTTTCCTAAACCCATGAAATGACACCAGGCCGCTGATTACTGTCCAGCCTCTCCTCCCCACTGACTGTGTCTGCAATCTGTCCCTCCTCCCCCTAACCACACAAGGCAAACCAAGCTCAGGGTCTTTGTGATAATCAAGGCCTGAGTGTGCAGGCCTCCTGGAGAGGGATGGGCATTTTAAAATTGAAGGGGGAGGGTGAGGTGACATTAATATCACTCACTGGGCTGAGGGGTGGCGGATGGAGTTTAGTTTGGATTAATGCGAGGCATTGGGTTTGGTAAATCAAACAACAGCAGGAACTATACAATTAAAAGTAGAGCCTTTGGCAGTGCTGTAGTACAGAAACCTAGGCCGTCAGGTTTAATTCTTTAAAATTTGCATCTCATATAGATTTTGTGGTTATTAAGGTGTTTAACACACTTGTCTTCACAGGACAGACCCTCGAGTTTCGAAATTAGGATGTCATGTTGTGGTTGTACAGGACATTGGTGAGACCTCTTCTGGAATACTGTGTCCAGTCTGGTCATCCTGTCCGCTCACTCCATAGGCACACCACCCTCTGGGTGAAAATGCTGCCCCTTAGGTCACTTTTAAATGTTTCCCCTCTCACCTTAAGCCTATGTCCTCTAGTTTTGGACTCCCCGTACCCTTAGAAAATACCTTGACTATTCACTTTGATATTTTTGACATTGATATTATTAAGCTGGAGAGGGTTGAGAAGCGATTAACCTGGATGTTGCTAGGAAAGGAGGGAGTGAGCTATAAGGAGAGGCTGGATCGGTTGGGACTTTTTTCACTGAAGAATATGAGATTAAGCAGTAACTTTACACAGGTTTATAAAATAATGAGGGTTACAGAGAAGCTGAAGGGCTGATGTCTTTTCTCTAGAGTTGAGGATTCAAAACTGAGGGATTTTTAAGGTGTGAGGAAAAAAGATTTACAAAAGTCATGAGAGGTAATTATGTTAGAAAGAGTCTGGCTTGTGTGTGGAATGAACTTCCAGAGGAAGTGGTGAAAGCAGGGACAGTTACAACGTTTAAAGGACGTTTAGATCAGTCCATGGATACGACATCAGTTTGGATGGTGTGTGAGCAGCTGCCCTCTCCCTCCCCATCTCTGAATGAATCCATGTTGGTTTTCACCCTCTGCCAATGCCTGTGCAGTGGCGTGTGGAGGCCAGCAGAGGGTGGCATTGCATCACTTTAATCACCACAGAGACTGCCAGACCTGCCCCACACAGAGACACACAGATACACACACGGGGATGGTTAGGACACGGCGTGAAGCTCATCTGGTAACTTAAACTAAATATAAAGAAATGCTCAGTTCACCTCCTAAACTGTTAAAATATGAGGGACAGAGAACTCCCAAATTCCACTGTTTAAATAAAATCATCAATTTATTATTTCACTCTGGAAGTGAACATTTTACATCAACTATTCACAACTCTGGGACCCTCTTTCTCTTAACTGCTTATTACCCGACTCCAGCTCTATAGCAATATACTGTTTCTGGGTCTGCCATCGTCTCATATCACAGGTGCTTGGCAGCTCTCAGTTCAGAACAGCATTCCCTCTCTCATGAAGGTACAGTACACAATTTCAACTCCATCACATTATACCCTGATGAATATCGATAAGTGGGACCTATCCGGATTCCTCTTGCTCTGTGGTTTGTCAATATTTCATTCGCTCCGTCTGGTGTGTGTCAGGACTTTTGTTGCTCCATTGACAGCATGTCATTATTCGACTTTGTCCATCGGAATATATCAGTATTTCACTTGCTCACACTCGTGTGTGTGGGGCAGGATTTCAGTTGTTTCATGGGGACTGTGACGCTATAACAATCTCAATGTTTGTAGATGGCACCGAACCTGGAAGAACTCTGAAGTCTATGGAGGAGAGTGTGGAACTCTAACAGGACAATCACACATTGGTGTAGTGTTCAGGTTTATGGCAGATGGGGATCAATGCAGAGCAGTGTGAGGTGATGTACTGTGGTAGGAATAACATTGAAAGGCAGCTTAATACAGGCCGTACCGTTATAAAGGGGCTGCAGGAGCAGAGGGCGCTGGGTGTATATGAGCACAGATTGTTGAAGATGTCAGGACAAGTGGTGAGAGCAGTAACTATCACAGATTAGTTTCAGTATCTGAGCTGTTTACAGGGGGAGGTGTAGGAGGGAGTCTCTGCGCTCCCTTCCTGGGAGGTGGTGGTGACGATGTGTTGTGAGCCCACCCTCCTGCCCACCGAGACCGTGGGGATTCTATTTGTACCAGCTCGACACAAAAGTGAGATGGCATCAGGGCCACGGCTTCTAAGTTGTGCCGGGGGGAAACGGAGCTGCCAGTGGGTTTAAAGTGAGAATTGCCCTTCACTGAACATTGCTCCTTACTCGGTCGGTGGGACGTGGATGTTTCAGAATCTCCACACGAGGCATCCCGGTCCTCTCCAGCTCGTACCAGGGTCCTCCCCACATGGGGGGGGGAGGGGGGTGAGGGAACGGATATCGGGCACTCCACCACTCGGATAGGCCCTCCCTGTCCTATTCCAGGCTGTTTCTCCTGGAATGGGAGAAAGGGAGGGAGAGAGTGAGGGTGGGAGTGGGTGTGGTCCTACTGTTAGTGTGAGTATCGGTGTGGAGGGGGTCATAGTGAGGTGTCTGGAGGGAGTCAGTCCACAGTGTTGATTCCATGCAGTGTTATTAGTGTTGGGATGAAGTGGAGGGAAGGGGGGAGAGAGAGGGAGAGAGAGAGAGAGACAGAGAGACAGAGACAGAGACAGAGACAGAGAGAGAAGGTGCAGCATACCACAGTGAGAGTGGTGGACCATGAGCCTTGTTCGGGGGTCGGTGCTATAACAGATATACCGTGAGTGTGAGGGAGCAGAGAGAATACAGTGACCCTTATCCTGAAAGAGTGGGGAAGGTTATTGATGCTTGTCCTGTATTGCTGAACATTTCTTCAGACCACAGATACTGTACTGAGCTGGGTGGGGAGCTCAGACCATGCTCGGTGGGTCTGGTGGTGTCGCTCCCCTCTGGAAACAGAATGGTCCCCCTCTGTACTAGCCCATCCACCAGGACCTCCGTGCCCTGTTGACAAACCGTGGTGTAATTGTCCCTTATCTGCCATGCTCAGGGTAAACTGTCCAGGGCAGCTCCAAACTGAGAAAGATCAATCGTGTGCCCAATGGGCTTTTAAAGATGGCCCCAGTGTCAGGGATGACGGAATATCCAGGGCCATCTGGGTGATGGTGAGTACCTCCAGCCATGAAGGACTCCATTTACAAAGCTGTGGAACAAATGCTCATCCAAAACTCTCCATCATCTGACCTCACACCAATATCCCTTTTTTCCATTTTCCTGGGAAGACAGGCTCTTGTTACAGGATGTTATCGAAGTGTCTATATTTCAGCAATCTGAAACCTGGGAACACATCCTTCCATGACACTGTCTCTCAGTCTCCCCCTCTCTGTCTACTTCCCAAACCCCTCCCCATGTGGTGATATTAAACTGATTCCCCCGCCATCTCTCTCTGGCAGTGATGTTCACACCCACTTGTTAGGGCACAATGCAGATATGGAGCTGCACATCCTGTCACTTACAGCGCGGGCTGCAAGTTTCCTCACACTGGGCAGGGATCTAACACAGTGTTACTGAGCATTGCACTGGGGTGGGGTACACAGCTCTACATTCTGGGAGGGTAACTGCTCCTGGTTTACAGATCAATGCAGCAGGGTGGGGTACACAGTCGGACTCACTTAGATGGTAACTGCTCCAGGTTTGCAAATTAATTCACGGGTGATCACTGCACAGTTCGCTGTGCTGGTCAGACTGTCTGGTTGAGGTTTATAGATACTGCACTGCTGTGGTCTGCACAGCTCCCCATGCTGGACACATATCTAGTCTGGGTTTATAGATCAATGAACTGCTGTGGTCTGCACAGCTCTCGGTGCTGGACAGATATCTAGTCTGGGTTTATATATTAATGCACTGTTGTGGTCTACACAGCTCCGGTGCTGGACAGATATATGGTCTGGGTTTATAGATCAATGCACTGCTGTGGTCTGCACAGCTCCCCGTCCTGGACAGATATCTAGTCCGGGTTTATAGATCAATGCACTGCTGTGGTCTGCACAGCTCCCCGTCCTGGACTGATATCTAGTCCGGGTTTATAGATCAATGCACTGCTGTGGTCTGCACAGCTCCCCGTCCTGGACAGATATCTAGTCCAGGTAAACTGTGCAGGGCAGCTCCAAACTGAGAAAGATTAATCATGTGCCCAATGGCCTTTTAAAGATGGCCCCAGTGTCAGGGATCACAGAATATCCAGGGGCATCTGACGTCACACCAATATCCCTTTTTTCCATTTTCCTGGGAAGACAGGCTCTTGTTACAGGATGTTATTGAAGTGTCTCCATTTCAGCATTCTGAAACCTGGGACCTCATCCTTCCATGACACTGTCTCTCAGTCTTCCCCATCTCTGTCTATACCCCAAACCCCTCCCATGTGATGATATTAAACTGATTCCCCCACTATCTCTCTCTGGCAGTGATGTTCACACCCACAGCACCCCCTTATCAGGGCACAATGCAGATATGGAGCTGCACATCCTGTCACTTCCAGCGCGGGCTGCTAGTTTCCACACACTGGGCAGGGATCTAACACAGTGTTACTGAGGAATGCACTGAGGTGGGGTACAAAGCTCTACATTCTGGGAGGGTAACTGCTCCTGGGTTACAGATCAATGCAGTGGGGTGGGGTACACAGTCCTACTCACTTAGAGGGTAACTGCTCCAGGTTTGCAAATTAATTCACGGGTGATCACTGCACAGCTCCCCGTCCTGGACAGATATCTAGTCTGGGTTTATAGATCAATGCACTGCTGTGGTCTGCACAGCTCCCCGTGCTGGACAGACATCTAGTCCGGGTTTATATATTAATGCACTGCTGTGGTCTGCACAGCTCCCCGTGCTGGACAGATATCTAGTCTAGGTTTATAGATCAATGCCCTGATCTGATCTCTGCAGTGTTCCACTCTGGCCAGATTGCTGGATTGTATTGACCAGTGTAATGGATGAATCTGGACACATTGCTGGGTTGTACTGAGCAGTATACTAGCCTGGTCTACAGCGTGTTCCACGGTGAACAGATATCTCCTCTGGGTGTATGGTGTCTGTGCTGTTTCTGTGAGGTGGATTCAGAATGTGGTATATCTAACCATTTCAGCTGATCTGGCAATGCCTTTAGTTCCCATTCCTGTGATTGGACCCTCCCTCTCTCTCCCCATTAATGTTACAGAGTGTCCAGGTACAGTACATCATGTTGGTGGGGTGGGGAGGGGGGAAAGGTCATGGACAGGTCAAGGGGTTACCCGGAACGTTCTGTCCCCAACATTCTATAACTGACATTCCCTGGAACGTTCTGTCCCTGACATTCTACAACTGACATTCCCCGGAACGTTCTGTCCCCAACATTCTATAACTGACATTCCCTGGAACGTTCTGTCCCCAACATTCTATAACTGACATTCCCTGGAACGTTCTGTCCCTGACATTCTATAACTGACATTCCCTGGAACGTTCTGTCCCTGACATTCTACAACTGACATTCCCCGGAAGGTTCTGTCCCCAACATTCTATAACTGACATTCCCTGGAACGTTCTGTCCCCAACATTCTATAACTGACATTCCCTGGAACGTTCTGTCCCTGACATTCTATAACTGACATTCCCTGGAACGTTCTGTCCCCAACATTCTATAACTGACATTCCCTGGAACGTTCTGTCCCTGACATTCTACAACTGACATTCCCCGGAACGTTCTGTCCCCAACATTCTATAACTGACATTCCCCGGAACGTTCTGTCCCCAACATTCTATAACTGACATTCCCCAGAACGTTCTGTCCCCAACATTCTATAACTGACATTCCCTGGAACGTTCTGTCCCTGACATTTTATAACTGACATTCCTCGAAACGTTCTGTCCCCAACATTCTATAACTGACATTCCCCGGAACGTTCTGTCCCTGACATTCTATAACTGACATTCCCCGGAACGTTCTGTCCCTGACAGTATATAACTGACATTCCCCGGAACTTTCTGTCCCCGACATTCTATAACTGACATTCCCTGGAACGTTCCGTCCCCGACATTGTTTGTGAACGGCCGGACGTCAGTGAATTGAACAAACGATAAGATCCCGAGGGAAGAGATCCCGTTCCAGGGAGAAGGAGACATTGTTCCGAAGGCCCCTCAGGCAGTTAAAGGGGTGAATACGTTTTCCCTGCGTTTACATTTCTCCACGAAACAGGATCGATCACAATTTAGACCAAAATACAGGAATTCCCAAACTCCGTTTGTCTTCAGGAAACTGGGAGAGAATCCTTCAGGACAGCAACGTTCCCACCCTCCATATTAGGAACTGGGAAGGAGTGACCTGTGTCTGCTCTCGAGTGATCGAGTGTGTGGGAATGTTCTAGAAACCATCTGTCCTCATGGATGTGTCTCTGTGTGTTTGGGAGGGAGGGTTTCTTGTGGTTTAGGTCACATTTTTGTCAGTAATTCCGACCTTCCCATTTGTTATTCCAGCTCCAATTATTTTAATAAATCCCTGAATACAGGGACACATTTGAAAATCTCACTGGGTCCCCGATCAAACGGGTCCCTTTGCCTCCAGGCTGATGGATAATGGGTTTGTTTTCCTTCCTCACAGTTAACGTAGTCACCATCTACGTCCTGCTTTATAAAGATTGTGGATTGTCTCCGTTTGTCAGACGTTACCTGGGGGCCATGGCAGCGGCGGATCTCCTGGTCATTATCCTCGACCTGATCCTGAGACACATTCCCATTGTTTATGTGGAACAGTTTTATTTCCTGATGTACTCCGTCCCCGTGTGTAATATCCACGCCGTCCTGCTTTATGCAGCCACTGACTGCTCTGTCTGGTTCACTGTCACTTTCACCTTTGATCGGTTTGTGGCCATTTGTTGCCAGAAGCTGAAAAGTAAATATTGCAGTGAGAAAACGGCGGCTGTGGTTCTGGGAGCAGTGACTGTGCTGAACTGTTTAAAGAACATTTCCTGGTATTTTATGCTCGAGGCTCGGTATTTGCTGGTGAACCAGCCCTGGTTTTGTGATGTAACAGACGCTGTTCTATCCTCCATTGTCTGGGTCACAATCGAGTTCCTCCACCACATTCTAACCCCGTGTGTCCCATTTCTCCTGATTCTGCTGCTCAATGTTCTCACCGCCAGACACATTTTAGTGACCAGCAGAGCCCGCAGGAGACTCCGCGCTCACACCAATGGGGACGCTCAGTCTGACACTGAAATGAGAAACCGAAAAAAATCCATCATTTTACTGTTTGTGATCTCGGCCAATTTCATCCTGTTATGGTCAGTGTTAATGCTGTATTCTATATGGCACCGGATGTGGTGGATTGTGGATACCCCTTTATATCTCCATCCCTTTGTGGGGGAATTGGGCTTCATGCTGCAGCTCCTCAGTTGCTGTACAAACACCGCGATTTATGCTGTTACCCAGACAAAGTTCAGGCAGCAGCTGAAGAATGTGCTGAAATATCCCTTCACCCAAAACCATCCATCCATCAAATTCCCTCATTAATCAATCCATCCGGGATTTTCTCATTTCAGTTCAGTGTTTCAGCGATGAAGATCACTTCCACTTGTGAACAATAAAAATGTTGATTAAACCGTGCCGAGCAGCAGAGTGACCGATGTTGTTGTGTGTCTTTGTGTTGGAGAAGCTGAGCTGGAGAGAGACAGACTCAGCTCCAAGTCCTGGTCCTCAAAAAAGGGGAGGGCACCGAGCCCTGAGCTCAGGAGCTGGGTTTAACTCCCTATGTCCCCTCCACCCCAACCTGCACTCCCCATTTCATCTTCCCCACCACTTTCTACTCAATTCTCTCCCTTTCTCACATCACCCTCCTCTTCACACTCCCTCGTTCCCCCTCTCACACACCCGCCAACCCCGGTTTCTGCACCTGCCTACACTCTTCCCTTTCCCCTCACCCTCATTCTCTCTGTTCTGCCGTCTCTGCCTCCCTGAGCAGTTCCATCTACACCCCATTTTCCCCTCCTCCTACCTCCCACATCTCCCACCCTCCACCACAGGCAGCCTTAAGATCAACCACACCCCCACCACCCAGTCTCTGGGTCAGAGGAAGTGGGAAGAACCAGGGAAACAGAGTGTGTCTGAGAGAGAGGGAGGGAGGGTGAGAGATTCAGTCAGATAGAAACAGATGGAAGTGGGGAAAGCAAGAGAGGGAGAGAGAGACACTGATTGAGGGGGGTCAAGAGTGAGAAGGTGGAGAGAGAGTGAAGGAGTGGGAGGAAAGAGAGAGGAGGCAAGGGAGAGATAGGGTGAGATACTGGAGGGCGATAGAGGGGAAGGAGGGAGGGGAGGGAGAGACAGAGAGGGAGGGGGAGGGAAGATCAAGAGGGAGGGAGAGGGCTAGAGAGGGGATGGGAGACGGGTGGAGTGCGAGAGAGGGGGACGGCGATAGACGGGGAGGGCGAGAGTGGGGGAGAGTGAAAGAGGGGGAGGGCGAGAAAGGGGAGAGTGCGAGGGAGGGAGGGGACGAGAGAGGGGAGGGAGAATGGGGAGGGCGACAGAGGGGAGAGCTTAAGAGAGGGGAGGACGAGACAGGGGAGGGAGTGAAGGGAGGGCGAGAGAAGGGGAGCGCGAGAGAGGAGGATGGCGAGACAAAGGAGGACGAGAGACGGTAGGGGGGAGAGGGAAGGGCGAGAGAGGGGAGACCAAGAGAGGGGAGGGAAGGGAGGGGAGGGCGAGACGGGGTGAGTGTGAGAGAGGGGGAAGGCGAGTGGGAGGGAGAGGGCGAGAGAGGAGAGGGCGAGAGGGAGGGGGCGAGAGAGGGGATGGGAGGGAGGGAGGGGTGGGCGAGAGGGAGGGAGAGGGCGAGAGAGGGTAGTGTCAGAGAGGGGGAGGACGAGAGAGAGGGGAGGGAGAGGAGGAGGGCAAGAGAGGGTAGGGAAGGGAGGGCGGGAGGGAGGGAGACGGTGAGAGAGTGGAGGGAGGGGGAGTGCGAGAGGAAAGGACAGGATGAGAAAGGGGATAGGAGAGATAGGGAGCGCGAGTGAGGGGGAGGGCAAGCGAGGGGAGGATGAAAGAGCGGGAGATGGAGGGGAGGGCGAGAGGGAGGGAGAGTGCGAGAGAGGTGAGGGAGTGTGGGGAGGGCGAGAGAGGGGGAGAGGGAGGGGAGGAAGAGTGGGGAGAGGTTGAGAGAGGGGACGACGAGACAGGGGAGGGAGGGAGGGGAGGGTGAGAGACGAGGAGCGCGAGAGAGAGGAAGGCGGGAGAGGGGAGGGCAAGAGAGAGGGGAGAGCGAGAGAGGGGGACGGAGAGAGGGGGACAGAGAGAGGGGGGCAGAGTGAAGGGAGAGAGAGATGGGGGGACCGAGAAAGGGAGACTGAGAGAGGGGGACTGAGAAACGGGGACAGAGAGAAGGGGGACAGAGAAAGGTGGGACGGAGAAAGGTGGGACAGAGCGAGGTGGGACAGAGCGAAGGAGGGACAGAGCGACGGGGGACAGAGACGGGGGGATAGAGAGAGAGGGGACAGAGAGAGTGGGGACTGAGAGAGAGGGACAGAGAGAGGTGGACAGAGAGAGTGGGGACAGAGAGAGTGGGGACAGAGAGGGGGGGACAGCGAGAGGTTGACAGCGAGAGTGGGGACAGTGCGGGGGGAACAGAGAGGGGGGGACGGAGAGAGGGGGGACCGTGAGAGGGGGAGAGTAGGGGGGACAGAGAGGCGGGACAGAGAGAAGTACAGAGAATGGGGGGACAGAGAGTCGGGGACAGAGAGAGGGGAGACAGTGAAAGGGGGGACAGCGAGGGGGAACAGAGATGGGAACATAGAGAGGGGGACATAGAGAGGGGGCATAGGGGGGGACAGCGAGGGGGGACAGCAATGGGGGTTCAGGTAGAGCGGGAACAGAGAGGGTCACAGAGAGAGGGACAGAGAGGAGGGGGACAGGGGAGGACAGCGAGAGGGGGACAGCGAGAGTGGGGACAGTGAGGGGGGATAGAGAAGAGGGACAGAGAGGGGGAACAGAGAGTTGGTTAAGACAGTGGCGATTGGGCGACAGAGAGAGTGGGGACAGAGAGGGGGCAGAGAGAGAGGGAGCAGAGGGAGACGGGGACAGTGAGACGGGGCCAGTGAGAGGGGGACAGAGAGAGTGGGGACAAAGAGAGGGGGACAGAGAGAGGTGGACAGAGAGAGTGGGAGCACAGAGAGGGGGCACAAAGAGAGAGAGGGGGTCATTGGGGGGCAGAGAGGGAGGTTCAAGGAAAGCGGGGTCAGAGCGAGGGGGGACAGAGAGATGGGGTGGAGCAAGGGGTGGAAAGAGAGAGGGACAGAGAGGAGGGGGACAGAGAGGAGGGGGACAGAGAGAGGGGCAGAGAGGGAGGGACAGAGTGAGGGAGCAGAGAGAGATAGGGACAGAGAGTGGGGGACAGAGAGAGTGGGGATAGTGAGAGTGGGTCACAGAGTGGGGACAGAGAGAGGGGGGACAGAGAGGGGGGACAGAGAGGGGGGACAGAGAGAGGGGGGACAGAGAGAGGGGGGACAGAGAGAGGGGGACAGAGAGAGGAAGACAGAGAGAGGGGGGACAGAGAGAGGGGTAATAGAGAGGGGGGGGAAAAAGAGAGGGTGTTCAGAGAGAGGGGAACAGAGATATGATGGACAGAGAGAGAGGGACAGAGAAAGGCACAGAGAGGGGGGCAGAGAGAGGGGGATACTGAGAGTGGGTCACAGAGTGGGGACAGAGAGTGGGGGACAGAGAGAGTGGGGATAGTGAGAGTGGGTCACAGAGTGGGGACAGAGAGAGGGGGGACAGAGAGAGGGGGGACAGAGAGGGGGGCAGAGAGAGGGGGGACAGAGAGAGAGGGACAGAGAGAGGAAGACAGAGAGGGGGGGACAGAGAGAGGGGGAATAGAGAGGGGGGACAGAGAGAGGGTGTTCAGAGAGAGGGGGACAGAGATATGATGGACAGAGAGAGGGGGACAGAGAAAGGCACAGAGAGGGGGGCAGAGAGAGGGGGATACTGAGAGTGGGTCACAGAGTGGGGACAGAGAGAGGGGGGACAGAGAGAGGGGGACAGTGAGATGATAGACAGAGAGGGGGGACACAGAAAGGGACAGAGAGAGGGGGAAGAGAGAGGAGGATAGAGAGCGCAGGAAGTTAGAGTGAGCGGACAGAGAGAGATGGTACAGAGAGTTGGGGCACAGAGATGGGGGACAAAGAGAGAGGGGCAGAGGAGGGGACAGAGAGAGCAGGATAGAGAGGGGGGTAGAGAGAGTGGGAACAGAGAGAGGGGGGTCAGAGAGACGGGGGACAGGGGACAGAGAGGGGGGACAGAAAAAGGGGGAACCGTGAGAGAGGGTACAGAGGGGGGTCAGAGATGGGGGGACAGTGAGAGAGGGGACAGAGAAAGGGGGACAGAGAGACGGGAAAGAGAGTGGGGGAACAGGGGGTACAGAGAGAGGGGGACTGAGAAAGAGGGACAGAGAGAGGGGGACAGAGACACGAGGACAGAGACAGAGGACAGAGAGAGGGGGACAGAGAAAGGGGGACAGAGAAAGGGGGGACAGTGAGTGGGGACAGAGAGAGGTTGGCAGAGAGAGAGTGGGACAGTGAGAGATGGAGAGAGAGAGTGGGTCAGAGAGAGGAGGGACAGAGAGAGGGGTGACAGAGAGGAGGGGGGCAGAGAGAGACTGGGACAGTGAGAGATGGACAGTGAGAGGGGGCAGAGAGAGAGTGGGACAGTTAGAGATGGAGAGAGTGAGGGGGACACAAAGAGGGGGGACAGAGAGCGGGGTGACAGAGAGGAGGGGGGACAGAGAGAGACTCGGACAGTGAGAGATGGACAGAGAGAGGGGGCCAGAGAGAGATGGACAGAGTGAGCTGAACAGAGAGAGGGGGGACAGAGAGAGGGGTGACAGAGAGGAGGGGGACAGAGGGGGTGGACAGAGGGGGGGACAGAGGGGGGGACAGAGTGAGAGTGGGTCATAGGGGGCACAGAGAGAGGTTCAGGGAGAGAGGGGACAGAGAGAGGGAGACAGAGCAAGGGGAGGACAGAGAGAGGGACAGAGAGAAGGGGGACAGAGAGGACGCGGACAGAGAGAAGGGCAGTGAGTGGGGGGCAGAGAGAGGGGGACAGAGAGAAGGGGACAGAGAGTGGGAGACAGAGAGCGCGGGCAGAGATAGACTGGGACAGTGAGAGATGGACAGTGAGAGGGGTCAGGGAGAGTGGGGACAGAGATAGAGGGGCAGAGAGAGGGGTTGGGGGGCAAAGAGAGCGGAGACAGAGAGTGGGGGTCACAGAGAGTGGGGAAGGAGCGGGAAAGAGAGAGGGGGGACAGAGAGAGAGGGGGACGAAGAGAGGGGGATGGAGAGAGGGGGACAGAGGGAGGGGGACAGTGAGATGGTGGACAGAGAGAGCGGGGACAGAGAAAGGGACAAAGAGAGGGGGACAGTGAGATGGTGGGCAGAGAGGGGGGACAGAGAGCATGGGAACTCAGAGAGGGCGGACAGAGAGAGGGGGTACAGAGAGTTGGGGGAAAGAGAAAGGGGGACAGAGAAAGGGTGACACAGAGAGAGGAGGCAGAGAGAGACTGGGACAGTGAGAGATGGACAGAGAGCGGTGACAGTGAGAGTGGAACAGAGAGAGGGGACAGAGAGAGCGGGGACAGCGAGAGCGGTGGACAGTGAAAGCGCGGGGAAGAGAGAAGGTGGGACAGAGAGAACTGGGAACAGAGAGAGGGGGTCAGAGAGAGGGGGTACAGAGAGAGGGAGTACAGAGAGAGGGGGTAAAGAGAGAGGGGGACAGAGAGACGGGGTAAAGAGAGAGGGGGACAGAGAGAGGGGGACAGCGAAAGGGAGACAGAGAAATGTAGACAGAGAAAGGTAGACAGCGAGAGCGGTGGACAGTGAAAGCGCGGGACAGAGAGAAGGGGGACAGAGAGAACTGGGGACAGAGAGAGCGGGGGACCGAGAGAGGGGGTCAGAGAGAGGGGGTACAGAGAGAGGGGGTAAAGAGAGAGGGGGACAGAGAGAGGGGGACAGCGAAAGGGAGACAGAGAAAGGTAGACCGAGAAAGGGGGACAGAGAGAGGGGGGCAGAGAGAGAGGGACAGAGAGACAGACCAGAGAGAGGGGGCAGATAGAGACTGGGACAGTGAGAGATAGACAGAGAGAGGGTCAGAGAGAGTGGGGGCAGAGAGAGGGGGGACAGAGAGCGGGGCACAGAGAGAGGGTAACAGAGAGATGGGAGACAGAGAGAGGAGGACAGAGAGAGTGGGACAGAGAGACAGACCAGAGGGAGGGGGGCAGAAAGAGACTGGGACAGTGAGAGATAGACAGAGAGAGAGGGTCAGAGAGAGTGGGGGCAGAGAGAGGGTCACAGAGAGATGGGTGACAGAAAAAGTGGGACAGATGGGGGCAGAGAGATGGGTGACAGTGAGAGGGGGACAGAGAGATGGGGACAGAGAGATGGGGACAGAGAGGGGGGGGACAGAGAGAGGGGAGACAGAGAGAGGTGGACAGTGAGAGGGGGACAGTGAGAGGGAGACAGAGAGAGGGGGACGGAGAGTGGGGGACAGAGAGAAGGGGAGAGAGTGAGAGGGCGGCCAGAGAGAGGGCGGACAGAGAGAGTGGGGACAAAGAGAGGGTGACAGAGAGAGGGGGCACAGAGAGGGGTGACAGAGGGAGAGGGGTCATGGGGGGCAGAGAGAGAGGTTCAGGGAGAGCGGGGACAGAGAGAGGGGACAGAGAGAGTGGCACAAAGAAAGGGGTGACAGAGATGAGGGGGACAGAGGGGGGACAGGGAGAGAGCTAGACAGAGAGAGCGGGGACAGAGTGAGGGAGACAGAGAGAGGAGGACAGAAAGAGGGGGCAGAGAGGTAGGACAGAGAGAGTGGGCAGAGAGAGGCGGGCAGAGACCGCGGGAACAGAGAGATGGGGGCAGAGACCGCGGGAACAGAGAGATGGGGACAGAGAGACGGGGTACAGAGAGACGGAGGGACAGAGAGAGGGTGCAGAGAGAGAGTGGGCAGAGAGAGAGGGGGGCAGTGAGAGGGGGACAGAGAGAGGGGGGACTGACAGAGTAGACAGAGATAGGGGCAGAAACGGGGGCAGAGAGAATGGACAGTGAGAGGTGGACAGAGAGAGTGGGGACAGAGACAGGGGAACAGAGAGTGGGGGACAGAGAGGAGGGGACAGAGTGAGGGGGCAGAGAGAGGAGGGACAGAGATAGGAGGGACAGAGAGAGGAGGGACAGAGAGGGGGACAGAGAAAGGGGGGATAAAGCACGGGAACATAGAGATGGGGACAGACAGATGGGGTACAGAGGGTCGGGGGACAGAGAGGCAGGGAAAGAGAGAGAGAGGGACAGTGAGATATGGACAGTGAGAGGGGGGCAGCGAGAGTGGGGACAGGGAGGAAGGCAGAGAGAGAGGGAGCAGAGGGAACCAGGGGCAGAGGGAGCCAGGGACAGAGAGAGGGTGGACAGAGAGAGAGGGGGCAGGGAGAGTGGGGTTAGAGAGACGGGAACAGAGAGAGGGGACAGAGAGAGGGGGACAGAGGGAGGGGGACAGAGAGAGGGTGACAGAGAAAGGGGGACAGAGAGAGGGGGCAGAGAGCGGGGGAAGAAAGAGGGGGACAGAGAGAGGGGGACAGAGAAAGGGGGACAGAGAGAGGGGGCAGAGAGCGGGGGAAGAAAGAGGGGGACAGAGAGAGGGGGACAGAGAGAGTCTGGGAAAGTGAGAGATAGACAGAGAGAGAGGGTCAGAGAGAGTGGGGGCAGTGAGAGTGGGGACAGACAGAGGGGAATAGAGAGAGGGTCGCAGAGAGATGGGTGACAGAGAGAGGGGGACAGAGAGACGGGGACAGAGAGACGGAGACATAGAAAGGGGGGACCAAGAGGGGGGGTCAGAGAGGGGTGGACAGAGAGAGGGGGGACAGAGAGAGCGGGTCAGAGAGCGGAGGTACAGAGAGAGAGGGACAGTGAGAAGGGGAAAGTGAGAGGGCGATAGTGAGACGCGGACAGAGAGAGGGGGACAGTGAGAGGGGGATAGTGAGAGGGGGGCAGTGAGGGGGGGACAGAGAGAGCGGGAGACAGAGAGAGGGTGTCAGAGAGAAGGGGAAAGAAAGAGGGGAAAGACAGTCTGGGACAGAGAGACGGAGAGAGAGATTGGGGACAGAGAAAGGGGGGACAGAGTGCGGGGGGACAGAGAAAGCAGGGGACAGAGTGTCGGGGACAGAGAGAGTGGGACAGAGAGAGGGGGTACAGTGATAGGGGCGACAGTGAGAGGGGCGACAGTGAGAGGGGGACAGAGTGAGCGGGACAGAGAGATGGGGACAGAGAGAGGGGGACAGAGAAACAGGACAGAGTGAGGGAAGACAGAGAGAGTCTGGGACAGTGAGAGATAGACAGAGAGAGAGGGTCAGAGAGAGTGGGGGCAGTGAGAGTGGGACAGACATAGTGGGACAGAGAGAGGGGCGACAGTGAGAGGGGGGGAGAGAGATGGGGACAGAGAGAGGGGGACACAGAGAGAGGGGGACAGAGAGACAGGACAGAGAGAGGGGGGCAGAGAGAGACTGGGACAGTGAGAGATGGACAGAGAGAGAGGTAATAGAGAGAGGGGGGCAGGGAGAGGGGGGGCAGAGAGGGGGGATAAGAGAGGGGGGACAGAGAGGGCGGTCATAGAGAAGGGGGACAGTGAGAGGGGGACAGTGAGAGGGGGACAGTGAGAGGGGAGACAGAGAGAGGTGGACAGAGAGAGGCGGGACAGAGAGAGGGAGGACAGGGAGAGGGGGGACAGAGAGAGGGACACATAGAGAGGGGGACAGATGGGGCAGAGAAATGGGTGACAGTGAGACGGGGACAGAGAGAGGGGACAGAGAGAGGGGAGACAGAGAGAGGGGCGACAGTGAGAGGGGGACAGAGTGAGGGGGACAGAGAGATAGGGACAGAGAGAGGGGGCACAGAGAGAGGGGGTCAGAGAGACAGGACAGAGAGTGGGGGGCAGAGAGAGAATGGGACGGTGAGAGATGGACAGAGAGAGGTGTGACAGAGAGAGTTGTGACAGAGAGAGGGGGACAGTGAGAGTGGGACAGACATAGTGGGACAGAGAGAGGTGCGACAGTGAGAGGGGAGACAGCGAGAGGGGGACAGAGAGAGGGGGAAAGAGAGAGGGGGACACAGGGAGAGGGGGACAGAGAGACAGGACAGAGAGAGGGGGCAGAGAGAGACTGCGACAGTGAGAGATGGACAGAGAGATGGGTAATAGAGAGAGGGGGGCAGAGAGAGGGGTGAGAGAGAGGGGGGATAGAGAGAGGGGGGACAGAGAGGGAGGTCATAGAGAAGAGGGACACAGAGAGGGGACAGTGAGAGGGGGACAGTGAGAGGGGACAGTGAGAGGGGAGACAGAGAGGGGATTCATAGAGAAGGGGGACAGAGAGAGGGGACAGTGAGAGGGGAAAATGAGAGGGCGTCAGAGTGAGGGGGTACAGAGCAAGGGGGTACAGAGAGAGCGGGACAGAGAGAGGGCGACAGAGAGAAGGGGACAGAGAAAGAGGGACAGACAAAGGGATACAGAGAAAGGGGACAGAGAGAGGGGGACAGAGAGAGGGGGGACAGAGCGGAGGGGACAGAGAGAGGGGGGAACGTGAGAGGGGAACAGTGAGAAGGGGACAGTGAGAGGGGGACAGACATAGTGGGACAGAGAGAGGGGCAACAGTGAGAGGGGAGACAATGAGAGGAGGATAGAGAGAGGGGGACAGAGAGAGGGGGACACAGAGAGAGGGGGGACAGAGAGACAGGACAGAGAGAGATGGGCAGAGAGAGACTGGGACAGTGAGAGATGGACAGAGAGAGGGGAGACAGAGAGAGGGGTAATAGAGAGAAGGGGGTAGGGAAGGGGACAGAGAGGGGGGAAAAGAGAGAGCGGGGACAGAGAGGGGTGTCATAGAAAAGGGGGACAGAGAGAGGGGACAGTGAGAGGGGGACAGTGAGAGGGGGACCGTGAGAGGGGAGACAGAGAGAGGTGGACAGAGAGAGGGACACATAGAGAGGGGGACAGACGGGGCAGAGAAATGGGTGACAGTGAGACGGGGACAGAGAGAGGGGACAGAGAGAAGGGAGACAGAGAGATGGGCGACAGTGAGAGGGGGACAGAGTGAGGGGGACAGAGAGATGGGGACAGAGAGAGGGGGACAGAGAGAGAGGGGGACAGAGAGACAGGACAGAGAGTTGGGGGTCAGAGAGAGAATGGGACAGTGAGAGATGGACAGAGAAAGTGTGACAGAGAGAGGTGTGACAGAGAGAGGGGGACAGTGAGAGTGGGACAGACATAGTGGGACAGAGAGAGGTGCGACAGTGAGAGGGGAGACAGAGAGAGGGGGACAGAGAAAGGGGGATAGAGAGAGGGGGACACAGAGAGAGGGGGACAGAGAGACAGGACAGAGAGAGGGGGCAGAGAGAGACTGCGACAGTGAGAGATGGACAGAGAGATGGGTAACAGAGAGAGGGGGCAGAGAGAGGGGTGAGAGAGAGGGGGGATAGAGAGAGGGGGGACAGAGAGGGGTGTCATAGAGAAGGGGGACAGAGAGAGGGGACAGTGAGAGGGGGTCAGAGTGAGGGGAGACAGAGCGATGGAGTACAGAGAAAGCGGGACAGAGAGAGGGCGACAGAGAGAAGGGGACAGAGAAAGAGGGACAGACAAAGGGAGACAGAGAAAGGGGACAGAGAGAGAGGGACAGAGAGAGGGGAGACAGAGCGGAGGGGACACAGAGAGGGGGGAACGTGAGAGGGGAACAGTGAGAAGGGGACAGTGAGAGGGGGACAGACATAGTGGGACAGAGAGAGGGGCAACAGTGAGAGGGGAGACAGTGAGAGGAGGATAGAGAGAGGGGGACAGAGAGAGGGGGACACAGAGAGAGGGGGACAGAGAGACAGGACAGAGAGAGATGGGCAGAGAGAGACTGGGACAGTGAGAGATGGACAGAGAGAGGGGAGACAGAAAGAGGGGTAATAGAAAGAAGGGGGCAGGGAGAGGGGGACAGAGAGGGGGGATAGAGAGAGGGGGGACAGAGAGGGAGGTCATAGAGAGTGGGGACAGAGAGAGGGGACAGTGAGAGGGGGACAGTGAGAGGGGGACAGTGAGAGGGGAGACAGAGAGAGGTGGACAGACAGACGGGGGACAGAGAGAGGGGGGCCTGGGAGTGGGGGACAGAGAGAGGGACACAGAGAGGGGGACAGATGGGGCAGAGAAATGGGTGACAGTGAGACGGGGACAGAGAGAGGGGACAGAGAGAGGGGAGACAGAGAGAGGGGCGACAGTGAGAAGGGGACAGAGTGAGAGGGGACAAAGAGATGGGACAGAGAGAGGGGGACAAAGACACGGGGGACAGAGAGAGACTGGGACAGTGATAGATGGACAGAGAGAGGAGATACAGAGAGACGTGTGACAGAGAGAGGGGGACAGTGAGAGTGGGACAGACATAGTGGGACAGAGAGAGGGGCGACAGTGAGAGTGGGACAGACATAGTGGGACAGAGAGAGGGGCGACAGTGAGAGGGGAGACAGTGAGAGGGGGACAGAGAGAGGGGGAACGAGAGAGGGGGACACAGAGAGAGAGGGGCAGAGAGACAGGAGAGAGGGAGGGGGCAGAGAGAGACTGCGACAGTGAGAGATGGACAGAGAGATGGGTAATAGAGAGAGGGGGCAGAGAGAGGGGTGAGAGAGAGGGGGATAGAGAGAGGGGGACAGAGAGAGGGGTCATAGAGAAGGGGGACAAAGAGAGGGGACAGTGAGAGGGGCCAGAGAGCGGGGAGACAGAGAGGGGATTCATAGTGAAGGGGGACAGAGAGAGGGGACAGTTAGAGGGGGACAGTGAGAGGGGGACAGTGAGAGGGGGGACAGAGAGAGGGACACAGAGAGAGGGGGACAGATGGGGCAGAGAAATGTGTGACAGTGAGACGGGGACAGAGAGAGGGGACAGAGGGAGAGGGACAGAGGGAGGGGGACAGAGAGTGGGCGAAAGAGATAGGGGGACAGAGAGAGGTGGTCAGACAGATGGGGTACAGAGAGAGGGGGTACTGAGAGAGCGGCAAAGAGAGAGGGTGACAGAGAGAGGGGGACAGAGAAAGGGGGACAGAGAAAGGGGGACAGGAGAAAGGGTGACAGAGAAAAGGGGACAGTGGGAGGGGGCAGTGTGAAGGGGACAGTGAGAATGGGACAGACATAGTGGACAGAGAGCGGGACGACAGTGGGAGGGGAGACAGTGAGAGGCGGGACAGAGTGAGGGGGACAGAGAGAGGGGGACAGAGTGAGGGGGACAGAGAGAAGGGGACACAGAGAGAGGGGGGACAGGAAGACAGGACAGAGAGAGGGGGGCAGAGAGAGACTGGGACAATGAGAGATGGGACAGAGAGAGGGGGGACAGAGAGAGGGGTGACAGAGAGGGGGGTCATAGAGAAGGGGGTCAGAGAGAGGGGAGAGTGAGAGATGGACAGAGAGAGGGGTAATAGAGAGAGGGGGGCAGAGAGAGGGGGACAGAGAGGGGGGATAGAGAGAGGGGGGACAGAGAAGGGGGATAGAGAGGGGTGTACAGAGAGGGGGGTCATAGAGAAGTGGACAGAGAGAGGGAACAGTGAGAGGGGGACAGTGAGAGCGGGACAGTGAGAGAGGGGCACAGTGATAGGGGAAACAGAGAGAGGTGGACAGAGAGAGAGAGGGGGGCAGAGAGTGGGGATAGAGAGCGGGGGAACAGAGAAGTGGGGTCATAGAGAAGGGGGACAGAGAGAGGGGAGTCAGTGAGAGGTGGACAGAGAGAGGGGGGACAGAGAGAGGGGGGGACAGAGACAGAGGGACAGAGAGAGAGGAACAGAGAGAGAGGGGAACAGAGAGGAAGTGGACAGAGAGAGGGGACAAATGGGGGCAGAGTGAGGGGACAGAGTGAGTGGGGCAGAGAGAGTGGGAACAGAGAGGAAGGCAGAGAGAGAGGGTTACAGAGAGAGGGGATAGAGAGAGGGTTACATAGAGAAGGGGACAGATGGGGGCAGAGAGACGGGTGACAGTGAGACGGGAACAGAGAGACGGGGGACAGAGAGAGGGGGACACAGGAGGGGGATAGAGAGAGAGGGGGACAGAGAGAGGGGGACAGAGAAAGGGAGACAGAGAAAGGCAGACAGAGAAAGGGGGACAGAGAAACGGGGACAGAGAGAGGGGGCAGAGAGAGAAGAACAGAAAGAGGGGGACAGAGAGAGTGGGACAGAGAGAGTCTGGGACAGTGAGAGATAGACAGAGAGAGAGGGTCGCAGAGAGATGGGACAGAGAAAGGTGGGACCGAGAGGGGGGGACAGAGAGGGGTAGACAGAGAGAGGGGGGACAGAGAGAGGGGGACAGTGAGAGGGGACAGAGAGAGAAGGGGAAAGTGAGAGGGCGACAGTGAGAGGGGGACAGAGAGAGGTGGACAGTGAGAGGTGGACAGTGAGAGGGGGCAGTGAGAGGCGGGACAGAGAGCGCGGGGGAAAGAGAGAGGGTGTCAGTGAGAAGGGGAAAGAAAGAGGGAACAGAGAATCTGGGACAGAGAGACGGGGAGAGACATTGGGGACAGAGAGAGGGGGGACTGAGGGAGGGACAGAGAGAGGGGGGACAGAGAGAGGGGGAACAGAGAGCGCGGGGGACAGAGAGAGGGGGACAGAGAGAGCGGGGGACAGAGAGAGGGTGTCAAGAGAAGAGGGACAGAAAGAGGGGACAGAGAGTCGGGGACAGAGAGAGTGGGACAGAGAGAGTGGGACAGTGAGAGGGGCGACAGTGAGAGGGGCGACAGTGGGAGGGGGACAGAGTGAGAGGGAC